>NC_083109.1:31827697-32433197 GCF_949774975.1 Lagenorhynchus albirostris
TGCCCCGTCCACAAGTGTTCATGGTTTAGGGCAGAGACAGTGACTGTCTCCTGCCAAGTGTATTTTCAGGGCATTGCCTCACAGAAGGAGGAAGGCCCAATGAGGTGGGATGCCCCTGACTGCATTGGCATTCAGAGGGTCCTCCTGCTGGCAGGGACTTCCTGGATGAGGTAGACCTTTGAAAGATCTTGCTTTAGATAGTTGGGTAGTATTCTATGCCAAGGGAACCATTGGATGTGTGAAGACAGCGAGCCACATAGCTTGCCTTTAAAATGTGTGTCTGTACTTCACCACCACCACCCCCTTAAAAAAACTGCATTCAACCCAAAGCAAACAGAAACACTGTCCAGCTTTTAAATATAAAAGACTGTCTTCAGATTTTGTTTACTTGTCCCAATGTACACTCTTTCTGGGCCCAGCAATGCCAATTCCTTGCCCCGGCACTGTCAGCCTTTGCACTGCGATATGGGGGCAGGCAACGCATGTTAGGAGTAGGAGGTGGCAGGGTTGGGAAGAGGGGGCTGTGCAGTTCCTAGGGGGATGTGTCTTTAATGTGAGGTGGAGCTGCCGGGCTCTGAGGAAACGCCTCCTGCGGAGCCCCTTCTCTGAAGACAGCCTGAAGGGGACTGTTGGGTCTCCCTGGTTTCCTTGACTTCCTCAGATAACACGATCCTGTTGATACCTGAAGCCAGTGTGCTTTCTCACCTCCAGGCTGCTGGGCACTCTGCCAGCCGAGGCTTGAGCATTCTCAGTGGTTCTTGCCTAGGCCGAGAGGGCAGTTGCTGACACCAGGTGTTCGAGGGTGTTCCAGGAAGACGACAGTGTCCGCAGAGATCGTCCCTACTGCCATCCCTCTATAGCTCACACAGGAGAACGCCCTGGTCCGTTCAAGGATTTCACATGTCACTTCCTCTTTCCAAGCATTTCTCCTCTCTCCTCTCAGTTACCCCTCCTATTTCTTTTACACTGCCCCTGTCCCACACTTGAATTAGCAAAGTCTCACTGGGGTGTTAATGACTGAATATTACTCCCTTTACTAGTAGCTTAACAGAATATTTCACATCTTTCTTCGAGAGACAAATTTCCTGGTTCCGAATGCCAGCTCTGACACTACTGAGTTGGTGTCACTGATTATTTACTTTCCTTGTGCGTCAGCTTCCTCATCTGTGGAATGGGGTTAATTGTAGTACCTATGTCATGAATTTGGAGTAACATCAATGAATGAGTTATGACATGTGTAGCAGATTCTGTGCCACCGCATGTTCCCTTGATGCTTCTTATTCCTATACTCCTGCCCACGGTTTGTCTTCACTCCTGCTTCTTTTTGTTGCATGGCTACTGGAACCTGCCTAGCCCACATACAGCAGCCTGGAAGCACCAGAGAATCAAGGAAATCTATTTTCCCCTTTTCTAGTCAGGTTTCACCAGAGAAACACAACCAGTAGGAGTGATAGATATAGAAGATGATATAGATACAAATATAAATGTAAACATAGATATAGGAAATAGAGTATGTTATTATGGAGGCTGACAAGTCCCAAGTTCAGCATTCAGCAAACTGGAGGCCCAGGAGAGATGCTGATGGTATAGTTCTAGTCCCAGACCAAAAGCCTGAGACCCAAGAGAGTTGATGTTACAGTTCCAATACAAACCAAAACAGGAAAAAAAAAAAAAAAAAAGATGTCCCAGGTCAAAGGCAGTTGAGATAGAAGAGTCCCCTCTTACTGGAAGGAGGGTCAACCTTTTGTTCTATTCAGGCCTTCAACTGATTGCATGAGGCCCACCTAGATTAGGGAGGGCAATCTGATTTACTCAGTCTATCAATTTAAATGTTAATCTCAGGACTTCCCTGGCAGTCCCATGGTTAAGACCCTGTGCTCCCAATGCAGGGGGCATGGATTTGATCCCTTGTCAAGAAACTAGAATCCTGCATGCCGCATGGTGAGGCCTAAAAAAAAAAATACAAAAACAAAACTAACACAACATTGTAAAGCAACTATACTCCCATAACATTTTTTTTTTAAAAAATGAAGGAAGACTTCCGGGAAGATGGCGGAAGAGTAAGACGCGGAGATCACCTTCCTCTCCACAGATACACCAGAAGTACATCTACGCGTGGAACAACTCCTACGGAGCACCTACTGAACGCTGGCAGAAGACCTCAGACCTCCCAAAAGGCAAGGAACCCCCCACGTACCTGGTTAGGGCAAAAGAAAAAACTAAACAGAGACAAAAGGATAGGGACGGGTCCTGCACCAGCGGGAGAGAGCTGTGAAGGAGGAAAAGTGTCCACATACTAGGAAGCCCCTTCGCGGGTGGAGACTTCGGGAGGCGGAGTGGGGGAGCTTGGGAGCCGCGGAGGAGAACACAGCAACAGGGGTGCGGAGGGCAAAGCGGACAGATTCCAGCGCAGAGGATCGGGCCGACCGGCACTCACCAGCCGAGAGGCTTGTCTGCTCGCCCGCCGGGGCGGGCGGGACTGGGAGCTGAGGCTCCGGCTTTTGTCGGAGCGCCGGGAGAGAACTGAGGTTGGCGGCGTGAACACAGCCTGCAGGGCGTTGGTGCGCCGCGGCTGGCCGGGAGAGTCCGGGGAGGGGTCTGGACCTGCCGAAGAGGCAAGAGACTTTTACGTCCCTTTTTGTTTCCTGGTGCACGAGGAGAGGGGATTAAGAGTGCTGCTTGAGAGGGCTCCAGGGACGGGCGCGAGCCGCGGCTAAGATTGCGGAGCCCAGAGACGGACATGGGACGCTGAGGCCGCTGCTGCTGCCGCCAGGAGGCCTGTGTGCGAGCACAGGTCACTAGCCACACGCCCTTCCGGGGAGCCTGTGCAGCCCGCCACTGCCAGGGTCCCGGGATCCAGGGACGGCTCCCCCGGGAGAGCACACGGCGCCCTCAGGCTGCAGCGTCACGCCGGCCTCTGCCGCTGCAGGCCCGCCCCGCACTCCGTGACCCTCCCTACCCCCCGGCCTGGGTGAGCCAGAGCCTCCGAATCAGCGGCTCCTTTAACCCCGTCCTGTCTGAGCAAAGAACAGACGCCCTCCGGCGACCTACACGCACAGGCGGGGCCAAATCCAAAGCTGAGCCCCTGGGAACTGTCAGAACAAAGAAGAGAAAGGGAAATCTCTCCCAGCAGCCTCAGAAGCAGCGGATTAAAGCTCCACAATCAACTTGATATACCCTGCATCTGTGGACTACCTGAATAGACAACGAATCATCCCAAATTAAGGAGCCCTGTGGATGAAAGGCTCTTGGTGCTGCAGCCAGGAGTCAGTGCTGTGCCTCTGAGGTGGGAGAGCCAACTTCAGGACACTGGTCCACAAGAGGCCTCCCAGCTGCACATAATATCAAACAGCAAAAATCTCCGAGAGATCTCCATCTCAACGCCAGCACCCAGCTTCACTCAACGACCAGCAAGCTACAGTGCTGGACATCCTATGCCAAACAACTAGCAAGACAGGAACACAACCCCACCCATTAGCAGAGAGGCTGCCCAAAATCATAGTAAGTCTACAGACACCCCAAAACACACCACCAGACGTGGACCTGCCCACCAGAAAGACAAGATCCAGCCTCATACACCAGAACACAGGCACTAGTCCCCTCCACCAGGAAGCCTACACAACCCACTGAACCAACCTTAGCCACTGGGGACAGACACAAAAAACAACAGGAACTACGAACCTTCAGCCTGCAAAAAAGGAGACCCCAAACACAGTAAGATAAGCAAAATGAAAAGACAGAAAAACACACAGCAGATGAAGGAGCAAGATAAAAACCCACCAGACCTAACAAATGAAGAGGAAATAGGCAGTCTACCGGAAAAAGAATTCAGAATAATGATAGTAAAGTTGATCCGAAATCTTGGAGATAGAATGGACAATAGAATGGACAAATTGCAAGAATCAGTTAACAAGGACCTAGAAGAACTAAAGATGAAACAAGCAACGATGAACAACACAATAAATGAAATTAAAAATACTCTAGATGGGATCAATAGCAGAATAACTGAGGCAGAAGAACTGATAAGTGACCTGGAAGATAAAATAGTGGAAATAACTACTGCAGAGCAGAAAAAAGAAAAAAGAATGAAAAGAACTGAGGACAGTCTCAGAGACCTCTGGGACAACATTAAACGCACCAACATTCGAATTATAGGGGTTCCAGAAGAAGAAGAGAAAAAGAAAGGGACTGAGAAAATATTTGAAGAGATTATAGTTGAAAACTTCCCTAATATGGGAAAAGAAATAGTTAATCAAGTCCAGGAAGCACAGACAGTCCCATACAGGATAAATCCAAGGAGAAATACGCCAAGACACATATTAATCAAACTGTCAAAAATTAAATACAAAGAAAACATATTAAAAGCAGCAAGGGAAAAACAACAAATAACACACAAGGGAATCCCCATAAGGTTAACAGCTGATCTTTCAGCAGAAACTCTGTAGCCAGAAGGGAGTGGCAGGACATATTGAAAGTGTTGAAGGAGAAAAACCTGCAACCAAGATTACTTTACCCAGCAAGGATCTCATTCAGATTTGATGGAGAAATTAAAACCTTTACAGACAAGCAAAAGCTGAGAGAGTTCAGCACCACCAAACCAGCTCTACAACAACTGCTAAAGGAACTTCTCTAGGCAAGAAACACAAAAGAAGGAAAGGACCTACAATAATGAACCCAAAACAATTAAGAAAATGGGAATAGGAACACACATATCGATAATTACCTTAAATGTAAATGGACTAAATGCTCCCACCAAAAGACACAGATTGGCTGAATGGATACAAAAACAAGACCCATATATTTGCTGTCTACAAGAGACCCACTTCAGACCTAGAGACACATACAGACTGAAAGTAAGGGGATGGAAAAAGGTATTTCATGCAAATGGAAACCAAAAGAAAGCTGGAGTAGCAATTCTCATATCAGACAAAATAGACTTTAAAACAAAGACTATTAGAAGAGACAAAGAAGGACACTACATAATGATCAAGGGATCGATCCAAGAGGAAGATATAACAATTGTAAATATTTATGCACCCAACTTAGGTGCACTTCAATACATAAGGCAAATACTGACAACCATAAAAGGGGAAATCGACAGTAACACATTCATAGTAGGGGACTTTAACACCCCACTTTCACCAATGGACAGATCATCCAAAATGAAAATAAATAAGGAAACACAAGCTTTAAATGATACATTAAACGAGATGGAGTTAATTGATATTTATAGGACATTCCATCCAAAAACAACAGAATACACATTTTTCTCAAGTGCTCATGGAACATTCTCCAGGATAGATCATATCTTGGGTCAGAAATCAAGCCTTGGTAAATTTAAGAAAATTGAAATTGTATCAAGTATCTTTTCCGACCACAACGCCATGAGACTAGATATCAATTACAGGAAAAGATCTGTAAAAAATACAAACACATGGAGGCTAAACAATACACTACTTAATAATGAAGTGACCACTGAAGAAATCAAAGAGGAAATCAAAAAATACCTAGAAACAAACGACAATGGAGACACAATGACCCAAAACCTGTGGGATGCAGCAAAAGCAGTTCTAAGGGGGAAGTTTATAGCAATACAAGCCCACCTTAAGAAGCAGGAAACATCTCGAATAAACAACCTAACCTTGCACCTCAAGCAATTAGAGAAAGAAGAACAAAAAAACCCCAAAGCTAGCAGAAGGAAAGAAATCATAAAAATCAGATCAGAAATAAATGAAAAAGAAATGAAGGAAACAATAGCAAAGATCAATAAAACTAAAAGCTGGTTCTTTGAGAAGATAAACAAAATAGATAAACCACTAGCCAGACTCATCAAGAAAAAAAGGGAGAAGACTCAAATCAATAGAATTAGAAATGAAAAAGGAGAGGTAACAACTGACACTGCAGAAATAAAAGAGATCATGAGAGATTACTACAAGCAACTCTATGCCAATAAAATGGACAATCTGGAAGAAATGGACAAATTCTTGGAAATGCACAACCTGCCAAGACTGAATCAGGAAGAAATAGAAAATATGAACAGACCAATCACAAGCACTGAAATTGAAACTGTGATTAAAAATCTTCCAACAAACAAAAATTCAGGACCAGATGGCTTCACAGGCGAATTCTATCAAACATTTAGAGAAGAGCTAACACCTATCCTTCTCAAACTCTTCCAAAATATAGCAGAGGGAGGAACACTCCCAAACTCCTTCTACGAGGCCACCATCACCTTGATACCAAAACCAGACAAGGATGTCACAAAGAAAGAAAACTACAGGCCAATATCACTGATGAACATAGATGCAAAAATCCTCAACAAAATACTAGCAAACAGAATCCAACAGCACATTAAAAGGATCATACACCATGATCAAGTGGGGTTTATTCCAGGAATGCAAGGATTCTTCAATATACGCAAATCTATCAATGTGATAAACCATATTAACAAACTGAAGGAGAAAAACCATATGATCATCTCAATAGATGCAGAGAAAGTTTTTGACAAAATTCAACACCCATTTATGATAAAAACCCTCCAGAAAGTAGGCATAGAGGGAACTTTCCTCAACATAATAAAGGCCATATATGACAAGCCCACAGCCAACATCGTCCTCGATGGTGAAAAACTGAAAGCATTTCCACTAAGATCAGGAACAAGACAAGGTTGCCCACTCTCACCACTCTTATTCAACATAGTTTTGGAAGTTTTAGCCACAGCAATCAGAGAAGAAAAGGAAATAAAAGGAATCCAAATCGGAAAAGAAGAAGTAAAGCAGTCACTGTTTGCAGATGACATGATCCTATACATAGAGAACCCTAAAGATGCTACCAGAAAACTACTAGAGCTAATCAATGAATTTGGTAAAGTGGCAGGATACAAAATTAATGCACAGAAATCTCTGGCATTCCTATATACTAATGATGAAAAATCTGAAAGTGAAATCAAGAAAACACTTCCATTTACCATTGCAACAAAAAGAATAAAATATCTAGGAATAAACCTACCTAAGGAGACAAAAGGCCTGTAGGCAGAAAATTATAAGACACTGATGAAAGAAATTAAAGACGATACAAATAGATGGAGAGATATACCATGTTCTTGGATTGGAAGAATCAACATTGTGAAAATGACTCTACTACCGAAAGCAATCTATAGATTCAATGCAATCCCTATCAAACTACCACTGGCATTTTTCACAGAACTAGAACAAAAAATTTTGCAATTTGTATGGAAACACAAAAGACCCCGAATAGCCAAAGCAATTTTGAGAATGAAAGAAGGAACTGGAGGAATCAGGCTCCCAGACTTCAGACTATACTACAAAGCTACAGTTATCAAGACGGTATGGTACTGGCACAAAAACAGAAAGATAGATCAATGGAACAGGATAGAAAGCCCAGAGATAAACCCACACACATATGGTCACCTTGTCTTTGACAAAGGAGGCAGAAATGTACAGTGGAGAAAGGACAGCCTATTCAATAAGTGGTGCTGGGAAAACTGGACAGCTACATGTAAAGGTATGAAATTAGATCATTCCCTAACACCATACACAAAAATAAGCTCAAAATGGATTAAAGACCTAAATGTAAGGCCAGAAACTATCAAACTCTTAGAGGAAAACATAGGCAGAACACTCTATGACATAAATCACAGCAAGGTCCTTTTTGACCCACCTCCTAGAGAAATGGAAATAAAAACAAGAGTAAACAAATGGGACCTAATGAAACTTAAAAGCTTTTGCGCAGCAAAGGAAACCATAAAGAAGAGCAAAAGACAACCCTCAGAATGGGAGAAAATATTTGCAAATGAAGCAACTGACAAAGGATTGATCTCCAAAATTTATAAGCAGCTCATGCAGCTTAATAACAAAAAAACAAACAACCCAATCCAAAAATGGGCAGAAGACCTAAATAGACATTTCTCCAAAGAAGATATACAGAGTGCCAACAAACACATGAAAGAATGCTCAACATCACTAATCATGAGAGAAATGCAAATCAAAACTACAATGAGATATCATCTCCCACCAGTCAGAATGGCCATCATCAAAAAATCTAGAAACAATAAATGCTGGAGAGGGTGTGGAGAAAAGGGAACCCTCTTACACTGTTGGTGGGAATGTAAATTGATACAGCCACTGTGGAGAACAGTATGGAGGTTCCTTAAAAAGCTACAAATAGAACTACCATATGACCCAGCAATCCCACTACTGGGCATATACCCTGAGAAAACCATAATTCAAAAAGAGTCATGTACCAAAATGTTCCTTGCAGCTCTATTTACAATAGCCCGGAGATGGAAACAACCTAAGTGTCCATCATCGGATGAATGGATAAAGAAGATGTGGCACATATATACAATGGAATATTACTCAGCCATAAAAAGAGACGAAATTGAGCTATTTGTAATGAGGTGGATAGACCTAGAGTCTGTCATACAGAGTGAAGTAAGTCAGAAAGAGAGAGACAAATACCGTATGCTAACACATATATATGGAATTAAAAAAAAAATGTCATGAAAAACCTAGGGGTGAAACAGGAATAAAGACACAGACTTACTAGAGAGTGGACTTGAGGTTATGGGGAGGGGGAAGGGTAAACGGTGACAAAGCGATAGGGGGGCATGGACATATATACACTACCAAACGTAAGGTAAATAGCTAGTGGGAAGCAGCCGCATAGCACAGGGAGATCAGCTCGGTGCTTTGTGACCGCCTGGAGGGGTGGGATGGGGAGGGTGGGAGGGAGGGAGACGCAAGCGGGAAGAGATATGGGAATATATGTATGTATATAACTGATTCATTTTGTTGTGAAGCTGGAGCTAACATACCATTGTAAAGCAATTATACTCTAATAAAGATGTTAAAAAAAAATGAAGGAATCACGACTAGAAACAAATTTTTTAAAATAAATAAATGTTAATCTCATCCAAAAACACCCTCGCAGAAACACCCAGAATAACCTGTGTATGATTTTTGGTGGACTGTTTCTCTGATCAGTATGAAATATCTTTCCTTGTATTTTTTACTGCTTTTCTCATTACATTCTATTTTACCTGACATTAGTATTGCTGCACTATCTTTTTTGTTAGTATTTGCCTGGTTTTTATCCCTTTAATTTTAACCTTTCAGTGTTCCTTGATTTATATATGTTTCTCATAAACATAGAGCTAGACTTTGTTTCTGTAATTGTTGCTTTTGCTCTAATCTGAAAATCTCTGAATATATAGATTAGATAACTATTAGGTGAGTATTACCTGTTTACTTTTATTACGATTACCATTATATTGGACTTATTTCTACCATTTTATTCTGTACTTTCTATTTACCTTCTTGCCCTTTGCTTATGTTTTTCTCCTTCCCTGACTTGTTAAATTACACCTGCTTCCTTTATTATCTTTTATTTGCCCTTCCTATTTGGAGAACAAATATTTTCTTTTCATTCATATGGTATTTATATTTGTAAGATATTACTCATTTTTACATATTTCTCACAAAAATCTAAGCAATATCTGTATGTTTCTTAAACAAAATACACAATTTTCACTTCTTTCAATTCTGTCTTAATTTAGCTTCCTCCCAACTACCATGTTATTCTTGTCTAAAGTTTTAGTCTGACTTCTCTTAAAACACAACTTATTATTATCATATTCATAGAAATCATTATGCCTATGTATTTTCTAATACCTTGAGAATTATTGTTACTTAGAGTGAATTTCATCAATTATATATGTTGCATAGCCATTAACATACAGCCAATTACTCAAAGTATTCTTGATAATGCCAAAAATGTTTGTGATTTTGATGTCAGTGATAACCTCTGAGGAGAATGAGGATGGAACGAACATGTTTTCACTTTGGGCAGTTACATCTACTACACAAAGGTAGAAATTTTCTCCAGATTCTGCTTTTTCTGGTCCATAAGTTTTCCAGAGGTAGATGCTGCCAAATTCTGGGTCTCCTCAGAGGTGCTCCAGGAGACATCTCAGCAGTGTGTACAAGTCTCCTTCCTTACAAGCAGTTGGGCATGTTGTTTCATGGGGGGAAAGGCACTGAATTGGGACAAGAGTCTTGTCTTAATGGGCAACCTTAGGCCTCAAGCCTAAAACAAAGATAATACCACATTGTGGACGTCAGATTTCTTGGGTCCCAAGTGACAGGTAGGCAGTTAGAAGAAGCTTAGGTCAAGAAGGGAGATCTGTTTGCTGGTGTAACAAACTTGAAGAAGGGCAGGAACCTGAACATCATCAGCCTCTCTCTTTTCATCCTTGTGTCTGTCTGTGTCCTCCTCATTGTTTGTAAACACAGCTTTTCTCAACAAGACTAGACCTGTGGTGGCTTCCCAGCTCCCATCTTCCCAGGTTTAGCCCAGAAAGAAAAGATAAGAAGTATAGCTCTAATTTTACTTTTTTCCAGATGGCTTCTCAATTTTCCAGATGCTTTCTTAGAATGATCCTCACTTTTTTACTTGAAACCTCATCTTTATTACATAGTAAGTGTCCCATGTGTATGGGACTATTATCTTGACTTTCTTTTACAAATGCATTCTGACAAATCTGTTTCAGTAATTACAATTTTGTAATATATTTTAGTATTGGATAGTGTTATTCTCTCCCTCATCATTCCTAACAGTAGTTTCCTAACTATACTTACAAGTTTATTTTTTCTCATGAACATTAAAATTAATAAATCTAGTTTGTAAAGGAAACTCATTGGTGTTTTTATTTTACTCACCTTAAATTTATAAATTAACTTGGGGAGATTTTTATGATGTGGAGTTTTCCTATCTAAGAACATGGTTTGCCTTTCCATTTGTCCAAATCTTCTCTTTTCTTCTCAGAGGCATTGTGAAGTCTTGTTCATATAGTTCTTTCACTTTAAATGTAAACCAGATGGTTCATCTTTTTTACTGTTGTGGTAAATGGAACATCTTCTTCTACTATATTCTGACTAGTTGCTATTTAGAGACTATTTTGTTCTATATGTAATTTTGTACCTGCCACTTTACCTATTGTCTCGCTATCTGCAAGATTTTTTCATTCGATTTTTTTGGGTTTTCTGAGTATACAATTATATACCATCTCCAAAATATTAATGGTTTTATCTTCTCTTTTCTAATTTTTAAATTCCTAAAATTATTCTTTTATCTATAATTGCATGGACTTCCAGAAGAACATTAAATATGATGCTAGTGGATTGCTTGTCTCCTCCCTAACTTAAACAAGAATGTTTTTAGTGTTTTCCCATGAATCCTGGTACTCATGTCTGGGTTGAGATGGATACATTTTATCCTTTTAAAAATGTGCCCAGGGCTTCCCTGGTGGCGCAGTGGCTGAGAGTCCACCTGCCAATGCAGGGGACACGGGTTCGTGCCCCGGTGCGGGAAGATCCCACATGCCGCGGAGCGGCTGGGCCCGTGAGCCATGGCCGCTGAGCCTGCGCGTCCGGAGCCTGTGCTCCGCAACGGGAAAGGCCGCAACAGTGAGAGGCCCGCGTACCGCAAAAAAAAATAAAAATTAAAAAAAATAAAAAATAAATGTGCCCAGCTATTCATTTTTACTCAATACTAAGTAGCAGGTTGATCCTTGGATTAAAATGCACACTTTCTATAAAGAACCTATCACACCTATTTACCAGGACTTTAGATCTGGGACTAAATAAAGTGTAGTTCAACTTCAATGCCCATCTACCAGCTAGTCTTCATAGTCTTATTGAGTCTCATGTAAGTCATTGATAAAGTGGGGGTAATACTCCCCTCATAGAATACTGATAAATTTAATTAAGAATAAATCTAAAGTACCAACACAGTGTCTGACATATAGTAAATGCTGAATAAGTTGTAATTTTTTCAATTCTCCTTAACAATACAGTCCTCTCTGAGTTTTCTTCTTAATGTAATCATGATGAGAATTTTCCTTGATCCAGAATATAAATCTTATTTGGTTAAAACATATTATATTAATATTATTAATACATTTGATAAATGTTAATATAGTTAACAAAATAGAGTTTTATTTATATGTTTGCAAAATGGATTTTTTAGATTGATCTTACCCGTATTGGATTTGGGAATTTAAAATATGCTTGCATTGCAATATTTTTTCTATATTTTGGAACATCTACTGGGTTGATGTCTGGGGATAGGTGGGGATTTCTCACTCAATGTAAGAGCCATGGATTCTTGAATTCCAGACCATGTTAGAATATGTTGACCCTGCACTGCTTTTACTCAGCACAAGGAGGCAGCATCGGAAAAGAAACCAGAGCAAAACTTTTCTGTAGCTCATGAGATGTTAATATGATTGGAGACTGAGTTAAAATACTTTTGAAGTTTAGTTCTTGCCATTTCAGTCTTTTTAGAGGACTATTTATAAAATAGTGGGTGTGTTAAAAAGAACATAGTAATCCTTCAGTAAATGATATGAGTTAGCACAGCTAACCCCCTCACCCCTCATGTCTTTACTCAGATACTGTCCCTGACCACCCTATGTGAAACTGCAGCCTCCCACTCCTGGCCCACCTTACTGTGTTCTACTTCTTTTCCATGCCGTTTATTAAGTCTACTATATTAGATAATTTACTTATATATTATGCTTATGGTTTATTTGGTTTCCCCCTAGTCCCCTACTAGAATGTAAGCTCTATATAGGGGCATTGTCTGTTTTGTTCATTGATGTATCCCAAGTGCCTAGAACAGTGTCTGGCACAAAGTAGATTCCTAATAAGTGTTTGCTGATTGAATGATTGCATGGTGGTGGTGGTGGTGTTATTTATAATGACGGTGGCAAGGATGGTGGCTGGGAGGTATTGGAAGTGATGAGGCAGTGAGGCTGGAGGGGCAATGGTAGTGGTGGTAGCAATGGTTGGGAAAGGGTACAGTGAAGATGAGGAGAGGCAGGTGACAGTGGTTGAGATGGTGATGATTGTCATGATGTTATGGTTGGTCAGGATCCCCTGAGAAGTTGGAATCTAAGCCTGAGGCTGGATAAAAATTTCTAGAGACCCCAGCACCTAAAAGGTCTTCTCAGCACATGAGCACAGCCCTCAGTTTCTAGGCTGAGGTGCGGAAGATTGTTCACACACGCGCGCACACACACACACACACAAACACACACACACACACAAATCTGTCTTCCCAGCCCTCCAGTAAATGGTGTTGTGCAAGGGAGTGGCGGAGAAACCAGAAAGACACATGCAGTTGTCACTTACCCGATTTATAACTCAGGCTTTAAGGTTTAAAAAAAAAGATTTTCTGACAACATATTTCAGGCTCTAAGGAGAAGAAAATATATTGAAAATTATGGCTAGGCCCAAGAAGAAGGTTGCAGACAGACCTGCGGGAGACCTCAAGGCAAGAAGATCAAGGAGGAACTGCTCACTCCACATCTAAATATGTAAAATGATAAATCAAGACTATTAAATGAAATGCACCTGTGCTACACTAACATACACACCCTCATAAAGGCCTGCAAGACATGGTTAGACTCCCAGAACTCCATACCAGATCAGGGAGAAGCCCCCAGCAGCCCCTCCTTCCTCACCCAGTCTCAGTGGGGCTTCTCACACATGTGCCTGGACACCCCAATCCTCACACCTCAGATCTAACCACACCCTGCACAAAAGCTGCCCCTTGGTCCCCCTCTTACATAAGGCTGTGCACAAGGGCAGTGCAGTGCACAACTGGGAAGACAGGCCCGGCAAGCATGCTTAGGGTATCTGAGTTGGGAATTCCGGGATCCAGATACCGGGAGTACATACTCCTGGTGTCAAAGGAAGAGTGCAAGGTCTTCCAGATGCTTGGCCAGGTGGGCTCTTCCCACTCTGAGAGGGCCATGGTGAGGGCTAAAAGGGAGCCTCCAAAGCCCAAGGCCTCTTCTCCTGGCTGCAGGAACCACTGGGACCATTATTGCTCTGTTTGGCTCACAAAATGCATATCTGTTCAAAGAAAGTCTGAAGAATGAAGTCATAGTGGGGTCCAATGCAGCTGGGGGAATGGAGAAGAAAGGACCATGGGCACGAACTGGCAGTGCTGACACTGACATCTTGGAAAGTCACTGCCATGCTTTGGCAACCCCTCTCCACTCTCCCAACATCTCTCAGGTCAGCACAAAGAGAAGGAATGTCTGGTCTCAAAGAACACCTAATTTGGCCTTGTGTAGAAGCCTGGCAGCCTCCTGCCCTGGCTCATTTTCTCTCCTATAAATGTGAGGGACTCTCAGCCTTTGTTCGGGGTCCTCTTTCTTCTCTCAGTTCCTCTCCGACGCCTCCCAGCCCCGCCTCCAGCAATCCCTTCATGTTCAGAGATTAACTGTCAATTATCATACAGCTACATTTCTCTCCCCAACTTCAGGACTAAAACTCCTGCCATGTCCACGGGATCATCTAAGACTTTCTTCTTACTCCCAATACATTCAAACAACCTCACTTTCTTCCCCCAAACAGCAGTTCTGCACCTGCTCCCCACACCAAGTGACGGGTGGATCTATCTAACTTTCTCTTCTCACTTAGGCTCAAAATTTCTTTTAGATAGAGGTAGTGGTTGCAAAACATTGTGAATGTACTATGTGCCACTGAATTGTACAAATGGTTAGTTTTAACTTTTGAAGCGTCCTGCAGCCCAGAGTCACAACAGCCAGTGATGCCTCCCAAGTTAGCTAGACCTTCCTTCCATTTACTACATGGCCTCCTGCTGTGGGTCCCCATTGCTGCCAAAAGGGTATGGAGGTGAATGCCTTGATTTTGTGCCAGAGCTGGGGGACAAGGGACATGGGCATGAATGAACCCTGTCTTATGAACCACTCACAAAGCTTCCACAGCAGGCTCTTTTGACAAGAGGCACCCATGCCAGAGATGGTATGTCCTTTGCAAAAATGCCTTCTGGGACTTCCCCCAGGACCTCCCAACCATGATGTCCCTAGCTGAACACTGTGCCTCTCCAGTGACTACAGATCTGTCTTTAAACCTTCATGGGTGGGCTATGCATCCCTTGCTTTAAATGGGCAGGATTCATGGAGTCTGGAGTCTTGTGTCTTGACCTGCATAACATCATCTCCAGCCCCTGGAAGATGGAGCAGCAGTAACAGATTCATTCTTGAGACATGGAGTCAGGAACCCGATGTCTTTTCTATCTGGCCTTCTTGTTCTTCCAGGTATACATCCCTGATCGGAGGAGGTCTTGAGGACAAGGCACTGCTTGGACACTCTTTCAAAAGGCAACATGCATTTCAATTACATCGCCCCACTGAGCTGACTTTCCCAGGGCTGCACCAGTGTTTATTGTTGTCAGGTTGTTTTTCTGTCCTTCTTGGCCATGCAAAGAGACTGAATCTCAGCTCTAACTCCCTGAGATAAAGGTGGAATGGACACCTTATCTCTGTCCCACTCCTCCCTTGCTGCCCCCCTTGGGAGCAGGCCCTCAGTTAGGGACAATGGATCCACTTGATTGCCTGGCAAGTTGCAAGAACACTGTCTGCCTGTGCATTAATGCACACTGCTCTGCCAGACAGTCCTCTCCCTCACTGTGCTCAGAAGTTGCCCAGCACAGGGCCAGCTGCCTGAAGATTTATAAAACCACGTTTGTGTCCAAGGACCGAGTTTACTGTGAGAGCCATGGCCTTCCTTCTGCCAAATTCTGTTCTCTGAAGATTAGTCTAATTTAACCAGCTGTTGCTAAGCCTAGACTCTAGGTTTTTCTTTAGTTCTGAGTAATGGTTGCCATAACATCAGTACTACCAGGCCAGGGCTTCTCAAACTTCAACTAAGGCAAAAGAATCACCCAGAAGGCTGGTTAAAACAGATTCTTGAGCTCCACCCCTGGAGATTCTGGTGCAGTAGGTCTGGGGCAGGACTTAGGAATGTTCATTTTTGACAAGCTCGCAGGTGATAATGATGCAGCTGGTCCTCTGCCCACACTTGTGAGCAGCATGGCACTATGTATGCTGAGGTGCTGAGATCTAGTAATATCTAAGCCTTTGCTGTGTGCCTGGCACTGCACTAAGCATTTATTACTGGGATGACCCATTTCATAGATGAGGTACAGAGAGGTTAAGTGACTTGTCCAATGTTCCAAGGCTAGGAAGTAGTGGAATTGCGTTCATATCTTTGTCTCCCTGCTCTACCATCTATACCCACCATCGCTGATCATAGGTATGGTGTGCCCCTCCATACTACCTTGAGATATCTGCAGCACCCTGCAGGTAGCCTCACTTCTCCCAGCCTCCCCACTCCAATACAACTTGCTGTTAAGATAACATTCTCTCTTTTTAGTTGCACAAAGATATGCATAATGTAAATTTTACCATTTTAACCATTTCTAAGTGTATAGTTCAATGACATTAAAAACATTCACATTGCTGTGCTACCATCACCACCACCCATCTCCAGAGCTCTTTTCATCTTGCAAAACTGAAATTGCACCCATTAAACAATAACTCCCCATTTCCGTCTGCCCCTCGCCCCAGCAATCACCATTCTACTTTCTGTCTCTATGAATTTGACTACACTAGATACCTCATATAAATGGAATCATACAGTATTTTCCTTTTGGGACTGGCTTATTTTACTCAGCGTAATGTCCTCAAAGTTCACCCGTGTAACGTGTCAGAATTTCCTTCCTCTTTAAGGTTAAATAATATTCCACTGTATGTGTGTACCATATTTGTTTATCCATTCATCCATCAATAGACATTTGGGAAACTTCCCTGGTGGTGCAGTGGTTAAGAATCTGCCTGCCAATGCAGGAGACACGGGTTCAATTCCTGGGCCGGGAATATCCCACATGCCACAGAGCAATTGAGCCCAAGTGCCACAACTACTGAATTCCGGGTGCCTAGAGTCCATGCTCTGCAATAAGAGAATACACCACAACGAGAAGCACGTGCACCAGAATGAAGAGTAACTCCCGCTTACGATAACTAGAGAAAGCCCGCACGCAGCAATGAAGACCCAATGCAGCCAAAAGTAAATAAATAAAATAAATAAATTTATTTTTAAAAATAGACATTTGGGTTGCTTTCACCTTTAGGTTATTACGAAAAAAGCTTTTATGAACATGGGCGTACAAATACCTCTTTCAATTCTTTTGGGTATATACTCAGAAATGGAATTATTATTGGATCATATTGTAATTCTATTTTTAATTTTTTGAGAAATCACCATACCACTCTCCCAAGTGGCTGCACCATTTTACATTTCTACCAGTAATGCACAAGTGTTCCAATTTCTCCACTTCCACAACAACTCGTTATTTTCTGGGCTTTTTTTTTAACAACCATCTTAATAAGTGTGAAGTAGTGCAAGATTCTTAAAGCAAACTCTGATTAGTCATTTGCTTCTTGGGCTCCAGGTGTGTAAACAACACAGGGTAGGTGCAGAAGGGAAGACACAGATGACCCACACTAACTTCTGCATTCAAGAATCCATTAGCAGGGGGAGCTTCAAGATGGCAGAAGAGTAAGACGCGGAGATCACCTTCCTCTCCACAAATATATCAGAAATACATATACATGTGGAACAACTCCTACAGAGCACCTACTGAATGCTGGCAGAAGACCTCAGACCTCCCAAAAGGCAAGAAACTCCCCACATACCTGGGTAGGGCAAAAGAAAAAAAGAAAAAACAGAGAAAAAGGAATAGGGACGGGACCTGCACCAGTGGGAGGGAGCTGTGAAGGAGGAAAGGTTTCCACACACTAGGAAGGACCTTCGCGGGCGGAGATTGCAGGTGGCGGATGGGGGAAGCTTCGCAGCCACGGAGGAGAGCGCAGCAACAGGGGTGTGGAGGGCAAAGTGGAGAGATTCCCGCAAGGAGGATCGGTGCCGACCAGCACTCACCAGGCCTAGAGGCTCGTCTGCTCACACGCCGGGACGGGCAGGACCTGGGAGCTGAGCCTCGGGCTTCAGTGGTCGGATTCCTGGGAGAGGACTGGGGTTGGCTGTGTGAGCACAGCCTGAAGGGGGCTAGTGTGCCACAGCTACCCGGGAGGGAGTCCGGGAAAAGGTCTGGAACTGCCAAAGAGGCAAGAGACTTTTTCTTGCCTCTTTGTTTCCTGGTGCGTGAGGACAGGGTATTAAGAACGCCGATTAAAGGAGCTCCAGAGAAGGGCTCGAGCCGCGGCTATCAGCAAGGACCCCAGAGAAGAGCATGGGACTCTAAGGCTGCTGCTGCCTACACCAAGAAGCCTGTGTGCAAGCACAGGTCACTGTCCACACCTCCCTTCCCAGAGTCTGTGAAGCCCACCCCTGCCAGGGTCCCATGATCCAGGGACAACTTCCCCGGGAGAAGGCACGGCACGCCTCAGGCTGTTGCAATGACACAGCGGCCTCTGACGCCGCAGGCTCGCCCTGCATTCTGAACCCTTCCTTCCCGCCTGCCTGAGTGAGCCAGAGCCCCGGAAGCAGCTGCTCCTTTAACCCCGTCCTCTCTGAGCGAAGAAAAGAGGCCCTCAGGCGACCTACACGCAGAGGCGTGTCCAAATCCAAAGCTGTACCCCGGAAGCTGTGCGAACAAAGAAGAGAAAGGGAAATTTCTCCCAGCAGCCTCAGGAGCAGCGGATTAAATCTACACAATCAACTGGATGTACCCTGCATCAGTGGAATATCTGAATAGACAACGAATCATCCCAAATTGAGGAGGTGGACTTTAGGAGCAAAGAGATATATATATATATATATAATTTTCCCTTTTTCTTTCTATGTGAGTGTGTATGTGTGTGCTTCTGTGTGTGATTTTGTCTGTATAGCTTTGCTTTTACCATTTATCATAGGGTTCTGTTTGTCCGTTTTTTGGAGGGTTATTTTTTTAATTATTTTTTAAAATTTTTTCTTAATAATTATTATTATTTTTTATTTTAATAACATTTTATTTTATTTTACCTTATTTTATTTTTTATCTCCTTTCTTTCTTTCTTTCTTTTCTCCCTTTTATTCTGAGCCATGTGGATGAAAGGCTCTTGGTGCTGCAGCCAGGAGTCAGTGCTGTGTCTCTGAGGTGGGAGAGCCAACTTCAGGACACAGGTCCAAAAGAAACCTCCCAGCTCCACATAATATCAAATGACAAAAGTCGCCCAGAGATCTCCATCTCAATGCCAAGACCCAGCTTCACTCAACGACCAACAAGTTCCAGTGCTGGACATCCTACGCCAAACAACTAGCAAGACAAGAGCAAAACCCCCTCCATTAGCCTAGAGGCTGCCTAAAATCATACTAAGGCCACAGACGCCCCAAAACACATCACCAGACGTGGACCTGCCCATCAGAAAGACAAGATCCAGCCTCATCCACCAGAACAGAGGCACTAGTCTCCTCCACCAGGAAGCATACACAACCCACTGAACCAAACTTAGACACTGGGGACAGACACCAAAATCAATGGGAACTACGAACATGCAGCCTGTGAATAGGAGACCCCAAACACAGTAAGTTAAGCAAAATGAGAAGACAGAAAAACACACAGCAGATGAAGGAGCAAGATAAAAACCCAACATCCCTAACAAATGAAGAGGAAATAGGCAGTCTACCTGAAAAAGAATTCAGAATAAAGATAGTAAAGATGATCCACAATTTAGAAATAGAATAGATAAAATACAAGAAACGTTTAACAAGGACCTAGAAGAAATAAAGAGCAAACAAACAATGATGAACAACACAATAAATGAAATTAAATATTCTCTAGAAGGGATCAATAGCAGAATCAGAAGAACGGATAAGTGACCTGGAAGATAAAATAGTGGAAATAACTACTGCAGAGCAGACTAAAGAAAAAAGAATAAAAAGGATTGAGGACAGTCTCAGACACCTCTGGAACAACATTAAACACACGAACATTCTAATTATAGGGTCCCAGAAGAAGAAGAGAAAAAGACTGAGAAAATATTTGAAGAGACTATAGTTGAAAACTTCCCTAATATGGGAAAAGAAATAGTTAAGTCCAGGAAGCACAGAGAGTCCCATACAGGATAAACCCAAGGAGGAATATGCCAAGACACATACTAATCAAACTATCAAAAATTAAATACAAAGAAAAAATATTAAAAGCAGCAAGGTAAAAACAACAAATAACACACAAGGGAATCCCCATAAGGGTAACAGCTGATATTTAAGCAAAAAATCTGCAAACCAGAAGGGAGTGGCAGGACATATTTAAAGTGAAGAAGGAGAAAAACCTACACCGAAGATTATTCTACCCAGCAAGGATCTCATTCAGATTCGATAGAGAAATTAAAACCTTTACAGGCAAGGAAAACCTAAGAGACTTCAGCACCATAAAACCAGCTTTGCAACAAATGCTAATGGAACTTCTCTAGGCAAGAAACACAAGAGAAGAAAAAGACCTACAATAACAAACCCAAAACAATTAATAAAATGGGAATAAGAATATACATGTTGATAATTACCTTAAATGTAAATAGATTAAATTTTCCAACCAAAAGACATAGACTGGCTGAATGGATACAAAAACAAGACCCATATATATGCTGTCTACAACAGACCCACTTCAGACTTAGGGACACATACAGACTGAAAGTGAGTGGATGGAAAAAGATATTCCATGCAAATGGAAATCAAAAGAAAACTGGAGTAGCAATTCTCATATCAGACAAAATAGACTAAAATAAAGGCTATTACAAGAGACAAAGAAGGACACTACGTAATGATTAAGGGATCGATCCAAGAAGAAGATATAAAAATTGTAAATATTTATGCACCTAACATAGGAGCACCTCAATACATATGGCAAATATTAACAGCCATAAAAGGGGAAACTGACAGTAACACAATCATAGTAGGGGACTTTAACACCCCACTTTCACCAATGGCCAGATCATCCAGAATGAAAATAAATAAGGAAACACAAGCTTTAAATGATACATTAAATAAGATGGACTTAATTAATATTGATAGGACATTCCATCCAAAAACAACAGAATACACATTCTTCTCAAGTGCTCATGGAACATTCTCCAGGATAGATCATACCTCTGGTCACAAATCAAGGCTTGGTAAATTTAAGAAAATTGAAATTGTATCAAATATCTTTTCTGACCACAATGCTATGAGACAAGATATCAATTACAGGAAAAGATTTGTAAAAAATACAAACACGTGGAGGCTAAAGAATACATTCCTTAATAACCAAGAGATCACTGAAGAAATCAAAGAGGAAATTAAAAAATACCTAGAAACAAATGACAATGAAAACACGATGAGCCAAAACCTATGGGATGCAGCAAAAGCAGTTCTAAGAGGGAGGTTTATAGCAATACAATCCTACCTTAAGAAAAAAGAAACATTTCAAATAAACAACCTAACCTTACACCTAAAGCAATTAGAGAAAGAAGAACAAAAAAAACCCAAAGTTAGCAGAAGGAAAGAAATCATAAAGATCAGATCAAAAATTAATGAAAAAGAAATGAAGGAAACGATAGCAAAGATCAATGAAACTAAAAGCTGGTTCTTTGAGAAGATAAACAAAATTGATAAACCATTAGCCACACTCATCAAAAAAAAAAGGGAGAAGAATCAAATCAATAGAATTAGAAATGAAAAAGAAGTAACAACTGAAACTGCACAAATACAAAGGATCATGAGGGATTACTACAAGCAACTCTATGCCAATAAAATGGACAACCTGAAAGAAATGAACAAATTCTTAGAAATACACAAACTTCCGAGACTGAACCAGGAAGAAATAGAAAATATGAACAAACCAATCACAAGCACTGAAACTGAAACTGTGATTTAAAATCTTCCAAGAAACAAAAGCCCAGTACCAGATGGTTTCACAGGCGAATTCTATCAAACATTTAAAGAAGAGCTAACACCTATCATTCTCAAATTCTTCCAAAATATAGCAGAGGGAGGAACACTCCCAAACTCATTCTACGAGGCCACCATCAGCCTGATACCAAAAGCAGACAAAGTTGTCACAGAGAAAGAATACTACAGGCCAATATCACTGATGAACATAGATGCAAAAATCCTCAACAAAACACTAGCAAACAGAATCCAACAGCACAATAAAAGGATCATACACCATGATCAAGTGGGGTTTATCCCAGGAATGCAAGGAGTCTTCAATATAAGGAAATCAATCAATGTGATATACCATATTAACAAATTGAAGGAGAAAAACCATATGATCATCTCAATAGATGCAGATAAGTTTTTTGACAAAAATCAACACTGATTTATGATTAAAACACTCCAGAAAGTAGGCATAGAGGCAAATTTCCTGAACATATTAAAGGCCATATATGACAAACCCACAGCCAACATCGTCCTTAATGGTGAAAAACTGAAACCATTTTCACTAAGATCAGGAACAATACAAGGTTGTCCACTCTCAGCACTATTATTCAACATAATTTTGGAAGTTTTAGCCACAGCAATCAGAGAAGAAAAAGAAATAAAGGGAATTCAAATCGGAAAAGAAGAAGCAAAGCTGTCACTCTTTGCAGATGACCTGACACTCTACATAGAGAATTCTAAATATGCTACCAGAAAACTAATAGAACTAATCAATGAAGTTGGTAAATTAGCAGGATAAAAAATTAGTGCACAGAAATCTCTAGCATTCCTATACACTAAGGATGTGAAAGTGATCTGAAAGTGAAATTAGAAAAACACTCCCATTTACCATTGCAACAAAAAGAATAAAATATCTAGGAACAAACCTACCTAAGGAGACAAAAGGCCTGTAGGCAGAAAATTATGACACTGATGAAAGAAATTAAAGATGATACAAATAGATGGAGAGATAATCCATATTCTTGGATTGGAAGAATCAACATTGTGAAAATGACTCTACTACCCAAAGCAAACTACAGATTCAGTGCAATCCCTATCAAACTATCAATGGCATTTTTCACAGAACTAGAACAAAAAATGTCATAATTTCTATGGAAACAGAAAAGACCCCGAATAGTCAAATCAATCTTGAGAACGAAAAATGGAGCTGGAGGAATCAGGCTCCCTGACTTCAGACTATACTACAAAGCTACAGTAATCAAGAGAGTATGATACTGGCACAAAAATAGAAATATAGATCAATGGAACAGGATAGAAAGCCCAGAGATAAACCCACACACATATGGTCACCTTATCTCTCATAAAAGAGGCAAGAATATACAGTAGAGAAAAGACAGCCTCTTCAATAAGTGGTACTGGGAAAACTGGACAGTTACATGTAAAAGTATGATATTAGAACACTCCTTAACACCATACACAAAACTAAACTCAAAATGGACTAAAGACCTAAATGTAAGGCCAGAAACTATCAAACTCTTAGAGGAAAACATAGGCAGAACACTCTATGAAATAAATCACAGCAAGATCCTTTTTGACCCACCTCCTAAAGGAAATAAAAACAAAAGTAAGCAAATGGGACCTAATGAAACTTAAAAGCTTTTGCACAGCAAAGGAAACCATAAACAAGACGATAAGACAACCCTCAGAATGGGAGAAAATATTTGCAAATGAAGCAATTGACAAAGGATTAATCTCCAAAATTTACAAGTAGCTCATGCAGCTCAATATCAAAAAGCCAAAAACCCAATCCAAAAATGGGCAGAAGACCTAAATAGACATTTCTCCAAAGAAGATATACAGACTGCCAACAAACACATGAAAGAATGGTCAACATCACTAATCATTAGAGAATTGCAAATGAAAACTACAATGAGATATCATCTCACACCAGTCAGAATGACCATCATCAAAAAATCTAGAAATAATAAGTGCTGAAGAGGGTGTGGAGAAAAGGGAACCCTCTTGCACGTTTGGTGGGAATGTAAGTTTATACAACCACTATGGAGAACAGTAAGAAGGCTCCTTAAAAACTAAAAATAGAACTACCATATGACCCAGGAGTCCTACTACTAGGCATATACCTTGAGAAAACCATAATTCAAAAAGAGTCATGTACCAAAATGTTCATTGCAGCTCTATTTACAATAGCCAGCACATGGAAGCAACCTAAGTGTCCATCATCGGATGAATGGATAAAGAAGATGTGGTACATATATACAATGGACTATTACTCAGCCATAAAAATAAAGGAAATTCAGTTATTTGTAGTGAGGTGGATGGACATAGAGCCTGTCATACAGAGCAAAGTAAGTCAGAAAGAGAAAAACCAATAACGTATGCTAACAGTTATATACGGAATCTAAAGAAAAGAAAAAAAAGAAACGTCATGAAGAACATACAGGCAAGTCGGGAATAAAGACACAGACCTACTAGAGAATGGACTTGAGGACACGGGGAGAGGGAAGGGTAAGCTGGGATGAAGTGAGAGAGTGGCATGGACTTATACATACTACCAAATGTAAAATAGCTAGTGGGAAGAAGCCACATAGCACAGGGCGATCAGCTCAGTACTTTTGACCATCTATAGAGGTGGGATAGGGAGTGTGGGGGGAGATGCAAGAGGGAGGAGATATGGGGATATATGTATATGTATAGCTGATTCACTTTGTTATAAAGCAGAAACTAACTATTGTAAAACAATTATACTCCAATAAAGATGTTAAAACAAAAAAAGCAATTTGATTTTAAAAATAAAGAATAGGTGGGAAGGATAGTTGGAAAGGTAGGTTAGGGTCTCCTTTGCAGAGGGAATGGGAGAGAGTAGGCGAGTTAGAATGTTTGGCTGGAGAGTCTGGATTTTATATTTAGGCAATTGCACTACTTGGGAGGTATTTGAGCAAGAGAAATCCTGGTGCTTATTTGGGATGATGTGTCTGGGTCGGGCAGAGAGAAGGGAGGGCTGAGGCATCAGTGACCAGAGTGCCATACCTACCCAAATCAATATTAGAATTTGATTGACAAGGGCCTAAAATTCCCATGTTGAGATTTAAACCACTCAATTGCTCCAGAGACTAATCCGTGTTGACTTATATTTCACCCCATCCCCAAAAAAGCAATAGGGAGAATAATATGCAAAGCCCCCAAATCTTATACTTGTACAAATTGGAAGCAGTGGGGGATAGAAAAAGGAGAGGGGTTGAGAGGAGAATATTGCAGGACTGAGCCAGGCCCAAGAAAGTGGAAGTTGCAGCTATTGGGATTTCTTCAGATGAAAGTTCCCACAAACAATGCTGGAAGACTCTGAATATCTGTAAATAGTAACTTTTATTTGAGAACCTCTCCTTCTGGAGGGTACTTGCTGACAGTTTAATCCCAGAAGATGACCTCATCTGAGCCAGTTGCCAGATCTTATCATGATCCTTCAAATAATCACACAATGGCAATGAGAGCCAACAAGGGATGACTCATAACCAGCCCAGTTCATTGGAAATACCTGGGGCTTGTGAGCTGGCCTCTGGGGTGATTAACATTGGGGGCTTCTAAGAAATTTTGTAGTGCTGCTTATTCACAACTGAGGACCAAAAGCCATACTTCTGTTTGTGATTGGCAAAGTGGTCTCAACATATCTGTCCTTAGTCAGACAACTTCAGAAGATGCTCCCTCCCCATACTTCTAACTTCTCTCCAACTCAGACAGTTATGAGAGGTGGTCAGACTAGATGGAGCTGGGGCTGGGGACGTTGTTCAAGATGCAGTTTATTAGATTAATTTTTGGCAGGAAGAACATAAGGTTGATCTTCACACCATGAAACTCTGGAGAACAAGGCTCTCAGGGGCCATTGCTGCTCTCCCTGATAGGAGGGCTTGAGAATCTATTACATGGGATGAACGATATGAACAGAGCCAGAATTTTATTCCTGCTTCAAGACCCCTTGAGTCACTGTATTTCCAAAGAAAGGGCTCATTTCATAAGACTCAAAGGAAGTAGGCCCTGGATTTCTAATAAGGGGAGGAAATATCATGTTCTTTTAAAATTATATTTGGTATTGTGTTGTAAGAACTGTTTATATATTAACCTCTTATAGTATATATAATTTGCAAATATTTCCTCCCATTCAGTAGGTTTTTTTCCATTTTGTTGATGGTTTACTATACAAAACCTTTTAAGTTTAATTAGGTCCTACTTGTTTACTTTTGTTTTAGCTTCTTTGCCTGAGGATACTGATCCAAAACAATATTGCTATAGCTTATGTCAAAGAGTGTTCTACCTATGTTTTCTTCTAGGAGTTTTATGGTTTCTGGTCTTACATTTAGGTCTTTAATCCATATTGAGTTTATTTTGGCATACGGTGTGAGAAAATGTTCTAATTTCATTCTTTTACTGGTAGCTTCCCAGTTTTCCCAGCACCTCTTATTGAAGAGACCGTCTTTTCCCCATTGTATATTCTTGCCTCCTTTGTTGTAGGTTAACTGACCATAAGTGCATGAGTTTATTTCTGGGCTCTCTATTCTGTACCACTGATCTATGTGTTTATTGTGACAGTACCATACTGTTTTGTTTCCTGTAGCTTTGTAATACAGTCTGAAGTCAGGGAGTTTGATAACTCCAATTTTGTTCTTTTTCTCAAGATTGCTTTAGCTATTGAGGGTCTTTTATGGTTCCATATAAATTTTAGAATTATTTGTTCTAACTCTATGAAAAATGTTATAGGTATTTTGATATGGATTGCATTAAATCTGTAGATTGCTTTGGGTAGTATGGGCATTTTTATTAATATTAATTTTTTCAACCCATGAACATGGGCTATCTTTCCATTTCTTTGTGTCATCTTCAATTTCCTTCATTAATATTTTGTAATTTTCCTATTTTGTAGTAGGTGGAGTATATCACCTTCTTAGTTAAATTTACTCCTAGGTATTTTATTCTTTTTGATGAAATTTTAAATGGGATTGTTTTCTTGCTTTCTCATTCTGATATATAAACAGCTCATACAACTCAATATGAAAAAAAAAAACAACCCCATTAAAAATTGGCAAAAGACCTGAATAGACATTTTTCTACAGAAGACATACAGATGACAAATAGGCACATGAAAAGATATTCAACATCACTAATCATCAAGGAAATGCAAATCAAAACCACAGAGATATCACCTTATAATTGTCAGAATGGCTGTTGTCAAAAAGACCACAAATAACAAATGTTGATGAAGATGTAGAGAAAAGGTAACCCTAGTACACTTTTAGTGGGAATGTAAACTGGTACAACTATTATGGAAAATAGTATGGAGGTTCCTCATAAAACCAAAAATAGACCTACCATATGATCTAGCAATTCCACTCCTGTGTATATATCCAAAGAAAATGAAAACACAAATTCAAAAAGATGCATGCACCCCAAAGTTCATAGCAGCAACAACATGATGGACCTGGAGGGTATTATGCTTAGTAAAATAAGTCAAACAGAGAAAGACAAATACTATGTGTTATCACTTATATGTGGAATCTAAAAAATAAAACAAATGAATAAATATGACAAAACAGAAACAGACTCATGGATATGGAGAACAAACTAGTGGTTACTGTGGGAAGAGGGATGCAGAAGGGGCAAGATAGGGGTAGGTAATTAAAAGGTATTGATACAAACTACTATGAATAAAGTAAATAAGCTACAAGGATATATTGTACAATGCAGGGACTAGAACCAATATTTTATAATAACGTTAAATCGAGTATAATCTATAAAAATATTTAATCACTATGTTGCAACCTGAAGCTAATATAATATACTATACTGATCAACTATACTTTAATAGATACTTAATTCCCCCAAATAAATAAATAAAATTAATTGTGTTTGGATCTTTGTAGTCTACATAAGGGAAATGATTCCCTTTGCATCTTTCTGCCACAGGACTACATGATGTGTGTTCAATGAAATGTATCCATCAGGGAGCCTGGAATACAGTTGGTGCTCATTAAATTCTTTCTTCCATCTGCCCCAGGTGGCCCTGAAAATTTCCATATCAGATCCAAGTTGTGTATACGTGTTTATAGTAGGGGCTGTGGTCTTAAATGTCTCCATCCAAATTGGAACCAAAAAAAAAAAAAAAAAGCCCAGACTCTGTGGCAGCTTTAAAGATATTTGTGACATATTCAATTGAATCTTTTAATTTGGAAAATAATACAATTGTGAGAGGTACCCACATGTCAGCAGAGAGTGGACATGTCCAAGCATATGGGTTTCTAAAGTGAAGATTCAAAGTGAAAGTACTTCCAGAAAAAGTATAAAGGAGCATATAAAGATATATTCTCCTGTTTTTGATGATTGTTAAGAGAGATATCTTTCCTGATTTATTTCTTCATTTGAAGGGATTTTCCAAAACAGTGATGCCAAAAATTGGTTCATGTGAATTATCTTTAACTAATGAAGAGTTGCCTTATGCCACAAATGCACAATAAGGTATTGGTAGTGTCACGTGGTGAGAAATTCCATACAACCATTTGATAAGGGGGAACCTCATGACTTTGTGAGTTGTACAAGAATCCAAGGCGACTACAATTGTCCAGAAGACAGAAGGTGGTGTCTGTTTCTAGTTCATCATAGTTAGAGGGAGATGCCTGGTGCTATGTGGTTCATTCAAAAGCAGACGGTGGAGACTGGGTATCCAGGTCCCTCCAGTGTAGCCTCCCTGGAGTGCCAGAAGCCAGCAATGACACCTCCCAGATCTTGCTTTCAATTTTCTGTCTCTTTGTAAGAACATGTACTTAAACAGTGGGTCCTGACTGTGATGCACAGTGTCCCCATATTTTTGTCTCTCTAAATCCCCAGTGTTTAAGCATGCAAGGTCATTAATTCCCAACTGCATTAATTTCCTAAGGCTGCTGTAACAGAGTATCACAAACTAGGTGGCCTAAAACAACAGAAGTTTGTTTTCTCACAGTTCTAAAGGCCAGAAGTTCACAATCAAGGTGTCAGTACTGTTAGTCTTTCTGAGGACTCTATGAGAGGATCTGTTTTATGTTCTAGTCATAGCCAGCAATCTTGGTGCTCCCTGTCTTCTAGATGCATCATTCAAATCTCTGCCTCCATATTTCTACAAACAGTCTCTTCATATGGTTGTCTTCCTTCTGTGTCTATGTCCGAATTTCCCTCTTTTTATAAGGACACCAGTCATTTTGGATTAGAAGGCTACCCTACTCTAGTATGACCTCATCATAAATTAATTACTTAACTTAACTACCTTCAATGACCCTTTTCCCAAATAAGATCACATTTTGAGGTACTGGGATTAGGACTTCATTATATCTTTTGGTGGGGGTGGGAGAAGGGAGAGGGGAGAACACAATAATTCTACCCATAAAACCAACTTACTATTTCCCTCCATTGGGCTCTATGTTTTGAAATACTTTGTTTACCAAACAAAATGTACTTAATGGTTATTCATTTTCCTGGGTGTTTTTAAAACATCAAAGTCATCCAAATAGGTTTCTTATCCCAGAAGAAGATGGCATAAAATCAATTTTCCCTGGTTTACCTCTCTGAATACAACTAAATACCTTGGAAATTACTCAGTAGACAATGATAAAAGAATTCTGAAAGCTGGAAGGAAGAAGGCAGACTGGCTGGGAGCCCCCAAGACTTGAGGAACCACAATGCAGTGAGTCTGCTTGGTTTTCTTTTTATCTCCCATGTATGTCCAGATTGGGTGCCAGAGAGGTACAGAACTCAGAACCACCAATAGACATAGACAACAAAACCCAAGAAAAGCCTGCTCTCTCTGGACAAGGGGTGAGGTGGGAAGCCCACAGAGAACTAGTGGACAACTAGGTCCAACTAGAACAAGTCCACAGCTGCAGCCCCTGCAGGCAGTCTAATCCACCAGAGCTCTGGTTTTCCTTGCTCTCCACTAAGGTGGCACAACACCAGATGTTCCACAGAAGTACTTTCTATCCCCACAGATGGCACCAGCTAAGATTAAGCAGGAGCCCCAGCAACACCAGAACAAAGCAGATAAAAGTAGAATTCAAAGGGCTCAGAAAACTAAACTGTCATTGATACAAATGCTCACAAAAGTAGACCAGAACTTATACACCAAACATAAACAGGGTGACTGCTCACTAAAAGAGAAGATTTAGGATCAAGAGTCTCCTAACTTAAGAATCAAAATGTCCAGGATAAAATCAAAAACGTTTACTCAGGAAAACCACAATTTGAATGAGAAAAGACAGCAAATGTTAATACTAAGATGAATCAGATACGTAATTATCTGACAAGGATTTTAAAGTAGTCACCATAAAAATTCTCTGACAATGAATTACAAATTCTCTAGAAGTAAATAAAAAAAGAAAATGTCAACAAAGAATAAAAGGTATAAAGAGAAACAAATAGGAATTATAGAACTCAGAAATACAATAACCAAAGTTTTAAAACTCATGGATGGGTTCAGTAGTAGAGTGGAGATGACAAGGATAGAATCAGTGAATTGAGGACAAATCAATCTAAATAATGAAGAGAAAATAGACTGGAAAAAATATTAGCAGAACCTCAGGCTTTGTGGGAGGATAACAAGATCCATCATTCATATCATTGAAGTCCCAGGACAGAAGAAAGAACATGGGACTGAAAAAGTAGTTGAAGAAATAAAAATTTCCCAAATTTGGCAAAACACATAAAATTGTAGATCCAAGAAGCTGAACAAACTCCAAATAGGATAAACCAAATAAAATTCACACCAAGGCACATCATACTCAAACTTCTGAAAACTAAAGACAAAGAAAGAAAAATCTTAGAAAGCAGGAGAGAAACAATATATTGCCTATAAGGGAACACCAATTTGAACAAGAACAGGTTTCTCATCAGAACAATGGAATCCAGAAGAAAGTGGCACATTTTTCAAGAGCTGAAAGACCTGTCAACCAAAATTCTATATATGGTGAAACTATTTTTCAGAATTAAAGTGGAAAAGAAGACATCTCAGGCAAAGAAATGAGAATCTGTTTCTAGCAGATCTACTCTTAAAGAATGGCTGATGGAAGTTCTTAAAACAGAAAAAGAAAAAGATAATAGAGGGCTAAGACTTTCAGAAAGGAAAGAAGAACTGAGGAATGGGTAAAAGTAGAAGTAAATATAAGAGACTATCCTTCATCTAATGGATTTCTTTAGTCATATTTTATGCTTGAAGCAAAAGTTATAACACTGATTTTTACAAAGATGTTAGATTATACACATCAGTGTTATAAAAGTTATAATATCTGATGTGTATACAGAGGAAATGTTTAAGACAATTACATGTTTTCAGTGTGGAAGGTAAAAGGATTTAATGGAAGTAAGAGTTCTACACTCCACACATTGTGGTAAAATGTTGACACAAGTCAGCTGTGATGACTTCCATATGTATACAATAATAACTAGAACAATCACTGAGAAAACTATACAAAGTGATATACTAAAACTATACAAAGTGATATATATATATATATATATATCACAAGTCAGCTGTGATCACAAGTCAGCTGTGATGACTTCCATATGTATACAATAATAACTAGAACAATCACTGAGAAAACTATACAAAGTGATATACTAAAACTATACAAAGTGATATATATATATATACTAAAGTGTATATATATATACAAAGTGATATATATATATACTAAAACTATACAAAGTGAGATATATATATATATATAAATAAATATATATATATATATATATCAAAGTGGAACTCTAAAAAGTGTTCAAATAACCCACAGGAAGGCAGGAGAAGGGTAACAAGAAACAGAAGACACAAGCAGTAAATAAATTAAACATTAATATATCAATAATTAGTTTAAATGTAAGAGGCCTAAATACATCAATTAAAAGACAGATTGGTAGACTGAATAAAAAGACATGGCCCAACTATATGCTATAAAAACTCACTTTAATCATAATGACATAGGTAAGTTGAAAGTAAAAGGATAGAAAAACATACATCATGTAAGTGTTAATTTTTTAAAGGGAAGAGTGGCTATATTAATATCAAAGTAGACTTCAGAACAAAGAAAATTACCAGGGACAGAGAGGGACATTACATAATGATTTAAAAAAATCAATCTACTGACAAGAGACTGCAGTCCTATGTGTGTAAGCACACACACCCAGATGCATAAACAGATCTTCAAAATACCTGAAGCAAAAATGATAGAGCTGAAAAGAAAAACTGACAAATCCACTATTATTGTTGGAGACTCTCTTCTCAGTAATTGATATAACTACTAGAGAGAAAATCCACAAAGCTATAGAAGAACTGAACAACACCCTCCACCAACAGAAACTAATTGACATTTATAGAACACTCTACCCAATAATACCAGAATACACATGCTTTACAAGGGACTATAGAACACTCACTAAAATAGACTACATCCTGGCTTTATAAACTAACCTTAAGTGTAAAAGAAATAAAATCAGACAGAGTACATTCTCTGATAATAAGAAAAAAGCTAGAAATCAATAGTAGAAAGTCAAAACGAAAATCTCCAAAAACCTGGATGTAAACAACATACTAAATAAGACATGGATCAAAAAGGAAATTTTTAAAAAATTTCTTTAAAAATTGAAATCTTCCTAAAGAACACTTCTTAAAGAAATATTCAAGAAAAAATGAAATTGTGTTTAATGAAATCACAATGTACCAAATTTGTGGGATGCAGGTAACAGTGCTGAGAGGGAAATTTATAGGACTAAATACTTATATAAGAAAAGAGGAAAGATCTGAAATTAATAATCTAAGTACTTGAGAGAAATGGGCTCTCAGACAAGATGGTGAAGTAGAAGGACTTGATCTCACCTCCTCTCAAGTAAACACCAAAATCACAACTAACTGCTGAACAACAATGAAAAAAAGACTGGAACCTACCAAAAAAGATATTCTACATCCAAACACAAAGAAGAAGCCACAGCAAGACAATAGGAGGGGCGCTTTCATGATATAATCAAATCAAATCCCATACCTGCCAGTTGGGTGACCCACAAACTGGAAAATAATTATATTGCAGAGGTTCTCCCAGAGGAGTGAGAGTTCTGAACTCCACATCAGGCTTCCCAGCCTGGGAGTTTGGCATCAGGATGAGGAGCCCCAGACCATTTGCCTTTGAAAACCAGCAGGGCTTGATAACAGGACTGGGGGAAACAGAAACACCACTCTTGGAGGGTGCACACAAGGTCTTGTATGCACCAGGAGACAGGGGGACAAAGCAGTGACTTCACAGGAACCTGGGCCAGACCTACCTGCTGGTTCTGGAGTGTCTCCTGGGGAGGTAGGGGGAAGCTGTTGCCCACTGTAGGGACAAAGACACTAGTGGTGGAGGCACTGGGAAATACTCATTGGCATGAGCTGTCCTGCAGGCCACCATTTTGATGCCAAGACCTGGCCCCACCCAACAGCCTGTGGGTTCCAGTGCTGGGATGCCACAGGCCTAACAACAGGGCAGGAACACAGTCCCACCCATCAGCAGATAGCTGCTTAAAGTCTTCCTGCACCCACAGCCACCTCTAAATAAACCACTTCACATGGCCTGCCCACCAGAAGGAAAAGACACAGCTCCACCTAAAAGTGGGCAGGCACTAGTCCCTCCCACCAGGAAGCCTGCACAAGCCTTTTAGACCAGCATAACCCACCAGGGGGCAGACACCAGAAGCAATAGGAACTACAATCCTACAGCCTGTGGGATCACAAACACAGAAAGTTAGACAAAATGAGACGGCAGAGGAGTATATTCCAGGCAAAGGAACAAGATAGAACCCCATTTCCATGCAAATGGAAATCAAAGGAAAGCTGAAGTAGCAATACTCATATCAAACAAAATAGACTTTAAAATAAAGACTGTTACAAGAGGCAAAGAAGGACAGTAAATAATGATCAAGGGATAAATCCAAGAAGATATAACAATTGTAAATATAAATGCACCCAACATAGGAACACCTCAATAGATAAGACAAATGCTAACAGCCATAAAAGGAGAAATCAATTGTAACACAATAATAGTGTGGGACTTTAACACAGCACTTACATCAATGGACAGATCATCCAGACAGAAAATCAATAAGGAAACACACGCCTTAAATGATACATTAGACTAGATGGACTTAATTTATAGAGGATTCCATCCAAAAGCAGCAGAATACACATTCTTTTCAAGAACATGGAACATTATCCAGGATAGATCACTTGCTGGGCCACAAAGCAAACCTCGTAAATTTAAGAAAATTGAAATCATATCAAGCATTTTTTCCAACAATGATGGTATGAAATCAGAAATCAACTACAAGAAGAACACTGTAAAAAATACAAAAACATGGAGGCTAAACAATATGTTACTAAACAACCAATGGATCATTGAGGAAATCAAAAAATACCTAGAGAAATATGAAAACAAAAACACAACGATCCTCAGGAAAGAAGAAAAATCTCAAATAAATAACCTAACATTACATGTAAGGCAACTAGAGAAAGAAGAACAAACACAACACAAGGTTAGCAGAAGGAAAGAAATCATAAAAATCAGAGCAGAAATAAATGAAATAGAGATGAAGAAAACAATAGAAAAGATCAATAAAGCTAAAAGCTAGTTGCTTGAAAGGTAAACAAAACTGATGAACCTTTAGCCAGACTCAAGAGAAAAAAAAAGGGAAAGGGCTCAAATCAATAAAATTAGAAGTGAAAAAGGAGAAGTGACACCACAGAACTACAAATGATCATAAGAGAATACTAAAAGCAACTATATGCCAATAAAATGAACAACCTAGAAGAAATGGACAAATTTTGTAAGGTACAATTCTTCCAAGACTGAACCAGGAAGAAACAGAAAATATGAACAGACCAATCACAAGTACTGAAATTGAAAGTGTGATTTAAAAACTTCCAACACTTCAAGATGTCGGAGGAGTAAGACATGGAGATCACCTTCCTCCCCACAAATACATCAAAACTACATCTGCAGATGCAGAGTCTGTGGACCCGGCTGCGAGGTGGCCACCTGAGATGCTCCAGCCCGCACTGGGCCTGGCCATGGCGGCCCTCCACCCACCTCACATGATCTCCATCTCGGCTCCAGTTTTTTATACCGCGCAGAAGAAGTTCGGCCGGTGGTGGCCCCAAAGCCCAAAGTGAATCCTTTCCAGCCTGGTGACAGTGAGCCTTCCTCAGCTGCTGGGGCCCAATGTGCATAGATGGGCCGGGTGGACAAGATTCCCCCACCACCCCCAGAAGACTTTTCTTTACCGCCTCCTCCCATGCTTGGGGAGGCCAATGATGCCGAGGGCGCTCTGGGAGGTGGCTTCCCACCTCCCCCTCCCCCAATCAAGAAACCATTTCCCGCTGCGCCTTTAGAGAGGAGATCTTCCCTTCCCCACTGCCTCTGCTAGTGGAGGAGGGAGGGCCTGAAGCCTCCATACAGCTCTCACCACAGCCCAGGGAGAACAGTACTAATCTGGAGATCGACTCTCTGTCTTCATTGCTGGATGACATGACCAACAATGACCCCATCAAAGCCTGGGTGTCATCTGGATATGTATCACCACCAGTCACCACTCCATTCATTTCCAAATCCAGTTCTAAGCCTGCAACTGGGGGCACAGCACCTCTGCCTCCCTGGAAGTCCCCTACTAGCTCCCAGGTTCAGCCTCAGAGCCAGACGCATTTCCATATGCAGCCCCAGCCCCAGGCCAGGCCTCAGGTCCAACTCCATGTCCAGCCCCAGCTCCAGGCCCAGCCCCAGCCTGTGCCTTTGGTTAACACCCAGCCTCAAGGTCCCCATGCCCCATCTCCAGCCACCAAGTTTTCTCCAGTGACTCCCAAGTTTACTTCTGTGGCTTCCAAGTTCAGACCTGGAGCTCCAGGTCACAGCCCAATCAGAAGTTGGGGCCCCCTGAAGATCCCTCTTCCACTGGCACAGGCTCCCCTCAGCCCCCCAGCTTCACCTATGCTCAGCAGAAGGAGAAGGCCCAAGTGCAGGAGGAGCAGCACCCAGTGCCCCCACCAGCTAAAAACCAAAACCAGGTGTGCACCTCTGGGGCCCCAGGACTTTTGACTCTGAAAGAGGTGGATGAGCTGGAGCAGCTGACCCAGCAGCTGATGTAAGACATGGAGCATTATCAGAGGCAGAACGTGGCCATCAACGAGTTCTGTGGCCGGTGTCACCAGCCCCTGGCACGTGCTCAACCTGCAGTGCATGCTCTGGGGCAGCTGTTCCACATTACCTGCTTTACCTGCCATCAGTGTGAACAGCAGCTGCAGGGACAGCAGTTCTACAGCCTGGAGGGTGCGCTGTATTGTGAGGGCTGCTATACTGACACCCTGGAGAAGTGCAACACCTGTGGGCAGCCCATCACTGACCACATGCTAAGGGCCACAAGCAAGGCCTACCACCCACAGTGCTTCACCTGTGTGGTCTGTGCCTGCCCCCTTGAGGGCACCTCCTACATAGCGGACCAGGCCAACTGGTCCCACTGTGTCCCCAACTACTACCCAGGTGCTCCATCTGCGCAGAGCCGATCATGCCCAAGCCTGGCTGAGAAGAGACCGTGTCTGTGGTTGCTCTGGACAAGAACTTCCATATGAAGTGCTACAACTGTGAGAATTGTGGGAAACCACTGTCCATTGAGGCGGATGACAACGGCTGCTCCCCTTGGCTGGCCACATGCTCTGCTGGAAATGCCACACTGCCAGAGCCCGGACCTGAGTGAGGACTGGCCCCCTTTTGACTGCAAATCCATTCCCCATTAGCAGACCATCCACAATGAGACCACCCCCTCTTCACCCTCCCCACAGTTATTTTTTGATGTCTAACCCCTCCCTCCATACCAACCCCCACCTCAGTATCCCTTGTGCCCTGATTCAGGGACCCAACATGGCCTAGAGTCCCTGGCCTGAGCTTCAGTCCTCCCCAACACTGCAGGGAGCACCCAACATAGTCTAGGTACCCCACCTGAGCAGGCACTAGAGTGAGTGCTGCTATTTTCACTGATGCACTGATTCTCTCAACTGGCACTCGAGCAGCCTCTTACTCTGCTTGCTGAGGGCCAGGAAACGTCCTGACCTGCTGGGAGGCTGGGCTGGGCTCACTAGCCTAGACGTTCCCAACCCCTGTGCTGTCAGGTTTTCAGTACAGCTACAAATAAAAGATGTTTTCCAGAAAAAAAAAATACATCTACATGTGGAACAACTCCTACAGAACACTTACTGAACGCTGGAAGAAGAACTCAGACTTCCAAAAAGGAAAGAAACTCCCCACGTACCTGGGTAAGGCAAAAGGGAAAAGGAAAAACAGAGACAAAATAATAGGGACAGGACGTGCACCTCTGGGAGGGAGCTGTGAAGGAGGAAAAGTTTCCACACAATAGGAAGCCCCTTCACTGGTGGAGATGGGAGGTGGGCCGGGGGAAAGCTTCAGAGCCACAGAGGAGAGTGCAGCAACAGGGGTGCAGAGGGCAAAGCAAAGAGATTCCTGCACAGAAGATCAGTGCCAACCAGCACTCACCAGCCTGAGAGGCTTGTCTGCTCACCCGCTGGGGCGGGCGGGGCTGGGTGCTGAAGCTCCGGCATCAGAGGTCAGATCCCAGGGAGAGGACTGGGGTTGGCTCTTGAAAACAGCCTGAAGGGGCTAGTGCACCACAGCTAGCTGGGAGGGAGTCCAGGAAAAAGTCTGGACCTGCCGAAGAGGCAAGAGACTTTTTCTTCCCTCTTTGTTTCCTGGTGCGGGAGGAGAGGGTATTAAGAGTGCTGCTTAAAGGAGCTCCAGAGATGGGCGCGAGCCGCGGCTAAAAGCGCACACCCCAGAGACGGGCATAAGACACTAAGGCTGCTGCTGCTGCCACCAAGAAGCCTATGGGCGAGCACAGGTCACTATCCACACCTCCCTTCCTGGGAGCCTGTGCAGCCCGCCACTGCCAGGGTCCCGGGATCCAGGGACCCGGGACTTCCCCGGGAGAAGGCACGGCGCTCCTTAGGCTGGTGCAATGTCACGCCGGCCTCTGCCACTGCAGGCTCACCCCGCATCCGCACCCTTCCCTCCCCCCACCTGAGTGAGCCAGAGCCCCCAAATCAGCGGCTTCTTTAACCCCATCCTGTCTGAGCGAAGAACAGACGCCCTTCAGCGACCTACACGCAGAGGCGGGGCCAAATCCAAAGCTGAGCCCCTGGGAGCTGTGAGAACAAAGAAGAGAAAGGGAACTCTCTCCCAGCAGCCTCAGAAGCAGCGGATTAAAGCTCCACAATCAACTTGATGTACCCTGCATCTGTGGAATACATGAATAGAAAACGAATCATCCCAAATTGAGGAGGTGGACTTTGAGAGCAAGATTTATTATTTTTTTCTCCTTTTCCTCTTTTTGTGAGTGTGTATGTGTATGCTCCTGTGTGAGATTTTGTCTGTATAGCTTTGCTTCCACCATTTGTCCTAGGGTTCTATCTGTCCATTTTTTTTTTTTTTTAGTTTTTCTTTTCTTAATAATTATTTTTTAATTATTTTATTTTATCTTACTTTGTTTTATTTTATTGTCTTTCTTTCTTTCTTTACTTCCTTCCCTCCTTCCTTCCTTCCTTCCTTCCTCTGTCCCTCCCACCTTTCTTTCTTCCTTCCTTCCTTCCTTTCTTTGTTTCTTTCTTCCTTTCTTTCTTTCTTCTTTCTTTCTTTCTTCTTTCTTCCTTTTTCTTTCTTTATTTCTTTCATCTTTCTTTCTTTCTTTCTTTCTTTCTTTCTTTCTTTCTTTCTTTCTTTCTTTCTTTCTTTCTTTCTTTCTTTCTTTACTTCTCTCCCTTTTATTCTGGGTCGTATGGATGATAGGCTGTTGGTGCTGCAGCCAGGAGTCAGTGCTGTGCCTCTGACAGTGTGCCTCAGGACACTGGTCCACAAGAGACCTCCCAGCTCCATGTAAAATCAAATGGTGAAAATCTCCCAGAGATCTCCATCTCAACACAAAAACCCAGCTTCACTCAACGACAAGCAAGCTACAGAGCAGGATACCCTTTGCAAAACAACTAGCAAGACAGGAACACAACCCCACCCATTAGCAGAGAGGCTGCCCAAAATCATAATAAGTCCACAGACACCCCAAAACACATGACCAGACATGGACCTGCCCACCAGAAAGACAGGATCCAGACTCATCCACCAGAACACAGGCACTAGTTCCCTCCACCAGGAAGCCTACACAACCCATTGAACCAATTTTAGCCACTGGAGACAGACACAAAAAACAATGGGAACTACAAACCTGCAGTCTGCAAAAAGGAGACTCCAAACACAGTAAGATAAGCAAAATGAGAAAACAGAAAAACACACAGCAGATGAAGGAGCAAGATAAAAATCCAACAGACCTAACAAATGAAGAGGAAATAGGCAGTCTACCAGAAAAAGAATTCAGAATAATGATAGGAAAAATGATCCAAAATCTTGGAAATAGAATAGAGAAAATGCAAGAAACAATTAACAAGGACCTAGAAGAACTAAAGATGAAACAAGCAATGATGAACCACACAATCAATGAAATGAAAAATACTCCAGATGGGATCAATAGCAGAATAACTGAGGAAGAAGAACGGATAAGTGACCTGGAAGATAAAATAGTGGAAATAACTTCTGCAGAACAGAATAAAAAAAAGAATGAAAAGAACTAAGGACAGTCTCAGAGACCTCTGGGACAACATTAAACACATTAACATTCGAATTATAAGGGTTCTGGAAGAAGAAGAGAAAAAGAAAGGGACTGAGAAAATATTTGAAGAGATTATAGTTGAAAACTTCCCTAATATGGGAAAGGAAATAGTTATCAAGTCCAGGAAGCACAGATAGTCCCATACAGAATAAATCCAAGGAGAAATATGCCAAGACACATATTAATCAAAGTGTCAAAAATTAAATAAAAAGAAAACATATTAAAAGCAGCAAGAGAAAAACAACAAATAACACACAAGGGAATCCTTGTAAGGTTAACAGCTGATCTTTCAGCAGAAACTCTGTAGCCAGAAGGGACTGGCAGGACATATTTAAAGTGAAGAAGGAGAAAAATCTGCAACCAAGATTACTGTATCCAGCAAGGATCTCATTCAGATTTGATGGAGAAATTAAAACCTTTAGAGACAAGCAAAAGCTAAGAGACTTCAGCACCATAAAACCAGCTTTGCAACAAATGCTAAAGGAACTTCTCTAGGCAAGAAACACAAGAGAAGGAAAAGACCTATAATAACAAACCCAAAACAATTAAGAAAATGGGAATAAGAACATACATGTTGATAATTACCTTAAATGTAAATGGATTAAATTTTCCGACCAAAAGACATAGACTGGCTGAATGGATACAAAAACAAGACCCATATATATGCTGTCTACAACAGACCCACTTCAGACCTAGGGACACATACAGACTGAAAGTGAGGGGATGGAAAAAGATATTCCACGCAAATCGAAATCAAAAGAAAACAGGAGTAGCAATTCTCATATCAGACAAAATAGACTTTAAAATAAAGGCTATTACAAGAGACAAAGAAGGACACTATGTAATGATTAAGGGATCAATCCAAGAAGAAGGCATAAAAATTGTAAATATTTATGCACCTAACATAGGAGCACCTCAATACATAAGGCAAATATTAACAGCCATAAAAGGGGAAATTGACAGTAACACAATCATAGTAGGGGACTTTAACACCCCACTTTCACCAATGGCCAGATCATCCAGAATGAAAATAAATAAGGAAACACAAGCTTTAAATGATACATTAAATAAGATGGACTTAGTTAATATTTATAGGACATTCCATCCAAAAACAACAGAATACACATTCTTCTCAAGTGCCCATGGAACATTTTCCAGGATAGATCATATCTCTGATCGCAAACCAAGCCTTCGTAAATTTAAGAAAATTGAAATTGTATCAAGTATCTTTTCCAAACACAATGCTATGAGACAAGATATCAATTACAGGAAAAGATGTGTAAGAAATACAAACACATGGAAGCTAAACAATACACTACTTAATAACGAAGTGATCATTGAAGAAATCAAAGAGGAAATCAAAATATACCTAGATACAAATGACAATGGAGACATTATGACCCAAAACCTATGGGATGCAGCAAAAGCAGTTCTAAGAGGGAAGTTTATAGCAATACAATCCTGCCTTAAGAAACAGGAAACATCTCAAATAAACAACTTAACCTTGCACCTAAAGCAATTAGAGAAAGAAGAACAAAAAACCCCCAAAGTTAGGTCTTCTCTGGTGGCACAGTGGTTAAGAGTCAGCCTGCCGATGCAGGGACCACAGGTTCGTGCCCCAGCCTGGGAAGATCCCACATGCTGTGGAGTGGCTGGGCCCATGAGCCATGGCCACTGAACCTGTCCATCCAGAGCCTGTGCTCCACAATGGGAGAGGCCACAACAGTGAGAGGCCCACGTACTGCAAAAAAGAAACAGACAAATAAACCCCCAAAGTTAGCAGAAGGAAAGAAATCATAAAGATCAGATGAGAAATAAATGAAAAATAAATGAAGGAAATGATAACAAAGCTCAATAAAACTAAAAGTTGGTTCTTTGAGAAGATAAACAAAATTGATAAACCATTAGCCAGATTCATCAAGAAAAAAAGGGAAAAGACTCAAATCAACAGAATTAAACATGAAAAAGGAGAAGTAACAACTGACACTGCAGAAATACAAAAGATCATGAGAGATTACTACAAGCAACTCTATGCCAGTAAAATGGACAACCTGGAAGAAATGGACAAATTCTTAGAAATGCACAATCTGCCAAGACTGAATCAGGAAGAAATAGAAAATATGAACAGACCAATCACAAGCACTGAAATTGAAACTGTGATTAAAAATCTTCCAATGAACCAAAGCCCAGGACCAGATGGCTTCACAGGCAAATTCTATCAAACATTTAGAGAAGAGCTAACACCTATCCTTCTCAAACTCTTCCAAAATATAGCAGAGGGAGGAACACTCCCAAACTCATTCTACAAGGCCACCATCACCTTGATATCAAAAAAAGACAAGGTTGTCACAAAGAATGAAAAGTATAGGTCAATATCACTGATGAACATTGATGCAAAAATCCTCAACAAAATACTAGCAAACAGAATCCAACAGCACATTAAAAGGATCATGCAACATGATCAAGTGGGGTTTATTCCAGGAATGCAAGGATTCTTCAATATATGCAAATCAATCAACGTGATACACCATATTAAATAATTGAAGGAGAAAAACAGTATGATCATCTCAATAGATGCCGAGAAAGCTTTCAACAATATTCAACACCCATTTATGATAAAAACCCTGCAGAAAGTAGGCATAGAGGGAACTTCCCTCTACTTAGTAAAGGTCATATATGACAAACCCACAGCCAACATCGTCCTCAATGGTGAAAAACTGAAAGCATTTCCACTAAGATCAGGAGCAAGACACGGTTGCCCACCTTCACCACTCTTACTCAACATGGTTTTGGAAGTTTTAGCCAGAGCAATCAGAGAAGAAAAGGAAATAAAAGGAATCCAAATCAGAAAAGAAGAAGTAAAGCTGTCACTCTTTGCAGATGACATGATACTATACATAGAGAATTCTAAAGATGCCACCAGAAAACTACTAGAGCTAATCAATGAATTTGGTAAAGTAGCAGGATACAAAATTAATGCACAGAAATCTCTGGCATTCTTATACACTAATGATGAAAAATCAGAAAGTGAAATCAAGAAAACACTGCCATTTACCATTGCAACAAAAAGAATAAAATATCTAGGAATAAACCTACCTAAGGAGACAAAAGTCCTGTATGCAGAAAATTATAAGACACTGATGAAAGAAATTAAAGTTGATACAAATAGATGGAGAGATATACCATGTTCTTGGATTGGAAGAATCAACATTGTGAAAATGACTCTACTACCCAAAGCAATCTACAGATTCAGTGCAATCCCTATCAAACTACCACTGGCATTTTTCACAAAACTAGAGCAAAAAATTTCACAATTTGTATGGAAACACAAAAGATCCCGAATAGCCAAAGCAATCTTGAGAATGAAAAACGGATCTGGAGGAATCAGGCTCCCTGACTTCAGACTATACTACAAAGCTACAGTAATCAAGACAGTATGGTACTGGCACAAAAACAGAAATATAGGTCAATGGAACAGGATAGAAAGCCCAGAGATAAACCCACGCACATATGGTCACCTTGTCTTTGATAAAGGAGGGAGTAATATGCAGTCGAGAAAGGGCAGCCTCTTCAATAAGTGGTGCTGGGAAAACTGGACAGGTACATGTAAAAGTATGAGATTAGAACACTCCGTAACACCATACACAAAAATAAGCTCAAAATGGATTAAAGACCTAAATGTAAGGCTAGATACTATCAAACTCTTAGAGGAAAACATAGGCAGAACACTCTATGACATAAATCACAGCAAGATCCTTTTTGACCCACCTCCCAGAGAAATGGAAATAAAAACAAAAATAAACAAATGATACCTGATGAAACTTAAAAGCTTTTGCACAGCAAAGGAAACCATAAACAAGACGATAAGACAACCCTCAGAGTGGGAGAAAATATTTGCAAATGAAGCAACTGACAATGGATTAATCTCCAAAATTTACAAGCAGCTCATACAGCTCAATTAGAAAAAAAACAAACGACCCAATCCAAAAATGGGCAGAAGACCGAAATAGACATTTCTCCAAAGAAGATATACAGACTGCCAACAAACACATGAAAGAATGGTCAACATCATTAATCATTAGAGAAATGCAAATCAAAACTACAATGAGATATCACCTCACACCGGTCAGAATGGCCATCATCAAAAAATCTAAAAAAAAAAAAAAAAAAAATCTAGAAACAATAAATGCTGGAGACCGCGTGGAGAAAAGGGAACACTCATGCACTGCTGGTGGGAATGTTAATTGATACAGCCACTATGGAGGACAGTATGGAGTTTCTTTAAAAAACTACATATAGAATTACCATATGACCCAGCAATCCCACTACTGGGCATATACCCTGTGTAATCCATAATTCAAAAAGAGTCATGTACCAAAATGTTCATTGCAGCTCTATTAACAATAGTCAGGAGGTGGAAACAACCTAAGTGTCCATCATTGGATGATTGGATAAAGAAGATGTGGCACATATATACAATGTAATATTACTCAGCCAGAAAAAGAAACGAAATTGAGATATTTGTAATGAGGTGGATAGACCTAGAGTCTGTCATACAAGGTGAAGTAAGTCAGAGAGCAAAATACAAATACCGTATGCTAACACATATATATGGAATTTAGGGGGAAAAATGTCATGAAGAACCTAAGGGTAAGACAGGAATAAAGACACAGACCTCCTAGAGAATGGACTTGAGGATATGGGGAGGGGGAAGGGTAAGCCGTGACAAAGCGAGAGAGTGGCATGGACATATATACACTACCAAATGTAAAATAGATAGCTAGTGGGAAGCAGCCGTATGGCACTTGGAGATCAGCTCGGTGCTTTGTGACCACCTAGAGGGGTGGGATAGGGAGGGTGGGAGGGAGGGAGACGCAAGATGGAAGAGATATGGGAACATATGTATATATATAACTGATTCACTTTGTTATAAAGCAGAAACTAACACCATTGTAAAGCAATTATACTCCAATAAAGATGAGAAAAAAAAAAAGGCATAGACTGGCTAAATGGATACAAAAAAAAAGACCCTTATATACCAGAGACCACTTCAGATCTAGGGACACATACAGACTGAAAGTGAGTGGATGGAAAAAGATATTCCATGCAAATGGAAATCAAAAGAAAACTGGAGTAGCAATTCTCATATCAGACAAAATAGACTTTAAAATAAAGACTATTACAAGAGACAAAGAAGGACACTACATAATGATAAAGGGATCAATCCAAGAAGAAGATATAGCAATTCTAAGTATTTATGCACCCTATATAGGAGCACCTCAGTACATAAGGCAAATGCTAACAGTCATAAAAGGGGATATTGACAGTAACAGAATAATAATAGGGGACTGTAACACCCCACTTTCACCAAGGGATATCGAAAATGAAAATAAATAAGGAAACACAAGCTTTAAATGGTACATTAAACAAGATGGACTTAATTGATATTTATAGGATATTCCATCCAAAAACAAGAGAATTCACTTTCTTCTCAAGTGTTCATGGAACATTCTCCAGGATAGATCATATCGTGGGTCACAAATTAAACCTTGGCAAATTTAAGAAAATTGAAATCATATCAAGTATCCTTTCCAACCACAATGCTATGAGACTACACATCAATTACAGGAAAAAATCTGTAAAAAATACAAACACATGGAGGCTAAACAATACACTACTTAATAACCAAGAGACCACTGAATAAATCAAGAGGAAATTTAAAAAAAATACCTAAAAACAAATGACAATGAAAATATGATGTCCCAAAACCTGTGGAATGCAGCAAAAGCCGTTCTAAGAGGGAAGTTTATAGCAATACAATCCAACCTCAAGAAACAAGAAAAATCTCAAATAAACAATCTAACCTTACACCTAAAGGAACTAGAGAAAGAAGAAAAAACAAAACACAAAGTTAGCAGAAGGAAAGAAATCATAAAGATCAGAGCAGAAATAAATGAAATAGAAACAAAGAAAACAATAGCATGGATCAATAAAACTAAAAGCTGGTTCTTGAGAAGATAAAATTGACAAACCATTAGCCAGACTCACCAAGAAAAAGAGGGTGAGGACTCAAATCAATAAAATTAGAAATGAAAAAGGAGTAGTTACGACACCGCAGAAATACAAAGCATCCTACGAGACTACTACAAGCAACTCTATGCCAATAAAATGGACAACCTGGTAGAAACGGACAAATTCTTAGAAAGATGTAACCTTCCAAGACTGAACCAGGAAGAAATAGAAAATATGAACAGACAAATCACAAGTAATGAAATTGAAACAGTGATTAAAAATCCAGGAAACAAAAGTCCCGGACCAGATGGCTTCACAGGTGAATTCTATGAAACATTTAGAGAATAGCTAATACCCATCCTTCTCAAACTCTTCCAAAAAATTTCAGAGGAAGGAGCACTCCCAAACCCATTCTATGAGGCAACCATCACCCTGATACCAAAAGCAGACAAAGAGACTACAGAAAAAGAAAATTACAGACCAATATCACTGATGAATATAGACGTAAAAATCCTCAACAAAATAGTAGCAAACAGAATCCAACAACACATTAAAGGGATCATATACCATGATCAAATGGGGTTTATCCCAGGAATGCAAGGATTCTTCAACATACACAAATCAAACAATGTGATACACAATATTAACAAATTGAAGGAGAAAAACCATATGATCACCGCAATAGATGCAGAAAAACCTTTTGACAAAATTCAACCCCAATTTATGATAAAAACCTTGCAGAAAGTAGACATAGAAGGAACGTACCTCAACATAATAAAGGTCATATATGACAAATGCACAGCCAACATCTTTCAATGGTGAAAAACTGAAATCATTTCCACTAAGATCAGGAGCAAGACAAGGTTGCCCACTCTCACCACAATAATTCAACATAGTTTTGGAAGTTTTAGCCACAGCAGTTAGAGAAGAAAAAGAAATAAATGAATCCAAACTGGAAAAGAAGTAAAACTGTCACTGTTTGCAGATGACATGATACTATACATAGAAAACCCTAAGGATGCTACCAGAAAACTCCTAGAGTTCATCAATGAATTCAGCAAAGTTGTGGGATAAAAAATTAATACACAGAAATCTCTTGCATTTCTATACAATAACAAGGAAAATTCAGAAAAAGAAATTAAAGGAACAATCTTATGTATCATTGCAAGAAAAAGAATGAAATACCTAGGAATAAACCTACCTAAGGAGGCAAAAGACCTGTATACAGAAAACTATAAGATACTGCTGAAAGAAATAAAAAATGATACAAACAGATGGAGAGATATACCATGTTCTTGGACTGGAAGAATCAATATAATGAAAATGACTATACTGCCTAAAGCAAACTACAGATTCAATAGAATCCCTATCAAATTATGTATGGCACTTTTCACAGAACAAGAACAAAAAATTTTACAATTTGTATGGAAACACAAAAGACCATGAATAGTCAAAGCAATCTTGAGAAAGAAAAATGGAGCTGAAGGAAGCAGGCTCCCTGATTTCAGACTATACTCTAAAGCTAGAGTCATCAAAACAGTATGGTACTGGCACAAAAACTGAAATATAGATCAATGGAGCAATAGAGAAAGCCCAGAGGTAAACGCATGCTCATATGGTTACCTTATCTTTGACAAAGGAGGCAAGAATATACAATGGAGAAAAGACAGCCTCTTCAATAAGTGGTGTTGGGAAAACTGGACAGCTACATGTAAAAGAATGAAGTTAGAACACTCCCTAACACCATACACAAAAATAAACTCAAAATGGATTAGAGTCCTAAATGTAAGCCCAGATACTGTAAAACTCTTAAGAGGACAACGTAGGCAGAACACTCATTCATATAAATCTCAGCAATGTCTTTTTGATCCACCTCCTTGAGAAATGAAAATAAAAACAAAAATAATCAACTGGGACCTAATTAAACTTAAATGCTTTTATATAGCTTAGGAAACAATAAAGAAAATGAGAAGACAACCCACAGAATGGGAGAAAATATTTGCAAACGAAGCAACCAACAAGGGGTTAATCTCCAAAATATACAAACAGCTCATGCAGGTCAATATCAAAACAAAAAAACAAAAACAAACAGACAAAAAATACCCAATCAAAAAATGGGCAGAAGGGCTTCCCTTGTGGTGCAATGGTTGAGAGTCCACCTGCCAATACAGGGGACATGAGTTCGTGCCCCAGTCCAGGAAGATCCCACATGCCATGGAGTGGCTAGGCCCGTGAGCCATGGCCACTGAGCCTGCATGTCCGGAGTCTGTGCTCCACAATAGTAGAGGCCACAACAGTGAGAGGCCCACGTACCGCAAAAAAAAAAAAAAAAAAAAAAAAAAAAAAAAATGGACAGAAGATCTAAATAGACATTTCTTCAAAGAAGACATACAGATGGCCAAAAATTATATGAAAAGATGCTCAGCATCTCTAATTATTGGAGAAATGCAAATCAAAAGTACAATGAGGCATCACCTCACATTGATCAGAATTGCCATCATTAAAAAGTCTACAAACAATAAATGCTGGAGAAGGTGTGGAGAAAAGGAATTCTCTTAGACTATTGGTGGGAATGTAAATTGGTACAACCATTATGGAGAACAGTATGGAGGTTTCTTAGAAACTAAAAATAGAGCTACCATATGATCCAGCAATTTCAGTCCTAGGCACATATCCAGAGAAAACCATACTTCAAAAAGATTCATGCACCCCACTGTTTATTGTAGCACTATTTACAACAGCCAGGACATGGAAGAAACCTAAATATCCATCAAGAGAAATGGATAAAGAAGATGTGGTACATGTATACAATAGAATATTACTCAGCCATTAAAAAAAACGCATGAAATAAGGACTTCCCTGGTGGTCCAGTGGTTAAGACTTTGCCTTCCAATGCAGGGGGTGAGGGTTCAATCCTTCAGCAGGGAGCTAAGATCCTGCATGCCTCGTGGCCAAAAAACCCCACAAAACAACAAAAATACAAAACCATAAAACAGAAACAATATTGTAACAAGTTCCCTAAAGACTTTTAAAATGGTACACATCAAAATATCTTTTACAAAAATGAGATAATGCCATTTGTAGCAACATGGATGGACCTAGAGATTATCATACTAAGCGAAATAAGTCAGAAAAAGAAAGACAAATATCATATGATATCACATATATGTTGAATCTGAAAAAGGTGATTTAAATGAACTTATTTACAAAATGGAAACCAACTCACAGAAGTGGAAAACAAACTTATGGTTACCAAAGGAGAAGGGTGGGGGAATGGATAAATTAGGAGTTTGGGAGTAACATATACACACTACTACATATGAAATAGATAATCAACAAGGGCCTATTGTATAACACAGGGAACTCTACTCAATATTCTGTAATAACCCATATGGGAAAAAAATCTGAAAAACATGGATATATGTATAACTAAACCACTTTGCTGTACACCTGAAAATAACACAACTTTGTAAACCAGCTATACCCCAATATAAAATAAAAATTAGGGCTTCCCTGGTGGCGCAGTGGTTGAGAGTCTGCCTGCCGATGCAGGGGACACAGGTTCGTGCCCCATTCTGGGAGGATCCCACATGCCGTGGAGCGGCTGGGCCCATAAGCCATGGCCGCTGAGCCTGTGCATCCAGAGCCTATGCTCCTCAGCAGGAGAGGCCACAGCAGGGAGAGGCCCACGTACCACAAAAAATAAATAAATAAAATAAAAATTAAATTATAAAATAAATCTAAAAAAATAAGAGAAATGTGGACTTCTCTGGTGGCCCCGTGGTTAAGACTCCATGTTTTCAATGCAGGGAGTATGGGTTTGATCCCTGGGCAGGGAAGTTCTGCATCTGCATGGTGCAGCCAATAAATAAATAAATAAATAAAATAGAAATAGAAACTTATGCCCACACACCCAAAAAAATCTAAGTACTTACTTCAAGAAATTTGTTTTTCTTTCTTTTTTTTTTTTGCGGTACGCGGGCCTCTTGCTGTTGTGGCCTCTCCCATTGCGGAGCACAGGCTCTGGACGCGCAGGCTCAGTGGCCATGGCTCACGGGCCCAGCCGCTCCGCGGCATGTGGGATCTTCCCAGACTGGGGCACGAACCTGTGTCCCCTGCATCGGCAGGCGGACTCTCAACCACTGCACCACCAGGGAAGCCCACTTCAAGAAAATTTTAATATGAATTCTGAGAAAAATTTTTTTATCATGAAAGAGTGTTAAATTTTGTTCAATTCCTTTTCTTCATCAATTGATATTATCATATGAATTTTCTTCTTTAGTTTGTGATATAATGGATTTCATGGATTGATTTCAAATATTAAACTAGCCTTGTACACCTGAAATTTATTCCACTTTGTCAGGGAATATTGTCCTTTTTATAGTCTGTTGGACTCAACTTGCTAAAATTTTGTTGAGGATTTTGTGTTTGACTGTATGAGAGATTCTGGTCTTCTAATTTTCTATATTTGTTTATTGTGCTCTCTTAGTTGAGTTTTGGTAGTAAGGTAACAGCAACCTCATAAAACAAATTGGAAAGTGCCCTCCTCTTCTATATTCTGGACGATATCATGTAAAATTAATGTTAATTCTTCTCTGAATGTTTGTTAAAACTCCAGTGAAGCCATCTTAATGTGGGATTTCTTTTTGGGGGGAGATTTTAAATGATAGATTCAACTTCTTTAATAGTTATAGGCTATTTAGGCTATCTATTTCATCTTGGCTGAGTTATGATAGTCTGTGGTTTCTTAGGAATTTTAATCCCTTTCTTCTAAATTGTCAAATTATGATTGTGAAGTTGTTTACACTATTCCCTAATTACCCTTTAACAGCTGCAGAATCTGTTGTGATATTCCTTATTTCAATCCTGATATTGGTGATTTGTGATTTATTTTTTCAAAGAACCAGTTCTTTACATTCTTTTTTTAAAATATTCTTTTCCATTATGGTTTATCACAGAATATTGAATATAGTTTCCTGTCCTATACAGTAGGACCTTGTTCGTTTATCCATTTTATATATAATAGTTTGCATCTGCTAACCCCAAACTCCCACTCCATCCCTTTGCCATCACCCCCCTTCCTCTTTACAACCACAACTCTGTTCTCTATGTCTGTGAGTACGTTTCTGTTTCATAAAAGCTCATTTAGGGCTTCTCTGGTGGCGCAGTGGTTGAGAGTCCACCTGCCGATGCAGGGGACATGGGTTCGTGCCCTGGTCCAGGAAGATCCCACATGCTGTGGAGTGGCTAGGCCCGTGAGCCATGGCCGCTGAGCCTGTGCGTCTGGAGCTTGTGCTCCGCAACGGGAGAGGCCACAACAGTGAGAGGCCCGTGTACCACACACACACAAAAAAGTTCATTTATGTCACATTTTAGATTCCACATATAAGTGATATCATATGGTACTTGTTTTTCTCTTTTTGGCTTACTTCACTTAGTACGATAATCACTATTTCCATCCATCTTGCTGCAAATGGTATTATTTCACTCTTTTTTATGGCTGAGTAGTAATCCATTGTACACAGGTACCACATCTTCTTTATCCATTCATCTGTCAATAGACATTTAGGTTGTTTCCCTGTGAATACTACTGTGAATAGTGGTGCTATGAACATAGGGGTGCATGTAACTTTTTGAATTATAGTTTTGTCTGGATATATGTCCAGGAGTGGGATTGCTGGATCATATGGCAACTCTATTTTTAGTTATTTGAGGAACCTCCATACTGTTTTCCATAGTGGCTGTACAAAATTAACAGTCCCACCAACAGTGTAGGATAGTTCCCTTTTGTCCACACCCTTTCCAACATTTATAGTTTGTAGTCTTTTGGTGATGGCCATTCTGACCAGTGTAAGGTGATACCTCATTGCAGTTTTGAATGCATGTCTCTAATAATTAACACTGTTGGGCAAATTTTCATGTGCCTGTGGCCATTTGTATGCAGAGAACCAGCTTTTTATTTCACTTATTTTCTCTATTGTTTTCTTTTTTCCAATCTATTTCTGCTTTTTATTTTTTCTTCTTATTGTTTGTTTTGGGCTTATTTTGCTTTCTTTTTTTAACAACTGATTATCAATTTATTAAAAATGTTGATTTAAGCATCGGCAATGGTGACTTCAACCTTGACTCCTGGCTCAATACTGATGGAAATGATCTGCTTAATCTCAGAAGGACTGTGCAGGTCAATGAGTCACTTGTGGATCCTCATTTGGAACCTTCATGACAAGGAGTTTTCCTGGTAGTTATTTTCAGAGTCTTGGTAGGCGTACAAAACAGTCCTTTCACTCTGAGATTCTTTTCCTTCTCGCCTCTGATTAGGTCATCACATACCTTCTCCAAAGACTTCGTGTTGCAGCTGGTGAGGGTGATTCTAATCCGGTGAATCGCTACCTCTGGCTCCAGGGAAGTCTTTCCGCTAGGCTATGACTGCGGTGCAGCTTCCTGACTGACTTGTTCCTGGGTGAGAGCAAACAGTGGTGAGTCAGGTGCAGAAGCGGGAGTCCCCGGGTTCCACTGCAGTGGTGACCGCATCTTCCTCAAAGCGCTGCTTTTTTTTTTTTAATACACAAAATAATTTTGAGAAAGAAGCTATAGTAATTAAGACTGTGGGATTGGTGGAGTGGTAGATACATAGATCAATGGAAAATAGTGGACAACACAGAAATAAATCTACATAAATATGCCTAATTTTTAGCAAAGTAGCAAAAGGAATCCAATGTATTCATTTTCAATAAATGGTGCTGAAGGAATTGAAAATCTATTGGCAAAAAATAAACCTCCATTTATATATTTTTTCTAGAAAAGAGCAGGAGAAAATCTTTGGGACTTGGGACTAGGCCAAAAGTCAAGTCCTTGGGCTTGACACCAAAAGCACAAACCTTAAAAGGAAATCCATAAAGCAAAAATTGATACATTAGATCTTATAAAAAATTTAAAATTTTGTTCTGTAAAACTCCCTGTGCAGCAGATGAAAAGAGAGAAAAATATTTACAAACTATATATCTGACAAAGAGCTAGTGTATAGAATATATAAAGAATTCTCAAAAATCAACAATAAAAAAGCAAACAATCAAATTAGAAAATGGGCAAAAGACATTAACACTTTACTGAAGGAGATTCTGTTGCAAGTAAGTATATGAAACAATATTCAGCATCATATGGCATTAGAGAAATGCAAATTAAAACCACAGTGAGGTATCACTATATACCTATCAGAATGGCTAAAATAAAAAACAGTGATACTAAATATTAGTGAGGATGCAGAGAAACTGAATCACTCATACATTGTTGGTGAGGCTGTTAAATGGTGCAGTCAACCTAGAAAATAATTTGGAATTTCCTCTTAAAACTGAAAAACAGGGGAGTTCCCTGGTCACCTAGTGGTTAGAACCCCAGGCTTTCACTGCTGTGGCCCGGGTTCAATCACTGGTCAGGGAACTGAGATTCCTGCAAGCCATGTGGTGCAGCCGAAAAAATAAATAAATAAATAAATAATGAAAAATGGGATTACCTTATGATTAGCAATTGTGTCTTAGGCATATATCATCCCAAAGAAACAAAAATGTATTTTCACACAGAAACTTGCACACAAATATTTGTAGCAGTTTTATTTGTATTTATTGTCCAAACCAGAAACTACTCAGATGTCCTTCAAAGGGTGAATGGTTAAAAAACTTTGACACATTCATACCATGGAATATGACTCAGCAATAAAAAGGAATTAATTACTGATATACACAAAAATTTGGATGAATACTAAGGAAAATTATGCTGAATGAAGAAAGCCAATATCTCATATATATGGCATAATTATAGAAATGGAGAAGAGAGTAGTGGTAGCCAAGGGTTAGAGATGGGAATTAGGGTATGTGTGTGTGGCGCTATAAAGAATTATCATGAGGGAGTGTTGAAGTGATGGTGTAAGTTGAGTATCTTGAGGTTACACATGTGATCAAATTACTTAGAGCTATACACAAACACGTTCTAAGGAGTGCATATATAACTGGTGAAATCTGAATACATCTGTGTTTTGTGCCACTGTCAATTTTCTGGTTTTGATATTGTACTATAACTCTGTTATTTTTGGAGGAAGCTGGGTAAAGGCCACTTGGAATCTCTGTGTAAATTTCTTTGAAACTTCTAGTGAATTTATAGGTATTTCAAAAATAAAAAGTGTTTTGTTTCTTTTTTTCTTTAAAAAAAAGGCATCAAGGCTTCCCTGGTGGCACAGTGGTTGAGTGTCCGCCTGCCAATGCAGGGGACACGGGTTCGAGCACTGGTCCGGGAAGATCCCACAGGCCACGGAGCAACTAAGCCCGTGCACCACAACTACTGAGCCTGTGCTCTAGAGCCCACGTGCCACAACTACTGAAGCCCGTGTGCCTAGAGCCCGTGCTCCACAGCAAGAGAAGCCACTGCAATGAGAAGCCCGTGCACTGCAACGAAGACCCAAAGCAGCCAAAAATAAATAAATAAACTTATTAAAAAAATAATAATGATGATATATTTTATATTTGAATCACCTTTTTTCCTAGTGGAGACCCTCTGTCAAAACCATAATCCAGGCCACCACTTTTCCAAGCTGCCTGTGACTCACTCCAATACATTCTCCATATGTGTTTTCAACAGGGAAATCTTTCAAAAACCACCATCCTAGGTCACTAAAGCACACAAGTTTCTACTAAAGATGTAATTTCCCATAAAAGCCAAACTGTAAAGGGAACATTTGTTCCCATTAGACTTGGCTTAATGAGCACTCTTGGAACTACCTAAAGCCTTTATCCTCCACCCAGAAGTGATGCTACGAGAAGTGAAATTACATATAAATCAGTAGTGCCTTAAGCAATTTACAAAAGAGTCCCCAAATGTAAGTTACATGAGTATAAATAATAATATTAATATCTCCCTCATCTTGTCTTTATCTCTAGGACTGGGAGGATCAAAGCCACCTGATAAGTGCAGCTTCAAAGATCTCTCCCATTCCAGGTCTGGGAATGGGCACACTGCAACAAGCCTCTCCATCCTCAGTTTCCACACTTCATAACCAGTAAAGGCTCCAAATCACCTAAAGTGGTTGTTAGAGCCTTTCTGCATATGATACCTTTTTTTATAAAATTAATGGCACTCATTCCAATAATGGCTTCAGCAGAGAAAACCCCCTTTTCAGTGCAATGTATCCCATTGTTGTTTGATTTTCCTCCATCACTAGAAGTGCCCTAATTGTATACTTTAATGAATAAAATTGATTTCCAACAAATTTTGCTTTGAGTAGCTTTTATGTATTAAGACAGTCCTAGAAATAATTGGAGACTCTGGGAGAGGTGACAAGGATTGGGAAGCAGGGAGCTAGTGGTAAAGCAGAGTTGGTAATCCTATCTCAAAATTTGGTTGGATTCCTTATGCAGTGAGAGGGATAGGGGAGAATCTGAGGCCTGAGGGTAGGGTTACCCATCTGATAGGCTATATTGGCTCTGGAATTGTTGACCAGGTCAGAGGCTAAATGACTACAAAAGTGTGATTCAAGGTTAGACCAGCAGGGAGGTGGACCCCACCACCCCAGGGAGTATCCAGCTGAGCAGCATGTGGCACTGGGCCAGTGCCAGTCAGCATCACTGAAGTGGGTCCAGATGCCATGGATAGGACTCCTGGACCAAGAGGAGGTCAGGCCCCTGCTCTGAGTTGGGCGGAGGGGAGAAAGTGAGAAGCAAGCCCCCAAATGTGCTCCAGCCCATAGTGGAGATGGTAGGATGACAGAGGACTTCGACTCTGCACCTATCCACCACTCAAACCTCTATCAGGATGGCACATCATTCTCAAAAACTTTATCTCAGGGAGTGCTTTAATACCTTGTCCCTGTCCAGACTAATGAGGAGGGACTCACTGATGAACACTTCTGGGAAGAAGGAGGAATAAGGGATGCACAAAGGTGGTTTAGGGACTTCTGGCTTCCATAGATTATCCTGGAACCTCGAATGGGGCATTTAGAAGGCTCAGTTTGGAGCAAAAAGACAGCAGCAAGGGAGGTAAGGCATGGAATGATATCAACACTATTAAAAGCACTGCATCCCATCATTTTAAATCAGCAGTTCTCAACCCTGGCTGCACATTGGAATCACCTAAAGGAGCATTTAAAATTCCTAGTGCCTGAGCCTCGCTCCACACAATTACTTCAGAATGAGGGATGGGGCCTAGCCATTGGTAACTTTTAAAGCTGCCCTGGGATTCTGCTGTGGAGCCATTTTTCTGTTCTAGACTTCACTACTTTTAAGTGTGATCCCCAAAACCACAGCACTGGTACCCTCTGGGAACCCGATAGAAATGCCAGGCCCCACCCCAGGCCTGCTGATGAGAATCTGCATTTGGACGAGATCCTCTAGGCACACTGCAGCTTGAGAAGCACTGTTCTCAGTGAACATTAAGAGCATTGGGTCTCACCCCTGGGTGCCCATTAGAATTACCTGGGAGGTACATTTATCCTGTCAGGGAAGAAAAAATTTTCCTCTACCCTTCTAGGTTCTTCTGGCTGGTCTAAGAATTAAGCTGACATGGGACAGATTAACAGGAGAAAATCGAACAAAAGTTTAACAACATTTTACATGGGAGAGACCCAGGAGAACTGAGTAACTCACCAAAATGGCCAAAACCCTCACCTTAAACACCAACCCAGCCCTACTAAACACTGACTTAGCAACTAAGTACAGTTAAGTAGGAGGATGGAAAGGGGAAGATGGTCAAGCACCTGCAGTCATGCTGGGGTGAATTGATCACCTGAGGGCCAAGTTACCTGGGCAACCAACTCCTCACCCTCAGAGGCACAGAGCTGAGGGCAGCAGAAGCCTGCAGAAGTGAAGCTGCTGAGGTTGAAGGCCTACGCTTCCATCCCCACTAGTGGCTCACAGTTGAGCCTGGAAGCTGGACCTTTCAAACAAACCCCCAGGAGATGTCAATTCTCCTCACATAATGTAAAAAGGTCTAAGCAGCCTCACACCCCTGAGAGGCTATTAATGAAGGGACAGATTTCTTAACATCCAGCACAAATCTGCTGCTCTAAGCAATGGGAACTGTGAATGGGGCGGGCAGGGATAAGGAAGAACAATGTTGAACTTTACCTGAGCTCCTAGAAAACGACAATGGTTAAGAAATCCTCTCACACTTTTGTTTTCCTGGAAACCATGCAAGATGGCAGTTCTCTTGCTCTCTCTACACCCCTCCTTGACCAGCCCCTGCTTGACCTACACCCTACTCACCTGACTGACCTTCCCTCTTAGCCATAGAGCCTAATCAGTAACTGTATATATGCTTGTTCCCCACAACCCAGCCCCCCACCCCCTAACCCCCATACTCTCTCATCCCACCCTACCTAGTGATTGTTCTAATCTTTAGATCAGAATGGCTCTACCCTGCAAGTTTATCAAAGAGGCTCTGAGGAACGTGCCCTTCTGCTGTTTTTCCTGGTAACCAAAGAGCCAACCTGAAATCAATTCCCCCTATAACTGGTAATACACCCACTCCCATAGCAAGGGCTGTGGCCATGTCCTGCCTGCCATCTGCCATATACAGTAGGCTGTTGCTCGGGATCTTGCTTTGGACATGTAAGATCCCCTATCTAATAAACCACTGGTGTCTCTGTTGCTGACTGTGGGCTCTTTCTTAGGTCTTGAGGCTGGGAAACTATAGAGCTTGCTGGCCTGTGGGGTGCAGCAGTAGATGAGAAATGTTACCTGCCATATCCGCAAACAAAGGATACTGTGTTCATCAAGACATCAGCCACTACAGCCACTACTGACAGTGAGCTCTAAGGAAATTCAGGATGGAGACAAAGAGGTTGCCTGCTGCCAATCCCTCAGCCACTGCAGCCACCTTCAACTGTGCACCCTGAGGGTATTCAGGATGGAGAGAACAGGATATTGGCCCTAGATAGCTAAGGTGCATATTAAAGGAATGATTTCAATGAGCCCAGACTCATATCTTCCCAGCATAGAAAAGCACTAAATTCATTAACTTGAGATGTCTGGTTTTCTTTACTTAACAGTAATCTTTTGATATCCTGACTACCTGGTTTTTGTTGCAAAACTCCTATATATCCTGGCTCTTCCCTTACGTCTTCAGCCCAGTCCCTCAGAGTGATCTGAGAGACTGTTTTCCAAGCTTTAGTTCTCAGAAAATCCTCCTTATACAACATAATTCTCAACTTTTAGGTTGTGTATTTTTTTCAGTCAACAATTTTGGCAACCACAAAGGGACCCAGAGCAGATCTCCCTCCTTTGCCTGAACTCTACGAGGATCTGGAGCCTGGTACAAGCAGAAGTCTCTTGGTCCTGTCTACCTCCTCGGAGAGTCCAGGCATATTTGGGTGAGTCTATCCTGGTTCATGGATCTCCCATTATTGGTTGATAATCCTAAATTTTATTCAGTCGTGTTAAACTCCTCTCTGGAGGAGTAGGTTGTCCTTGAAATTTAGTTTCAAGAAGAAGTACCTGGGCTACCCTCTGTGAAAGACACTGAGAAAGATTTTGCTCAGTTTAAACATGGTGGTTTTATCCTCAGGTGAAAGACTGGGAAGACTTTGGTCATTTAAAAGAACACTGAATAGGTTGGACTGGGTAATTAGGGGGAAGACTGACCCGTCATTTTTCCTTGAATTGGCTACCTTAATAGAGTTTGCTGAAATAAAACTGAAATCGTATGAGAGCTTTCAGCTCTGAAGAAGGGGACATCTCCTCTCAGCCAGCAATTGCTTCCTCAGGTAATTGAGAAACTCGCAAAAGTGGTGGAAGCAAGTCCTCATACCATGCTGCAGTCCCTATAGGGAAACCCATTCATTTTAATTAAAGCTTGCTCTGCCAGGGACATGAATAAGAACTGGCCATTCCATGATCTGAGCACCCATGGTGGTCTAAGAACTGGCCATTCCATGATCTGGGCACCCATAGTGGTCTTATAATAACAGAGGAAGAACCCAAGACACATAGAGGAGCTGAAATGACTCTGGGGTAAAATGTAGAGCAGTTAAGCTCACAAGCAGCACATTGGCGCATCACATTATTCTCACAAGTGATTTTGATTTTATTTCAACAAACCAACCTCAGAATGGGGAGCAAGGCTTTCAAAACAAAAGAAAAAGGGACAACATATTGCCAGCCTCCAATACCCTGGAAAGGTTTACGTACATACAAAACTTACACTTACAAGTACTTGCTTAATTGGGAACTAAAGAAAATTTTGCCCTGAAAATGACTAAAATGGGGCTATTTTATAGTGTACACAGCTAAGTTAGAAAAAACTGTCTTGATAAAACATCTTTTCAGAATTCTGACCTTAGAGAAACAAAGCCCTTCTAGGGGGAACTTGCATTTCTCTTCCTGTGTCTTTGACATGTAAATGTTCTACCTGATCTTCGGAGTTGTGTGTGTGTGTGCATGAGCCTGTGTGTATTTTGAGAATGTGGTCTCTGCCATGAAAATGGTACACATATGGTATACATTTGGCAGCCAACTGAATAGACTGGGATTCTGAGTAGTCTTTTGTGTGACTGTACCAACTCTCAGGGGCTTTTTGCCATCTTAACCTTCATTGTGTCAGCCTGTACAACAAAGACCTTTACTTTCTTAAAGTATTTTTTGGAGTAAACTTTCCGGATCTTGTTTAGGCAGCATCCTTAACACTCTCTTGTGGGGAACCCTCTTGTGTCTCATTGGTTTGAATCACTATTAAAATATATCTCATTAATAGCCAAATGATGGATCCTTCAAACTGAAAAAACTTTAAATTGGTAAATTTCTATAGACCTCTCATTATAAGCAGCTATTTTATTGGTACCTGTGAGGAAAATTAATCAAATTATATTAAATTTATATATATATAAAATGGTTAACTTAAGAACTCCCTTAGTTTAAAACAAGCAAGAAAAACCAGTTTGGGAAGACTTATTTGTGTTCTCCTCTTCTCCTCAGCAGATCTTACAGATGCTAATAAAAACATTAGAATAATTAATGTTAATTAGGTTGATTAAAAGGAAAATAAGGGAAAAAAACTGAAGGGAAAGTATAGACACTTTTTCCCAACAAGGTAGAAATTTTAAAGGGACTTATTTCAAATGGATAAAGAAATCTTTAAATGGTAATTTTAAAATGGGATAAATAAAACAGATGTTAATGGGATTAAATCAAAGGTTTGATACAATACTACCTAAGGTTGGATGGGCCAAAGGGACCCCCCTATTGACCCCCAACAATAAAGGGCTCCAAACAAGTCTTCTTTATTTACCCCAGTTATATATATATTTAAAAGGCTGGGAAAAAATTACAGAGATACCTGATCAACAATTACTTGGGGCGATATTTAGGCCAATTAATCAAGTTAAAGGATTGACAAAAGGGCCAGAGTACCTTGGCTCAACCCCTCCAGAAACTTTTATACAAAAATAGATGAAAAGGTCAGGATAAAAAGAAAGGCTTCTAGGACTCCTTGTAAGACCAACACTTGTTGATTGGATCTGAATGGAAACTAACGTTAAAAGTATAGAAGTTGATAAAATTGAGATGAAAATTTATAAAAATTGGTATATTTAAATGGGCTTTATATAAGATAGGTGATGCTCCAAGGACAATGGTGCATCAAGGACAAAGGACGTCCCTGCCTGAAAAAGTTTCAGCGTTACACCCCCTACTGGACTCTTAATCACCCTCCCCACCATGTTGCCGAGGTTAGGAAATTCCTGAGCCCACCTGGGCAACGCCTACAAAAACTGATCAATAGCACATGTTCAGGCTCAACTCTCCCAGACTACAAGGAAGTTGGCCTGCTGTTCTGGCAGTGACCCTTCCCTCTAATAAGTTCTATCTCCTTTACATTCTGCCTTATGTCTGGAAATTATTTTCCAACCTGCGTTCAGACCACGACAAGATTGTTACATCACTTTTGCTTAATTATACTGTGGGATAGACATGTTTCACTGGAGAATGCTTCCCCTGCTTGGTATTATAAAAGAGGGCATATGAATCTTCCCCTAGGGAAATATTAATTAAACATACTAAAGAAAACCAATAGGGTTACCTGAGCCCATATAAGATAAAGTAAAGCCGAGAGCTAATATTCGGGGGCTAATAATAATAGAGATTTTGGGCTTCCCTGGTGGCTCAGTGGTTGAGAGTCCGCCTGATGATGCAGGGGACACAGGTTCGTGCCCCGGTCCGGGAAGATCCCACATGGCGTGGAGCACCTGGGCCCGTGAGCCATGGCTGCTGAGCCTGCGCATCTGGAGCCTGTGCTCTGCAATGGGAGAGGCCACAACAGTGAGAGGCCCGCGTACAGCAAAAAAAAAAAAAAAAAAAAAAAAAAAAAAAATAGAGATTTTGCTCTGGGTCTAACTTGTATACTCAGAAAGAGAGCCTTTGTTGAATGCCTTATACAAGTTTTTGAAGGCATGATAAATTAAACCCACCCTAAAGTGCTAAAACACAGAGCTCTGAAATTTCAGTTTAGTTGGAAATCTTCTCACTGATATAGAAAAACAAATTAAAGAAAATACATTTGGGGCTTCCCTGGTGTGCAGGGGTTGAGAATCTGCCTGCTAATGCAGGGGACACGGGTTCGAGCCCTGGTCCGGGAAGATCCCACATGCCGTGGAGCAACTAGGCCCGTGAGCCACAACTACTGAGCCTGCGCGTCTGGAGCCTGTGCTCCGCAACAAGAGAGGCCGCGATAGTGAGAGGCCCGAGCACCGCGATGAAAAGTGGCCCCCGCTTGCCACAACTAGAGAAGGCCCTCGCACAGAAACGAAGACCCAACACAGTCAAAAATAAATAAATAAACAAATGTGGGGTTTAAAGAAAATACATTTGGGCAAATCAATCTTTTAATATCATTTATGTGACAGACCAGCTCTCTGGGGAATTAAAAGCAACTGTCTTTGTCTTGCAAATCTCTACAAATCAGAAATGTAAATACAGCCCACAGTGACCTGAGACTGAACCGAATTAGCTCAATCAGGTAGAACCTGAAACCAATGGGAAAAAAGGGAAAAGGTGGCATTTTAAACTCAAACCAGTAGAAAGGCTCCCTCAACCAAAATCTAATTCATATTCTCCTTAAGGGTTTATCAAGGACAAATACAAATCAGAAAAGTCTTTTCCACAAACAGTAAAGTCTTAGTCATCTGAGCAAGCAAATTTAATTTATTCCAACTGTTATTTATAAAATAGTAAGTTTAAATTGTAATACCTGATTCATAACTAAGTTTTTATTTTTAAAATTCATTTATTTATTTTTAGCCATGTCACATAGCTTGTGGGATCTTAGTTCCCCAACCAGGGACTGAAGCCCGGCCCCAGGCAGTGAAAGAGCAGAGTCCTAAACATTGGACCACCTGGGAATTCCCCATAAAAAGTTTTTAAAGTGAAGCTATGAGATCTCTAGTTTTGTCTGTTTATATGGCTGTGTGTACATTATATGTGAGTCTGTACCTCTGGAAAATATTATCAAAATTAAATGTATAAAAGAGCTCTATTTAATTGACTTAAAAGTAAGCACTTACAAACTAAACATTTCTAAATATGAAAGAACCCGGCCAGAATAAATTTCAGGTTCACCTGATCTAGGAAATACACTATTAAATCAACATCTGGTATGCTAGCTTAAGCTAGTTTAAGTTTATTGGTTTAATCAATATAGACGTGTTTTACTTTTATTTACCTAGGTATCCTGAATGTCAATACGTTCATGATATTTCTGTTACAGAGTTTGTCAATAACAACAACAAAATTAGCTTGGTTTGGTAATATTTTCATAGGTTATAAAATAAATGTAAATGAGATAAGAATTTTCAGGTGAGCTCTTTAGGAATACTTACGCTTTGGGTACGTCTGTCTAATCTAGTTTCTCCAGATTTTGGTAAAGAGTTTTGCTAATTGATGGGAATTCACTGAATATCTAGGTCACTTCAAATATGATAAGATACTGGAAACTTAATTGCTAAACAGGTCTAAATTTACCTACTTTTGTCTCCTTACAAGAGGGAAACTAAAGGTATTTGGGTTTATTAGACACGTATATTGTACATCATTGAGGAAAGAAATTATATGTTTCAGAGGTTATGGGATACTCCAATCAGAAAATACTAGTATGACAAACAGTTTACAATTACTTGCTGCTTGTTGGTTTTTGCTAGAGATTAAGATTTTTAAGGGTTAATATTTGTAGTATGTAATTAAATCTACTAAAGATAATAAGGGGAACATTTCCATATACAAAGAAGTAGGATGTGTGTTTTCAGCAAAAGAAGGTATGGAAATATATTTTGTTAAGGGGAAAGAATAATTCTGTCCCAAAGCTGGTTATTTCTGGATTAAAAAAATAAGGGACAAACTAATATGGACACAAAAAGTTGTGGAAGGTTTGCAGAAAGGGAGCCCTGTAAAAGAAGTTTTGTACATAGTCAGGCTGGAATTAGACTAAATTTAATTAGGTAAATGGGCTTTGTTATTAAAAGTAGGCTGGTACAAGACTGGACTTGGTTCCTATCTCTCTATTAAGAGAGCAAAGTTTTCTTGGAATACTGTTTTTGATAACAGATTGTGTGAGTTCTTTTGCCTTTCAGTGATCTGTACTTGGTTTTCTGTTTCTTAAATCTTTTGTCACTTTGGTTAAGTGAATAAGTATTGTTCTACAGTGATCTATGATCCTATCTGATCAAGTGTTTTGAGACCTTTTTGATATTTTTGACAAACTTCTCAAATATCAAATTCTAACAAGTTATTTTGACCTCTAGCTAACTCTGAGATGCTTCAAAGGAACCCTGAGACATCTCAGAGAGGAATATTAAATTAATATGATTTGGTTTATTTTGTATGTTAAATTACCTAAGAAGCATTGTCAAATGATTGGAGATGAACTTTTGGTTATATTGTATGGATAAATGTCATTAATACAGATATTCTAAAATTTACATGGAATTCTTAAAAATCTGATATGCTCTGGGATAATGTTATCAGTCACAATTCTAGTTATTATCTTAAAATGTATGTCCAAGAAATATCCAAGTTTCTTGTCAATTTCACTGTGACCAGATCTTTCATCATGTAGTCTTTTGCTGTTTATACACAGTCACTGTTTTACTCTGATACTCATAAAATGAAGATATCAAAGAAAATTCATAAAAAGAACTTTTTTTTTACAAATATAAGTCTGATAACTTTTAGATCATACCACTAAACTGGGTAAAAAATTTACAAAACTCTAATGGAAAACCCGATTTCATCCAGATCATCAGGAATTAATTACATGGTACTGAATGAACTGATAAATATGATTTATAATTTTATGACTTTTTCTGAAATATACTGACTTTTTAAAATAAGATTATTTATTTGTTTATTTATTCATTTTTGGCCACGTTGGGTCTTCATTGCTGCACTTGGGCTTTCTTTAGTTGCAGCGAGTGGGGGCTGCTCTTCGTTGTGGTGCACTGGCTTCTCATTGTGGTGGCTTCTCTTGTTGCGGATCATGGGCTCTAGGTATGCAGGCTTCAGTAGTTGTGGCACTCGGGCTCAGTAGTTGTGCACATGGGTTTAGTTGCTCCACAGCATGTGGGATCTTCCCAGGCCAGGGCTCAAACCCGTGCCTCCTGCAAAGGCAGGCAGATTCTTTTTTTTTTTTTTTTTTTTTTGCCGTACGCGGGCCTCTCACTGTCATGGCCTCTCCCGCTGTGGTGCACAGGCTCCGGACGCGCAGGCTCAGTGGCCATGGCTCACAGGCCCAGCCGCTCCGTGGCATGTGGGATCCTCCCGGACCGGGGCACGAACCCGTGTCCCCTGCATTAGCAGGCGGACTCTCAACCACTGCGCCACCAAGGAAGCCCGCAGGCAGATTCTTAACCACTGCACCACCAGGGAATTCCTGAAATATACTGACTTTTAATCTTTGTTTTCCAGAAAAACCTCTCCTCTTATGCTGTGACCCACACAAGTTGATAAGTATACCTTTGTAAACAAAGATAAAACATGTATCTTTTTCTCTCTACCTGATCATTCCAGAATTTGTCTTCTCCAGCTGACTCCTTGCAGACTTGATGGTTTACTGCAACCAGATTACAACTAGTTATACTAATTATTGTTTTAATTTGTTCTCTTTGTTTCCAAATTGTTTATTCGTTGTGTCTCTCTCTGCTGCACTATGACTTTATTACTTATCCTGTCTAGTTTATAAGATTGTCTTTTGCATTACCCAATGTGTAACCAGGACTCCAGCAAAATTAATGATGGCTAAAAGTCTTGAGACTGTTGATTATATATAAAAAACTCCACATAAAGTAATTGTAATAGTGCAAATCTAGATATGGGAAGAAGCAACAAGGTAAAACATTTCCTGGATCATAATAGACTAGTAAGATAGAAGAGCCAAAGAATTTTAGATTATCAACAGGGCCTGATCCAAAAAAGATCAGCACATTGAGTGGCATATCAGCAGAATCCTTGCCTGATCTAGGAATGAGCCGTCTTGGCGCTGTGGGACAAAATTTGTCATAAAAAGCCTCCCAAACATTTGTTGAACTTATTACCAAGGGGAGGCACTGTGGATGAAAAATGTTACCTGCCATGTCAGTGAAGAATGGTCATCAAGCCATCAGCCACTATAGCCACTATTGACAGTGAGCTCTAAGGGAACTCAGGATGGAGACAAGGAGGTTGCCTGCTGCCAGTCCCTCAGCCACTGCAGCTACTCCTGCACCTTGAGGGGATTCAGAATGGAGAGAAGCAGGATATTAGCCCTAGATAGCGAAGATGCGTATCAAAGGAATGATTTCAATGAACCCAGACTCTTGCATCTTTCCATACATAGAAAAGCACTAAATTCATTAACTTGAGATGTCTGGTTTTCTTTAATTAACAGTAATCTTTTGATGTTCTACCTGGTGTTTGTTGCAAAACTTCTATATATCCTGGCTCTTCCTTTACCTCTTTGGCGTAGTCCTTTAGAGTGATCTGAGAAGCTGTTTTCTGGGTTTAGTCCTCAGAAAATCTGCCAAATAAAATATAATTCTCAACTTTTAGGTTGTGCATTTTTTCAGACACAGCCCAACCATCCCTTTCCCATAAGACTTAGATAAGACTCACAGATGCTACCCCCACCTTGGCCAGACACAGGCCCTCCAGATTCCCATTCTTTGCCTCATAAGTGATTGGCTGAACTTCTTGCCCCCAATCATCAGTAGGAACAAAGTGCTTGTTAATCAAACTTTGCTTAAGATCATCTCCTTCCCTCAGGTCCCTGAAATTTTGCCCACCCTCAACTTGAACCAGCATACAGCCCCTCTTGAGAATATCCTGGCCTCAGCGTAAAATATCCTCTGATACACCGTCTGATGTTGTCACTCCCCTTTATCCCATGTCCCTACCCCTGTTCTTTCTATCCTTCTCCCTATAAAAGATAAAACCCTCTTTGCCTAACCATTGAAACCCACGGATTTTATGGTCAGAGTGTTTTCCCTCTGCCCCACTCCCTTTCCCTTTCAATAGTACCTTTTCTTCCCTTCAATAATCCTTTCAAATAAAGTCTCTTTATAGAGAGCTGACGTGAGAAATCATTTGACAGGGGAAATGAAGAAGTTAGGGGGTAGCTATTTGGACAAGTCACCCTGAGAACAGCATGAGGAAGCTGTGTCTGGGGAGGGTGAGAGGGTGAAGGATGGGAAGTAGGGTCCTAAGGACTAGCTGGGGATGATAACCTTTTGCCCAGGGTCAGCAGCAAAGAACAGGACTGAGGATCCAGAGGGTTGGGAGAGTGAGGGGGTCTGCTACCCCAGACTCAGGCCTGGATGCCATTTAAAATGCTCCCACCCCTTCTTCCCTGCTCTTCACTCCCCTAGCATGGGACACTGTTGTGAATGGGCCCAACATTGGCCAAATAATGGAGACTGTAGACTGCCTCCTACCTGCTCCCACCACTGCAAACTTTCCTCTAGTAATTAACGCCTCACTCTCCTATACCCTAGATTTCTCTCCCATAGACCAGCTCCTTCCTAGCACTCAAACATCTCCCTCATCTTAAACAGTTTCCTCTTTGACTCCCAGTCCAGAGGCTGCTCTGTTTCTCCGCAAATAACCAAATTTATTTAAATGAGTTGTCTTCATCACTTCATTCCCTCACCTCCGAGCCAAGCCTCCCACAGAGAAAGCTGCCAGCAGACCTCACGGTTCCACAGCATCTCCCTGTAGCCACATTTGCAGGCTTGTCTGACTTGACACAACAAAGTTCCCCAGACTTGACCCTCCTCCCTGAAGCTTCTCCAGTGAGTTCATTGGTGCCACAATTTTGTTACTCCTATCTCTCTGGTTTCTCCTGAAACTTTGCTGTTTTCCCTCCTTTGCCTGGGCCTTGCTTGTGGTCTCTCTTTTCTTTTCTCCCCTAGCTATACTCTCTCCCAGGGTTCCAAGTATCACTTACATGCTGATGACCACTGGACTTAAATTTCCAGCTCGGCACAATCCCCTGAGTTCTAAACACATCCTCCCAGCTGCCTACCCAGCATCTCACCCTCAGAAAATGGCACCTCAATTCACATGGGAGTTGGTTGTCAGGCTTGCCTTTCCCTCACTCCCCACTCCCAAATCATCAGCAAGACTCATGGCTACTTCTTCTGAAATCTGCTGCTTCTCCTCATGCCCACTGCCACCACTCTAGTCTAGTCCAGGCTGTGGGCATCTCTCCCTGGACTTCTATGAGCCTCTCAGCTCACCTTCTCCAAACTGGTCACCCTACCCCGCTTAACCGCCATAGTGATCAGGTCCCTTTCCTGCTGAAAACTTTGATGGATTTTCACTGAGTTTCAGTGATAACCTTAAGTCCTAAACATGACCTACAAGGCCCAGCATCCTATGCTGTGTGTCCCCTTCTCCCCCTTCCCTTGCTCACTGTGCCCCAGACATTTCCTGAACTCACAGAATTCTTTTCTACCTTAGGACTTTCCTCATGCTCTTCTTACTGTTTCTGGAGCACCTGCCTTCCCATTTTCTGCTTGGTTAATGCCAACTTATGTCTAAGTCACGTCCATATATATTCAAGAAGGCCGTTCTGTTCTCCCCAGAGTACACCTGTCCTTATGATCTCTTGTCACACCTGAGCTTCTCCTTCCCAGTACTTACTATGTGTGGATTCTGGCTATTTATTTCTGTAAATAGTTGTTTAATATCTATTTCCTCCATTTAACTCTAACTTAGGGGAATGATACTGTCTGTTTTCATCACAACTATAACTCCTAGTTCTTAGTATAGCACTAGACACAGAATAGGGGTTCAATAAATGGTTCTTGAATGTACACTAAGTATTTTACCGTAATAAATAGACACACACCACAAGGACATGGAGTGCCCATCCCCCCAGCTGCTGTGAGTGTTGACTGCCAATGTCACACAGTTGCCCCATTCCTTTGGAGAACTGCCCTCAGCTGAGAAGGGCTGCCTCATGGCAACCCTCAACCCCACAGATTACAGACTTGCTCCCTTGCCTCAAGGTAAGGTGAGCAGAATAAGGAAGGGAAAACCAACACTTTGTGATGCCATTCATGCTCTATAGCTCCCCATGGGATTAGGCTGAAGCTAGACATCACTTGATGTAGGTCTTTCCTTAGCAGCTTCTCTATCCTGCTCACCTAACCAGTATTTCTTGAGAGCTCCTTCTTAATAAACCACTGAACAAGAATCTCGGTCTCAAGCTCTGCTTCTAGAAAACCCAATCTAAAACACCTATAATGTGGAGGAAAATATGTGGAGTCAGGGAAGAGAAGGAAAAATGAAATGAAGAGAAGTGAAATGAAAGGAAAGAGAGAGCTTGTATGAACTACTGCATGCCCCAAGAATTGAGGTGGATAAATCAACTCTCTGTATCTTTAGTTCCTCCCCCAAATTATTGAATGAATGGAGAGAAGAGAGAAGGGGAGAAGAGGAGACCCTGCTTCTTCCCCCAATTCTCCCTCATATTCTCCATTCATCCCCTGTCCTTTCACCCCACGCTAACATCACACACACCCCTCCCCTACTGCTCTGCAGGAGATGCAAATGCACACTCTCCAATCCCTTTGGGTTTCTCTTTTAGTGCCCTTGAGAGGTAATAATGTGTTCAGTGAGGCAAGAAGGGATCTGGTAGGCCCCAATTCTTTAATGGAATCTCAGCCCCTCCTAAAGGAAGAGAAATGGACATTAGGTTCATATGAGGCAGGAGACAGATGGGTTCCCAGGGCAAACAGTTGAGTTCGTTTCTTGTGGACGACACTCTGAGACGAGATGGGAATAACAGGACAATTGAGAGAGGAGGCAGGGCCCTGCTCAGATAGAAGATAAGAGACCACATATTCCTCATTCTTGAAGTCAGGAGACCTCCCCGACTACACATGCACAGAAAAGCTCTTGGAGTTCAAAAGGGGAGTGATGCCAACTAATGCTCACTTACCCATAGGCCTCTTCAGTAGAATCCATCTTGGCTAAGAGATGCATGCTCACACATGGGAAAATCCTGAGATATGCCAAATATGGACTCTGAACCAGGCAAATCAAAATGATTGGTCAAAGAAAACATGGAAGAAATGCCCCATAAAAGTGATTCAAACTGCTATGAAGGAGCGACTCTCTCTCTGAGTCCACCTGTGTGTCTATCCATATGTACTCTTTTTTTCTCTTAATAAATACTTGTTTCACTACTTTCTGTCTTTGGGGGAAATTCTTTTCTGCAAAGCCATAGGGCTAGGGCCTTGTCACTGACCACTGGTCCAGTGGCTAGGATTCGTTGCTCTCACAACCCCAAACTGACCTCAATCACTGGCCGGGAACTGAAACCCTGCTTCAAGTCACTGCAGGCTGAGGCCACCCGAGATAACATAAGCCTTCTTTGTCCTGGAACCACCCAGTATGCCCTGTGTGTCCTATAACACAATCTTTTGTTAATCACTAGCTAGGGCACTGGGTAAAGCAGTTTCAAATCCTGGCCCCCTGGGCTAATGGCATTTAAGAGACAGAAATATGTTGCCATGGTGACAATGTAACAGATTAAATTACAAATCCTCCTGGAGCAAATCTGCTTTCATAAGGTTAGACTCTGCATGAGGAGAACAGAGGAAGTTCCATGCCCTCTCAGGACAAATTTGGGGCCAGTGGATCTGAGAGGTGGTAGGGAAGTGGAACAGCCACTACTCCTATCTCAGGCCAACATTTCTTGGTGCTCTGGGCTTCCTGAGTCAATCTTGCTTCTAGAAATGGAGTGTCTAATCCAAAGCTTGTCAATGAAAGATATCTTATGTCATGCTTTTTTTTTAAACATCTTTATTGTAGTATAATCGCTTTACGATGGTGTGCTAGTTTCTGCTTTATAACAAAGTGAATTAGTTATACATATACATACGTTCCCATATCTATTCCTTCTTGTGTCTCCCTCCTTTCCACCCTCCCTATCCCACCCCTCTAGCTGGTCACAAAGCACCCAGCTGATCTTCCTGTGCCATGCGGCTGCTTCCCACTAGCTATCTATTTTAAGTTTGGTAGTGTATATATGTCCATGCTACTCTCTCACTTTGTCACAGCTTACCCTTCCCCCTCCCCATATCCTCAAGTCCATTCTCTAGTAGGTCTGTGTCTTTACTCCCATATTACCCCTAGGTTCTTCACGACCTTTCCCCCCCCCCCCTTAGATTACATATATATGTGTTATCATACGGTATTTGTTTTTCTCTTTCTGACTTACTTCACTCTGTATGACAGACTCTAGGTCCATCCACCTCACTACAAATATCTCAATTTTGTTTCTTTTTATGGCGGAGTAATATTCCATTGTATATATGTGCCACATCTTCTTTATCCATTCATCTGATGATGGACACTTAGGTTGCTTCCATCTCCTATTGTAAATAGAGCTGCCATGAACATTTTGGTACATGACTCTTTTTGAATTATGGTTTTCTCAGGGTATATGCCCAGTAGTGGGATTGCTGGGTCGTATGGTAGTTCTATTTGTAGTTTTTAAGGAAACTCCATACTGTTCTCCATAGTGGCTGTATCAATTTACATTCCCACCAGCAGTGCATGAGTGTTCTCTTTTCTCCACGCGGTCTCCAGCATTTATTGTTTCTAGATTTTTTGATGATGGCAATTCTGACCGGTGTGAGATGATATCTCATTGTAGTTTTGATTTGCATTTCTCTAATGATTAATGATGTTGAGCATTCTTTCAGGCGTTTGTTGGCAGTCTGTATATCTTCTTTGGAGAAATGTCTATTTCGGTCTTCTGCCCATTTTTGGATTGGGTTGTTTGTTTTTTTGTTATTGAGCTGCACAAGCTGCTTGTAAATTTTGGAGATTAATCCTTTGTCAGTTGCTTCATTTGCAAATATTTTCTCCCATTCTGAGTGTTGTGTTTTGGTCTCGTTTATGGTTTCCTTTGCTGTGCAAAAGCTTTGAAGTTTCATTAGGTCCCATTTGTTTATTTTGTTTTTATTTCCATTCCTCTAGGAGGTGGGTCAAAAATGATCTTGCTGTGATTTATGTCATAGAGTGTTCTACTTATGTTTTCCTTTAAGAGTTTGATAGTTTCTGGCCTTACATTTAGATCTTTAATCCATCCTGAGCTTACTTTTTTGTATGGTATTAGGGAGTGTTCTAATCTCATACTTTTAAATATACCTGTCCAGTTTTCCCAGCACCACTTATTGAAGAGGCTGTCTTTTCTCCACTGTACATTCTTGCCTCCTTTATCAAAGATAAGGTGACCATATATGTGTGGGTTTATCTCTGGGCTTTCTATACTGTTCCATTGATCTATATTTCTGTTTTTGTGCCAGTACCATATTGTCTTGATTACTGTAGCTTTGTAGTATAGTCTGAAGTCAGGGAGCCTGATTCCTCCAGCTCCATTTTTCGTTCTCAAGACTGATTTGACTATTCGGGGTCTTTTGTGTTTCCATACAAATTGTGAAATTTTTTGTTCTACTATTGTGAAAAATGCCAGTGGTAGTTTGATAGGGATTGCATTGAATCTGTAGATTGCTTTGGGTAGTATAGTCATTTTCACAATGTTAATTCTTCTAATCCAAGAACATGGTATATCTCTCCATCTGTTTGTATCATTTTTAATTTCTTTCATCAGTGTCTTATAGTTTTCTGCATACAGGACTTTTGTCTCCTTAGGTAGGTTTATTCCTAGATATTTTACTCTTTTTGTTGCAAGGGTAAATGGGAGTGTTTTCTTAATTTCATTTTCAGATATTTCATCATTAGTGTATAGGAATGCCAGAGATTTCTGTGCATTAATTTTGTATCCTGCTACTTTACCAAATTCATTGATTAGCTCTGGTAGTTTTCTGGTAGCATCTTTGGGATTCTCTATGTATAGTATCATGTCATCTGCAAACAGTGACAGCTTTACTTCTCCTTTTCTGATTTGAATTCCTTTTATTTCTTTTTCTTCTCTGATTGCTGTGGCTAAAACTTCCAAAACTATGTTGAATAAGAGTGGTGAGAGTGGGCAACCTTTGTCTTGTTCCTGATCTTAGTGGAAATGGTTGCAGTTTTTCACCGTTGAGAATGATGTTGACTATGGGTTTGTCATATATGGCCTTTATTAAGTAGAGGAAAGTTCCCTCTATGCCTACTTTCTGCAGGGTTTTTATCATAAATGGTTGTTGAATTTTGTCAAAAGCTTTCTCTGCATCTATTGAAATGATCATATGGTTTTTCTCCTTCAATTTGTTAATATGGTGTATCACATTGATTGATTTCCATATAATGAAGAATCCTTGCATTCCTGGAATAAACTCCACTTGATCATGGTGTATGATCCTTTTAATGTGCTGTTGGATTCTGTTTGCTAGTATTTTGTTGAGGATTTTTGCATCTATGTTCATCAGTAATATTGGCCTGTAGTTTTCTTCTTTGTGACATCTTTGTCTGGTTTGGTATCAGGGTAATGATGGCCTCGTAGAATGAGTTTGGGAGTGTTCCTCCCTCTACTATATTTTGGAAGAGTTTGAGAAGGATAGGTGTTAGCTCTTCTCTAAATGTTTGATAGAATTCGCCTGTGAAGCCATCTGGTCTTGGGCTTTTGTTTGTTGGAAGATTTTTAATCACAGTTTCAATCTCAGTGCTTGTAATTGGTCTGTTCATATTTTCTATTTCTTCCTGGTTCTGTCTTGGCAGGTTGTGCATTTCTAAGAATTTGTCCATTTCTTCCAGGTTGTCCATTTTATTGGCATAGAATTGCTTGTAGTAATCTCTCATGATATTTTGTATTTCTTCAGTGTCAGTTGTTACTTCTCCTTTTTCATTTCTAATTCTATTGATTTGAGTCTTCTCCCTTTTTTTCTTGATGAGTGTGGCTAATGATTTATCAATTTTGTTTATCTTCTCAAAGAACCAGCTTTTAGTTTTATTGATCTTTGTTATAATTTCCTTCATTTCTTTTTCATTTATTTCTGATCTGATCTTTATGATTTCCTCCCTTCTGCTAACTTTGGGTTTTTTGTTCTTCTTTCTCTAATTGCTTTAGGTGCAAGGTTAGGTTGTTTATTTGAGATGTTTCCTGTTTCTTAAGGTAGGATTGTATTGCTATAAACTTCCCTCTTAGAACTGCTTTTGCTGCATTCCATAGGTTTCGGGTCATTGTGTCTCCATTGTCATTTGTTTCTAGGTATTTTTTGATGTCCTCTTTGATTTCTTCAGATACAATTTCAATTTTCTTAAGTTTACCAATGGTTGATTTGTGACCCAAGGTATGATCGATCCTGGAGAATGTTCCATGAGCACTTGAGAAAAATGTGTGTTCTGTTGTTTTTGGATGGAATGTCCTATAAACATCAATTAAGTCCATCTTCTTTAATGTTTCATTTAATGCTTGTGTGTTTTTATTTATTTTAATTTTGGATGATCTGTCCGTTGGTAAAAGTGGGGTGTTTAAGTCCCCTACTATGAATGTGTTAGTATCAATTCCCCTTTTATGGCTGTTAGTATTTGCCTTATGTATTGAGGTGCTTCTATGTTAGGTGCATAAATATTTACATTTGTTATATCTTCTCCTAGGATCGATCCTTTGATCATTATGCAGTGTACTTCTTTGTCTCTTATAATAGTCTTTATTTTAAAGTCTATTTTGTCTGATATGAGAATTGCTACTCCAGTTTTCTTTTGATTTCCATTTGCCTGGAATATCTTTTTCCATGCCCTCACTTTCAGTCTGTATGTGTCTCTAGGTCTGAAGTGGGTCGCTTATAGACAGCATATATATGGGTCTTGTTTTTGTGTCCATTCAGCCAGTTTGTGTCTTTTGGTGGGAGCATTTAATACATTTACATTTAAGGTAACTATCGATATGTACGTTCCTATTCCCATTTTCTTAATTGTTTTGGGTTTGTTATTGTAGGTCTTTTCCTTCTCTTGTGTTTTTTGCCTAGAGAAGGTCCTTTAGCATTTGTTGTAAAGCTGGTTTGGTGGTGCTGAACTCTCTCAGCTTTTGCTTGTCTGTAAAGGTTTTAATTTCTCCATCAAATCTGAATGAGATCCTTGCTGGGTGATCTTGGTTGTAGCTTTTTCTCCTTCATCACTTTAAATATGTCCTGCCAGTTCCTTCTGCCTTGCACAGTTTCTGCTGAAAGTTCAGCTCTTAACCTTATGGGGATTCCCTTGTGTGTTATTTGTTGTTTTTACCTTGCTGCTTTTAATATGTTTCCTTTTTATTTAATTTTTGACAGTTCGATTAATATGTGTCTTGGCCTGTATCTCCTTGGATTTATCCTGTATGTGACTCTCTGTGCTCCCTGGACTTGATTAACTATTTCCTTTCCCATATTAGGGAAGTTTTCAACTATAATCTCTTCAAATATTTTCTCAGTCCCTTTCTTTTTCTCTTCATCTTCTGGAACCCCTATAACTCAAATGTTGGTGTGTTTAATGTTGTCCCTGTGGTCTCTGAGACAGTCCTCAGTTCTTTTCATTCTTTTTTCTTTATTCTGCCCTGCAGTAGTTATTTCCACTATTTTATCTTCCAGGTCACTTATCCGTTCTTCTGCCTCAGTTATTCTGCTATTGGTCTGTTCAAGAGTATTTTTAATTTCACCTATTGTGTTGTTCATCTTTGCTTGTTTCCTCTTTAGTTTTTCTAGGTCCTTGTTAAATGCTTCTTGCATTTTCTCTATTCTATTTCCAAGATTTTGGATCATCTTTACTATCATTATTCTGAATTCTTTTTCAGGTAGACTATTTCATCTTCATTTGTTAGGTCTGGTGTGTAGTTATCTTGCTCCTTCATCTTCTGTGTGTTTTTCTATCTTCTCATTTTGCTTATCTTACTGTGTTTGGGGTCTCCTTTTTGCAGGCTGCAGGTTCATAGTTCCTGTTGTTTTTGGTGTCTGTCCCCAGTGGCTAAATTTGGTTCAGTGGGTTGTGCAGGCTTCCTGGTTGACGGGACTAGTGCCTGTGTTCTGGTGGATGAGGCTGGATCTTGTATTTGTGGTGGAGGGGACTACTGACTGTGTTCTGGTGGATGAGGCTGGATCTTGTCTTTCTGGTGGGCAGGTCCACATCTGGTGGTGTGTTTTGGGGTGTCTGTGGCCTTATTATGATTTTAGGCAGCCTCTCTGCTAATGGGTGAGGTTATGTTCCTGTCTTGCTAGTTGTTTGGCATAGGGTGTTCAGCACTGTAGCTTGCTGGTCATTGTGTGAAGCTGGGTGCTGGTGTTGAGATGGAGATCTCTGGGAGATTTTTGCCATTTGATATTACGTGGAGCTGGGGGGGGGTCTCTTTTCGACCAGTGTCCTGAAGTTGGCTCTCCCACCTCAGAGGCACAGCACTGACTGTTGGCTGTAGCACCAAGAGCCTTTCATCCACCCGGCTGCCCCACGGGGTACGTCCAGCTGCCCCGCAGCCATGGGCCACCACCACCACTGTGCCAATGCTTTTCGGGCTCTTGTGTCATTCTTTTATCCAATGCCTTGCCAGTCATTATGCAGCCTGAATTGCTCTGCATAATTACTGAGTTAATCCTCACAGTCATCCCCACCCCATCACCACTTCCAAGCTGTTCTTAGCTGGAAGATCCTCCAAAGCAAGTGGTTAACAGTGCTCTGCCCCAAAAGATTAAAATTGTCAAACATGGGCTTCCTTGGTGGCGCAGTAGTTGAGTGTCCACCTGCTAATGCAGGGGACACAGGTTCGTGCCCCAGTCTGGGAAGATCCCACATGCCGCGAAGCAGCTGGGCCAGTGAGCTATGGCCGCTGAGCCTGCGCGTCTGGAGGCTGTGCTCCACAACGGGAGAGGCCACAACAGTGAGAGGCCCGCATACCGCCAAAAAAAAAAAGTGTCAAGCATTTGCTTCTCCTAAGGAAGAGAGGAGGCAAATACTCAGGAGAATTACTACTGATGAAAATCTAATCAGGGAACCCAAGATGAAATCTGACCCTCAGTTTTAAGTAGACAAGATTGGAAAGTTATGTAATTCTCACAAATAAGCCTGTCCCTTCTAATACAAAGTGGACTTTTACAAATCCAGGTGGACTCTCAAATTAAGTCTTGATGGCTGTCACTTCTCACAGATGATTATAGTCAATCAGTTAAAGTTAAGGTACATTGAAGAAATCCAGAAGGGCTAGTGTGTTGTCCTGCAGACAGCCCCTGGTGGCCTATATCCTTACTGTTCAAATTATGGTCCATGGACCAGGCGCTTCAGCATCACCTGAAAACTTTTTAGAAATGGATGCTCAGGGAGATTGGTTCAAGATGGCAGAGTAGAAGGATGTGCTCTCACTACCTCTTGCAAGAACACCAGAATCACAACCAACTGCTGAACAATCATCAACAGGAGGATACTGGAACTCACCATAAAACATACCCTACATCCAAAGACAAAGGAGAAGACACAATGAGATGGTAGAAGGGGTGCAATCACAATAAAATCAAATCCCATAACTGCTGGTTGGGTGACTCAGAAACTGGAGAACACATACCACAGAAGTCCACCCACTGGAGTGAAGGTTCTAAGCCCCACTTCAGGCTTCCAATCTGGGCGTCCGGCAATGGGAAGAGGAATTCCTAGAGAATCACACTTTGAAGGTTACCGGGATTAGATTGCAGGACTTCGACAGGACTGGGGGAAACAGAGACTCCACTCTTGGAGGGCACACACAAAGTAGTGTGTGCATCAGGACCAAGGGAAAGGAGCAGTGACCCCATAGGACACTGAACCAGACCTATCTGCTAGTGTTAGAGGGTCTTCTGCAGAGGTGGGACGTGGCTGTGTCTCACCGTGAGGACAAGGACAATGGCAGCAGAAGTTCTGGGAACTATTCCTTGGTGTGAGCCCTCCCAGAGTCCACCATTACCCCACCAAAGAGCCCAGGTAGGCTCCAGAGTTAGGTTGCCTCAGGCCAAACAACCAACAAGGAGGGAACCCAGCCCCACTCATCAGCAGACAAGTGGATTAAATTTTTACTGAGCTCTGCCCACCAAAGCAACAGCCAGCTCTACCCACCACCAGTCCCTCCCATCAGGAAACTTGCAAAAGCCTCTTAGATAGCCTCATCCACCGGAGAGCAGACAACAGAAGCAAGAAGAACTACAATTCTGCAGCCTGTGGAAGGAAAACCATATTCACAGAAAGATAGACAAGATGAAAAGGCAGAGGGCTATGCACCAGATGAAGGAACAAGATAAAACCCCAGGAAAACAACTAAATGAAGTAGAGATAGGAAACATTCCAGAAAAAAGAATACAGAATAATGATAGTGAAGATGATCCAAGACCTCAGAAAAAGAATGGAGGCAAAGATCGAGAAGATGCAAGAAATGTTTAACAAAGATCTAGAAGAATTAAAGAACAAACAAACAGAGATGAACAGCTCAATAACTGAAATTAAAACTACACTAGAAGGAATCAATAGCAGAATAACTGAGGCAGAAGAAAGGATAAGTGACCTGGAAGACAGAATGGTGGAATTCACTTCCATGGAACAGAATAAAGAAAAATGAAAAGAAATGAAGAGAGCCTAAGAGACCTCTGGGACAACATTAAATGCAACAACATTTGCATTATAGGGATCCCAGAAGGCGAAGAGGGAGAGAAATGACCGGAGAAAATATTTGAAGAGATTATAGTCGAAAACTTCCCTAACATGGGAAAAGAAATAGCCACCCAAATCCAGGAAGTGCAGAGAGTCCCATACAGGTTAAACCCAAGGAGGAACATGCCGAGACACATAGTAATCAAACTGGCAAAAATTAAAGACAAAGAAAAATTATTGAAAGCAGCAAGGGAAAAATGACAAATAACATACAAAGGAACTCCATTAAGGTTAACAGCTGATTTCTCAGCAGAAACTCTACAAGCCAGAAGTGAGTGGCATGATATACTTCAAGTGATGAAAGGGAAGAACCTACAACCAAGATTACTCTACCCAGCAAGGATCTCATTCAGATTCAATGGAGAAATCAAAAGCTTTACAGACAAGCAAAAGCTAAGAGAATTCAGCACCATAAAATCAGCTCTACAACAAATGCTAAAGAAATTTCTCTAAGTGGGAAACACAGGAGAAGAAAAGGACCTAAAAAAACAAACCCCAAAATAATTACGTTAAACGTGAATGGATTAAATGCTCCAACCAAAAGACATAGGTTTGCTGAATGGATACAAAAACAAGACCCATATATATGCTGTCTACAAGAGACCCACTTCAGACCTAGGGACACATTCAGACTAAAACTGAGGGGATGGAAAAAAGATATTCCATGCAAATGGAAATCAAAAGAAAGCTGAAGTAACAATACTCATTGCTTTGAGTAGCAATACTCAAAGTCTACTCAGAGAAAATATTATTTAAAATAAAGAATGTTACAAGAGACAAAGAAGGACACTACATAATGATCAAGGGATCAATCCAAGAAGAATATATAACAATTTTAAATATATATACACCCAAGATAGGAGCACCTCAATACATAAGGCAACTGCTAACAGCTATAAAAGAGGAAATCGACAGTAACACACTAATAGTGGGGGACTTTAACACCTCACTTCCACAATGGACAGATCATCCAAACAGGAAATTAATAAGGAAACACAAGCTTTAAATGACACATTAGACCAGATAGATTTAATTGATATTAATAGGACATCCTATCCAAAAACAGCAGATTACAATTTCTTCTCAAGTGCACACAGAACATTCTCCAGGATAGATCACATCTTGGGTCACAAATCAAGCCTCAGCAAATTTAAGAAAATTGAAATCATATCAAGCTTCTATTCTGACCACAACATTATGAGATTAGAAATGAATTACAGGGGAAAAAACGTAAAAAACACAAACACATGGAGGCTAAACAATACGTTACTAAATAACCAAGAGATCACTGAAGAAATCAAAGAGGAAAGCAAATAATACCTAGGGACAAATGATAATGAAAACATGATGATCCAAAACCTATGGAAGGCAGCAAAAGCAGTTCTAAGAGGGAAGTTTATAGCTATACAAGCCTACCTCAAGAAACAAGAAAAATCTCAAATAAACAATCCAACCTTACACCTAAAGGAGCTAGAGAAAGACGAACAAACAAAACCCAAAGTTAGTAGAAGGAAGGAAATCATAAAGATCAGAGCAGAAATAAACGAAATAGAAACAAAGAAAACAATAGCAAGGAACAATAAAACTAAAAGCTGGTTCTTGAGAAGATAAAATTGATAAACCATTAGCCAGACTCATCAAGAATGAGGGAGAGGACTCAAATCAATAAAATTAGAAATGAAAAAGGAGTAGTTCCAACAGACACCGCAGAAATACAAAGCATCCTAAGAGACTACTACAAGCAACTTTATGCCAATAAAATGGACAGCCTGGAAGAAATGGACAAATTCTTAGAAAGGTATAAACTTCCAAGACTGAAACAGGAAGAAATAGAAAATATGAACAGACCAATCACAAGTAATGAAACTGTGATTAAAAACCTTCCAACAAACAAAAGTCCAGGACCAGATGGCTTCACAGGTGAATTCTATCAAACATTTAGAGAAGAGCTAATACCCATCCTTCTCAAACTCTTCCAAAAAAATTGCAGAGGAAGGAACACTCCCAAACTCATTCTATGAGGCCACCATCACCCTGATACCAAAAGCAGACAGACTACAAAAAAGGAAAATTACAAACCAACATCACTGATGAATATAGGTGCAAAAATCCTCAACAAAATAGTAGCAAACAGAATCCAACAACACATTAAAAAGATCATACATCACCATGGTCAAGTGGGATTTACCCCAGGGATGCAAGGATTCTTCAATATATGCAAATCAATCAATGTGATACACCATATTAACAAATTGAAGAAGAAAAACGTTATGATCATCTCAATAGATGCAGAAAAACCTTTTGACAAAATTCAACACCTATTTATGATAAAAACTCTCCAGAAAGTGGACATAGAGGGAACCTACCTCAACATAATAAAGGTCATAGATGACAAACCCACAGCAAACATCATTCTCAATGGAGAAAAACTGAAAGCATTTCCTCTAAGATCAGGAACAAGATAAGGATATCCACTGTCACCACTATTATTCAACATAGTATTGGAAGTCCTAGCCATGGCAATCAGAGAAGGAAAAGAAATAAAAGGAATACAAATTGGAAAAGAAGAAGTAAAACTGTCACTGTTTGCAGATGACATGATACTATACATAGAGAATCCTAAGGATGCCACCAGAAAACTACTAGAGCTAATCAATGAATTTGGTAAAGTTGCAGGATACAAAATTAATGCACAGAAATCCCTTGGATTCCTATACACTAATAATGAAAAATCTGAAAGACAAATTAAGGAAACACTCCCATTTACCGTTGCAACAAAAAGAATAAAATACCTAGGAATAAACCTACCTAGGGAGACAAAAGAGCTGTATACAGAAAACTATAAGACACTGATGAAAGAAATTAAAGATGATACAAACTGATGAAGAGATATACAATGTTCTTGGATTGGAAGAATCAAAATTGTGAAAATGACTATACTACCCAAAGCAATCTACAGACTCAATGCAATCCCTATCAAATAACCAATGGCACTTTTTACAGAAGTAGAACAAAAAATCTTAAAATGTGTATGGAGACACAAAATACCCTGAATAGCAAAAGCGGTCTTGAGGGGAAAAAATGGAGCTGGAAGAATCAGACTCCCTGACTTCAGACTATAGTACAAAGCTACAGTAAGTAAGACAATATTGTACTGGCACAAAAACAGAAATATAGATCAATGGAACAGGATATAAAGCCCAGAGATAAACCCAAGCACCAATGGTCAACTAATCTATGACGAAGGAGGCAAGGATATACAATGAAGAAAAGACAGTCTCTTCAATAAGTGGTGCTGGGAAAACTGGACAGCTACAGGTAAAAGAATGAAATTAGAACACTGTCTAACACCATACACAAAAATAAACTCAAAATGGATTAGAGACCTAAATGTAAGACTGGACACTATAAAACTCCTTGAGGAAAACATAGGAAGAACACTCTTTGACATAAATCACAGCAAGGTGTTTTCTGATCCTCCTCCTAGAGTAACCGAAATAAAAACAAAAATAAACCAGTGGGACCTAATGAAACTTAAAAGCTTTTACACAGCAAAGGAAACTATAAGCAAGACGAAAAGACAACCCTCAGAATGGGAGAAAATATTTGCAAACCAATCAACAGACCAAGGATTAATCTGCAAAATATATAAACAGCTCATGCAGCTCAATATTAAAAAAAAAAAACAACCCAATGCAAAACCGGGCAGAAGACGTAAAAAGACATTTCTCCACAGAAGACATACAGATGGCCAAGAAGCACATGAAAAGCTGCTCAACATCACTAATTATTAGAGAAATGCACATCAAAACTACAGTGATCACCTCACACCAGTTAGAATGGGCATCATCAGAAAATCTACAAACAACAAATGCTGGAGATGGTGTGGAGAAAAGGGAACCCTCTTGCACTGTTGGTGGGAATGTAAATTGATACAGCCACTATGGAGAACAGTATGGAGGTTCCTTAAAACACTAAAAATAGAATTACCATATGACCCAGCAATCCCACTACTGGGCATATACCCAGAGAAAACCATAATTCAAAAAGACACATGCACCCCAATGTTCATTGCAGCACTTTTTACGATAGCCACGTCATGGAAGTAACCTAAATGCCCATTGCCAGATGAATGGATAAAGTAGTTGTGGTACATATATGCAATGGAATATTACTCAGCCACGAAAAGGAACGAAATTGGGTCATTTGTACAGACATGGATGAATCTAGAGACTGTCATACACAGTGAAGGCAGAAAGAGAAAAACAGATATCGCATCTTATCGCATATATGTGGAACCTAGAAGAATGGTACAGATGAACTGGTTTGCAGGGTTGAAATTGAGACACAGATGTAGAGAACCAAACGTATGGACACCAATGGGGGAAAGTGGTGGGGATGGTGATGGGATGAATTGGGAGACTGGGATTGACATGTATACACTGATGTGTATGAAATAGATGACTAATAAGAACCTGGTGTATAAAAAAATAAATAAAAGAAAATTCAAAAAAGAAAAAGAAAAAAATGTATTCTCAGGCTCCACCTTAAATCTACTGAATCGGAATTTGTATTGTAGGGGAGGAAAACAAATTATTGCCCACCCTCTTACATTCTATGACTGAAGCCCTGGAAATTAAACTGACAAAAGACAAATTAAGACAGAAAAACAGAGTTTATTAACATATGCATTGTGCATGTAGGCGAAACTCAGTGATGAATGACTCAAGAAGATGAATAGAACTTGGGGCTTATATTAGCATCTTCATAAGGAACAATAAATTTGTACAGAAGTGAAAAGACAAAGGAGAAAGGATTTGAGGTTTTAAGGGTGGCAAGCTGTGGAAAGATATATAGATATAAATATATATAGGAGGAAACTAATGGAAGATAAGGGTTGTTTTAGTAAAGTTTGTTATGTAGATTCCTCTTGGTATTGTTCCTGGGCTACTAAGAGTCTAGAGCTGTCTTCCTCTTCCTCCTGAGAGAGGGAGACACCCTAACACATGGAAATATAAATCCTCCTCTTAAGCAAATAGAGGAGGACAAAGAGTTTGTTTGGCAGGTGCTGCTTCTCAACTGTCTTCAGCTCAGAATAATCCTTATGCCAAAGTGGCATATTTTGGGGTGGCATCTGATCCCCTATACATTTTTACCCTATTCCCAGGCAATTCAGATGCATAATAAAGCTTGAGAGGTGCTAGCTTTCAGCCCTTAGAGTTTCTAGATTGGATGTGTTCACGTGTGCAGATGCTGCTGCATGTCAAATGGCACAATGGGCCCAGTCTCTAGCTTACATCTCACTACCAACTTCACTCAACACCATAGCAGGAACAAGCTTCAGTTTCTGATGACAATGTAGATACTAATGCCCTGATACGACATAAAGTGGAATTAGGGCCAAGAATTGGATTAGTTACTATCTATCAAAATAAAAAAAAGTACACTGGGGCTTCCCTGGTGGCGCAGTGGTTGAGAATCTTCCTGCTAATGCAGGGGATACGGGTTCGAGCCCTGGTCTGGGAAGATCCCACATGCTGCAGAGCAACTGGGCCCGTGAGCTACAACTACTGAGCCAGCGTGTCTGGAGCCTGTGCTCCGCAACAAGAGAGGCCGCGATAGTGAGAGGCCCATGCATCGCGATGAAGAGTGGCCCCCACTTGCCACAACTAGAGAAAGCCCTCCCACAGAAACGAAGACCCAACACAGCAAAAATAAATAAATTAATTAAAAAAGAATAGTCTCCATTTTTTATATAAAAAAAAGTACACTGAACTTAGTGAGGCTGCTACTTGACACAGACAGTGCCTTAGAGCCTATTAATTCATTTACGTGCTCAGATTTCTCTGGGAAATATTTAAGGCATAGTACATAAATCAACAAGATGGCTCTTTCTTTTTCAATCCCAGGCACTGTGAGATCCACGGGCTTTCAGTGCAGACATGACCAAGTCCAAAAACCACACCATGAACAAGCATTCACGAGACTGGCACAGGAATGGCATCAAGAAGCCCCAGTCACAAAGATATGAAACTCTTAAGGGAGTAGACCCCAAGTTCCTGAGGAACGTGGACTTTGCCAAGAAGTACAAAGAAGGGCCTTAAGAAGATGCAAGCCAACAACGCCAGGGCCATGAGTGAACGTGCCAAGGCTATCAAGGCACTCATAAAACCCAAGGAGGTCAAGCCCAAAATCCCAAAGGGCGGCAGCCCCAAGCTTGGTCAACCTGCCTACATCACTCACCCCAATCTCAGGAAACATTATTGTGCCTGCTTTACCAAGGGTCTCAGGTTCTGCTGGCCAAAGTCCAAGGCTCAAACCAGGCCCAGGCTGCTGCTGTGGCTCTTGCCCTGGCTTCAGCTCAGGCTCAGGCTCCCAAAGGTGGCCAGGCCTCCAAGAAGGTTCCAGTCAGCTCTGCTGACTCAAGGACAGAAGGACTGGTATGACCTCTGGGCTGCTACCTGCATGGGGCTGGTGTCCTCCTGTGCTATTTGTACAAATAAACCTGAGGCAGGATCTGTCAAAATCAATCAATCAAGAAGAGGGTCTTAGTTAAAAGTCAGAGTCAAGACAGAATAAAAACAAGAGTAGGGACATAAAATTGAATCAGGGTTGAAAATGTACACCATGAAGTCTAAACTCTTTTTCATGAGTGGGCCACAAATTTATGCTGCATTCTAGTAACCAAACATGAGAATAAACCCAGTCAACACCATTCTCATATGATAAAAAGAAGCCAGTTGCTAAGAAGGAAGACAGTATTCTCTGTTCCTCTTCACAGTGAAACTTCTCAGAGGTGTTGTTTACACACACTATCCCTACCTCCTTGCCTCTGGTTCTCTCTTTGACCTACTCTCCATCTGGCTTCTGCTTCCCTAGTCCACAGAAGTTGCTCTTGACAAGTTTACTGTAGTCTTCATGTTGCCAAATGCAATGACCAGTGGTCCTTTCTCTGTCCCCGCCTCATTTGACTTCTTAGTACCTCTCCTCCTGGTTGACCACTCATTATTAGAACATCATCCTCTTTGGCATCTGCAATACCACATTCTCCTGGTTTTCCTCCTGGTTTGCTGGCTGCTCCTTCCCTTCACATGCTATGGTTTCTTCAGGATACTGTATCCTGGGACCATTTCCCTTCTACATCACCACTTTCCTTATGTGATCTCATACCCCTAAGGCTTTAAATGTGATATGTACTGAGGTCTCCCAAATGTTCATCTTGTGGATCTCCTCTCTCCTCTGGGCTCTAGATACAGATACAACTGCCTCCTCAACACTTCCACTCAGATATACCAAATGGCATTCAAAATGGTGTTCAAACAGAAGATTCTTCATTTTATACTCAAACCAAGTCCTTCCACAGTTGTCTCAAGAAATAGCATCACCATCCAGCCAGTAACTATGCCCAGAAGCTAGACCATCCTCCCTGGCTCCTTCTTTTCTCTAATCCCCCCACATCCAATACCTAAATCCTATCAATTCTGCCTCCAGAAAGCCTCAAATACATCCCATCTCTACCACCACTACCTTCACCAGACGACTGCCAGAGCCTCCTCAGCTTCTACTCTCACCCTATCCAAGCCTCTCTCCACAGAGCAGTCAAAATAAGCTTTTAAATTCATACATCAGTCTAGGCAATGGTCACCAAAAAAAGGACAACCAGAATTATGGACCTCCTAAAGAAAGTACACAACACCTCCCATGAGATTGTGTTTTCAAAAATATGAAACCTATATTTAATCATGTCTCTATCCCTAGATAGTAATTTATAGGAAAAACAGAAGCATTTCTTGGATTGTTTAACACATCACTGGGGGAAGTGTCAGAGTTGTGTGGAAGGGAAGTATAGTAATAGCCCTCTCGGGGGCCTGCAGCAGCGGGTCAGCCCAGGTGCACAGCTCTTAGACCTGATCAGAGAGGAATTGGACGAAGGAGCAGCCCAAACATTTTCTGGCTAGTTCTTCCTCAGCAAGTTTTTTCAGCCAGGCTCTTGATAAATGCTGGGAAACAATGTGTTGCTGAGATGTTTCTCACCAACCTGCACCTGGAGGCAGCTAGGTTGAGTGATCAGGGGCCGCAAATCAGGGGCAAAAGAAACAACATATGATGAGAACATGCTAGGCAAGGAAGGGCTTCTAAAGGCCACAGGAACCCATGGCACTGTGGCCTACATGTGACCATGAAGGCTTCTAAACATTCTTACTGAATTCACTTAAAACAGATCTGCCTTTGAGTTAACACTTCTCTGCCCAGTGCTCTCAGAAGCCATCTATCTACTCAACTTGTTGGAAAAATAAACAGTGGTGCAATGTGATATTTGTCACATTTGAGGGTGACACCTCTTCTACAAAACCCAACAAAATGTGGGTTTTCCTTCAGCTCACAGCAGTGGGGTAAACAGGATGGAATTTCTGATTAGGCTATAAACCCAGACTTAAATGGATAAGGCAGTTGCTAAGCCCACATCTCACTTTTCTTTCCAGATACACAGTACAGGTGTTCCCTGGGGGAAGATGGCATATCTTACAGAATCACTAATGCCAACATATGTCAAAGTGGATGGAAAGAAAACACCATCAGCATGTAGCTTTCATCAAGAAGGTCTCCAGAAACTGTTCACAAATAATATGGAATTGATACAGTAAAAGGTAGCAGGATCTACTTTCCCTGACTTGGTGTGAATGACTTTAGGGAAGTAGCTAAAATATTTTGATATTTGTTTTAGCTTTCTTTCACATAAGGGTATGGTTACAGGCCTCAATGGATTTGATATGAATTTAAATTTAAGAGAGTATATGAAATGACTAGCAAAATGTCTGACGTAGTAGACGTTCAACAAATACTGACTCTAATGAATTAACCTTACTTGCAATTCATGCTATTAGCAGTTCAAATCCCCACTGTGAACAGATAGCTTTTCTGACCCTTGGTGCTAGCACTGAGTTACTAAAAACAACAGGAATTTCTCCAAGGTGACCGTCCACCCCCAATCCTTTTTTTTCTTTCTCTAAACCTCAAATCCCCCTCAACCACTTATCCACTTTCCTCCTCCAGGAAGAATGGTGTAGCTAAGCAATTAAAGTCAGAAACAGGAATTAGATCCCTGAGTTCATCTATCTAATGACCACCCTCCCCAAGAGCTCCCACAAAAAGAGGGATAATTATGATGTGAGGTGGCAGAGAAAACTAATGCAAAATAAGAATGGAAAGTAAGTGGATGGAAAATTTAAAACCAGGACAGAGGGGGGGAAGAAAGAAAACATTGAGTTATAGGTATCTTAGGGCTCCATTCTACTGGGGAAATGAAAAATTAACATAAGAACAAATGAATAAGCAAGAAATTTAAAGACAATATTAGCTGAGACCCTATTATATTAAAATGCCTCGGGCTTCCTTGGTGGTGCAGTGGTTGAGAGTCCGCCTGGTGATGCAGGGGACACGGGTTCGTGCCCCGGTCCAGGAGGATGCCACATGCCACGGATCAGCTGGGCCCGTGAGCCATGGCCACTAAGACTGCAGGTCCGGAGCCTGTGCTCCGCAACGGGAAAGGCCACAACAGTGAGAGGCCCACGTACTGAAAAAAATAAAAATAAAAATAAAAATAAAATGCCTCACCTGCCCCCCAACAACCTCTCCCCCCACCATACCCACCACATACACACACACACACACACACACACACACACACACACACACACACACACACACACACACACACACACACACACACACACACACTCTAAACACAGACTTCACTTGGAATCGAAGCAAAAATCTCAGGGGCGTGGACATGCAAGTAGTTAGTAACTAGCTCCGTCACTTATTAGCTGTGTGTCTTGGCAAGGTATGTAACCTCCCCAAGGCTCAGATTTTTATCTGTAAAGCAGGCATGCTAATAGATAATTCATGGCTATAGGAATTAAATTAATCATCCATACAAGGTGCTAAGTACAGTACCCCACTCACAGAAAGTGCTTAATAAATGTTAATTGTCATCTTTGTCATTGTGATTGTCAGTTAAGTGACACAAGTCTGCCTTTTTATACTAAGGATCTTTGGTAACATAATTCATGAGTGGCTAATTTTAGTGATTGACACTACAATGCATAAAAATTAACCCTCATCCTTTGATTCCTTATGATTGGAAAAAATCAGATAAAATATACGCCCATGCTCTGTAATTAACTTCAACTGAACATTAAAGATAAATACCTGTAATCCTTCCTACCTGTTTCCATAGTGAGGCATTTAGATATATCAGGTGTCTCTCCCTGATAGATGGGGCCCTGGATACTGAGCAGGGCCCAGTGGAGCTCCTGGGCACAAAAGCCTTTCTGTGTTCTGCATTTCTTTGATTACAAGAAATAGGCTTCATTCAGCCTCCATGACCTTCTCTGAGTTCCAATGGGCAGATTTAAGCAGTTGTTAATTAGGGGAGGGAGGGGATGTGAGACAAGGGAGAAACAATCAAGAGAAACAATAGTGCAGCCTTGGGGCAAGGTCCTGGTTCCCCACCAAGGGATATACACAACAATATCTTCCAGCTGTTTTGCAGTTACTGAAACCCCCACCAGGTGGGAGAAGTTAATGGTTAATGACGGTGTGCTGCCCACAAGCAAGTAGACCCCAGACCAGTTGGAACTAGGTAATGATGCTGACTCCCACTTATCTCACCACCAACCAATCAGAAGAATGTCCACAAGCTGATCACGCCCTCTTTGAATTATTACTATAAAACTTCTCACTACCCTCTCCAAGTTGGGACACAGTTTTGAAGGCATTAGCCCGCTACGGCTCCCTTTGCCTGGCAAAGCAATAAAGCTATTTTCTACTTCACCCAAAACTTTGTCTCTGAGATTTAGTTTGGTGTCAGGGTACAGAGGCCGGTTTCGGCTTCACCCTCAGGTATCAACTTTCAGGAAGAGACACACTTTGAAACAGGGCAATGATGAGATACCTCTGCCTTGCCCCTAAGCCCATGAGTAACAAGAAAGACTAGTCCCTGTGCCTCCAGACTCCCCCAGCATACCAGGAATGCGTAGTAGGGTGTGCATTCTCTAGCTCCTCTACCTGGAAATTCAGAGGTGGGAATTCAGGCCATGTATAGGGCCTGCCACATATTCTAACCCAGCCTTACAAGCAATGCAGCTGATCCCATGTGGTATTGAACTCACAGCAGTGGTGGGTGGGGGGGGGCAAATAATTCATTCTACCTAACTGCCCCCAGTAGTTAAGGTAGAACATTATACTCCATGCAGGTAGTGATGTGCTCATAAATAGTTAACAATCTACTCTTCAGGAAGGAAAGCCCTGATTTGTAGCAGTTGCAAGTCCCCATAGTATAAATATTCCCACCATGGCTTAATTCAGGACATCAACTGGCTTGCAAATTTCTGCAAATTTAATAATCAACTTCCACAAGCCGGAACATCTGCTTCCAGCACATCATCCCATGCATCCCCTCTTCCTTTCCTCTCACCTCTCTCTCTTTTTCTGTCTGTCTCTCTCTCTCTCTCCCTCCCCCCTCCACCCCTCCCTCCTCCCCACCTTTCCTCTCTCTCTCCAAAGAATTGTGGTTCTTTCAAGATGTTTGAGTTGGTTTAGAAGTGGTACAGGCATCTGCTTCTCCCTCCAACCTTGAGACAAAAAGCATCTTTCTGTAATAAGAACTGAAGCCCCAAGCCCCTTTCTCTCCCCAAGTTCCTGGGGAATCCTCCCCAGGTACTTTTAAAGGAGGAGGAGGAGAATAGCTTGTTTTCAATGCTCTCTATGGGAGAGGCATCTTCCTGGGAGCCCTGAAGACCCCATCCACCCTTCATCTCTGGGCAGATTGGCTATGTCAATCTCTATCTGAAAAGAGGCCTAACCCTTCATCTTTGGGCAAGGAGCTATCAATTTCAGATGCAAAAATTCCCTCCTCCCCATCCTTCAGAGTTCAGGTTTGAACAGAACTAGCAAACAAAAAAGCTTTAAAATGGCATTTTCCTGATTATAGATGTCCACACTGACTTCTCCGTTACACATATTGTATCACTGACTGACAATTGCTCCACTGAGTCCTTTAGAATTAAACTGGTGATGTTCCTCCATGTTACAGATGGAAAGTAATAGTTATGGAGGGAATGCCAGCAACTTTTGGTGGTCGTGAGAGCTTGAATGATTGTTTAGCAAATAGTCCTCCTACTCCTTCCCACCATAGGAGGCACATACTTTGTCACCCCATTGATCTTGGACTTGGCCATCTGACATGGCTTCTCCATGAAGTGCAGACAGATATGACAGAGTGCCAGCTCCAAGCCTGGGCCTTGAAGGCCTTGTGTATTTCTGCTTGGCCACCTGGGACCTTTGACCTTCGCCTTGAGAAGAACACACACTAGGTAACAAGTCCAAAGAGTACAGGAAACATGGAGCAGACCTGGACCCGATCTTCGCCCAGAACCTGGATTCCAGCTTCACCAGCCAAACTTCAATTGACCCTCAGACCCAAGGGTGAGAAGTAAATGACTGTTGTGTCAAGCCACTGAGTTGTGGGGAGGGTTGCTACACAGTATCACGGTGGCAAAAATGAACTAAGACAGTAGGCAACCTAGCATGTCACTGCAGAGATTAGAGTTCAGCTTGCTTCTTGGGCTCAGAGAAAAAATGGGTACACTGTACTCCAAACTGCAATGTGTTGACACATGAACTCCAGTCCTTGAATACAAGTCCCTGCCTACTCACCTCTTTACTTTTACTTTACCCTCCTATAATGATCACTTCACAGGATGAGACCTGGGGAGGGAGGGAAGCGGGCACAAGGAAAAGTGGTCAAAAAGAGAAATCCAAAAAGAAGAAAAAGCCCCAATTCTGATGGCAGTTCAACCCAAGATTGATCTCTCTCTCTTTCTCTCCCTGCCAGCACCCACCAGAGTGTTTGTCCCTTGAGTTGATTTCAGTTATACTCTGATAAGAGTACTTCTCTCTGGAGAGCTCAGAGAATTAAGTGGCATCATCTCCCTATTGCTCTGGGTATAAGAGTGTGGGGGTGGAGGGTAGGAATAGTGAGTTCCATTTATGGATGAGACTCCAAAGGCACAGGGCTCTTCTGTGGGTGATGGCAAGTCCCTGGCTCTGGCTGAGGCAGGCAAAGCTGGGCAGAAGCCAGAGTCCTGCTCTGCGTGCTGAGTATGAAAACAGGATGCTTCATTAAGCATTCCCATCCCCTGAGTCCTGTCCCAAAAATCAGATTAGAACCAGGAAACTTGGCCGTTCTCAGATCTACCCAACACATAATGATGATGTCTAAATTCCCTAAAACAATATGCATAACCATGAAATAGGAGTTCAAGTTGGAATACAAAAATAAATGTATGTAACATGTTCAGTCTTATAAATGATTCATAACAAATTGTGTTTCGGATATATCATACACATTTGTCTACAGCCATACCACCCTGAACACGACTGATCTTGTCATATATATTATACACATTCTATAGCAAAACAAATACAGGCCAAGGAGCACGCCTAACATACAGATCTTGGTTTCTAAATGCCATTCTCCACTAAAAGGAACCATGGGTGCATGGAGAAAAGGCCCAACTGCAGGACTGGGGGAGGGTAAGATCAAGGTGATCTTGGAGCATCTTGCTCCAGAAACCCAGGACTTGATATAAATAGTGTCCTATCAAAAGAACATGGGATCTGGTTTGAAGAGGCTCCTACCAGGCAAATTTGGGACAATTTGTGCATCAACAATAAATGAATGAGGGCAGTAATATGTTTTTATTGAATTAAAAAAGAAACCATAGCAACCATCAAAAGAAGATTAAAAAGATGACAGAGGAGGAGGTGAATGCAGAAGGTGCTAAGAAAAGCAATTCTTACCAGCTAAATAATATAGAAGGAATGGCAGAATTGGGAAAATTGCTGTTTTTCAACTTCCAACATAATAATCAATACAGGCTTGGACATTTCATGAAACGGACAGCCTAGACCCTCCAAAAATGTTCAAGTCTTTAACAAAGACCAAACCAACAAGGGAGGACCTGTTCTAGATTGAGGGAGAATGAGTAAACATGACAACTGAATACAATGCATCATCCTTTATTAGGTTTTGGACTTGAAAAAAAAAAAGACATTGTTGGGACAACTGGAGAAATTTAAATATTCATGTATGTTAGACTTTTGTATCAATATTAAATGTCTTAGCTGTGACAGTATTATAGTTACGTAGGTGAATGTTTTTTGTTCTCAGAAGATACATGTTAAGTATTTAGGGATAAAATATCCTGATGTTTATAACTTATTTTCAATTGGTTCAGCAAAAGAAACATACATATATAAAAAGAATATAAACAAATCAGCAAAATTTTTATAATTAGTGAATCTAGCTGAAGGTATTCTTAGCACTATTCCTTCAACTTTTCTGCAGATTTGAAGTTTTTAATAATAATAAGTTGAGGAGAGAAAAGAAAATAGCATCTGAATTCCTGGAAATACTGGTGAATGTTTGTTTGTTCTCAGAGTTGGAGATGTCCTAAAGCTTATAGATTCTGGGTTAAGATCATGTGACCTCACCAGAGTTATCCCGATGTCAGTGAGCAGACAAATGGGTTGATGGCCTTGAAGGGTGAGGGATGAGGAGTGTAGGACAGGGCTGAAGAAAAGACCTTCTTACTATACACATTGAGTGGGAATAACCAAAAAAACTAGTGACAGGTTATCCAGCCTAGTTGCTCCTGTGTTTGTACCAAGAGGGACCTCCTTTAACAATTTCACCCTAGGGATCCATTGTCTTCTCATTCACTCAGCATTTAACAAATATTTATTGAGAACCTGCTATAGGTCAAGTATTGTGCTAGTAAGAGGGTAGGTAAGGGAAACAAAAAACAGCAATATCCTTACTTTTGTGGGGCTCAAAGCCTAGTGGAGAATCCAGATATTAATGAAATAAACCTATGACTGTATGAAAAATTGCAAACCTGAGAAAATGACACAAGCCAAGATCAGAAATATGGGTAGATATTAACTAAACTAAAACCAGAAGGAAAGAGGTGGATCATGGCTGAGTCTAATTTCCATTAGTATGTGTTGACTATGGCTCAAGTTTCCCCATTGCTACTTAGAGATTCTCTCTCAAAAAAAATATCTAATGCAAATTCCTGTGTTACGTATGAGAAAAATGAGGCCCAGCTGCTGTAATGTCTTATAGCTTGTTTCTCGAAGAAAATATTAGGACTACTCAGATGAGTACCATGTCCTTTATTTGATCAATTTTTCAGAAACACTGAGCTCTATAACCCAAACAGAAACAAGGAATTAACTTTCAGTCACTCAATTCCTCCCCACTTTGCTAATTCATAGGAAGACCCACTAAATCTGAGTGGCTATGGAGTTCAGATATTCAGTGGATGACAATAAACTGAAGTGATTATAATTGCACTTGAGTGAGAACAGTCCCTAATTTTCCCAAAAGCCACACTCTACAGATGAAACTGACTCAAAGTAGGGAGAGAAATAAGAAATAAAAGGAAATAGTTACAAGACTTGGAAAGGTGTTCAAAAAGTTTTTGAGCTCATCCCACAACCATCTTTGCATGCTTTGTCTCCTTTCTGTACTATTTAAACATAATTTTGATGTCTGCCAGATTAAATTACCCACTTGACCAATTCATGCCCTCAAGGTTAAATGCTATAATTATCCTTAATAGGCATAACTATCAGCCTGTTTTTGCTTAATGGATATAAAGTTTTATGCCTTTTAATAATCCTCCTACAGGTGGAACATCATTTTTTTCAGAGAGCTGACATTCTGCTCTGCATGAAGTGTCAAACCAAATCAGAGTCTTGTTTTTGTTCACCAGAACAACATGAGCTTGAAAATGTGGCGTTGGAAAAAAAACACATGCAAAAAATATTCTCTCAGGAAAACTGGCAAACCAAGAAAATCCTACACAGATTTTGCAACAACAAAGCTTGTCTCCTAGAACACTTTTTCTCTAGATTTAAGCTTATATAGAATGGATCATCTTTTTATTCTGCATGCTTTATAATATTTCCCAGCAATACTTACAGTCAGGTTTTGGAGCTGACACCCTTTTCTCTTTGGCTTGCAATGTGGCACTTTTCATACCACATTCCTACATCTCTCCGCCCTGGGTTGTTGCTGTTATTGGTTCCATCCATGTAGGTGCCTTATTTTCAACTAAAGTTTGGGTTCTGGAACTTCTTCCTGTGAGTGGATGTTCATATTGACTCCCATCCTTACACCTAAGTGGAATTTGGTGTTTCACTTTTGTATTATTTTCTTTCGTATTTATATGGAGTTAAGTAAAAAAGGAATCTGTACTTAGTAAGGAGAGATCTTATGCAACATGTTTATTGTAAAGGAAGGGAAGGGACTATTGCAGTAGGGATTAACTTTGACCATAAAGTCTGCAAGTGTCCCAGGGTTTAGGCAAAAAGTTGTTTTCTTTTACAGGGAGGAGTAAACAAGCGAGAAAGAACCATGAGGGGACAAGGGGTGAAGGGGAGTGGCTAGATTGTAGGTTAGAGAATATTTTACCCTCATGCCAGCCTATACACAGGAGGGGCTGTTGAGGATGGGCTGTGTCTTAGCTCAGGCTGAGGGTGGACCAAAGTTCAAGCACCTGGGGAAAGGAGAGAATCTTAACTAGAGTTTGGTAAACAAGCATTTTGTTCCAATTAGTGGGAGCAAGCAGTTTAGCCAATTGTTTGTGAGGCAAAGAATGGAAAATTAGAGGGGCCTTTAGGTAAACAGGGTGGAAGGGAGGCATCTGTGAGTCCTGTCTAAATTTTATGGGGAAGGGTGGTTCTTTGCAGTAAGCACCTCTTGTTTCCCAAACACAAAGGGGTGGGAGAATTTCTTAATCATCACAGTTTTCCAGGAATATAGGACTTGGGTAAAATTCAACATTGTCAATGGCCACACTTAAGGCCAGGATCTAAGAGGCCTGAACATGCCATGTGATGCTTTTGCTGTCCCAGAAGCAGAAAGGAGCATCTGTGTTGTCAGAACAAGTGGGAAGAGTTGTCGCGTCTCGGACATCAGCTTTACTTGTGCCCTCATCTGCCACCTCCCCTGTTCCATCCCATTTGGGAGCAGGCATGAGCTCCCTGTGAGCTGGAAAACACTGAAAATCTGGAGGATTCTTTCAGTTCTGCAGCCTATTTTCTATACCCTTATGATTTCCAAACACAGTGATCTCATTTTAGAATTTCAACTATCTCCTGTTAGTCACTCCTTTCAGAAAATAACAACCTGGCTGTTAATATGCTGTATGTTCATCATTGAAAGTATGGAGAATAGGTCAATTAAAGAAAGAAAATCACTCTACGTTCTACAAACTAGGAGGTAACCATAGTTAATATTTAGTTGTATTTCCTTTCAGGACTTTAAAAAATGCATAAACTTCTGTGTGTGTGCTTTTTCCATTGTGTTTTCCTTATTGGTTATTGGAGGATATAGGAAGGTTTATGGTTGTTGATGCTGTTAACTGTTGTTATTGTTGTACATTTTTTTTATTATTATTCTTTTAGATAATTGTAAATTCACATGCAGTTGTAGGAAATAATACAGAGATATCCCAATGATAACATCTTGTGTAACTATATGTACCTGTGTTTTTTAATAGTCACTTGCCAATGTCCATCAGCTGAAGACCTCCAGGAACATACCTGTAGTTAAACAAATTGGGTTTGTTGTTCATTAAAACAAGGGAAAACGCACAGCAAAGGGAACCATGGGTATCTCAGTAGGAGGATGTTATAAAGGACTGACAGGATTGGGACTTACGTGAGGTGATTTGGGGGAGGGCTCAGGAAGCAGGGCTTTGCTCTGGATTGGATACTGTCATGAAACAGACAATTCTGTGATTAGGTATCTGAATCATTCTTGTCTAGAAGGCAGGAGGAATGAACTGAGGTAAAGAAGCAGAGTCATGTCTCTTAGCCTGGATGGAGGCTGTTGGTTATTTTCATGTCTTAGACAATGTTCATGTTTTTGTCTGGGTTCATACATGATTATGGAGAGATTTAGGTTTTGTCTTGATCCATCAGGGTCACAGAGTGGCCTTGTCTGAATGAAATAATAATCTCTGTTCAATGGGAAAACACCATGGTCTGGCTGTGAGGTCAGTACTTGGCTGTCAGGGGCCAGCTTACCTTTCTCATGCCTTACTGAATGTATAAATCAGGGGTTCCCAGAGAAACAGAATCAATAGGATTTATAGAGAGATATATAAGAGGAAATTTAATTATAGGAATTGGCTAACACAGTTAGGGAGGCCAAAGCAGTCCCACAGTCTGCCATGTGTAAGCTGGAGAACAAAGAAAGCCAACAGTGCAATCAGCCCTAGTTGGGAGTCTGGAGATCCAGCCTGAGGTTAAGTCCCAGGGTCCAAAGACCCAAGAACCAGAAGCTCTGATAGCAAGAGAAGTTGAAATTCCCAACTCCAGAGCAGAGAAAGAATTCACTCTTCCTTTGCCTTTTTGTCTGGCTGGGGCCCCCAACAGATTAGATAATGCCCCCACATTGATGAGGGCAAATCTCTTTACTCAGTCTACTGAATCAAATGCTAATCTCTTCCAGAAACACCCTCACAGACACACCCAGAATGAATGTTTGATCAGTTCCCTGGGCATCCCTGAGTTGAGTCAAGTTGACACATAAAATTAACTATCACACTGAACTTTCATATTATTTTGTAATTGATTCTCTTGGACTTTCCTAGGTAAATATCCACATTGTCTTAAAAATTTATGATAAAAGTTCTCTCTTCCTTTCCTTTATTTATACCTCTTACTCTTTTATTATTATATAGTGAAACTTCTAGAGCAATATTAAATTATAGAAATGAGAGCAGACTTGGTTTTGTCTTATTCTTTATTGTAATTGGAATGCCTGTGGTATTTTATCATTAAATATAGGTTGGGCTATTTGGGATGAGGTTTGGGAAGATGTTGATGTCTGAGAAGGTTATGCATTAGCATACTGAACAAAGTTCTTTCTTGTCTCAGTTTATTTAGGAATGACTATTTAATTTTTATCAAATACTTGTTTTGTATTTGTAAAGACAAATATGTTTTTCTCCTTTTCTCTACTGATGTGTTAAATTATATTAATGAATTTCCTATTATTATAAAATCCTTGTACTATACTTCCAGAATGTCAGTGTTGGATTATTCCTGAATGAGTACCTAGATTTGAAGTACCAGAGGTTTATTCAGAATGTCTGCGTCTATTCATATACAAGATGGATTTCTAACTTTTGTGATGTCATCTTGGCAGTGTTTGGCATCAAAGTTATTATAGTTTCACAAAATAAATTAGAAGACTCATGGCCTCTTTATGTGCCTGGAAACAAAAATTATCAGACAAAAATTATCTATTCCTTTAGAGCAACACTGGCCCATAAAACTTTTTGCGATGATGGAAATGTTCTCTATCGGTGCTGTCCAATATGGCAGTCACTAGCCACATTTGGCTATTTTGCACTTGAAAAGAGACTAGTGCAACTGAGAAACTGAATTTTAAATTGTATTTAATTTTAAATGGTTAATTTAAATTTAAATAGTTACATGGGACTTGTCGCTTATTGTACTGGACAACACAACTATAGAGTTTAAATGAAATAATCTGTGAAATCATACATGTCCAACACCTTTCTTGATGTGATTCTCTGGCAGCTGTTTCCATTTCTCTCATGTTTATTATTCTGACTTTTCTATTCTATGAAACAATTCTGGCAATTAATAATTAATAACTGTCTTAGGAGAAAACCTCACCTGAATTCAGTTTAGAATGGTATATCATTTTGCTTACAACGGTTTTAATCTCGTTCATATTTCCCATAATATTCCCTTTTTTGTTATTAACGTTATATGTTTGTATTTTCTCAATTAAGCTTGTTAGAGTTTTGCCTCTCTCATAGGATCTCAAACTCAAATGCCTAAGTGGGCAGGCAAATGAGCATTTGAGTGTGAGTACCTTAAAAATGCTCCTGCTTTTATTGAAAGTCAATCCCTATACCAGCCCCCTGCATCCCACCCCACCCTCCATCTCAGGAACCTTATTCTATTACACATCCGCTTCTCCATACAGTATCCCACGCTTTCTCCTTGTCTACTGAAATTTCCCATTAACATTTAGATATGTTCTAATCACTTGGATTTTCTCTCTCTTTCCAGTTATCTCCTAAACTCCCTTCAATCTCCCACCTCTACTTTATGGCTGGTTGCATTATTTACCTATTGCTCCACAACAAATTACCCCCAAAATTTAGCAGCTTAAAACAAAAAACATTTTCTCTCCAAGAATCTGGGAAGAGCTTAGCTGGATGGGTCTATCACAGTATCTCTCTTGAGGTTGCAGTCCAGATGTTGTTGGGGGCTGTAGTCACCTGAAGACTGGCTAGAGCAGGAGGGTCATCACATGGCTGCTGGTAGGAGGGCCTCAGTTCCTCCCCTTATGGGCCTCCCCATAAAGCTGCACATGACATGGTATCTTGATTCCTCAGCAGAGAGTGATCCAACAGAAAGAACTGCCAAGACAGAGCTACAGTGTCTTTATAAACTAATCTTGGGGGGCTTCCCTGGTGGCGCAGTGGTTGAGAGTCCGCCTGCCGATGCAGGGGACACAGGTTCGTGCCCCGGTCCGGGAAGATCCCACATGCCGTGGAGCGGCTGGGCCCGTGAGCCATGGCCGCTGGGCCTGCGTGTCCGGAGCCTGCGCTCCGCAACGGGAGAGGCCACAACAGTGAGAGGCCCGCGTACCGCAAAAAAAAAAAAAAAAACTAATCTTGGAAGCGACAGACTATCACTTCTGCCGTGTTTCATTGGTCACACAGACCTACCCTAACTCGATGTGAATACCAGCAGGCAGAGATCTTTAGGGGCCATCTTGGAGAGTAGACATATAATCTTAAAAATCATTTTTTTCTTCTGCTAGGTTTTTTCTTCAGATCAAGAAAAGTTTCTTCTTTTTATCCCCTGATATGTCTGTGCTTTGCATCTAATCTTCACAATCACCAATTATCTGATGCTGGGGCTCCTTCCTCCCTCCTCAGTGTCTACTATTTTTTCCTCCCATCTTTTTCATCTTACATCTTTTCCTCTATATTCTGGGAAACTTCTCAATTTTCTCTTCCTATCACTGATTTGATTTTATACAGGTTTGATTCCAATCTACTGATCTTTTGAAGATTTAAATTCTGTAACTAAACTCTTCCTTTTCTTTTAACCCCCATTTATGATTGCTCATCAGCCACCTACCTCATCACCTCTGCTATATTATCACACTTCATTCACCTCTTACTTTGAGTACATACCTTAATTATATTGAGAACGCATTGCAGGTGTTTTCTGGAACATGCTCTTCCTTCTTGAATTAGATATTTTCCCAAAGAACTCTGCACTTTTTATCTTGATTCTCCATCTCTTAGTCATAAAATATTTTCTTAGCTGCCACATTAGTTTGTTTCTTTTTACTAATTTTTAAACAAAGAATAATCAGTCTAATCTTAGTGTTTGGATTGTGGATAAGGAAAACATTTTGCCTTCACTATAGGCCTCTTTGCTATTAGTATCTTTAACTCACTCAGTTCTTAGGCTAGAAGGCCAATTGATATAAACTTGCATTTCCAGTTTTACAATTCAGCAACCCTGGCAAGAAAGAAAAGTAAAGCAGAACCATGCTCTCCCACCAAGGGAATTTTATCTCTGTTTTTCTCTGTTGGGCAAAACTATCATCCTGTGAATTAACTCACTGTTTCTAATTTGCTGTGTGGCTGTGTAGCAAAGAATTTGGCCTTCTGCAAAATGAAGTCTGGCCTATGCCTTGGCTTTTGGGGGGTAATCTTTGCCATATTTAATAGAAGTGTCTTTGTTTAAGGCAGGGGCTGACCACATTGAATCTGAAAGTGGGGCTTGGCACACACAAGAGTTTTAGGGTAGGGGATGGCCATGCCATAAGAACAACCATGTGATTTGGAGTGAGTGCTTTGGGGCAATATGGTATCAGTTGACCTGGAGACTGAGTTCAACCAAGTAGGCAGTTAATCCATCAATTCTGCTTTCTTAATGAAGTCCCAATAAAAACTCTGGACTCTGGGCTCTGGTGACCTTCTGTGATTAGCAATACTGTGTATTGTCCTACATCAATACGGAGAGGGTAACATGACTCCATGGGAAGAGGACAACAGAAGCTTCACCTGTGGAACCTCTCAGACTCTGACCTATGTGTTTCCTTCCTTCGCTGATTTTAATCTGTATCCTTTCCCTGTAATAAACCCTAACCATGAGTAAAATAATTTTTGGTGAGCTCTATGAGTCTAATGAATTATCAAACCTGAGGGTGGTTTGGGAGAACACACGAATTTACAGTTGATGTCAGAAATGAAAGTGGTCTTGTGTGGAGACTATCACAATTTGGCTAACTCCAGGTAGTGGACTATTCCAGATGCCAGCTGGGGCTATACCCAACCTTTCCTAAGTCTGCTGCTTTATGTTGGCTAAAGCCAGTGCTGAGCAAAAGGTAGCTCATGTGTTGAAAGCTTCTCATTTGTCCCTAACACCCTTGCCTCCATGTCTCATCACTTGAGTTAGAGGGTTCCATCTGGGTGTCATCCACTTATTAGAAGGGGGATCAGAGAGCTTACCCTCAATCTCATCTTCAGTGTTGTCCTATATATACCACACATAGTACATATCCCTTGAAATATCTATTTTTTGCCGAGATTACTTTTCCCTACCTTTCATAGTCAATCAGTTATTTTAAGAGCTACCATGGATTGTAAGGTGATGAGGGGGGAGTCACAAGGTGAAGGGAATTATATTGCAAGGGAATAAATGGAATAGATATAAAACAAGATTTAACCCAACTTAAAATGTATTTGTTGCAAGAGGAAAGTCATTGGAAAACCACACATTTATTTTTATTCTTTTCCCAATTTATCTGTTTCCCTACCTGCCTTCCTCTCTTCATTGAAATATGAAGTGAGCCACTTCCAATCCCATCTCTAGCCTTTCTTAGGTTCCAGCTCTAAGTGTGGGGGTCACCATAGATACCAGAGTTACCAACAATAGAAAATACAGTGTCCATGACAACAAGAAAACCCAAGGCAGTGGCTGAGTTTAACCATTTGGTTGTAAGCTTGTTTTTCCTCTTTTCCTTAAAGGCTTACTGCTTTATACTGAGAGCAGGCACACTGCCTCACAGATAGGAGAATATCCATGTTGTCTGCTGGAAAAGGTGAGACAAGTTTATGGGTGTGACAGATGCTGTATGAACAGTTCAGAGGAGAGGGGACAACTTCCTGCTAAAGAAATCAGAAAAGTTTCTTGGAGTCGTCATTTGAACTCAGGATGGCATGTGAGTTTTACTGGGGGAAGGCACACAGGTAGGCATTCCAGGGAGAATATCACCAGCATGCTAATATATTACTGAACGCAAGTCCTCTGCTTGACGCACAGTGAGGCCAAACAATACCAAAACATCGGAATTCGAAACAGAGAAAGGTTTATTGAAGGGCCATGCAAAAGATGGGTGATTCATGCCTTAAAAATGCCAAACTCGGGCTTCCCTGGGGGCACAGTGGTTGAGAGTCCCTCTGCCGATGCAGCGGACACGGGTTCGTGCCCCGGTCCGGGAAGATCCCACATGCCGCGGAGCGGCTGGGCCCGTGAGCCACGGCCGCTAAGCCTGCACATCCAGAGTCTGTGCTCCACAACGAGAGAAGCCACAACAGTGAGAGGCCCGCGTACCGCAAAATAAAAGAAAATAAATAAATTTAAAAAAAAGCCAAACTCCCTGAAATATTTCAGCAAAGCCCTTTTATAGGAAAGGTGAGGGAGGGGCGAGGTTAGTTGTTGCATAATTCTTGGTGTCAGATTCTTTGTTCTTGAGGTCAGGTCACAGTCAGGTAATGATGTTCCTGTTAATCCCCACCAAACAAATGTTATTCTCTGTTCTGACAAGACACGGCAAGGTCCCAAGGCACAGGTTTCACCCTCCAAGGTCCAGGTCCTGGCTGAGAGGAGGGGGTCCCTGTGGGGGTCAGTTACCCTGCTCAGGAGCATTCATCCGGCACCCAGTCTGGTTCCTCCTGCCAGTGCCCAGGCCCAGCTGAAGAAGCGGATCTCAGCTGGTGATGCCCTCAGGGTCAGGTCCCCAGACCCTGACCAACCATCATCACTGAGGGAACCAGGTGCCCAGGACCCAACTGGCCCTTAGGCTCCTCCAGTTGCCCAAACAGCAGGGGCCAGGTCCCGAAGACTGCGTCCCATGCAGACTGCAGCTGCCTTTAGGTCACAGAGTCAGGGATGGGGGAGAGGTTCACTGCTGCCTCAAGGCCTGGGCCCGGCCAGTGGACAGCCTTGGCAAGGGCTCTGGAGCCCTACAGGACACAGCCCCCAGCCTGTTCCCTGGGCCCCCCAGTTCACCAGCCAGTCCAAGGCCGGAGGGCCTGGAGAGCCCTGGGGAGAAGGCCAGGATCTGCCTCATACCTCACTCTCTGCCAGACAACCACGACCGGCCTGAACTTTGGCCAGATGGAACCTCCAACCGCTGGGCTAGCAGTCTTGCTCTAACAGTCTCCAGGTAACAGTTGCCTGGTAATGGTAGTGGTAATGGCCACCTGCCAAAGGCTACACACCTGCCCTGTCCCTATTACAAAGGTGCAGAGGAGGAAGAAAGGGAAAGCAAGTTCAAGGAATAATGATGGACTCACACTAGAATTGTTCAGGGAAGTGGGGGTGATAAAACCGAAAAATGGCTTATCATCCCATTGTGGAGACTTTTGAATGGTCAACTGAAGAGTCTAGATTCATTCCCAAATCAATTCTCCTTGAGTTACATGTCTACTTCCCCTGGATGGCACACATATATTTTTTGTGCCACATCAACTAACACAGTGCTCTGCCTAGTGATGGTCCCAAAATAGTTGTTCATTTCAATTGAAATTATTAAATAAAGAAGTCATTAATAATTTCTGAGAAGAGAAATAACTACATAAGTGAAACCAGGACCTACAACAGGTTCTATTGCTTTTTCACCAACCCTCACTCTCCTATTGACTTACCAAGCATGGATTTTATGATTTGCCATTACACTTGCTCCCTTGCATACACCATCAACTCTCTGCCCCTCTCTCACACGGCAAAACCTCAGCCCTGGTTTAATCCAACTCTCACCTTACATGAGAGAAGGAAGAAGAGAGAATTCGTGGCTGAACAACTGGGGTTAGGGCTTGGATTTTAACTCACACCCACTGGGGTTTCAGTCTGAGAAGCATACACACAAAGTTCTTATAGTAAGCAATTAGTCCCTGTTCAAGCAACTTTAAGAAACAAACAAACAAACACCAAGCTCCAACCTGTAAAGAGCCTAGAAGTCATCAAACCCATCTATACAGGAAAAAGCTGGACAAAGGGAACATAATTGACTCTTCTTGGAACCATCAGATAACTGAGGTCACATGAAAAGCCACTATACTGAACTCTGGAGAGAGAGATGCATCCCAAGATTTGCTTTCCGGGAGTAAAAGCCATTAGAATCAGTGAGCTGGTAGAAGCACTTTAATCATCAGTTTGATGAACTAGAATAATCTGAGTGCAGACTTGTGTGAGAGTGAGACACTCTGCTGGCCCCCTCAGCCATGGGCAGGGGAAGTGTGGACCATGATTATATGGACTGTCACTCCAGGAACCTCACCAGGTTCCCACAGGGATAATCTGAGGAAGATCCTTGTCTAGCCTGGATGGGAGAAGAAAAGAGTAGGCATCTTCAAACCTATCCAGACTCTTATTATCCCTAACAGTAGCATAGTCTCCAGGGGAAAGGAACACCTCACTATAGAACAAAGATTAGAGCAGACTTCTCATCAGAAACCATACAAGCAAAAAGAAATTAAGACTGAAACATTCAAGGTGTTGAAAGAAATTGTCAATATATAATTTTATATTCAGAGAAATCATCCTTCAAAAGTGAAGGAGAAATAAATATTTCCTCAGACAAACAAAAACTGAGGAAATTTGGGAAAGCAGCGAAGATGGTGGAGTAGAAAGACCCTGAGCTCACAGGGACACCAAAATCACAACTATCTGCGGAACAATCATTGATGAAAATGACTAGAACCTACTAGAAAAAATCTTCTGCAACTACAGACATAAAGAAGGAACCACAATGAGACAGGCAGGAGGGGTAGAACTGTGATAAAATCACATATCCCTGAGTGGGTGACCCACAAACAGGAGAATAATTATATTGCAGAGGTTCTTCCACAGGAGTGAGAGTTCTGAGACCCATGTCAGTCTCCCCAGCCTCGTGGTCCAGCACCATGAAGAAAAGCCCCCAAAACATTTTGTTTTGAAGGCCAGTGAGGCTAAATTGCAGGAGCCCCACAGGACTGTGGGAAATAGAGACTTCATTCTTTTTTTTCTTTTTTCCTTTCTTTAATAGATCTTTATTGGAGTATAATTGCTTCAAAATACTGTGTTAGTTTCTGTTGCACAACAAAGTGAATCAGCCATATGCATACACATGTTCCCATATCCCCTCCCTCTTGAGACTCCCTCCCACCCTCCCTATCTCACCCCTCTAGGTCACTGCAAGGCACCGAGCTGATCTCCCTGTGCTGTGCTGCTGCTTCCCACCAGCCAACTATTTTACATTCGGTAGTGTATATATGTCGACGCTACTCTCTCTTCACCCCAGCTACTCCCTCCCACCCCATGTCCTCAAGTCTATTTTCTATGTCTACCTTTTTATTCTTGCCCTGCAACTAGGTTCATCAGTACTATTTTTTTTTCAGAATCCATATATGTGCATTAGCATATGGTATTTGTTTTTCTCTTTCTGACTTACTTCACTCTGTATGACAGACTCTAGGTCCATCCACCTCACTACAAATAACTCAATTTCATTTCTTTTTATGGCTGAGTAATATTCCATTGTATACATGTGCCACATCTTCTTTATCCGTTTGTCTGTCAATGGACATTTAGGTTGGTTCTATGTCCTGGCTATTGTAAATAGTGCTGCAAAGAACATTGTGGTACATGTCTCTTTTTGAATTATGGTTTTCTCAGGGTATATGTCCAGTAGTGGGATTGCTGGGTCATATGGTAGTTCTATTTTTAGTTTTTTAAGGAAACTCCATACTGTTTTCCATAGTGGTTATATCAATTTACATTCCCACGGACAGTGCAGGAGGGTTCATTTTTCACCACACCCTTTCCAGCATTTATTGTTTCTAGATTTTTTGATAATGGCCATTCTGACCAGCGTGAGGTGATACCTCATTGTAGTTTTGATTTGCATTTCTCCATTAGTGATGTTGAGCATCTTTTCATGTGTCTCTTGGCCATCTGTATGTCTTCCTTGGTGAAATGTCTATTTAGGTCTTCCACCCATTTTTTAACTGGATCGTTTGTTTTGTTTTTGATATTGAGCTCCATGAGCTGTTTGTATATTTTGGAGATTAAACCCTTGTCTGTTGTTTTATTTGCAAATATTTTCTTCCATTCTGAGGGTTGTCTTTTTGTCTTGTTTATGGTTTCCTTTGCTGTGCAAAAGCATTTACGTATAACTAAGTCTCATTTTCTTATGTTTCTTTTTATTTCCGTTACTCTAGGAGGTAGGTCAAAAAAGATCTTGCTGTGGTTTATGTCAAAGGGTGTTTTCCCTATGTTTTCCTCTAAGAGTTTTATAGTGTCTGGTCTTCCATGTAAGTCTTTAATCCATTTGGAGTTTATTTCTGTGTATGGTGTTACGGAATGTTCTAATTTCATTCTTTTACATACAGCTGTCCAGTTTTCCCAGCACCACATATTGAAGAGGGTGTCTTTTCTCCATTGTATGTTCTTGCCTCCTTTGTCATAAATTAGGTGCCCATATGTGCATGGGTTTATCTCTGGGCATTCTATCCTGTACCATGGATCTATATTTCTGTTTTTGTGCCAGTACTATACTGTCTTGATTACTGTAACTTTTTGGTATAGTTTGAAGATGGGGAGCCTGTTTCCTCCAGCTCCGTTTTTCTTTCTCAAGATTACTTTGGCTATTCAGGGTCTTTTGTGTTTCCATACAAATTGTAAAATTTTTTGTTCTAATTCTGTGAAGAATGCCATTGGTAGTTTGATAGGGATTGCATTGAATCTGTAGATTGCTTTGGGTAGTATAGTCATTCTCACAATATTGTTTCTTCCAATCCAAGAACACGATATATTTCTCTATCTGTTTATGTCATCTTTGATTTCTTTCATCAGTGTTTTATAGTTTTCTGAGTACAAGTCTTTCGCCTCCTTAGGCAGGTTTATTCCTAGGTATTTTATTCTTTTTGTTGCAATGGTAAATGGGAGTGTTTCCTTAATTTCTCTTTTTGATTTTTCGTTGTTGGTGTATAGGAATGCCAGAAATTTCTGTGCATTAATTTTGTATCCTGCAACCTTACCAAATTCACTGATTAGTTCTAGTAGTTTTCTGGTGGCATCATATCATCTGCAAACAGTGACAGTTTTACTTCTTCTTTTCCAATTTGGATTCCTTTCACTTGTTTTTCTTCTCTGATTGCTGTGGCTAGGACTTCCAAAACTACGTTGAATAAGAGTGGTGAGAGTGGACATCCTTGTCTTCTTCCTGATCTTAGTGGAAATGCTTTCAGTTTTTCATCACTGAGTATGATGCTTGCTGTGGGTTTGCCATATATGACCTTTATTATGTTGAGGTAGTTTCCCTCTATGCCCATTTTCTGGAGAGTTTTTATCATAAATGGGTAAAGCTTTTGAATTCATAAAGCATTTGAATTTTGTCAAAAGCTTTTTCTGCATCTATTGAGATGATCATATGGCTTTTATTCCTCAATTTGTTAGTGTGGTGTATCACATTGATTTGTGTGTATTGAAGAATCCTTGCATCCCTGGGATAAATCCCACTTGATCATGGTGTATGATCCTTTTAATGAGACATCATTCTTAAAGGCTGCACACAAAGCCCCATGCACACCAGTACCCAGGTCAAAAGAGGTAATCTCATAGGAGCCTGGGCCAGACCTATCTGCTGGTCTTGGAGAGTCTCCGGGAGAGGCAGGGGGCAACTGTAGCTTACCCTGGGGACATAGACACTGGTGTCAGACATATTAGGGAACATCCAAATCTGTGAACACTGCTGCAGATGGCTGCCATCTTGGCTCATTAGCACCAAGACCTGGCCCCACCCAATGCCTGTAGGCACCAGTGCTAGGATGCCTCAGGCCAAACAACTAACTGGTTGGGACACAGTCCAACCCATCAGCAGATAGTCTGCCTAAAGACTTCCTGAGACCACAGCTACCTCCAGACACACACTTAAACATGACCCTGCCCACCAGAGGGCCAGGACCCAGCTCCACCCACTAGTGGCAGGAACCAGCCCTTCTTGCCAGGAAATATGCACTGGCCTCTAGACCAGCCTCACCCACCAGGGGCCAGAAAGCTACAATCACACAGCCTGTGGTCCAAGCCCAACAACAGCAAGCCAGACCCTACCCTGGGACCAGTTGGGCCCTGACCCTGACCAGTAGCAAGCCAACGCAACCTTTAGAACATTCCGGGACCCATATCCAACTGTCTCAGGAGCCGGCCCTCCTGCAATGATCTGAAATGAGCTTTGGGATCCCTAGGCCCTGCAGCCAGATTCCAGGAACCAGCTCTGCCTGCCAGTAAGCTGGCACTGGCCAGGACCTGGCTTCATCTGCCAGTGGGTGGGCAATAGCCCCATAGTCTTTGGGATCCTGACTCTACCCACCAGTGAGCCAACAGTAGCTCTGGGGCCCCCCTAGGGTTCTGCAACCAGTGGCCTTGTGGCCAGGTCCCCACTAAATAGCAGCCAGCAGTATCCAAGCAGCCAACTGGACTAGAGGCCAACCAAACCTACCAGACCACCCACATAGTCAGCCCAACACAACAGAAGGACCCACACAGTCCTCTTGGGGGAACCCCTAGAACATATAGCTTAGGTGAAAAGAGGGGAGTGCACGATATCTTCCACAGAAGGTCACTTCTACAAGGTCAAGAAACATAACTAACCTACCACATACATAAAAATACAAAAAGTAACTTAGACAAAAATGAGGCAGCAGAGACAAAGGAACAAGATAAAACCCCAGAAGAAGAACTAAGTGAAGTGGAGATAAGCAATCTATCCAAGAAAGTGTTCAGAGTAACGATCATAAAGATAAACAAAGAACTCAGAAGGAGAATGGATGCACAGAGCAAGAAGTTAGAAGTTTTTAAAAAAGAGTTAGAAAATATAAAGAACAACCAAACAGAGATAAAGAATACAATGACTGAAATGAAAAATACACTACAAGGAATCAATAGTAGACTAAATGATACAAAAGAATGGATCAGTGAGCTGCAAGACAGATGGTGGAAATCACTGTTGCTGAACAGAAAAAAGAATGAAAAGAAATGAGGACAGTTTAAGAGACCTCTGAGACAACACTAAATGCACCAACATTTGCGTTATAGGGGTACCAGAAGGAGAAGAGAGAGAGAAAGGGTATGAGAAAATATTTGAAGAGATAATGGCTGAAAAATTCCCTTACATGGGAAGGAAACAGTCACCCAAGTCCAGGAAGCACAGAGAGTCCCATACAGGATTAACCCAAAGAGGAACACACTAAGATACATGGTAATCAAAATGACAAAAATTAAAGATAAATAGAGAATAATAAAAGCAGCAAGGGAAAAGCAACAAATAACACACAAGGGAACTTCTATAAGGCTATAAGCTGATTTTTCAGCAGAAACTCTGCAGGTCAGAAGGGAATGGCACAATATATTTAAAGAGATGAAAAGGAAAAACCTACAACCAAGAATACCCAGCAAGGCTCTCATTCAAATTTGACAGAGAAATCAAAAGCTTTACAGACAAACAAAAGCTAAAAGAATTCAGCACCACCAAACCAGCTTTACAACAAATGCTAAAGGAACTTCTCTAGGTGAAAAAGAAAAAGCCACAACTAGAAACAAGAGAACTATGAAATGAAAAGTTCACCAGTAAAGGCAAACATACATTAAAGATAGGAAATCACCCACACACAAAGTTAGTAGGGAGATTAAAAGACAAAAGTAGTAAAATCATCTGTATCCACAATAAGCAAATAACACAAAACAACTAGATGTAAAATATGATATCAAAAATGGCAATTGTGAGGTGAGGAGAGTACAAATGCAGGGTTTTTTTGTTTTAGATTTTTTTTCTGCTCTTATCTTTTGTCCATTTTTTTGTCATTTCTACCCTGATTTTTAAAAATTATTTATTTTTATTTATTTTTGGCTGTGTTGGGTCTTCATTGCTGCGTGTGGGCTTTTTCTCTAGTTGTGGCAAGCGGGTGCTGCTCTTCATTGCAGTGCATGGGCTTCTCATTGCAGTGGCTTCTCTTGTTGTGCAGCACGGACTCTAGGTGTGCAGGCTTCAGTAGCTGTGGCGCACGGGGTCAGTAGTTGTGGCTTGCGGGCTCTAGAGCATAGGCTCGGTAGTTGCAGTTCATGGGCTTAGTTGTTCCATGGCATGTGGGATCTTCCTGGACCAGGGATCAAACTCGTGTCCCCTGTATTGGCAGGCAGATTCCTAACCACTGTGCCACCAGGGAAGTCCAAATGCAGGGTTTTAAAAATGAATTTGAAATTAAGAGATCAGCAACTCAAAACAACTTATATAAAAACCTCATGGTAACTGCAAAACAAAAATCTATAATAGATATACATACAAAAAGAAAAAGGAATCCAAACATAACACTAAAGATAGTCATCAAATCACAGGAGAAGAGAACAAAAGAAGAAAGGGAAGAAAGACCTACGAAAACCAATTTAAAAATTAACAAAATGGCAATAAGAACACACATATGCATAATTACCTTAAATGTAAATGGAATAAGTGCTCCAGCCAAAAGACAGACTGGCTGAATGGATACAAAAACAAGAACCATTAAAGAAGCAAGAACAATTAGACTAGAACCAATGATCAAAAACATAATTAGGGAAAGCTGTCTCAAGTCAGAAAAAAAAAATAAAGGTGAATATTTAGATTAAAAGAACTCTCTACATCACAGGGAACGTCAGTGAAAAAGGAACTCCATACCTAGTACATCCTGGAAGAATTTTATTTACTTTATTAAAGAGAAAATTAAATTTTCCATTATGAAAAGAATAAAGAATATACAAATATATTCTTGGAACATACAGATTAGCAAAAGGAAGAGAATAAAAATCATCTATTGTACCACTACCCAAAACTGTTAATATTTTGGTACATTTCTTTACAGTGCTATTAATGTACATACTACTTTTTACATACATGTGATTTATATAGTATATACAAACATATTTTCTATCCTTTTAAAACACTTTTATAACTAATAAATTAATACGTATTAATGGTAGTAAAGTTGAAAATTGGAGGGAAATTATGAAGAAGTTGCCCAGAATCTACTTTCCCATAATTAATCACAATTAATATTGGGATGCATGTCCCCATAGGCTTTTTTTTTTTTAATTTATTTTTTTTGCGGTACGCGGGCCTCTCACTGTTGTGGCCTCTCCCATTGCGGAGCACAGGCTCCGGACGCACAGGCTCAGCGGCCATGGCTCACGGGCCTAGCCGCTCTGCGGCATGTGGGATCTTCCCGGACCGGGGCATGAACCTGTGTCCCCTGCATTGGCAGGCGGACTCTCAACCACTGTGCCACCAGGGAAGCCCCCCCATAGGCTTTTTATCTATGCTTTTTTACATAGTTGTACTCTGTACAATTCTTTTTTTTAAAGTTCCAGGTGTACAGCTAATGCTGTAATTCAACATCTGTATACAATACAAAGTGATCCACCACCACAAGGCTAGTTACCATCCATCATCACAGACTTTACTGCCTGTACCAATTTCACCCACCTCCCAACCCCCTTCCCCCATGGTAACCACTAATCTGATCTCTGTATCTATGGGTTTGTTTTTGTTTGTTCATTTGCTTTGTTTTTTCACCTTCCACATATGACTGAAATCATATAGTATTTGTATTTCTCCATCTGACTTATTTTACATAGCATAGTACCTTCAAGTTCCCTCCACGTTGTCACAAATGATGGGATTTCATTCTTTTTTTTTACGGATGAATAGTATTCCATTATGTATGTGTACCACATCTTCTTTATCCATTCATTCATTGATGGACATTTTGGTTGTTTCCATATCTTAGCTTTTTGTAAATAATGCTGCAACGAACACAGGGGTGCATATATCTTTTCAAATTAATGCTTTTGTATTCTTTAGATAAATACCCAGAAGTGGAATAGTTTGGTCATATGGTAGTTCTAATCTTAATATTTTGAGGACAATCTTTTTTTTTTTAACATCTTTATTGGGGTATGATTGCTTTACAATGGTGTGTTAGTTTCTGCTTTATAACAAAGTGAATCAGTTATACATATACATATGTTCCCATATCTCTTCCCTCTTGTATCTCCCTCCCTCCCACCCTCCCTATCCCACCCCTCCAGGTGGTCACAAAGCACCGAGCTGATATCCCTGTGCTATGCAGCTGCTTCCCACTAGCTATCTACCTTACGTTTGGTAGTGTATATATGTCCATGCCTCTCTCTCGCTTTGTCACAGCTCACCCTTCCCCCTCCCCATATCCTCAAGTCCGTTCTTCAGTAGGTCTGTGTCTTTATTCCTGTCTTACCCCTAGGTTCTTCATGACATTTTTTTTCATAAATTCCATATATATGTGTTAGCATATGGTATTTGTCTCTCTCTTTCTGACTAACTTCACTCTGTATGACAGACTCTAGGTCTATCCACCTCATTACAAATAGCTCAATTTCGTTTCTTTTTATGGCTGAGTAATATTCCATTGTATATATCTAATTCTTAAATATAGTTAACACAGAACACTTCAGAGATTCCAGATGGCAGATGATATAGAAGGCTTATAGATGGGATAAAATTTAAGCCACAGAGTGATTCTGTAGTCTTTCCCAATCAATAAAACCCAAATATTCAGATCATTCAGGATGAGTTTTGAAAATGCAAAAGCCCATAAGAAAAATATAGTAACTCTTCTATTAGTCCCTGAGGTTTAAATAGTTTGGTCACTGAAAGCAACACCGGAATACAACAGCACATGCTAGTGTTTTGAGTTCTGTGGAGTAGCAGAACTTGTGTGGCAAAAACATTTTCTGGCTCTGGGAAAGCCATAGAAATAGAAAAGGAAGAAACTGGAGCGTTTCTGGTTGGGTCAGACCTGGCCAGCATCACAAATGCCTGGAAGAGACTGAGGGAGGGAGAAAGAGGAGGGGAGGTGGAGAAGGAGGATTCAGGGATTAGGAGCGAGGAGCCCTCCTGCACCACAGAAAAATAACCAGGAGTGGGAATGCTGGATCTTTAAAAATTTCCAGAGACTTGGTGAAGAAAAACTATCAGAAAGACTATAGCACTATTGTACTGATTTGATGTAGCCCAAGATTAAGAGATGTTATTGGGGGTCAAGGACAAGACTGCAGTGTAGAAGGACCTGAGCTCACCTTACCTCACGAAAACCCCAAAATCACAACTAACTGCTGAACAACCATTGACAAAAAAGGACTGGAACCTGCCAAAAAAGATATTTTACTTCCAAAGACAAAGAAGATGCCACAACAAGATGGCAGGAAGGGTGCATTCATGATACAATCAAATTCCATATCTGCCAGGTGGGCAACCCATAAACTGAAAAATAATTATATCACAGATGGACTTCCCTGGTGGCACAGTGGTTAAGAATCCGCCTGCTAATGCAGGGGACATGGGTTTGAGCCCTGGTCTGGGAAGATCCCACATGCCGTGGAGCAACTAAGCCCGTGCGCCACAACTACTGAGCCTGCACTCTTAGAGCCCATGCTCTGCAGAAAAAGCCACCGCAATGAGTAGCCCACGCACTGCAACAAAGAGTAGTCCCTGCTCTCTGCAGCTAGAGAAAGCTCACATACAGCAACAAAGACCCAATGCAGCCAAAAATAAAATAAATTTATTAAAAAAAATTATATCACAGATGTTCTCCCACAGAAGTGAGAGTTCTGAGTCCCATGTCTGGCTCCTGTCTGGCGGTCTGGCATCAGGAGGAGGAGTCCCCAGAATGTTTGGATTTGAAGGCCAGCGGTGCTTAATCACAGGAAATCCACAGGATGGGGGGAAACAGAAACACTACTCTTGGAGGGTGCACACAAGGTCTTGTGCACACTGGAACCCAGGGGAAAAAGCAGTGACTTCATAGGAACCTGGGACAGACCTATCTGCTGGTCTTGGAGGGCCTCCTGGGCAAGTGGGGGGCAGCTGTGGCTCACTGCAGGGACAAGCACACTCGTGGTGGAGGTACCAGGGAATAATGATTGGTGTAAGCTGTCCAGGAGGCCGCCATTTTGACACCAAGACCTGGCCCCACCCAACACCCTGTAGGCTCCAGTGCTGGGATGCCTTAGGCCAAACAACTAACAGGGCAGGAACACAGTCCTACCCATAAGCAGACAGGCTGCTTAAGGTCTTCCTGAACCCACAGCCACCTCTAAACACACCCTTTGACATGGCCCTGCCCACCAGATGGACAAGACCCAGGTCCACCCACCAGTGGGCAGGCATCAGTCCCTCCCACCAGTTAGTCTGCACAAGCCTCTTAGATCAGCCTCACCCACCAGGGGGCAGCCACCAGAAGCAAGGGGAACTACAATCCTGCAGTCCATGGGACCACAAACACAGAAAGTTAGACAAAATGAGATGGCAGAGGAATATGTTCTAGATGAAGGAACAAGATAAAACCCCAGAAGAACAACTAAATGAAATGGAGATAGGCAAAGTAACCTGAAAAAGAATTCAGAGTAATGATAGTAGAGATGATACAAGATCTCAGAAAAATAATGGAGGCACAGACAGAGAAGATACAAGAAATATTTAACAAAGAGCTAGAAGATTTAAGGAACAAACAACAGAGTTGAACAATAAAATAACTGAAGTGAAAAATACACTAGAAGGAATCGATAGCAGAATAAATGACGCAGAAGAACAGACAAGTGAGCTAGAAGACAGGATGGTGAAAATCACTGCCATGGAACAGAATAAAGAAAAAAGAATGAAAAGAAATGAGGACAGTTTAAGAGACCTCTGGGTCAACACTAAAGGTGCCAACATTTGCATTATAGGGGTACCAGAAGGAGAAGAGAGAGAGAAAGGGTATGAGAAAATATTTGAAGAGATAATGGCTGAAAAATTCCCTAACATGGGAGAGGAAACAGTCACCCAAGTCCAGGAAGCACAGAGTCCCATACAGGATTAACCCAAAGAGGAACACACAAAGACACATGGTAATCAAAATGACGAAAATTAAAGATAAAGAGAGAATAATAAAAGCAGCAAGGAAAAAGCAACAAATAACCTACAAGGGAATCCTCATAAGGTTATCAGCTGATTTTTCAGCAGAAACTCTGCAGGCCAGAAGGGAGTGGCATGATATATTTAAAGTGATGAAAAGGAAAAATCTACAACCAAGAATACTCTACCCAGAAGGCTCTCATTCAGATTTGATGGAGAAATCAAAAGCTTTACAGACAAACAAAAGCTAAAAGAATTCAGCACCACCAAACCAGCTTTAGAACAAATGCTAAAGGAACTTCTCTACGTGGAAAAGAAAAAGCCACAACTAGAAACAAGAAAATTATGAATGGGAAAGCTCATTGGTAAAGGCAAACATACCGTAAAGGTAGGAAATCATCCACACACAAATATGATATCAAAACAAACAATCGTGTGAAGAGGAGAGCACAAATGCTGGATATTGGAAATGCACTTGAAATTAAGAGATCAGCAGCTTAAAACAATTCTATATATATATAGACTGCTGTACCAAAACCTCATGGTAACCACAAACCAAAAATCTACAATAGATATACACACAAAAAATAAAAAGGAATCCAAACACAACACTAAACATAGTCATCAAATCACAAGAGAAGAGAACAAAAGAGGAAGGGAAGAAAACAAACCCAAAACAATTAACAAAATGGCAGTAAGAACATACATATCAGTGCTTCCCTGGTGGCGCAGTGGTTAAGAATCTGCCTACCAATACAGGGGACACGGGTTTGAGTTCTGGTCCGGGAAGATCCCACATGTCGCGGAGCAACTAAGCCCATGTGCACAACTACTGAAGCCCCTGTGCCTAGAGCCCGTGCTCCACAACAAAAGAAGCCACCCCAATGAGAAGCCCACACACTGTAACGAAGAATAGCCCTCGCTCGCCACAAATAGAAAAAGCCCACGCGCAGCCACGAAGACACAGTGCAGCCAAAAATTAATAAATTAAAATTTTTAAAAATACATATCAGTAATTACCTCAAATGTAAATGGATTAAATGCTCCAACCAAAAGACGTAGACTGGCTAAATGGTTATAAAAACAAAACCCCTATATATGCTGTCTATGAGAGACCCACTTCTGATCTAGTGACACAGACTGACAGTGAAGGAATGAAAAAAGTTATTCCATGCAAATGGAAATCAAAAAAAAGCTGGAGTAACAATACTCATATCAGACAAAATAGACTTTATTTATTTTTATTTTTGGCTGTGTTGGGTCTTCGTTGCTGCACACAGGCTTTCTCTAGTTGTGGCGAGTGGGGGCTGCTCTTTGTTGCAGTGTGCAGGCTTCTCATTGCGGTGGCTTCTCTTGTTGTGGAGCAGGGGCTCTAAGTGCATGGGCTTCCGTAGTTGTAGCACGCAGGATCTAGAGCACAGGCTCAGTAGTTGTGGAGCACGGGCTTAGTTGCTCTGCAGCATGTGGGATCTTCCCAGACCAGGACTTGAACCTGGACTTGAAACCATGTCCCTGCATTGGCAGGCAGGTCCCTAACCACTGCGCCACCAGGGAAGCCCCAAAATAGACTTTAAAATAAAGACTGTTACAAGAGACAAAGAAGGTCACTACATAATGATCAATCCAAGAAGATATAACAATTGTAGATATACATGCATCCAACATGTAATATATAAGGCAAATGCTAACAGCCACAAAAGGAGAAATCGACAGTAACACAATAACAGTGGGGGACTTTAACACCCCACTTACATCAATGGACAGATCATCCAGACAGAAAATCAATAAGGAAACACAATAGAAAAGGTCAATGAAACTGAAAACCTTTTGTTTTGAAAGATAAACAAAACTGATAAACCTTTAGCCAGACTCATCAATCAGTACACCTGATTTTCAAGTCCTCCCAGCCCAGATGCCAGCCATGCAAGTGACAGAGCCTTCAACTGATTCCAACCCCCAGCTATCAAGCCAGTCTCAGACATTGAGTCTTCCCATCTGCAGCCTCAGACATCCCCACTGTGCCCGTCCAACTCTCTGGCCTACACAATCCATTGGCATAATAAAACGGTGATTGCTTTAAACCTCTAAGCTTTGGAGTAGTTGCTACATAGCAATAATGTCCAGAATAGGTCATAAGGCAATCCCATTCGGTTCCCTCAAACCCCCAAGAAGTATTCTGCCTTTTGAGCATTTTTCTGGTTGGGGGGAGGGAGGAAAGCATTCAGCCAGTAGACATAGGATTCTTTTGAGAAAAAAGCTGAGTTTTGGCATCTTCTAACCAAGCTTTACTGGGCCCCTCCTGGCAGGGGAAAGTCAGCCCCTTGCCCAGTCTGATCTGGTCAGCCACTCCCAGCCCCACCCCAGCTCAAGACTCAAAGAGATGCTTCACTGCCCCTAATTCACCTCACAATAAACCATCTCTGAGGAAAGAAGGTAAGGCTCTAAAAGCACTGTCAACCTAATCATTATGTAAGACTGATTGGACAGAAAACTGCCCTGGCACTGCTGCCTAACACTCATTTCTAACTGGCCACAATCCAGTTCTGTTACTGAATCATCTCCATCCCATGGTCATGTTTTACCTCTCATTTCCGCTTCCCAAGCAGACCTTTCAGACCCACATTCATATAAACATCACCAGGACTCTTTCACCCACATTCATATGAACATCACCCCAGTGCTGTTTCACATCGCTCCACTCTACACAATCCTCCTGGCTTCTCCCCTCCCTCACTTGTCCCCTCCCACTTGAGTGAGCCGCCCTGGGATACAAGTATTTAAACCAAATCCTGTTTCCAATGGGTGTCTCAATATTTTAAAACCTCTTTCCTTACAAGCTTAGTGGAGCCTCTTGCCCATAACAAGGGAACTAGATGTCTCATTTTTCCCATTATGCCTATTGACCCGGCTTAATTAATATTGGTACTCTCAAAAGCGCCCCAATTTGGGTAATAATGTATATGATCCCCCTAACCCTAACGCCTGTCTTCTATCATTTGCCATCCTTCACATGAGACAAACCCCTACCTAATTTCTTGGCAGGAATAATGATCAAGAATACACAATGTTTATACAAGAAACCTCAGGTAATGTCCAGAGTGGACTTGTTATATGGTTATATGGAGAGCATTTTCCTCATTTGTGAATATCATAATCTAAATCATCTCTTTTGCATATAGTGAGCAGGAGCTGAGTAAATGAAGGAACAGGTGATGGCTAATGTCCTTTCTAGGCCTCAAATTTTAAGGATATATGTGTAAATTCACAAACTGGGCTCAATCCAGTGTAGCAGAATTTTCTTCCTCTTTAGAAATTTCTGGTTACCAAAGATCCAGAAATTGCTTTCTCATTCCCTAATCTTTCAATTTCTCGTGTTCTCCATTACGTAACGTGGAGCTGGGGCTTTGGGCCGAATTTTCCTTTAAAGATGATTTTTATAGTCAATAAGCAACTTCAAGGAGTGACGAGCCAGCCGGGGAGGCGATATTAGTTGACGCACGCGTCTAAGCTAATCCCAACTCGTTTTTCCCAGGGACTCAGATTCCCGGGCTTGTTTGGCAGGGCTGAGCCTCTGCGCGTAAACCCCGGGCGCGTGCAGCCGCCTCCGGGCCCCGCCCCCGCGTCTCTTCCTCTGCCCGGCGCTGACGCCGGCCCTCGCCGCCAGTCGTTGACAGCCGCCGAGCTGCGAGCTTCTTCTCTCCCGCAGAGGCAGGTAACAGCCGCATCGCCCTTTAACCTCCCAGCTGGGGCTGTGGGCGCAGAGGCCGGCAGTCAGAACCCCTGCCTTGGGGCCGAGGCGCGAGGGCGCACGGCCGGGTCCGGGCGGGAGGCCGACCTTGACAGTGAGGAGGGCGGGGAGCTTCCGGAGGGCGCGCAACGTGTCAGGCCTACCCAGCGAGCTCGTTGGTTTTCGGACGCCGTGGCTTGGTTTTGCCCTCCTGGTTAGGCGAGCTCCATTTACTCGGAATGGGGGCGGGGGCCGCGGCTGGCCGGGGCCCCTCTGGAGGGTTGGGGGTAGTGTCGAGGAGTCTGACCCCCTCCCAGGCAAGTCCACGGCGGGAGTGGGATGGGCGAGTAGCGCCGGCAAGGGGGCCACAGGTCCGGGGAATGGGCGCGCGGAACCCAACGAGGGCCGCAAAGGGGCTCCGCTGGGGCGCTCAGCGAGGAGGACCAAGGAGAGGCGCGGGTCTGGGCCCTCCCGATACCCAGAGGGGACGCGGCCGACCACCCGAGTCCAGGGCCTCGTTAGGGAGGAGTCCCGGGGCGTCTGGGGGCCTCCCCAGCCGCCGCCGCCGACCTCCTCCCCAGAGGGGGCCCCGCCTGCCATCACGCGGCCGGGCGGTGCCTGGGACGCAGCAGCGGGCGGGTCTCTGGCACCCCCGGGGACCGGCACAGGCTGGCGTGAGCTGGGCTTCCGGCCTCGGCGGGCGGAGTCTTGGGGCGACCCCGCCCTCGCTCCCGGGCCTGAGACGTCCAGGTGCAGGCGGCAGAGTGTCTCCTGCGAGCCCATGTGTGGTGGACTCACAGGCTTTGCTTTTCGCCGTCTCGACTGTCCCTGTGGAAGGAGAGAACTCGGCCGTCGGGGGGACTCCGAGAGCGGGGATCAGGGCCGGGCAGCGCCCCTCGGAGAACCACATTCCTCCGCTAGTATGGGTGGCACCTTCACGTTTGATTATTGAACAACGGGAAGAAGTCCATTTTTGCAGTCCATTTTCGTTTTTGTCCTTTTCTATTTGTATCAGCAGTGGCAAATAGATTTTTTGAAATCATAAGCCCACCACCATCACATCCACCCTCACCATCTCAAAGCCACTGCGTTCTGTTTTGCAGTTTCCTCTTCTCCAGTTCGTACACAACACAATGCAGTTTCACCTCGCTGATAATGATTATCCTCATCTCATGGCCGAGTTATTTCCCTGTGCTTAGAGCAATCACGGTTTAATAAGCAGTTCCCAGCATGCTGAACATTTGAATTGTTTCCCTTTTCCTTGCAAAAAAAATCCAGGTAGAATAGAATTAAAGATTTTCACAAATCAAATTATCAGAAAAAATAGGAACAGAAAATTGAATAAAAATGTCAGATCTCTGGAAAAATCAACAGCTGTCTCAGATTTGAAGAAGAAAAAAAAATATCACCAATGAAAAGGAACAATTTTACCTACCCAAACACTGAGGAGCTCTTACAATGAAAAAGGACTAAACAGAAAGGGAAAGAAAGCAGAGCTAGGATGTGATTTGTATATGGTTTTTATCTGACACAAATTTTTCATACTTGTGAAAGAATATCGAGATTATAAAAGATAAATGGTGAAATGATGAATCGTTTATAGAATACAATGCAAATTAAAGTAAGTCTGGATTATCATTTTGCAGCTATTAGCAAAAACAACAGTAACAGCAACCACTGCTGGAAGGTTGCCTAGAAATTTGCATATTCAGTTATCCTGGGAGGTGACAGGGCTTTGGGGTTAGAAAGATGGCTCTGCAACTAATCATTTCACAGCTTGGGACCAGTTACCTAATTTCCTCATCCTCCTTTTGTCCATTCATACGCTAGAGGAAATTATACCTATTTCAGGAGTTTGCCAAGATTAACTGTTTGTGTAAAACTGACCTTTGGTATGTATACCTTTATTCTTTTCCTAGTCACACTGCACTGGGGACATAGTGAATCTGTGTGAAATTTGTGAAAAGCAATCTGGTGATGCATTTAAGCCAAGACCCAGAAACCCCACTCCTGGGAATTTACTTGCAATGGAAGAAACAACAGGAAAGGGAAAAAAAAAGCCATATGCACACACATTCAGAATGATCTAAAATTAAACCCAACGGAGAAGCAACCTAAGTGTATAACAGCAGGGCAGCAGCTAAGAAAATCATGACACATTAACTGCAAGGAACATTGTGTAACCATCAAGTCATGATTTTGGAGCCTGTCTGCGATATATTGGAAAAAACTGACAAGTCAAAGTACAGATTACTAAACTGCATCTACTTACTCAGATGCAGTTTATTAATGTATATGTGAAAAATCTGAATAAAAATGAAGTTTTAATAGAAATACAGGTTATTTTAATTTTCTTGTTGATATATTGCTTTTCTAAATAACATCTTTAAAATAGTTGATAGTTAATTTTTTTAAGGAAATGGACCCACAGCTTTCTGTGTGTGGGAGAGGGAGAGCTCAATGTCATGTTTGCTGCTGCTTTTTTGAGCTGACCTCATTTCTTTTTTTCAAATATTATCTTGTTTTTTTCCTTGAGTAGATATATAAGTGGTTTAGTAATTTATATATTGGGTTTTTCATTTAAAGAATCAGTTCTTAGATTTATTTATCAATTCTAGTTTTTTCTTTTCTGTTTTTTTTTTTTTTTTTTTTTTTTTTTTTAGGGACTCCTGAATATATTTGAAAACTGAACAGTTTCAGCCAAGCCGAAGCATTCTGTCTTCCCAGGGACACAAATCCAACTTAGCTGAGCCAAAGCAGATGTACGTACCCTGTGGAATCCCTTTGGTCTTGTGATGGTTGAAAGTTCCCAACTGTCACAGAAGATAAGGTCCTCGAAAGGCTGTGGTCACAAATCCTTGCTCTGGAGGCAACTTGGATCTATATATGTAACCCACACCTATTATATCATCCTTTCTTGTAAAATCATCTTGATTTTGCAGGGAAAGGGCTTTCTCTAGAATCATTCTGAGTTATGTAAGGAAGCAACCATTTTAAAAATAGTATAATAAAAGCAGTAACATTACAAACATTTCTGCACTAAATTAACACTGACAAAAGGTTTTATGAGATGACAGTTTTTCCAAGCTGTAGTTTTAATTTATCTATTCCAGTCTCTCTTTTCGGATCTTATTTCCTCTTCCAAGGCAGCCAGCTTTATCAGTTGTGAACTGCTGCATGTGAAACATTCAAAACATGCCTGTATCTAAAGCTGTGATGGCTGCAGCAAAATAATCCTTGAGTGAATAGCATGTGTAGTAATTCTTACATTTGGGAGAATTTTCTGTTTGTTCATCCTTTTTCTTCTAACCATATTCTCCTGGGGTATAGGGTAGGCTCTAGCAATGTTGCTTTTTTTTCAAGCTGTTCACATAATTCTGAGGATGGATCAGGTTCAGGCCCTTTGCCCTGTTCAGTCCAGGGCTAGGCCTCAGTGCCAGTGAAAAACCCCCACCCCAGAGCGGTTTGTAAAATTTTGAGTAGCTTGCATTAGGCTCTTTAAGGGGCAATGACCTCAAAAGATAAAAATATGACACATGAGTTCCACTTAGCTCAGGAAAGACAGGAAATTTTTCCGGGGCAGTCGGGGGTAGGGGGACTATTTGGTGTGCCAGTTCCCAATTTAACCAATTAAGTGTCAAGGGTGTAACATGTTTTAAGTATCAGAAGTTTGGCCCCTGGCACATGACCACTGGACAAGTTCCTCCTGGCTCTTAGTCCCATGTATTCCCCATGGGAATAGGATGAATGGCATAATATATGGATCTTTTTTTTGTTCCTTCTCTCTAGTTCCATTGCTCTGCCATTCGGCTCATGCACTAATGCCACATGATCTTATTTATTTTAGTTTTGCAATGCATTCTGGTACCTGGCAGGCCAAGTATACCCTAGATTTTCTTCCTGTTAAATAATTTCTTTAGTCTTCTTAATTTTGAGTATCATTTCATCATATTCCTTAAAATCCTCTTTAAATTAGGACTGAAATTGTGTTGACTTTATGATTATTTGGAGGTGAATTGGTATCTTTCAGTCTTGATTTTCCCAACCAAAAACATTGTCTGTCTTTCTCTTTTTTTCCAGTCTTCCAGCTTTCTTCCTAAAAGGTCTATTTATTTTTAGGTTAAATCTTAGATATTTTGAATATTTTGTTGCCACTATGAGTGGGATTTTTTTTCCACACTAAATCTTCTAAATAATTACAACTGATTTGAGTATTCACTCTTCTATATGTTGATTTCAAAAGCTGCCACCTTAATAAGCTCACTTATTTATTCTAGGACACAATTTTGGATGATTTTCCTGGATTTTCCAGATAGAAAATCATACCTGGGACTTCCCTGGTGGTGCAGTGGTTAAGAATCTGCCTGCCAGTGCAGGGGACACGGGTTCGAGCCCTGGTCCAGGAAGCTCCCACATGCCGCGGAGCAACTAAGCCCGTGCACCACAACTACTGAGCCTGAGCTCTAGAACCTGCAAGCCACAACTACTGAAGCCCGTGTGCCACAGCTACTGAAGCCTGCACACCTAGAGCCCGTGCTCCGCAGCAAGAGAAGCCACCGCAATGAGAAGCCCACGCACCGCAACGAAGAATAGCCCCTGCTTGCCACAACTAGAGAAAGCCCGCACACAGCAACAAAGACCCAACGCAACCAAAAATAAAATAAATAAATTTAAAAAGAAAAAGAAAAGGGCTTCCCTGGTGGCGCAGTGGTTGAGAGTCCGCCTGCCGATGCAGGGGACACGGGATCGTGCCCCGGTCCGGGAAGATCCCACATGCCGCGGAGCGGCTGGGCCCGTGAGCCATGGCCGCAGAGCCTGCGCGTCCGGAGCCTGTGCTCCGCAACGGGAGAGGCCACAACAGTGAGAGGCCCGCGTACGGCAAAAAAAAAGAAAAAGAAAATCATACCTGGCTAGAACCTCCATAACAGTCTAAAATAGCAGCAATTGCTTGCATTCTTGTCTTGTTCGTTATATTAAGGAGAATGCCTTTCCTCTTTCAGTTAAGGTAGGGTGTGGGCTGTGTGTCTGTGATAGCTGTTCTTGATGATGGAAAGGGATTACTTTCTAGTTCTATGGAAATTTTTTCGACAGCTTAACCTTAAAAAATCAGGAATGTATGTAGATTTTAATTGAAAACTTTCAACATCAGAGCATCTTTGTGTTTTTTTCCTTAACCTACTAATAGGTTACTTGATTTTGTGATTTTAAGCCATCCTTGTATTCCTAAATAATCCTTATTGGTCACAGTGTATTCTTCTTTTACTAAACTGTCAAAATCAGCTTGGTGGTATTTTCTTTTGGTTTTTGGCACCCATGTTGCTGGAGATTGGATAGCTAAGAGTGTGAGCCCTTCACTCAGAATACTGGAGTTTGAATCTCGATCCTTTATTCCCTTGGCTATTAACAGCACTTCTCAGGTGAAGCTGCCCAAGTGTTTATCTCTGCTGAGTTCCAGATTCTTATAAAAATTGCCTGAATTGATACTCCCACTTGAATGGCTCATAGATGTAGCAAAGTTAGTATGTCCAAACTAAAACTTCATTTTCTCTCACAAGCATGGCCCTCCATCAGTTTCCTCTGTTTCAATAGATGGCATCACCACCATCTGCCTGGCTGTGAAAGCCACAAACCTGATCAACTCTCACTTCTCCATCCACTCTATCTGCTTAATTGGTTCTTTCTGCAAAATACATCCCATTTTTTCACAGCTCCTCAACTGCATTGGCACAGTCCCAGGCCACACCACCATCTTCCTTCAATCGTTTTATAAGTGGTCTCACCATTTCCTTTCTTGCCCCCCAAATTTTCTACTTACACAACAGGGTGAACTTTCTTAAAAAAAAGAAAAAGATCCTGTGATGTTATTCTCCTAAGACCCTTTAATGGCTTCCCACTGTCTTTCAGGTTCCAGATACCTATCTTCCTTAGTGCTTGAACCCACAAACTAAACATCTTACTCACCACTGTGTCCTCAGCCACAGCACAATGCTAGACCCTTAGAAGACAACAAATATTTGTTAAACTAATCAATGGCTATTGTACAGTAACTTTTTTCTCCATTTCTCCTATGGTTTATCGTCAAGTTTTCTATTTCTTTAAAAACTGGCACGTACTAGCTGTTCCATAAATATTTGTTAAATGCATTGATTCTAACATCTGTTTTTATAATTTAATAAGAAGGCAATCCATCCCACAAAGATTTTTAATTCATAAAACTTTTACTTTTCAGAGTTAGGTCTCTAGAGTCTGCTTTTGCATGTGGTGTTAGGGTCCTAGTTTTATTTTCCTCTAGTTTCCCAGAAGCATCTGCTAAACAAATGTTTCCTTCTCCATTGATTTGTGGTGTCCGATTTATCATTTATCAGGTTTGTACTAAAGAATATATACATGGGTTTATATCTGAACTTGCTATTCTCCTTCCTTTGATCTGTAGGTCCGTTTCTAGACTGTTACCCTATTTATTACATATTTATTACTATGACTTTGTAATAGGATTTAATGTCTGATAACAGTAGATTCTCTCCTTTTTTCTCTTCTTTTTTAAGGTTGAGTTTGCTACCTGTGGACATTTCTTACCTCTTGTGGGTTTATTGAATTCCTCAAAAAATCCAGGTGGAATTTTGATTGTCATTTTATTATTATAAGTTCATTTGGGGGTAATTGATATCTTTATAGTACTAAGTTGTTCCAACCAAAACCTTTCCATGTTTACAGATCATCTTCTTTGTTCTTTACTAATGTTCAATTTTTCTTTCCCCAGTCTTAAGTCAATCCTAGATACTTTATAGTTTGGGTTGAAATTATTACTATCTTATTAATTTTTTTCTAGTTGATTATTGCTGGTATAGAGAAATGCTGATTTTTGTAGGCCAATCTTGTATCCCACAACCTATCCCTCTAGTTGTCTCGTGTTACCTCTGTTGAGTCTGTTGAATTTTCTATGTTTATGATCACATTAATTCCACATAATGTCAGCTGGAGCTCTTTCCTTGGAGTTCTTGCACCAGTTACTTCTTTGTCTTTGCATATGGCATTGGAAGGACTTCCAGTCCTGTGGCAGTGTACATCCTTGTCTTGTTTCTGATCTTAAAGGGACTACATTCAAAACTTACTTATTGTGTTTGCTGTTTTAGTTATATAATCTTTATTAAGTTAAGGAAGTTACCTCCTATTCCTAGTCTACTAAGAGTATTTTTCTTAGTGATAAATAGGTATTGACTGTTGTCAAATACTTAGTGTCTTGAAATGTGCCAGAGTGTTAGGCCACAACCTGACTGTTCTCTGAGAGCATCTTATATGAAGTGTCGTAGCACAGCCAGACATTCAGAAACCTAGTCTCTATTCCTAGCAATTTCACTAATTAACACTGTAATCACAGATATGTCACTTGACTTTTCTGAATCTTGGTGGCTAATTTGTAGAGTGAGAAGTTTGGATTAAATAATATAAGATCTTCCTTATTTTATCACAAACAGAAAGATTCTCCAAGGTCTCATTAAGTTTTGAGTCCTTATCCTTAGAAATGATTCTCTGCTTCAAAATGTAGTTGTTAATTTTTATGCTTTTTATAATTAAATGTTGCTATTGTTGTTCTCAACTGATTTTAAAATGATCTTGTCTTAACATAGTTTATGATCATCCAACTTTAATATTCAGTTTTAAAGTACTGATCAGCAACATATGCCCGTGGCCCTTATGCCCTATTACCTGTATCTCCAGTCCATGGTCATTCTTCAGCTCCAGACTCACCAAGCTAACTGCCTACTGGTATCTCTTGTCCCAGTAGGCAGCTTGATAATGGCATTGTAGCTTGATAATGGCATTGCCAAAGCCACACACCACATTTGTCTCCCTCCAGACTTGCTCCACCTTCCGTGTTCTGTCCACACAATTGCCCAATCCAGAAATCTGGGTGCCACCTCGATTCTTCCAGTCTTTCATCTTCCACGTCAAACACCAAGCTTTCCAGAATTCCCTGAGGTGTTTGAGCAGAATTGTGAGCAGCCTGGAAGCCAAGAGCTGAGCCCCATTAGCAAATGGAAAATAGATCAGGGAAGCAGACCTGCAGAAGACTGAGTGCCAGGAGACATGGATGCGAGATTGAGGCCAGTCAGCATATCCCAGGACCCTGTCCCTCTGACCTTACACAAAAGAGCCTCCAAAAATCCTAATTGGCATATTCTGAGCAGTTTAGCTGGGCTTATAACTTTCAAATATATTTTTATTTACACCAAGACATTTCAATAGTGATAGTAGAAACAAACATGATGTTAATTCATTTATTTGTTTAATCAGTCTTCCTCTGAATATTATCCAATTTAGTCTTTAGTTCTGAAGGTTATGAAAAATAATTTTATAATATTAGATGCCGTTTTTATTTGAAGGTGTCCCAGTGCTGGGGATAAGACTACTATCAGCATTACAACGTATGCCATTTTTGGTTTTGTGGCACATGGTATTTTGGAGCATATGGTTTGACATGGGGTACAGTAGAAACTAATGATCATTCTACTGTATGTCTTTAATCTCTGCTCTTGGCACCAAGCACCCAGGGTGAATGAGGTCTTCAATCTGAAAGGAGGTTTTTAATTGATGAATGTACATTCTGCAAAGGTTCATAAATTATCATGCAGGATACTTTGTTTATTCCTAGGCCACGCTAGCCCTTTCATATAAGATATGTGTCTTTTCTACCAAAAATTAGGAGAAAATAAGTCACTCACGAACCATTAAATGCTGAACTAAGACTCATTCAGTGAGTGAGTGACTGCAAAGCTTGTGAACACAGCCTTCCTTACCCCATTTTGAACAGCCCCATTTGTTTCTGTCTATAGAGAGAAAAATGAATTTATACGTGGGCCTGCAGAATCTTGCACATTTCCTGTTTCCAAAAATTTATTGTATTGAGAATTTCTTTGAGGAAACTCTTGTTGCCATTTATATGTTCAGAGGATATTAATTCCTTCACTTAACAGGTATCTATTGTGTATATGCTCTGTGCCAGGCCCTGAGGAGACAGCAGTGAACAAAAGAGACATTTCCAGCTTACATTCCTGCGGGAGGAAAGAGGACATGAGCCAGCTATTTAGAAAATGATTTAATGATTTCAGCACCTACCTGGGGGTGTTCCTAACTGGACATTAGAATCACTTCCATAGGGGCCATGCCAGGGTCCCGGGAGGTTCTAGGAGCTCATATCCCTCATAACAGCCCAAATCACTACTTCAGAGAAGCTCAAAGCTATGGCAAACCCACCAGGTGTTAATAGTTTCTTCCAGTTTAGATACAATGTATCAACCAGAGGTTATTTTTATCATAAGCAATGTTGCTGGCATTCCACCTTTATCAAGTTTCTAGGAAACAGAGCCAGAAATTATCTTAAGGTCAAATTTGTCCTGAGAGAAGGAGAAAGAGCTGTGTTAACCCTTTACCTACAATTACTTTTGCTGTAAGGGTTGCAAAACAGACATGGAATGTGAAGAACATATATGACCAAGAACATTTATAGCTGATGCCACTGCTATGCAGTCATTATGCTGCAGACGTTAAGTGTTTTCAACATAAACACACAATGCTGACACCCTCTTTATTTTGCAGATAAGTCATCATGGTGAAAAGCCACATAGCCAATTGGATCCTGGTTCTCTTTGTGGCCACGTGGAGTGACATGGGCTTCTGCAAGAAGCGACCAAAGCCTGGAGGAGGATGGAACACTGGGGGGAGCCGATACCCAGGACAGGGCAGTCCTGGAGGCAACCGCTATCCACCCCAGGGAGGGGGAGGCTGGGGTCAGCCCCACGGTGGTGGCTGGGGACAGCCCCACGGTGGTGGCTGGGGTCAGCCCCACGGTGGTGGCTGGGGACAGCCCCATGGTGGTGGAGGCTGGGGTCAAGGTGGTGGTACCCATAATCAGTGGAAGCCCAGTAAGCCAAAAACCAACATGAAGCATGTGGCAGGAGCTGCTGCAGCTGGGGCGGTGGTAGGGGGCCTTGGCGGCTACATGCTGGGGAGTGCCATGAGCAGGCCCCTTATACATTTTGGCAGTGACTATGAGGACCGTTACTATCGTGAAAACATGTACCGTTACCCCAACCAGGTATACTACAGGCCAGTGGATCAGTATAACAACCAGAACAGCTTCGTGCATGACTGTGTCAACATCACAGTCAAGCAGCACACGGTCACTACCACCACCACCAAGGGGGAAAACTTCACTGAGACGGACATCAAGATGATGGAGCGTGTGGTGGAGCAGATGTGCATCACCCAGTACCAGAGAGAATACCAGGCTTATTACCAAAGAGGGGCAAGTGTGATCCTTTTCTCCTCCCCTCCTGTGATCCTCCTCATCTCTTTCCTCATTTTCCTCATAGTGGGATGAGGAAGGCCTTCCTGTTTTCATCATCTTAATCTTCACCAGGTTGGGGGAGGGGATATCTACCTGCAGCCCTTTAGTGGTGGTGTCTCATTCTTGCTTCTCTGTTCGTCACCTGTAGGTTAATACCCTTAGCACTTACAGCACTGGGAAATGGAAAGTAGATCTGAAATGCTATTTATTCAAGCCCCATTTGATTTAATCCTTCATAGGCCAACGCTAGTGCTGAGCTGGTAAAAGTGTAACAGCAAATAATCATTGGTTGATCTAGGCTTATTTTTTGTCTAGTGCAACAGATTGAGGCTAAAACAATTCTCAAAGCAGTCTTCAAATACCTTTGCCTAAATACCTCCAGCTCCTTCTCCAGCTAGAGCTCAGTACACTAATGCCCCATCTTAGCAGTGATTTTATAGCAATTTCCTCATTTGTTTTAAGAAAACCTGCAGGACTGCATTTCCCTGTTCAGACAGCATTTCTGCCAAATCTGGAAGGAGGCTGCATAATATTCATTCAAAAAATAAAACTAGAAATCCTTAGCTTGTGGGCCCAGGCTCAACCCGGTGGAAAGCATGTGTCCTGTGTCTGCAGAGAACTGTAAGGATGTTTTGCATTTTGCAGTACGGGTTACACAGCAGCTATTGCATCAAGAATGGATATTCGTGCAACACTAGACTTCAGGGCAGAGGACATTTTCACAGGGAATGAACATAACTAACATAATATGAAAGGCTTCTGAGACTAAAAATTTCCAGCATATGGAAGAGGTGCCCTCGGAGACAGCCTCCCATTTTGGATGTTTAAAGCACCTTTATGTGGTATTCTTTTCTTTAGTAATGTAAACTATAGATAATGAAGATACTTTAATTAAACTACCTTCTGGACACTGAGAGCAAATCTCTTTTGTTTGTGTACCTGGAAAGCAGAATGATTTTAACATTGTTTGGATGAAGCCAGGAGATTTTAACATAGAGGAAACAGCAGCTATAAAAAACACGGTATTAAAAAAAAAAAAAAAACACGGTATTCAGGTCCTTAGTTTCTGGAATTGGCTTTTGAATCAAAGAATAGGGAGGCATTCCAAAAGAAAAATAGGTTAGAGATGGTAGGAATATGATCCATTCAAAGTGGAAAAAGCAATTCTGTTACCATTATTTAAGTAAGGTAAAATTATTCCCTGGGTTGTTCAATATTGTCCCCTAGCAGATTTACATTACTATTCTGCACTGTTATTACTGGCTTGCACTTTGTGGGTATCCTATGTAAAAAAAAAAAAATTTATATATATATATATACATATATATATATTGCATATGACAAAATTAGAAATTTTGGTTAGAGCGATTAACATCTGAACTATCTAATGCATTACCTGTTTTTGTAAGGTACTAAATATTTAATAACACTTAAAGGAAACCCTTTTGTGTGGTCCTTAGGCTTACAATGTGCACTGAATAGTTTTGTGTAAGAATACAGAGTGGTATTTGAAATACGCATGTGCTTTATATTTTCTATATTTGTAACTTTGCATGTACTTGCTTTGTTGTATTAAAAGTTTATAAGTGTTTAATATCTGACTAATATTAAACAGGAGCTAAAAGGAGCATCTTCCTTGAAGTTTGCAGTTGTGCTTCACCATTGTGCACCCCATGTTGGCAGCTTCATTTTGGGGGTTAATCTGAGCAAAGTGGCGCATTCACTGCTTGTGGTGGCCAATGTTTCACACACCCACTCCTGATCCTGCCTCAGCCTTACTCCCAGTCACATGCCAGCTATTCTCTGCTGCCTTTTCATTTTTTTCCACAAGTACCTGGCAAAGTCACTTCTGCAGCAGAGGAAAACAGTCCTTGAATTCTGGAAGCTTTTTTCTGTTCTGGATTTTGAAATAGAGGATTTTCTTGATTAAGATGAGACTTAACAAACTAAATTATCTACTTGATGCCCATCCCCGCCCTCAACACCAACTCAGGTTATAAACTGTGAGACCTGGTAACAATCACTCTTTGGATTGAAATTCAACACCGTAAGGTCAACAGGCCACTTTTCTTTGTCACAGGGTTTCAACTCATTTTTCATGTTTTCTTCTTCACAAGTGTGAAGTACCAGCTCTCAGTTTTCCTTCACAGAGGTTTTCTTCTGCATCTGTAATTTACCAACAGCAGGAAATAATCATAAAAAATGACAGTGGTTGAAATCATAATACTTATTAATACCTTAGCAAATGCCAGTATCCTTCAATATCTAAACAGAGGATCAACTTTGCATTAAAAATGAAAAGATAAAAACATCTTGAAACCCCATCATTCACAAAACTATTAAAACAAATGACATATACAAAGACTCAAAAGCATTACTCCAAGTTAATCATTAACAAAAATTTCTAGGACTATTTTCATTCAGCCCTTTTGACCATATTTCTAATTATTTAAAAACAAACTATTCATTATCTGCCAATCGTACTTTCTCAAAAATAGCCCACTGAGAAGGCTTCAATCATTAAAAGCATAGGTATTTGGAGGGCCAAAGTGAATGATACACATCTGTATCTTTCTCAGCCACCATGTTTTCTTCCTGTTACTTCCAACTACTATGAGTTGTGCTAAAGGAATTTTTACTAAAAAAAAATTTAAATCAATTTTAAATAACTGAGTCTAACCCTCACAGAGGGTTCTTCCAGAGAAGTGTCAGGTGTCAACCTTTGTTTCCCTTCCTTTCTCTCTGGGGTTAAAGCCAAATAAGTGTCCCCTGCCTTTGGAAGGGATTTGGGGTCTGTACTGCTTCCCACCCTAGTGGGAGCCTTAATCTGGCAAGAACCTGAGCTTCCCCAGGCTCAGGCCCTGACCTTGCATTGGTCTAAGCATGACTGACCTACACAGTTCATTTCCACCTGAGAAAGGTCAGTTCCTCTCTGGCTCTTCAAAACTGGAGGATTCAGCTCCTCCTGCATTAAGCTTACATTTCCATCCTTTGCCCCACTCCTGTGAGGCCTACCCCTGTTCTCCAGGAAGCCACGCCTTCCACTGCGTACACCCAGTCTACAAGATTCACGTCTGCCTTGGTACATCTGTCCTTTCCTCCAGAGCCGGTGCTCTGTTCTTGCCTTGGAGCAATGCTTCTCAAATTTGAATGTGCTCACCAATCTGCACTGACTGGGGCCCAAGATTCTGCATTTCTCACAAGTTCCTAGATGGTGCCATGCTGGTTCTGTGAAACCTCACTGACACAAGGCCCTCAGGGTTCTCACACTATATCCTGCATTGGCACCTCCTGGAAGCTTGTTCAGCACAGGTTGCTGAGCCCCACTGCAGAGTTTCTGATTCTGGAGTGCAGGGTAGGACCTGAGAATGTACATTTCTAACAAACTCCCTGGCAATGCTGCTGTCGATGTGGAGATTGCACATGGAGCTCCACTGCTCTACAGGAAGATGTGAAGGAAATAGAAGGTGGCCTGGCCCTGAAATACAGAGCTGTTAGGGAGACTAAAAACCTGACTGGAACTCTCCCTGGGGAGGAGAAAGATGGGAGCTCTAAGGATGAAAGGCCATGGAGGTGTAAGGAGGTGGTTAACACCTGCTGCCTGAAAAGCTGGAAGCACAGGTGAGTCCTGAGGCCCACCACTAGTGAGAGACAGCTAAACCTGGAATGGTACCCACCCTGCAAATGTAGCACTTCTCAAACTCTGATGGGCATGCACATCACCTGAGAACCTTGTCAAAATGCAGTTCTGAGGCCACAAGTTTGATGTGGGCTCGGAGATTTGGTGTTTCTGCAAGCTCCCAGGTGATGTGATGCTGCTGGTCCCAGGACCACACCGAGAAACAAGGGCCTAGAGGCCCAAGTCATCTCTTCTAACCCTGGCCAAGACTCTGGAGAAGCACTGAAGGCTCAGGGGGAGTGGGGAGTGGCCAGCAGGGAGTCTACCTTCTCTTGATTTAGCCCTTAGTGCTGCCTCTCCTGCTTTCACAGCACAATCCTCCTGCCTGGCCTGAGTTAAAAGAATCAACCACCTGCAGGCAGCAGTGAAGTCAGCTTCTATCTTATCTCAGAGCCAAACAGAGCTAGTTAACTGCTCCTGCGGGAAGTCTCAGACCCAGAGACATTCTGTCACTTGTCCAAGGTCACACAAATAGTATATTCACAAAAGTACATTGTGGAAACTCTTTGCCTTTGGTTTGTGATGATATTTAAGGGTTTGGCTCAAAGGTGCCAGGCCTCGGGCACTGTGTACAACCCATAGCCTCTGTGAAGGGCGCCCCCTGGTCTTCTGCAGGGCTCCAGCTTGAGGGGACTCAGTTGACTCCAAGGGGAATCTGAAGGAAGGGTCAGAAATCCTAAAAGCAATCTCAGCCTAAAATGCCTCCTTCCCTAGACAGACCCTCCATCACTCCCATACATGCCTCCCTTGTATTATTTCAGAGGTGACCTGCAGCCAGGACCCATTGGTTGGTGGCCCTCTCTAACCAAACCATGGTCCCCTGAGCCCTAGAGCACGAGTCACCTCCTGCTGGAGCCCCCAGGCTGTAGGCCACCAGGGTGATTGGGGCTGGGGGCTTTTTTCTCTGTAACTGTTCTGGCAAACCTACATCTTTCCTCCCTCCTTCTCTAAAAACAAACAATAAACAAAAGCAAGGTCATTATCTTAATCTTTATATTGGGTAAAGATAACAGTTTTCAGTAACTCCATCCTTTAACACCCTTACTCAACCCAATCATTTCAGAAAACTTTACAGGACCTTGTTTCATTGCCTTTCTTGTTGAATATACCATCTTGATTAGTTTGCTAGGGCTGCCATAAAAAAATACCACAAACTGAGGGGCTTAAACAACAGAAATTTATTTTCTCACTGTTCTGGAGGCTGGAAGTCTGAGGTTAAGGTGTCATCAGGGTTGGTTTCTTCTGAGGCCTCTCTCCTTGGCTTGTAGACGGACATCTTCTCCCTGTGTCTTCGCACCGTCTTCCCTCTGTGTGTCTCTGTGTCCTAATCTCTTTTTATAAGGACATCACTCATCAAATGTGATTAGGGCCCACCCTAACGGTGTCATTTTTTCCTTTTTTAAAATTTTTAACATCTTTATTGGAGTATAATTGCTTTACAAAACGGCTTCATTTTAATTTAACTTTAAATTAACTCTTTAAAGGCCCTAACTCCAAATACAGTAATTTTTCGGTATTGGGGACTAGGACTTCAACACCTATCAAGAAATGTCATAGCAGTATGTCAGTGTCACTCTAAATACAGCTCAAAGGCAGTCCCAGGACTAAGAGGGCCTTTTGGGTGCCCCACATTCACACACTACACCGTTATCTGGATCACTCTATGCCTTCAAAAGACCGGGCCACTGCCCACCGATCCACTTAGGATTGCCAAGGGTGCTTACCTCCTACTGCCCATTGCAAACAGAAATGCTTCCATTCTGGATACAGCCCCTGAAATCCAGCCACCACGCCCCCATGGCTCACACAAAGTGAAGAGTTTCGTAATCAAACAAAGTTGTTTAGTTTGGCTCATACTAATGAAGATCTAAAACTCTAGGCCAGATAATGTTCCTCCCACACACAAATACACTGCAAACACACCTGGCTTAGCGTTATACTGATAATGACTTAATTAACATAAGACGGAGTGTTAGCTATAATTCAGGGGGTACGACAGAAAGTTGGCAAGATGCTATCCCCGCAATGCTGCCAAATTCTGAATGCTAGGCATGCCCGTCACCCTGCTCACGGTGGCTGTCCACACATGGAACGGGCCCACTCAGGTTTCTTTATGGCTCCAGCTCATCTTCCCAAGGCCCCAACTCCAAAGTGCAGGGAGAACCCCACAGATTCCAGGCCCAGCAGGTGGTCTTGCCATTGGCTAGACTCACAGACCAGGAACTCAATGAGAAAGGAGACCATGTTTTCTTTGTCCAGCCTTATTTCCCCATTCCCTTGCATGTCTCTGAATCGCCTTTTTTTTTTTTTTTTTTTTTTTGTGGTAAGCGGGCCTCTCACTACTGCGGCCTCTCCTGTTGCGGAGCACAGGCTCAGTGGCCGTGGCTCACGGGCCCAGCCACTCCACGGCATGCGGGATCTTCCCGGACCAGGGCACAAACCCGTGTACCCTGCATCGGCAGGCGGACTCTCAACCACTGTGCCACCAGGGAAGCCCTCTGAATCTCCTTTTATTCCAGCCCTCCAAGGAGGCCTTTTCTCTCCAACCACTCTTTTCTCTGTACTGCCTTCCAGGAGGTGATGAGACATCATGGGTTTGTTATTTCCATGGCATCATGCAAATACCAAGGCTATTTTTGTGGACCAGACTAGCCCAGAAGAAGGGTTTCTCACCTCCAGTTAAGGCCATCAGACAGGGCTAATGTTTCCTCAAGAAACATCTCTGGACCTTTGATGAATGACGATATGCTCAGTCAAGCCCAGATTCCCCCTGTAAATATGTCAGAGACCATTCTTAGCTTTGAGAATTTTAGGAGAATGATTTTTCACTGCCACCCATGGAGGAGGCCCACTGTGGCTCTGCTGCTCATTTGATTCCCACAGCTGGGGTGGCCACATTCCTCAGAACTTGCCAGGAGATGCAATAAATAAACCAGGTTGGGCTGTTTGGCTCTGTCCAGCCAGCTTATGGAAAATGCATGGTGAAAGCCACGACTTGGCTTTTGACAAAATCACCTGAAGAGTACTTGAACAACAGAAACATTGTTTTATTCAGCGTCCCCTAGTTTGCAATAGTCAAACCACAATATCAAATGGAAGAGCATTTGTGTTCTCCAGGGTAATGGGTGTAAACCATAAAAAGGCTGATGAACTTCTGATGTATGCTACAATGTAAATGGACTTTGAAAACATGATGCTAAGTGAAATAAGACAGACACAAAAGTATAAATATTGTGTGATTCCATTTATATGAAATATCCAGAATAGGCAAGTCCATAGAGACAGAAAGTAGATTATTCATTGCCAGCAATTGAAGAGAGGGGATAATGAGAAGTGACTGCAAATGAACGTGGGGTTTCCTTCTGGTGTGATACAAATATTCTGGAATAAGATAGTGACAATGAACAGCTTTGTGAATGGACTAAATATCACTGAATTGTACAATGTGAAATGATGAATTCCATAGTATTTGAATTATATCTCAATGAAACTTTTTTTAAGCATAGAATTACCTACCTAAGAATATAAGTGATGAGAGGGTAGAGGGAGGTTCGGGCACTTGTTTGAAATTTAATTGTTATAAGAACATTTCAGCCCACTTGTTATTCTCCTAATAGCCTTGGGTCCAAAGCCTTTTCTGGCCACAGAATCAAAGCCTAATCAATGAAAGCTGAAAGATGTAATACAACGTTCTTTGCCTTTAAAAAGGTGACCACCACAATAGTTAACCACAGAATGATTGAACCTGCTTGCCCCTCCTGCAATATGTTATTATAGAGGACCTGCCGGTGTCAAGAGTTGAAAGAATTGTTACCAGGTGAAATAAATCTGTTACCTGTATGTGGAGAAAATTCGACCCCCTTTACTCAGCATTGAATACTAAAATTTCCTCAAGAAAAAGCTATGGTCTTTGAAAAATGAATGAAGGACCTGGAAGTTGTTTCGTGCACCAGTTTTTGTGATGATTGCCTTTTCTACTACATTACAAGTTACTCCTCCTACAAACTGTTTCAACAACTTTCATCCACCTGGTGGAAACTTTACCCTTTTCCCCAAAGATGGCATTCCTCTTGACTTCTCAATCTGCCCAGCAGAGGTAGCCCCAGCTGTTTCCTCTCCACCTAGTAGGGAAGTTACACAGATGAATAAGGACACACCCTCTCATGCTATGAGCTAAGTCTTTGGCAAGACTGGATGGTGTGAATACCAGGCCTTGAGAAATGGAGGCCTTCATATGAGCCTTAGCTTCTGAGCTGCCCACATTACATCCCTGTTTACTTGACCTGCTTGCCCTGTTCAGGGACCTTGCTATATCACTTAAGAACCCATCTGAATAATGCATGTGATATTTTGGGTTTCCCTCCGTTGGCTTTCCTTCTATTTGGTTTTCCCTCCCAAGTTTATACCTGATCCTCCTTTCCTGTGTGTCATTTCATACCTATATGTCACTTCCACTTGAGGTCAGGAGATCAGAAAATATAAGAGGAGTATTGGTTCATGTCCAGTTGGAAAATTCTAAATGTTTCCATATGGCAACTAAAGTGAAGGGGTGAGAGGACCTGGTCAACTCTTGAAGTCAAGACATCTGTTGTAGAGCTGGATATGGAGTGTGAACTGCTAGTAGAGACATATCTGTGCTGGGCGGATTGTTCCCCTGGCAGTGACCATCATCCAGGGCTAGAAAAGAGAAGGCATTGTTCAGTGCTAGCCCTTCCTACAGACCATAAAGCTGAGTCGGATGAAAAAAATTTGCAGGACAGAAACAGTTGTGAAAGAAATCCAGAAGAACATCAAAGACATCAACTCTCCCTCTCTGTGTCTTCCTCCCTACAGCCCTCTCAGTGGCAATCTGGTCCTCCATTGGCACACCTGAAATAAGACACTACCCCCTGCCCATCCTCACTTCCCTCCAAAAACTAGTCTCATTGTCTTCCTTCCAGACAGTTTTATCTGCAGACTTCCACTGCAATGATCACCACTTCCTCTGCACTCTGATAACCCTTGCCTGGTACCTATCGTCATACACACTGAACGAAAGGGCTGTTTCATACTGGCAATCACAGCTTACCACCATCACTACCCCAAGAATAATTTTTAAAGGTATATTCAAACACATCATGAAGTCTTACCTTATTGTGCCTTAGAGGCACTCTCAGGATGCCTCCATTCCTTTTCTCATGCTGTTCCCTCCGCCTGAAATGTCCTCCTTGCCCCCCTCCACCTGACAAACTCCTGTTAATACATCAAGACCCAGCTGAAATGTCTATCCCTGCCAGACCACTTTGTGAGTCTGATGAAGCATACGGACCCTACTCAGAATAATGGCTTTAAATGCATAAAATACAGAGGTTACATAGGAAACCAATTATGCTGAAATAGAGTTATCAAAACATTTTTACACTGATTAAACGTAAATATCTAAAACTCACTAAATAAGATCTACTAGTGGGCCGAATGACTTCACAGTGATAACTGTAAGGGATATTTTGAGATTTGCTAAACCTGGAATTAGGGTGACCAACTTGTCTTGATTTGCCCCATACTTCCCATTTTAGCACTGAAATTCCCATGTCCTGGGAGCCCCCTCAATCGCTGGTAAACTGAGACAGTTGGCCACCCTACCTGTAATGTGACCTGAAAACATCTGTGATTCTAGTGGGTTATGGTCACAAGTACAATAATGCTACTGTGTCTGCTACCTACATTTTTCATGGAGGAAAGCCTACATTTCAGGTAGAGGTTAGTGGAAATAAAGATGTGATGGTTTTTCCTAAGTTCATGTATCTTCCAAATTCTAACCATGGACAGCCCCCTTCCAGGTTAAGAACCCCTGCAACTAGCAGGACGAAGTTAGGCCTAATCTCCCCTAACCTTTATGCTTTGTTCTAAGCTCTACTATAAATTACCAAACTGTTGTTACTGTTTATTTAAACAACACAACAAAATTTCTCCATTGAGCACCTTTCCTACAATGGTGCAAAGAATTAAAAGAAGTCTCCTGTACAGAGGGGCCGGCATGTAGCAGATGCAAGAGGAACCTTGGAGACCTCTTATGCAGATGCATCTAAATTGGTTGAACAACTTTGGCAAATTGATTGGCAGCTTCTACTAAAACTGAAAAGACACTTATTCGATGACCCAGCCTCTCTGTCCCTGAGGATTTGCCCAACAAGAATGAGAGCTATGTTCACCAAGAGATGTACATAAGAATTTTCAAAGCAACTGAATTCATAATAGCTCCAAGTGAGGAGCAACCCAAATATCCATCAAGAGGTGAAGAGATAAATAAATTGTGGCCTACTTATATAGCCATATATCATACAGGAATGAGAATTGAAAAATAACACTTCTAGACGACAACACTGATGAATGTCACAAACATAATGCTGAGCAAAAATAACCAGCAACAAAAGAGCACGTATTGCATGATTCCATTTGTTAAAATACAAAAGCAGGTGAAACTAGCTTGGGCATTGGAAGTCAGAACAGTGGGTACCATTTGGGTGGGTGGTGGGGGTGGGCATAAGGGCTTAGAATGTTCTGCTGGTTACAAAAGTTTGTTCAGTTTGTGAAAATTTTTTGAATCCTGCACTTATGAATGTAGATTTTTCTGTACTCATGTTATACTTCAGTAAATACTTTTCTTTACAATGTTGGGTCCCTCATTCCCATCTGCTGGTGAATCTGGTCCCTACAGCCATTAATATCAAGAAGTGACCTCTCCCTGCATTGTCCAGTTTGATAAGCTCTGCAGCTTGACCACTAATTTCCCCACCAAATGTGAACTGTCTTGATAGTGCTTTGATTTTCTCCTGGCTGAAAGCCATCACAGACCCAGCCTTTGGAACCAACCTCTTCAGCCTTTGTTAGTTGCCTTCATAGCAGTAAATCCTTCATTAGTATTTCTAGCAGGCCAATAATTAACACATGCCCATGCACTCAAAGCAGCTCTTAGGCCTTAGCTTACTTCCCTTTATAATATTTCAGGCAAAAGATTTATATTGAATTCTGTGATTCCAACAGTGCCAAGCAGTGTCTGATAAGCCCTAGTTTGGGATGGGGGTGGGGTGGGGCAGAGTGATACCTCTTGCACAGATGTGAAAACTGATTCTCAGTGTGAGCTTCCACCTGCCCCAAAGATGCCATTTGTTTTCTGAGACAAAGTGCTGCTTACATGACAGAGAAGGCTAAGGTCTCCTCTGACGGATGATAACTGACCACCAGAGGCAGAGAATGGCAGCGTGGGAATGAGAACCTGGGTCTCGAGTTCACACTCGCTCTCTTTGCAGCATCCCCAGGGTCCCTCCTAAGAATGAAGGGCACTGTGGATAATGAAGGTGTCATTGCCCTGACACAGTACATGGCCCCTCTCACCTGCTCCAGGTAACCTCACTCTGGGGAAGGCCTTTCTCCTTTTGGACATTTTCCTGCATATTAGGGAGAGAAGACAAACCACAGATCAAATTATGCTTTAATTATTATGCTTTACAAAAACATGAGAAAAGTGGTGGGAGGCTGAATGAGGAACTTCAACATGGTGGCTTAGTCTGGCGTCCTCTGCCCTTCTTAGAATCTTTGGGTGGAAGTTTCAGCCCTTTCCCAGTCCAGTCCTTTCTGGATCAACTTAAAGCAAAGCCTTCATGCTGTTACCCCTGCTCTAAATCTTCAGTGGTTCTCTATCTTCTTACTTATGAGCATCCTATTCCACAAACATTTAGTGATGCCCAAGATGAGTAATTGCCTTCAGTGATCCCTGATGTGCCACGAAGGAATTCCTCACTTCTCAACCCTCACTCACTCCCTCCCACTCCTCCCACCTCCCTGCCCTGAATCAATCCCCCACAGCCCAGCTCCAAACACCAGCTGTGGCCTGAGCAGGGAAGGGCAGAGACTGCAGAGGAAATGACCTTTTGATTAGTGCAGCCTATGCTCTGCAAGTGTTTGCTCACCCTGTGCCTCATACTGCTCTTCTAGACAACTGTCTGCCATGGAGTTTCAACTACCACCATGACAGGTCTTCACCATGCTGCCCTTGATTTTCTTTTTTTTAAATTATAAAACTGTTGCATTTATCCTTGTTAAATTTCCTCTTGCTGCCTTTATATATCCGGACCTGCTGCGATTTGGAGTGTTGAGCCTGCCCTCTGGTGCACAGCCCACCTTGGCAGCTTTGATCAATGTGCAGCTCTGACAACCGTGTCCTCAACCAGGCCACTGATAAGGAAGAGATAAAGGGAATCTAGATGCATCTGGATTCTAGGCATTGTGCTAGATGTGGGGCAAAGAGATGCGGATGAAACACAGTCCTTCAACTTCTGTGTGCTCAGCTGAACATATGAACAGCAAGGGAATGCTCCAGATGACTAGCTGGCTATGTGCCAAGTGCTATGAGAACCCACGTGAAGACCCCTAACTGTGCTTGGGAAGAGTGAGCAAGCCATAGAGGAAGGTGATACTTAAGGTTTGCACAAGGCAATAATAGAAATTCTAAGAATATAAAAGCTGATCGTAGGCATATGCTATGACCCAGCAAGTCTACCTATCAGAGTATACATCCAACAGAGAAGTGATCACAGGTCCACCAAAAGACATGTGCAAGAATGTTCATGGCAGTGCTCTTCATGCCAAAACCACCCAAACGCCCACCAACAGGGGAATGGAGAAGTCTCACAATGAAATGAACAAGCTACAACTACACCCAATGTGGGTGAATCTCACATGTAATTTGAGCAAGACAGATGCAAAAGATTGTGTTTTATGTAATTCTAGTTATATGAAGTACAAAAGCAGGCAAAACTAATCTGTGGTGTAAGGAGTCAGGACAGTGGTCAGGATAGGGGAGGGGCAGTGACCTGATGGAGAGATAGGAGGCTTTGAGCTTTGTCATGTTCATCTTGTTAATCTTGGTGTGTGTTACATGGGTGTATTCAGTTTGTAAAACTACATAATGCTGTATACTTAGGATATGTTCAGCTTTCTGTGTGTATAGTAGACTTCAATAAAAAGAAAATATTGAGTATGGCTGTTTAGACAGCTACACAGCTATCTAGTAAGTATTTTATTCCAAAACACATTTCAATTCTTTCTCTACCACTAGGCCATGAGCTACGTTACCTGCCCTATTCATCTCTATGCTTTCCCACATAACAGACACTTGATAAATCTTCAAGAAGCCAAGATATGGTGGGTGATCTTCCCACACACTAACCTTTCTGGATACAGTTGTTTTGCCATGGCATCTCCTATCTTAACGATCAATTTATTTATTTCTAAATGTTTTCAGAAAAGTCCAAGATCTAATCAGACAAGGATTTGCTATAATAATGATCCATTCATGCATTCTAGAACTCAGTCTTTCCCTGTTGCTTTTTTTTTAATCCACATAATTTTCTATTATTCATGTTGGAGAGAAATATGTCACAGTCCTTTGCGTCATGGAGCACCAAACACTGTGGAATCAGTCTCATTCTCCCAGTTTTCTCAAAGACCATCTACATTCAGTTATTTTCCTACTATAATTATCGATGCAAGTTACTCAGCTCTGGCCTCTCAGCTCATTTGAAGAAGACACAAGTTACTCAGCTCTGGCCTCTCAGCTCATTTGAAGAAACTAATGTTCTCTCACTATTTCCTTGGCTGTTTGTTCATCTTTACAGGTGAGAGCCAGGTGCCAGGCAGGGTTGGAGCAGTTCTGTACTCTCTGCATCTGGTTAACAGTTTTCTTGCTTGTTTGCAGCTTCCAGAGCTCCTCCCATCTTCTCAAACATTTCACAGCCCTCTACACTCTTCTGTGCCTCTGAGAACAGTCTTTTGTTTGCTAACAGGAGGAATCTGCAGCCTCATCAGCTCTAAACCAACCTCCCACTACACTGTGGGCAAAGTCCTCCTCTGGAAGGGCATAGAAAGAAGGGGAATGAAGAGGGCCTGAAGGGGAGGGGGCATGGAGGTAATTGCACCAGATGGGGACAGGCAGGGTGGACAGTACACAGAGTACAGAACAGGGCAATGAATCTGCAGGGGCAGCACAGCCTCCTGGCTGTGTGACCTTGGGCCTATCTGGGCCCCATGACCTTATAGTGTGAAGGAGCTGCACTAGAGGATTCTGAGTCCTTTCCAGCTCTAAACATCCCAAACCTAATTATTACCCTAAGCATCTATTATGTTGAACAAACGTGTACTGACCCTTGTCTCTGGGGGTAGCAAAATATTGAGAGTCTTTTTCTTCCTCTCTTCTGCATTTTGCAAATAGTTTCTACTAAGTTTCTACTACTAATAGTGTGTGTATGTGTATGTTCACAAAACCAAAATGTCTATGATTCTAGAAGGAAAATGAAAAAAAGTTTTTTTTAAGAGAGGAAAATCAGATAAATTTTAAAAGTAGAGGCAGGGGAGAAAGAAAGGGCCATGTGGAGGCCAAAAATCCACCTAGAGCAGAGGAAGCCCTGCAGGGACAGCATTCGATTTGGGGTTTCCCTCCTCCAGGGTGAAAAGTTTTTGTAAACTCTTCTGGCGTCATCTGCTGGTCATCCCAGAAGCAACAACTTAATGTGGTTTAAAAGGGGGCTTTGAAGTGAATTTGGAAACCATCGATAGGGTCATATTCAGGGTAAAGATCATATTCTATTTACAGGTAAATCTCACTCCAATCTCACCTCCAGAATTCACTTTTGATTTGGCGTTGCAGTAATGATTGTAACACGGACACCTTAGTCCCTTCTGTGCGTTCACCCGATAACTACGCACAGCTCCTCGTGCCAAGAAAGGCAGATCCTCTGGCTCCCTCCCAGCTAGGCTTGGGCACCACTAGAGAGGGAGGCACTCTGAGGAAATCCGCTCTCAGCCCGCACCATCTTTGAACAGTGTGGGTTTCGTCTTCCTCTGTCTCTGTCCCCTGGGTTTCCATAAACCTTCAACTCGGCCTTTTGAATAATTCATTGTTTCAAGCATTTCTTCATGGCCCCAGCAACTCAAAGTCCTGGTGAGTCCTCTCATTTATCTTCCACCCAACATTAGCCCTGCTTGTCCATGGAAGCTCCTCCAAGAAAACTGGTCCCTCACTCCCTGTGGTTCTGGGCTGTGGGTCATGTGGTCCAGCTGGTTTCTCGCCCTCTTCCCAACATGACCCTTCCCACAGAGGCTGCCCAGCAAAGGCGCCTTGGCTTCTGAAACTGGTCTTTAGGTGCAGGATAGTATGCATATCCAGAAAGATTTGTTAAAATACCCTCTTGTAGATATTGAAGGAAAAACATTTTCCTTCTAACACTTTTCATTTCATTCTAAAAGACACCTCTCCAAATATCAGTCTTAAAAATAGCCCTAACCAGACTCCTTGGACAGATGCAGCCACTCATCTGTACAGCTGTGACACTGTGATATAATAAGAAATATATATTTGATCTTCATCCCCAGTTCCTGGCACAGAGCTGCTAAAACTCTGTCATTTCCTGAGTGATAGGGGTGAGAGGAGCATTTTTTATTATATTTGGTTTGTTCCCAGTTTCTGGCATGGGGTTCAAAGAGCTTCCAGGTTGGTGAATGCACTCACATTCGGGGAGAGTTGTGTACCCCAAATCCATGAGAACACCTGTACTTGGAATCCTTCCAGATCTGCCCTATGTACCTCTTCATCTGGCTGTTCATTTATATCCTTTATAATCAACCAGAAATAGTAAGTATAAAATATTTTTAATAAATAACTTAGATAAATAAAAGATACCTCTCAAGTCTTTCTGGACTTCATCAAGTTCTTCACATGGTGTTTATTAGTAAAGAGTAATGAAATGGTCCGTCTGTCTCAAGGCAGAGAAGCACTCGGGAACCCCTGATTGGTCATGCCAGGGAGGGAAGGGCTCCCATATTTGGAAAGCAACAGGAATGCACCTCCCCCTGCAGCTCCTACATAGCCGGGCAGGCCCAGGAGTGTGTGCAGGAGGTGTGCAAGACGACAGTGCACCCGTGGCTCCAGAGGTGCACTGCACTCCCAGAGAGATCCCAAGGTATGTGGGGGGCAGAGTTTGCGTGTGCATTCCATTTTTGTGGCCAAGGTTGTTTATTTTTAATCAGACTGTAAACCATGCAATGATTTCTTTACTCTCGCCTCCTGGGATGGGTCCCACATCTGGGGACACTTGTGAGAATGTTCAGACATCACTGGTGTTCTTGCCTATGTTTTGGTCCTACAATAAAATGCTAGTTTAGGGTTGGCTGGTTGGGATTTTCTTTTGCTTTTAAGTCCTTGCCTCTGAAGACTAATTTCTTTCTCAAGATCTCTATGCTTTTATTTTTTAATTTGATGCACCCATAATTTATATTATTACTGTTATTTAAGATTTCTCCTACCAAGGGGTATGGGCTGATGACATGGGTGTAGCCCCTGTTTAGGAGATTAATGAATGTTTGCTTCACGCTTGGATCTCTTTGGAAAAAGTTCATCTGAGCTCACTGTGATTGGGGGAAAGTGAGGGGTGGATGCTGGAAGCCCGGGTGCTCAGGCTGCTGCCTGGCACACTTGTACCCACCCTGGGGCAGTGCCTGCAAGTAAAGAGAAGTCAGCAGAGGTCTCTTTGCAGGAGTTCAGAGGAGCCTGGGTGTGCACTTAGGTTGCATTTTGCCTCTTTTTCTGCCTAAGAACCAGTGTCACACTAGAGTTGAACATTTTAACAGAGAAGTACTAATCACTTTTAGGAATACTGCAGGGAGGATGTGTTAGGGCCTAAGCAAGCTAACTTTTCAACCTCCACCAGCTCTGGTACTCATGGACACAGTAAATCTTCTTCTAGAAGATAGCCTAAGCATGCTCTGCTGTAGTAACTCTTCCTGTATCCCTGATCCACATGGACAAAGGTCCAGGTGCTGGAGTGCCTTGAACAGTTGACCTTGAGAGGTGGATTTCCACAATAACTATTGTAAGTTCAGGAACCAGATGTGACGAACTACCAGATTGGGGGGCTTAAGGGGGAGGGATATTTCCTGAGGTCATCAGCAGCCTTTCAGATGCCCTGGGGCCACCTTGACTCTCAGTGTTTCCCCAAGCCCTCTTGTCTTCCCTGTCATCTCATTTCCTCTGAAATTCCTCACAGGCCCTGCTATTCACTTAGCTTAGGGGCTATCGGAGCTTCCCTTCATGCCCAGTGAGTCAAAAGCACAAAATTCGAGCACCATCCCCTCCAGCAGCCCAGAAGGGCAGTGGGGCATGGCAAGTGGGCACATGGGAAGAGCATCAGACAGAGCTGGATTCAAATCTGCCACCCACTATTGTGTGGCCTTGGGCAAATTACTTAACTTCTCTGAATCCCAGTACAACTTTTATAAAGTGGGAGTAATAATGTACCTACCCCATGTGAGAATTACGTTAGGCAATGTCAGTGGCTGGCACGTAGTAAGTGCAATAAGAAACTAGTTGAGGGAGGAGGGTGGGGTCACACTGTCCCCAGGGTAAGACTGGAAAGGATATCTATGAATAATCAAGTTGCCTGTTGCAGCTTCTGATCTGTCTGAGAAAACCAAGATCACTGTCCTGAATGGATGTAATTTCAGGCAAAAGCAAGAAACTTGGTATTGAATTGACTTAACCCTGTACAGCCCAAGCCTGCGAAAACAATTATGTTTCCAGAAAAATGTAAAGGGTGCAAGAATGCCATTCCTCTCATAGAATCTCCTACATGTGGGAGGGCGCAGGGGAGACTGGGAACCCCACTGGGGAAGTTAACTGCTCCAGCCTTTTCTGTTGCAGATTCTGACACAATGAGGAAGCATCTGGGTGGATGCTGGCTGGCCATTGTCTGCGTCCTGCTCTTCAGCCAGCTGTCCTCAGTCAAGGCGAGAGGCATAAAGCACAGAATCAAGTGGAACCGGAAGGCCTTGCCAAGTACCTCCCAGGTCACGGAGGCCCACACTGCAGAGATACGCCCAGGGGCCTTCATCAGGCAAGGCCGAAAGCTGGATATCAACTTCGGAGCTGAGGGCAATAGATACTACGAGGCCAACTATTGGCAGTTCCCTGATGGGATCCATTACAATGGCTGCTCTGAGGCCAACGTCACCAAGGAGAAGTTTGTCACCAGCTGCATCAATGCCACCCAGGCGGTGAACCAGGAGGAACTGTCCCGCGAGAAACAAGACAACAATCTTTACCAGCGGGTCCTGTGGCAGCTGATCAGGGAGCTCTGCTCCGACAAACAGTGTGATTTTTCGTTGGAAAGGGGAGCAGGACTTCGGGTCACTCTGGACCAGCCCATGATGCTCTGCCTGCTGGTTTTCATCTGGTTTATTGTGAAGTAAGTTTGCAAGCAGGCTGGTAGCCACAGAGATGAGTGTGGGTGAGCAAACCATGAGGGAGTTATCTCAGTTCTTCTCCCCAAGCCCCAAACCCCCACATGTTCTGAAGGTACCAAAGAGCAGTGATTGATTCTTCAGCACTTCAAATAACATTCCCAAGTATTCACTCAGGTTCTTGTTTGTATTTGATAAATGTGTGGGCATCAATTCTCTCCAGGCTCTACCTGAGGGTGGCTTGTTCCTCCCTGCATTCTCAGCTCCGGTGGAGCGTCTGGCACACCATATCATGCAATAAATGTTTGGTAAGCAGATAAAAGAATGCACCAGGGACTGTGCCAAGCACTCCACAATACTTCCCAACAACTCTTAGAGGTAGGTGTTATTCCCATTGTACAGATGAGGAAACTGAAGCTCCAAGATGTAAAGTAGTAAAGTAGCTAGAAAATGTCATAGCCATAATTCAACCCTGGCTTGTCTAACCCCAGATTTGCTGCTCTGTACAGTCCCACTTTTGGAAATATGAAAAGACTGATGCTGATGGCCATGTATTTGATACCTTATTACATGGAAGTTGATTAATTAGTTTAATTAAATTAAGATATAATAAAGGAATTAAACTAAAATAGAAATAAAAGCTAGACAAAAGCCCATATTTCCTTGTAAGCCCATATTTCCTTTCCTTGAAGTACTGCTGATTCTGAGTAGACTAGATCTACTCGCAGGATGTGCCTATGGCACAAAGATGTTCTTTCTCAAGAAGGATAAGTATTTTCTATTCCCATCTCTGAAATAGTCCATGTGTTTAAGAAACTATTTCTAAATAGCATGTTTGCTTTCTAATGTTCCCCCAACCCTGTGTGCATGTTTTAAGGTACATGCATATGAGCTTCTTTAAATATACTCCCTTTGTACAGGTACTCGATAAAATCTCTAGCCGTTCTTTTACTGCCACTTTGGCAAGGAGCCATCATTTCTGTGAATCACTTACAGCTTCAAAAAAAACAATGCCTTGACAGAAAGGTTAAAAAGAAACTATGTCTTTCGGAAGAACAAGAATTCATGCATGCCACAATCAAGAGCAGATACACCTCTACTTATCATTAGTTAAACTATGTATATATGACAAAATATGAATACAGTTTAAATAAGAATAATGAATCTAATGCTCTAAAAGACACCCCACAGGCCCTCTGGGAGTATGCTCAGAGACCACCCCCAAGAGTTGTTGAACCGTATTTGGAGATAAAAGTTGCTGAATATTATCAATTGTCTGTAAGGGTGAAAAAATGTGCCTTGTCAGACAATCTATCCTAAGTATTTTAAAACGTGAGTGTTGATAATGGTACCTCATGTTCAGAACCTCCACTGCTAATCAGTGTTCTTTGCAAGGATACATTTGGAAGGTTTTAACATAGAAAGTGGGTGGAAGACTTGGGAGCCAGGCAGCCCAGTGGAGCACCTTCCCCAGGGTGTGCAGGGACCTGCCGCACACCCCTGACAGCACATGAGGAACGCCCACCTCCGTGGCTCTCGTGCTGCTAGCACGGTGCCCATCTTCCACAATCCTGGTGAGTTCTAGACCAGAGACCAAGACTAAAGTCCAGAACACATACAGGTTATTTCCTACATGTCAATTTTTTAATAATAACAATAGCAATAAAAACAGAAAGAACAAGTACTTATAGGCTGATGTTGACATTTCAAGTCCCCGCTCTCCTGAGTTTAATTACAAGGGCACACACAGCCTCATAAGCAAAATGACTTCATTACTTATGTGAAAACACTCAGGCCATGATGTAGTACATTTTCTATAATTCCTGTCTTTTCTCATTTCATTAATAGTTCCAGAAACCAGATTTAAGTGGGCATGTAGTGAATTGGTATATAGTGATTCAAATGCAAAATTTATTTAAGGAACTTTTAATTGACTCCGTATGTGTTTGAACATCCTTGTTCATATTGATGAATTATGAGATCAAGTCAAGGCTTTGTGAGTCTAGTTTTCACTTTAGCAAAGGGTTGTCTGGTGCCTACTATGGACAAGACTACGAAGGATTTCTGAATTATTCTTGACAGAGTCATTTTAAATGTGAATAATTTCACCAACCATTGATTTCTTGTCCTTTCTGAGCATTCATTATTTTAATGTAAGTTTATTGTAAAAGTGACACTAAAATTACAACAGAAATCCAAAACATTGCCCACAGTCCCAGCATCTGATTGTCAGGGTTCTCGTTTTGCCCTATAACCTCCTAGTCCTTACCATTTGCATATACAAATGTACATATTTGCAATAATAATGTAAGTGAGCTTGTATATTCTAAATTTTTGCTCAACTTTATTCTATGCTTTTTTCATTTTCTATGATTTGGGGTTTCTTCCCTCCCCCTCTGCCTTCCCCAACCCACCCTCCTTCCTGCCTGAGATGTAGCCTCCACACTTTCCTTGTGCTCAGATATGTAGGACAGAGTTTTTTGTTTGATTACTCCTTTTAAAAATACTGTAATCATACATCTCACATTTAATCCTCTGCAATTTGCCTCTCTAACGCTGAGTCATGACCCTTGCTCCAGTGCAACAGCTACCTAGTTAGTTAACCTGTCCTTTTAGAATGCTGCATAATGTCCCGTCCCATGGAATAGACCAGGATTGATTTAATCATTTCCTTGTTGACGGACCTTCAGGTTGTTTCCAGTTTTTCACCACTGCAAACAATAAACATCCTTGTACAGACAACTTTGCAGTCTGTTACTTTTATTTCCATGGAATAGATTTACACGTGAAAGTTTCTGGAACAAAGCTGTGTGTAATTAAAATTTTCCTAGACATGACTAGATTATGTTCCTACATAGCTGGAGCATTTCGCATCCCCCTGCCATGTATGGTGCTAACATGTAAGACTTTCATTTAAGTAAGAGCAACTGCCTTTTCCACAAATGGTGCTTGAGCATCTTCTCTACTTTGCACACGACACACCTAAACCTTCCCAACTAATTTCTGACCATAAAAACCATTTGAAAATTCTAAAGCTGTTAGCAATTTCCATCCTACACCTGGTCCTCGGCCCAAAACATCTGGAAAGCAGGCAGAATGTGTGCAGGCTTCCGGCTCAGAGAGTGGTATGCTTGCACAACTCCACACTCCCCAACAGTCAGGGGAGGCATAGTGTGATGTTTGGTCTTGGTCTTTTTATTAATTTGCAGTAAAATAAGAAATGCAAGTATCTGCATTCCAGCAGGAATGTTCTCTAGGTCATAAAAATCAGAAGAAGCAGGAATCGAGCACACAGTGTAAATAGTCCACACTACTCCTTTCCTCTGAGTTGTCTGAGCAGACAATCAGCATCCCCTGGAGCCCCTCACACCCCACCTGGCTTAGGATGTGACTGGCAATCTTCAGAAACCCCACCCTCTGGTCCTAACGAGGTGTGTCCCAGGTAGTGCCATGAGTTTGTCTTGAGCTGCCCACACCCTTTACCTCAAGCTTTCTGATAACAAGTGACTGGCTTTGGGCAGTGGCCCAAAGTGGACCCTTGGCCTTACTTTGCACCTTCGGTTTGGTCACATCTTTCATCTCTACCTTTTCTTCATGTGCTGTATGTGGCTGGACAGGGATGCCGTAAGATGCCGATGTGTTGCTCTGTGGCACATTCTGGAGTCTGCCAGGGTCTCACCTGAAATGCTGACAGTGGGGCCTACGTACCCACATGCAGGCAGTGGTAATACATGGGCAGACCACACATGCCAGGTGAGTAATCAAGAAGGCTTACACAGATGTGGCATCATGACAAGTTTCAGTTTCCCCAGCTGAAAGTTCAGGTGCTGCTCAGTTGAAGAGCAGACCTCTGACAAGCCCAGCTCAGGACAGCACCTGTGTGTTCACATTTTCTGCCCCAAGCCCATGCAGTCAGACACAGCACAGGGCTCGTTCTTCTCTTATCCTCACTGCTGGTAGGAGACCCTGTTTCAATTGGGCACCCAGCTTTCCTGGTGGAAGAGAAGGGAGCCAAACTTCCCTGCTACTGGGAACAACAGACACCTGCAAATGGAAATAAGGTGCTATGCTTTTGAGACATCTCTTAGCCCATCCCATCAAAAGCCTGCTCCAGAAAAACAGACTCAACTGCTTCCCTTGGCAAATGGGAGCCTTCCCCTGGGCCCATGAGAGGCCTCAGACTGACCACCCCACTTCCAAAAGGACCTTCCTGGCAGCTGCACCCAGGCCAGAGCTGACCCCCCAAAAAAGCTTATCCTCTAATACCTAAGTGTCACTGCATCCCCAAGATGCTTCCCTCTATCTGGTCTGAATTTCTTATCTCCATTCATCCACCCTCTCCCTGGTCTTCCCTTGGAATTCCCAAATCTTTCTGTGGGAAATCATTGCCGTCTTAAACAATACGAATTGTTTTAACTCCAATAGGCTTGGCCTTAAATTATACAAGGAAGTTGGAACTCAAGGAAGCTGGAAACAGGTCAGGGCCAGAGGACCTAACACAGCTGGTCTCCCTGGATAGATGGAGGTGGGTGAGGGTGAGAGGTTGGGGAGACTGCTAGGAGAAGACCATTGCCAACTAAAAATTGTCACTTGTTATCTGCCTCTACAAGGATTAAATCACTAGCCACTGCAGTTGCTGACCTTCAACACATCCTGAGGGGAGTTCAGGGCGGAGATCAGGAATGAGGCACTCTGTGCTCTGGGAGAAACTGGCAGAACGGGCCTTCAGATAGTTAGATATCTTCAGGAGAAGATTTTATGAGCCCAAATTCTTCCATCTCCTCATATCTAGAAAAGAACTAAAATCACTAAAGTGACATCTGCTTCTCATGACTAACAGCAAACTTCTGCCAAAATGTGTGCCTGATTGCCAAAATCACATGTATACTGACCTCCCCCACTACCTCTTTGGAGCAGTTCCTCAGAGCTCTCTGAGATGCTGTCTCCTGGGCTATAGCCCTCATTTTGCCCCAAATAAAACTTAACTCACAGCTCTCACATTGTACCTTTTTTTCAGTCGACACCATCTATGGGAAGAATTACTCACTCAGGCTCATCAGAGGTGTCATCAGCATCCAACAGGGCTTTGGGCTCAAGAAACAAGGTTCAATACCAAGGAGAGAGATGTTCAAGGACTAAGCAGCGGGAAGGATCCAGGGTAAGGTCCTGGTTAGGCAGGACCCATATCAGTCGTGTTCTCCTTGAACACTTGAATTTCTCCTTGAATTTCCAAATCCATAATTCAGGTTTCTAATTTTTTTAACTGGCTCTTTTGACTCAAGTTTACTTAGCAATCAAGAACAAAATGAAGGACCTTATAGCATCTGTAATATTGTGGTTTATAAGAAATATATTGTTAAAAGATAAACTGAGGTATGTTAAAATTTTTGAGTTTATTTGAGCAAAAATTAATTTGAATCAGGCAGCATCCAATCTAGCAGATAGAGAGGAGCTCCAAAGATCTGTACAAAATGGAAGACGTTTATTTACAGAAGGGGGTGGGAAAAGGAAGTTACTAGCAAAGAGTGGATTGTTTGTGGCAAGGTCACCTTCCTTTAGGGGACAGCAGGGGTCTAACAGGCAGATTACCTTACTAGTACTGACCAGGTAATTCCAGACTGACTGGCTTAAGAGTCCACTCCTAGAAGAGGTTGAAATTGTAATTAATTTAGGTACTAAGTCTCAATCTGGTGACATGGGCTTAGTACAGGTGATTTCATTTGGGGCCTGCTGCCTCTTTTGTATCAATATATTTGGTCATATTCTGGTCATTCAGATGACCAAATCCATTTCTCATATATATTTGGTCTTCATCCATGGTTCCTGGTTCACCAAACCATTGGAATTGCCTAAGGAATTAGAACAATAGGATTAGAAAAATTTTGTCATAATACTAGTTCTCTTTCCTCAGTTCCTGAAATCACTTCAAAGTCATAAAGGTGAAATGGGTGTCTTGTTATTAATGACAAGCCCCTTTCCACAACTACTGGATTTATGTTAATGTAGTGACTTTTGGAAAGCACCTAAGAATGGGGGCTGGTTGCCAGGGGAACGAACTTTGAATTGAGGTTTGGAACTTTCAGTCCCAGCCCCTAACTTCTGGGGAAGGGAGGGGCCTGGGGGTTGAATCAATTACCAAATGCCAGTGATTTAATCAACCTTCCCTATGTAATGAATTCTCCGTAAAAACCCCAAAGGATGGGTTTGGAGCTTCCTTGTTGGTGAACATGTGGAGATTTAAGGAGCGTGGTGCGCTCAAAGAGGGCATGAAAGCTCTGCACTCTTTCCCCACCCCTTGCCTTGCCCTCTCTTCCATCTACATGTCCTTGAGTCATATTGTTTTGTAATAAACTGGTAATCTAGTAAGTAAAATGTTTCTCCAAGCTCTGTGAGCCACTTAGGTAAATTAATCGAGCCCAAGGAGGGGGTGGTTGGAACCTCAGATCTATTGTCTCAGGTCAGTTAGAAGCAGAGATGACAGCATGGACTTCAGATTGGTATCTGAAATGAGGGTGGGGAGCAGGCAGTCTTGTAGGACTGAACCCTTAACTTGTGGGATCTGACTCTATCTCCAGGCAGATACTGTCAGAATTGAGTTGAATTATGTATGACACCCAGCTGGTGTCAGAGAATTGCTTGGATGTGTGGGGAAATCTGCCCACCCACAAAAACCCACACTGGAATTGGTTCCAGAACCCTTTTAGAATCTCATAAAAGTCATTTATCCCTCCTCATGCCTAAGCCAAACAACATCATCACCTGTCCCCCTGGAGAAGAAAGTGAAGGCGAGCAGGAGGCAAAGGGTTGGTGGATTTCCCTCAGATTTTGGCCCACATAGCATAGCCAAAGTGGGGAGGGCCCCAACCACCCAAAGTTAAAGGGCTTTTCTGGGCTTATTGTCACAAGAGCAGATTCTAAAAAGTTCCTTTGGGAATTTCAAACGTAGTGTGGTCTGCAAAACTGCCCCTTCTCAGCTAAGAGGAGACTGACCTGTGCAGATGGAAGTTTCCATAAGTCCAGCTGCCAGACTCTCAGGGTAGGACCTGAGCCTGTCTGTGGGGTCCCCACATTTATATTTCAAGGCCACTGGCCCTCTGCCTTAGCAGATGGCTTTTACTTAGAGTTACAGATAATTTTCCTCTGGGCAATAGCTCAGCTCCTAACTTATGTTCAACAGTTTAGCTAATGTCCTTCTTTGCTTTATCTTGGACATTTTGTGGTTTCATCCATGCCTTCATTCCACAAACATCTGTTGAGTTCCTGCTATGTGTCAGTCTACTCTGTGCTGGAGTTATAATGGTTAGCAAGTAAGGCAATATCCCTGCTTTTGGGGGTCTTTACTTTCTGGTGGCATAAACACATACACATATAACCACAGATAAACTGCTATATCAGCTCTCTGGGAGTTGGGGGGAGCACTGGTTTGTACCATTTACCAATAGTGCCCTCGTGTTCTGTGCTCAGGTCTTAATTTATAAAGGTGATGAGTGATGGCATGGAGAGGTCAATGTCATGGATCACATTTTCCCTAGAAATGAGAGGCATGGCTTGTCACCACCACAGGGTCACAGAATGAATGCCAGACTTTGGTCAGGAAGAAGAAGCAGGAGAGAAGGGAGAGCCTAGGTCAGAAGCTTTTACTGGGGTTTCCTCGGGAAGGGCAAGGCAGGGTAAACAGTTTAGGACTGGCTAGCTTGAATAATTTCAGTGGACTTTGGGCTATAGTGGAGCTCTCTAGTTTTTTCATACCCAGCCCTTTAAAGCACAGGACTGATAGAGATCAGCTTCCACTGCTCTCAGCTGAGCCTTTTGCTATCTCTAACAACTGGCTGGCCCTGAGAGGGCAGTCTCTCTCCAGCCAGAGAAGTATTTTTATGATGTCAAAACATCACAATATAGAGAAAATTTTAAAAACATGATTAATACACCGAGCTAGTCTCAAGTTACCAGCTAGCTGACTGCAGAGCTGGAAGAGATAGATGTGCACAGTCCTGTGTGACTGGTTCCAGCACAACTAATTTGTTTACTTTGTAACCTTTACACATGTTAATTCACTCCATATGCCATTTTATAGCCCTCTAAAATCAAGGCTGAAGTCATTTCAAGTTGAGGGCTGTAGATGATTGAAGATTGCCCTCTAGATCTCTCTCCCCACATGCAGATTGACACCCAGTGGTGCGTGGGCTTGGGAAGAGCCAGGCCAGAGCAGAAGAGAGATGGCACATGGGCCTCCACTGGAGTTCAGGATCAGTTAGAAATAAATCTCTATTGACTCTCTATCACATGCCTGACCATCCCTGGGGCTCTGCAGATACCACAATGAATGAATCACCACTGCTGCTTTCCAGGTTTCAGTCTGACGGGGAAGTGAATAATGACTGAGCAGTGTGGGAAAGTGGTATGCTATGCATGGGCACTAGCAAGAAATGTTTCCAGAGAGGGCAAGTCTGAAAAGATGAATGAGAGTACCGAGGTGAAGAAGATAGGAAAGAGGCAGTATTATTGCAAAAACCAAAACCAAAAACACCATGGTACATACAAGGAGCTGCAAGTCATTCAGTCCAGCAGGGATGGTGGGGGCATATGGTGGAGAGTGATGCCATGAGGCTAGAAACCAAGAAGGGCAAGACCAACAAAGTTCCTTTATTCTGCTGGTCCTACAGGGCAGCACTTCTTAAGCTTTACTGGGGATCTTAGTTAAATGCAGACTCTGCTTCAGCAGGTTTGGGGTGGGTGAGCTCAAGATTCTGCAGCTCTATCAGCTCCCAGTGATGCAACACCATGCGTTCACGGACTATGCTTTGAGGACAGTGTAGGTAAGGGGGAGCACTGAAGGGTGTTAGGAATACTGTATCAGGCTTACATTTAGAAAGATGGCTCTAGGGACTTCCCTGGTAATCCAGTGGTTAGAAATCCATTTTGCAATGAAAGGGACGCCGGTTCAATCCCTGGTTGGGGAACTAAAATCCCAGTTGCCGCGGGGCAACTAAGCCCGCACCACAACTAGACAGAAGGCTGCGCACTGCAATGAAGAGCCCACATGCTGCAACGAAAGATCCCACATACCACAACTAAGATCTGACACAGCCAAATAAATAAATAAATATTAAAAAAGAAAGAAAGAAAGAAAGATGGAAAGATGGCTCTAGTTGCTGGGTAGGGAATGGGCTTCAGGCAGCCAGGGCTGCAAAAGGAAGAAGGTTAAGCCTGGCACATGGTGAGTTTGAGGTGTTCCATTTGGATCCTGCCTGTCCTCCCTTGTCTGACTCCCTTGTCCTCACTGCCTTCCTCACATGTTTCTCCTCCCAAGGGGGATGCTGGAGTCCTCAGAAATGCTCTCCGGGACATCTTCTCATGTCTGGGATGCCAGTCTGAACAGATCACTCAACTTTACAGATTCAGACAAATGTGTGCTTAATGTCACTTGGTCCTATTATACAACAGAGTCAGTTCATTTAGGGGCAGAATTTATTTCACTAGCTTTATAAATGGCTGTCCCCAGAGTACATATTCAAGACCTAAAGTGTGGTCATTTATGCTTTCTAATTAAACTTTACTGAATTTTATGGGGGAAACATGTGCTATAATGAGATTCCCCAAAATCTTAGGATATATTGCTTTGGAATGTTCACAGTCACAGTGGTGGGGAAATATCGTAGGCTCAAAGGGGCCAGGGAGTCTGCTATGGGGCTTAAAGGAGAGCAAATTATCTGCTCCTGGGGACATTAGAAATGAGATTTAGGTAGAGTCCATTAGAAAGTAAGAGAATGGAGCACAGAGGGTGCTCCTCTAAGAAATAGTATGTCCAAGGGCTTAAAGGTCTAGAAAGAGGTGACAAGTGTGAACACTACAGACAGCCCGGTATAACTCTAAAATACACTGTGATTAGGGGAGAAATGAAACAGGATGATCACCAGAGAACAGAACACAACGAACCTTGTGTGCCAACCAAAAGGAGGGCAGCTAAGCTGCCAGCTCACTAAACTCCACCCCACTGGCCAACCTGTTAGGAAACAAACATTTACTGAGCTGCTCTTGTGTGCTGGGCATCTGTGCCAGGCCTTGGGGATACAGTGATGGAGACCACAGTTAAGGAGCTTAGAGCAGGTCAATATTGGAGACAGACTTAAACAATGAATATGATTAATTAATTTCACATGTGATGACTGTCACGCATGAGTAAAGGGGATTTGAGTATTAAAACTGAGGGTTGATGTTTGTGCTGAGACCTGCAGAATTACGTGAGTGAGGCACATCAAAACCCATTCCTAGCTTTCTTACCCTGCTGGTGGGAGTGAAAAATGGTTCAACCACTTTGAAAAACTGTTTGGCAGTTTCTAATAGTTAAACATATGGCCCAGCAGGCCCACTCCTAGTATACCTAGGAGAAATGAAGAGAAATGAAAACATATGTTCATAAAAAAGCTTGCGTATTTCAAATGTCCATAGCAGCTCTCTTCTGAATAGCCCAAACTTGGAGAAAACTTAAATGTCCATCAACAAGTGAGTGGATAATCACATAAAAACTAGGGCATCGGGGCTTCCCTGGTGGCGCAGTTGTTGAGAGTCCGCCTGCCGATGCAGGGGACACGGGTTCGTGCCCCGGTCCGGGAAGATCCCACATGCCGCGGAGCGGCTGGGCCCGTGAGCCATGGCCGCTTAGCCTGCGCGTCCGGAGCCTGTGCTCCGCAATGGGAGAGGCCCAAGTACCACCAAAAAAAAAAAAAAAAAAAAAAAAAACAAAACTAGGGCAAATGTTTGGAGGGAAAGATGTTCTTGTTTAGCAAAAGAATATACATCTAAGCTTTGAATATACATCATCTACTCATATGATGAGTAGCTTCAACTTCTAATTATAGAGATCTTTCAGGAAAGAGGTGCTTTATCAGATCATCTTGAGTGAGTATTAAAGGTAATAAAGACACAGCTATTAGCTCCAGAGTCTTCTGTCTCATACAGCCCAAATTTGCAAGGCCCAAGAGCCTGGAGGTGGAGAGTGAGATGTGCTATAGACTGAATGCTTGTGTCCCCCACAAAATTCATATGTAAAAATCCTAACCCCCCAATGTGATAATATTAGGAAGTGGGGCCTTTGAGAGGTGATTAGGTCATAAGGGCTTCACCCTTATAAAAGAGACCCCTGAGAACTCCCTCCTATCCTCTGCCGTGTGAGGACACAGAGAGAAGACAGCTATCTAGGAACCAGGCATTGACTCTGACACCACCAGACACCAAATCTGCCAGTGCCTTTATCCTGGATTTCTCAGACTCCAGAACTCTGAGAAGTAAATTTCTGTTGTTTATAAACCACCCAGTCTGTGGTACTTTGTTTTAGCAGCCCAAACTGACTAAGACAAGAAGCAACAGAATTTCTGGCCTTATGGGTGAGTGTTGGTCTGCTACGCAATTTCTATGCCAGCAAAAATTCTCTGTCTATGGTCTCAGAGTTCCTAGATTTGGGGTGCTTATCCTGAATGGCTTCCTACATGAGATCATCCATCTGTACTTGACCCTACCTCAGGCATGGAATTTTCCCCAGTTGCACTCCACACATTTGTGTCTATCACTTCAAAACTAGGAACACTGTGAATCCACAAAGGTCTCCTGTATCCCATTGAAATGTCCTTAACACCTCTCTACAGATCAGACCGCACTGTCTTAGTTTGCTGACGTTGCCTTCTTCTTCCATGTATTCCCAAGCTGAATATGGATTTCTCGGGGATAAGAACTGGAATTTCTGCTTCTTTTGTATCCCACACAGCACCTAGAACAGAGCTGAGTGCATCAGCCGAATAAATGAATGAATGAATGAATCATGCTCTCTTGCCTGTGGAAGCCCAGTTTCCTCCTTCCTACCATTCCCACACCCACTTAGGAGATCCTATCATGTCTTAAAAGAGCTCCATATATGTCTGTCAGTATCATAGCAACAATATATAAGTGGCTCAAAATTATCTGGGATGAATTTCTTTGCCTTCCCACTCACACAAAAAGCCCAAGTACTCAAGAGTTTACAGGCACATGAAAAAGACAAAGTATAAGATTGTTGAAAAGAGATATGACAGGTTTTTGAGAATATCCTTCAGATGTATCAGAAACAATCCAGGTTGTAAACACTTGAGATTCTTCAAGGAAAGCAGAATGAAGTGATCTCTACAGTCTGTTTTGGATCTACTGTTCTTCGTTTTTGAGAGTCCTTCAAATCTATTCATATCCTTTTGAGGGCATTCTGCCTTGCACAGAAGAAGGTCATGGCACCTCAACAAAGTGCACAAGGTCCTTCATAACCCGGTCCTGGCTTGTTCTCTAAGCTCCCCTTCCATAACCCAAACACGTGCTTTACAATCCAACCATATTGCCCAGCCCTCAGAAGCCCTCCCTTACCCTCTGTAGAATTCCTACTCACATCTCAGAACAGTCTCAGATAAGACCTCCAGGAGACCTGTCCTCAGATTCTGGGTAAGATACCTAATCTCCTTGTCACTTTGTGATGTAATTATTTATTTACATGTGTATCTCTCATAGTGGCCTGTGAGTGCCTCCAAACCCAATCATTCGTTTTGATCACCTTGCGTTCCTCTACACAGCTGCTACCCCAATCTTGTCAGACTATCTGCAGGGACTAGAACCCTCACAATGTGGTCCTCAATGCCACTCTACCTGTCTGATTCCTGAATTCCACTGCTCTGAATCTCTTTCCTTCCACTAAGATCTATCTGTTTGTATTGAAAGCACCAGAACTTTGACATGCTCTAAAAAATATAACATGCCCATGTTCCTCTGCTGCTGTTCAAACCCACCTCCCAAGCCAGGCTCTCCCTGATGGAAGGATCTCAGCCAGATCCAGCTGCCTCTAGCCCAACACTTGGTTTGAGGAGCCCCCTGCCTCCCAAGAGCCACAATATGGCATTCTGTTAGGTCTTCCTAGAGCCATAGGAGGAAACAATGTTCCAGCATCAGCCAGCAGGGGGCAGTGCGGAAACACACAAACAAGGCCCTTCCCTGAGAGTTTCTCTCTGACTCTGAAGATGGCTTGAGCCATTCCTCAGTTCCCATGTCCAGATGGATTCTTCTCTTACCAATTATTCCTATTAAATTAGAAAATCCTGATTCACTTCCTGGATTGTTCGGAAAGGCAGTAAACTCTGCCAGTCAGTTCTGGAACCAAATGAGGACCAGAAATTACAGAACTTTTTCTCAGTGTTACCATATCTGAGTCAGCAAGATCTTTTTTTTTGCCTGTCACATGCAAAAGTTTTTTTCCGGCTTGCTTGAGGTATAATTGACATATAAAATTGTAAGCTATTTAAAGGGTACATAGTGGTGACCTTTTTAAAAAATATATTTATTTATTTATTTTTGGATGCGCTGGGTCTTCATTGCTGCGTGCGGGCTTTCTCTAGTTGCGGCGAGAGGGGGCTATTCTTCCTTGCGGTGCACGGGCTTCTCATTGTGATGGCTACTCTTTGTTGCGGAGCATGGGCTCTAGGCACGCAGGCTCAGTAGTTGTGGCTCATGGGCTTAGTTGCTCCACAGCATGTGGGATCCTCCCAGACCAGGGCTCAAACCCATGTCCCTGAATTGGCAGGCGGACTCAACCACTGCACCACCAGGGAAGTCCCCATAGTGTGACTTGATATAAGAATTCACTGTGAAAGGATTCCCCCCATCTAATTAATTAACACAACCATCACCTCATGTATTTATCTCTTTTTTTTTTGGCGAGAACTTAAAATGTTCTACTCTCTTAGCAAATTTCAATTGTATAATACAGTGTTATCAACTGTACCCACCATGTTTTATATTAGATCCTTAGACCTTATTCATAATATAACTGAAAATTTGTGCACTTTTACCAACCTCTCCCTAGTTCCCCCACTCCTCAGCCCCAGAAACAAATGGGTTTCTAATCCTCTCTGATGCCTTGAGTTCTAGAAAGTAGTTCTTCATATTCTATTAGAGCATTTGGACTTGTCTTTTAAATATGCTTTTAAATGTACCATAGATTTCTTTCTCTAATGAATAAAAAGAATTGTCTAATGTTGGGAAAGGGTCAAATTCTCCACGTTTAACCATTTGCACCACAGTGCAGTTTTCTTAAGAAATCCTGTTATACATGGATGGATCTAGAGATTATCATACTAAGTGAAGTAAGTCAGACAGAGAAAGACAAATATCGTATGATATCACTTATATGTAAAATCTAAAAAAATGATACAAATGAACTTATCTACAAAACAGAAACAGACTCACAGACTTAGAAAACAAACTTACGGTTACCAAAGAGGAAAGTGTGGGGAGAGGGGGGAATAAATTAGGAGTTTGGGAATAACATATACACACTAATATATATAAAATAGATAATCAACAAGGACATAATGTATAGCACAGGGAACTCTACTCAATACTCTGTAATAACCAATATGGGAAAAGAATCTGAAAAAGAATATAATTTAATATATTTGCTGTATACCTGAAGCTAACACAACATTGTAATTTAATGATTTGCTGTATACCTGAAGCGAACACAACATTGTAAATCAATATAAAATAAAAATTTAAAAAATCCTGTCATCAAATCCACAGAATTTAAAATCATATTATTTTGGCTCTAAAGTCATAACTTCAAACTATTTTGACTGCTGAATGTGTTGCTGAGATCATGTAAGCAAGCCACTCCAAAGCATATAACATGATCTTTATTGCATTATCAGTACCATAAAGAAATGCTTCTATCTCATCCTTCATTTCAAAACATATATGAGCATTTTCTTCCTGATACGTGTGCCATACCTTGGTCTTAGGGACCACGGCACACGTCTACTGAGGGACCTTTTATACCTACTGGTCACATAGCTAAAATCAGGCTAGTTAAACATGTAAACCAAATGCAAACCATCAATCGCTACATTTCAAAGAAATAATGTGGACATGCTGGTACAAGATGAGTCCAGGGGAGTTTTGGATTTTAAAAAGCATTTTGTAGATCACCAACAAGAATAAATCCATATCGGGACTTCCCTAGTGGTCCAGTGGTAAAGAACCCGCCTTCCAATGCAGGGGATGCGGGTTCAATCCCTGGTCAGGGAACTAAGATCCCACAAGCCACGGGGCAACTAAGCCCACATGCCACAACTCTTGAGCTTGCGCACCTCAACGAGAGAGCCTGTGTGCTGCAAACTACAGAGACCACACGCTCTGGAACCCGCGTGCCACAACTACAGAGCCCACATGCTCTGGAGCCTGCACGCCACAATTAGAGAGAGAAAACCCACATGCCATAACTAGAGAGAAGCCTGAGCACTGCAACAAAGATCCTGCATGCCGCACCTAAGACCCGACACAGCCGAAAAAAAAAAAAAAAAAAGAATATATCCGTATCTTGCCCAGTGTTGCTCCAGATAACCCTGGAGTTAAGCACAGAACCTCCACAGACAAATCCAAGTTAACCCCATCCTTACTTAGTTATCAAGGCTTTCTCCACAATATGTGTTGTGTGAAACCTGACAAACATCACCTCACCCAAGTGAACACAGTCAATGTGAACATTGATAAATCATGTTGATAGTATGTACTACTGATACGATGTGAAGAAAATGACGCTTTACCTCTGTGGTCTTCCTCCCCAAAATTCATAATAACTCCAGTCTAATCATGAGAAAAACACCAAAACAAACTCAATAGAGGGACATTCTACAAAATATCTGACCAGTACTCTTCAAAACTGTCAAGATCATCAAAAAAGAGGAAAAGTCTGAGAAACTGTCACAGCGAAGAGAAGTCTAAAAAAACAAGACATCTAAATAATGTCTCAATATTGCTTCATTAATTGTAATAAAAGTACCATGCTAATAATGTAAGATGTTAATAATAGAGGACATTGGGTATGGGGTATTGGGAACTCTCTGTACTACCTTCTCAATTTTTCTGTAAATCTAAAAGTGTTCTAGACAATCAAGTCTTGAAAAATACAAGCAACAGAAAAAGAGAAAGCATTTGCAATATATAACACAACAGATTTTTACATGGAATGTAGAAATAACTTCCATAATCAATGAGGATAAACAATCCAATAGAAAAATTGACAAAGGATATGAAAAGGCACACAGAAGAAATACAGTGGCCAATAAACATATGAAAAAGTGCTTAATCTCACTAACAATCACAGAAATGCACATTACATTAAACTAACAATAAGACTGTTTTTCCCTCAACAGCTTAAAAGACTGATGATAGGCAGTCTTAGCAAGGATGTGAGGAAACAATGAAAATGTATTCATATAAAACTTGTGTAATTAAATATGAATTAACACGAGTGAATTTTTAAGAAAACTCAGAGAAAAAAAGGCATTTTCCCTTTGCCAGACTCTAAAGAAAAATATGACTCAAAAATGATGAGTGAAAAAAAAAGTGATGGGTGGATATCCAATGGCCAACAACCACATAGGAAGGTGTTCCGTCTCATTCATCATCAGGGAAATGCAAATTAAAACTACGATGAGGGCTTCCCTGGTGGCGCAGCGGTTGAGAGTCCGCCTGCCGAGGCAGGGGACACGGGTTCGTGCCCGGTCCGAGAAGATCCCACATGCCGCGGAGCGGCTGGGCCCGTGAGCCATGCCGCTGAGCCTGCGCGTCCGAAGCCTGTGCTCCGCAACGGGAGAGGCCGCAACAGTGCGAGGCCCGCGTACCGGGAAAAAAAAAAAAAAAAAAAAAAAAAAAAACCTACAATGAGATACTATCACATACTAGAATGATTGACCTTACTGAATGTTGATGAAGATGTAGAGCAACTAGACTGTCAGTGGAACTGGCACAACCCACTTTGGAAAACTCTTGGACTGTATCTATTCAAACTAAACACGCACCTGTTTTAAGGCCCAGCAATTCCACTTCTTGGTAAATACACAACAGAAGTGAGGGCTATGGTCACCAAATGACAAAAATGTTCATGGAAGTTTTATTCACAGTAGTTCCAAATTGGAAACAACCCAAATGCCCATGGATAGCAGAATAGCTAGATGGTACAGCAACCAAAAAGAACTATTGCCACATACAATGTAAATGAACCTCACTGACTTATTGCTGAGAAAAAGAAGTCAGATGCAAAAAATAAACCATATTGTATGGATCCACTTCTATGAAGTTCAAGGATAGCCAAAATTAATCTAAAATTATAGAAATTGGCATAGTGACTGTGCGGGTGGGGGATGTCCCTGGGAGGAGGCTTGAGACAGCCTGATGGGAGGAAAAGATGCTCTATATCTGCATCTGGGTGGTGGTTATTCAGGTAGAGACACAGGTAAAAACTAATCAAGTGCACAATTAAGTTGTGTGCGCTTTACTTGTAAGTTATAAAGGAGGAAATATATGAGTCTTTGAATATGGGATAATTACTACAAAATGAGTCATTTGACTGTACTCACTGTATCATGTAGAGATCACATTTCAAAAGGAAACATTAAAACAAAGGAATAATACATAAAATGTGGTCTATGGAATATTATTTAGCCATAAAAGTGAATGAAGGTCTTCCTTGGTGGTGCCGTGGTTAAGAATCCACCTGCCAATGCAGGGGACTCGGGTTCAAGCCCTGGTCCAGGAAGATCCCACATGCCTCGGAGCAACTAAGCCCACGCGCCACAACTACTGAGCCTGAGCTCTAGAGCCTGCGAGCCACAACTACTGAGCCCGCCTGCCACAACTGCTGAAGCCTGCGCACCTAGAGCCTATGCTCCGCAACAACAGAAGCCACTGCAACAAGAAGCTCGTGCAACATAACAAAGAGTAGCCCCTGCTCGCCACAACTAGAGAACAACTAGCCCCTGCCATGCGCAGCAACAAAGATCCAACACAGCCAAACAAAAATAACACTATAAAAAAAAAAGAAAGGGTGGGGGGAATGAAAAATGGATGAATCTTGAAAATATTATGCTAAGTGAAAGAAACCAGACACAAAAGTCCACATACCTGTATGATTCCATTTATATGAAATGTCCAGAATATGCAAAGGCACAGAGACAGAAAGGAGATTAGTGATTTCCAAGGGCTGGGGGAGGGAGGAATAAGGAGTTTCTGTTGGTAGGCATGGGGTTTCTTTTCAAGGTGATGAAAATGTTCTGGAATTAGATAGTGGTGATGGTTGCATAGCTTCACAAATATACTATAAACCACTGAACTTTATGTAGGATGAATTTTAAACTATGTGGATTATATCTCCAAGAGAAAACAAAAACAGAGAAATAGCTTCAGAAATCCAAGGAAAATGGAATAAGCAGGGCACACTCTGTCATCAGGGTCAGCTTCATGGGCATGTGGACTGTGCAGCCATCAGAAGGGCCCTGTGCTTGGTTCAATGCTCTGCTGTTATTGCCTTGAAATTCTTTTTTTTTATAATTTGAGATGTAATTGACATATAATACATGTGAATAATAAATGTCAATTATGTTGGTTTCAGGAGTACACCATAATGATTTGATATTTGTACCTATTGCAAAATGATCACCATAAGGAGTCTAGTTAACACCCATCACCACACATAGTTACATTTTTTTCTTCTGATGAGAACTTCTAAGATCTGCACGTTTAGTAGTCATCCATAAAAACGAGTTAAAGCTTGCCATTTGAGACAACATGGATGGACCTTGAGGACACTATGCTAAGTGAAATAAGGCAGACAGAGAAAGACAAATACCTTATGGTCTCACTTACATGTGGAATTAAAAAATAAAAAACAAGCTCGTGGATCAGAGAACAGATTGGTGGTTGCCAGAGGCAGGGAAGGGGGGGGTGTAAAATGGGTGAAGGGAATCAAAAGGTACAAAGTTCCAGTTATAAAATAAATAAATCGTGGTAGGGAGGTGTGAATCTCCTTCCTTAGCAACTTCCAAATATACAGTATTATTAGCTATAGTCACTGTGCTGTACATTACATTCCTAGGACTTACTCATTTTATAATTGGAAGTGTGTACATTTGAAATTTTCAATAATTTTTAACAGGGGCCCGTATCATAATTTTGCACTGGGCCCTGAGAAGTAAGTGGCTGGTCCTGTGTGTCAGGAAGATGTCATCCTTAAGTGGCTGAGGCTGGTGCCTGCTTTCAGAAGTGGGGGCTGGGGAGGGGGAAGACACACAGGGAAAGCGTGGGACCGCTTTTCCTTCCTGTTTGGGCCTGAGAACTTGGATCCCTGGACACTGGATCCAAGGGCTGCCTTTCCATTCCCAGGGCAGCCTGAGGATAAGACTGAGGATCCAGAGGAGCTGCCTGGGTCCCTGTGCTGACCCAGAGGGCACAGCTTGCATCTGCTGGGGATGGGGAGAGGTTGCATGGGGGGCAGAGAAGGGGCTCCAATGCAGGGGGAGGGCCAGGACAGTGGCGAGGAGTCATCCCCAAACATGGCTCCCATCGCAGAGCATCCCATCTCCCTCAGGGTGCTATGGAGGGGGTTCCTGCAGCAGTGAGCAGGGGGCCCACCAGATGAACCCCAAGTCCCTCCAACTGCAGATTCTATGAGGATGGAAGTACTGAGGGGCCAAGACTGAGGCGTTGATTGATTTCTTCTAGTGAGTTTAAAGCTAGCAACCCAACACTGAGGAGGCTACCGAGGGAGAGGACCTGAAAGGCTCCAGGCAGTTCCTCTGCAATTAGTGTCTCTTTGCTGGGTGATGCTGCTGATGCTGATGAGGGTAAGGCCCTGGGATGGAGAAGAAGGGATAGCCCCAAAAGAACCCTGCACTGGGAATTCCCTGGTGCTCCAGTGGTTAGGACTCCTTGCTTTCACTGCTGAGAGCCTGGGTTCAATCCCTGGTTGGAGAACTAAGATCCCAAGAGGTGTAGCCAAAAAAAACCTGCTGTTTCTTGAGGGCAAACACAGGGCCTGGGCACATGGCTACTGCCTTCTGCACGTGGCAGCTTAAGGAGCAGATATATGGAAAACTGCTTTTTTTTGTTTGTTTTAGATTTTAATTAAATTACACAGTCTCGGGGCTTCCCTGGTGGCGCAGTGGTTGAGAGTCCGCCTGCCGGTGCAGGGGACACGGGTTCGTGCCCCGTTCCGGGAGGATCCCACATGCCGCGGAGCGGCTGGGCTCGTGAGCCATGGCCGCTGAGCCTGCGCATCCGGGGCCTGTGCTCCGCAATGGGGGAGGCCACAGCGGTGAGAGGCCCGCGTACCGCAAAAAAAAAAAAAAAAAAAAAAAAAAAAAATTACACAGTCTCTTTTGTATCCACCCATCCTCTTATGCACTTTACTTGTTTCTACTAATCCATGACAATTTTAACAAAAAGTTTATGAAGACATACAAATCAAATTATTTAATAACTAGAGATGCTGATTATTTTCAAGGTTTCAAAAAGGCATTTATTGAGTGGTTAGTATGAGCCAAGCTCTGTTCCTGTGGCTTAACCCTCACAGCCTTATCAGTCAGTCAATATAATTACCCTGTTTCACAGAAGGGGAGATGGAGGCTTAGGGACTAGGTGTGATTGGTAGTGAGCAAGGGACTTAGTCCATCAGTCTGGGTTCACTTTAACTTCCACATCTCGTTGCCTCCTTTTAATAAATTTTAGTATTTAAAAAATTTTCATCAACAAGGTTGGAGGATCATCTCTTGCTGCTGGAGTCTTCAAGTGGAGGTCATGGCCCTGGTGTGGGGGCAGGGAGGAGCAGGAGAATCCACCTAGCTCTGCATTGACACACTCTCCACCCAAAGCAGGACCAGGTGCAGATGGCATTCCTGGTCCCAGGTGCCCTGCCAAGAGGTTTGGAAAGCCTGGGGTCTACAATCATGCTTTCAGCTTGTGGGTCACAGAACCAGTCCCTGTCACCACTCCCTGCTCAGTTCCCTGGTTTCCTCTCCATTTCCATTTATCACATCCTCTCAGAAAAGAGACCGATGTCTAGGGCACCTTCTTCCCTAATTTAGGCATTTCCAGTTCACATGAGTCCTCGACCAGGCCTGGATGAGGGATGGGCTGGGCTGTCTCACTGAGAAGGGCTTGCAGCTGCTTTGAAGGACACTCCCGCCTCCTTGAGTCATCTTCCTCAGACACTGAATGAACAGGTGGGGCTGGAGCTGCTGGGAGTCCAGGAGGATCAGCTCATCCACATTCGTATCCAACACTTCTCCCATTGCCCACTACAGAATGGCTAATCTATCCTGAGAATACTGCAGACTTTAATTTACCAGCCTTCAAAGACAGGGTGTCAGTTCTAGTCTAGATATAGACCTAAGAGAAAAGAGTTTTTCACCATGTAGGGGACATTCCTCAGATCCAAACGAGGGATCTCTGAAAGCCTTACGAAGGTAAACTCCAACACCATTTTCCTGGGGTCTTCCCTTGGAGTATGGCCAAGAGAGAGATTGTGCCAAACCCCAAATCACTCTGCTCCTCTTATCAGCTAGTGTGCCCTTGAACATGTCACTGATCCTCATGGTGTCTCTGTCTCATCTGTAAGGTGGAGATAAAGAACAGCCTCAGGGTTGGTGTGAGAATGTCAAGAGCTTAGGGAAGTACCTAGAAAATAGGGAATGCTCAACAAATATTAGTTACTACACTGCTGCTGTTACTTCTACACTCTCATTCAAATGCCATGACATACCCATCATCTACCTTCCTTTCTATCCTCTGGATTTCCAGAAACAGTTTTCTGGGGGTAAGGAATTGGTAGCTGATAGTAGTTCTCCATCATACCCTAAACCAGAAAACTTGGTCCTATGAAGTTTACTCTAAAATGCATTATTAATCCACTCACTTCTCAGCACTGCCACTGTCACCACCTGGCCCAGGCTCTGCCATTATCTCACCTGGATGTCTGCAACAGCCTCCCAACTGGCACACCTGCTTCTATTCACACAAGAACAAAGATGGTCTATTACAAATATAAAATCAATTCTCTCTCCTCTCCTCTCCTCTCTTCTCTTCTCCCTTCCCCTCCTCCTCTTCTTCTTCTCTTTCTTCTTCCCCTTCCCCTTCTCCTTCTTCTTTCTCTCTCTCTCTCTCTTTCTCTCTCTCCCTTAAGACCTTTTTAAAGCTTCCCATTGTACTGAGAATAAAATTCAAACTCTTTGGCCTCAAAAGCTCTGTATCTCTTTCTAGCTTCACTTGCCCCTTTTCCCTGAATAACTCTGTTTCAGCCACCCAGGTCTTCCATCAGCTCCTAAAGCACAACAAGTTCTTTCTAGCTTCAGGACCTTGTCTCTTCTTACTCCTCTCCCATTATCATGGGAGAGCTCCTTCTCAACCTTCAGGTCTCAGCCTAAGTATTAGCTCCTTTCCAGACCTTTCCAGACCATCCTGCCTAAGTATGTTCCTTCAGGTGCATCTTTATCTCAGCTTCTTTTACCCTTCAGAGCACCTGTAACAGTCAGCTATTGCTGTGTAACAAACCATCTCAAACTCTATGGCTTAAAACCACAATCCTGTATTACCACTCATATCTGCAGGTTGGCTGGGCTCAGCTTGGCACAGCTGTGTTCCTCAGGGGAGGGCTGTGGGTTGCTTGCGGAGACATTTCTGCTCCACACGTCTCTCATCCTCCTGCTGGGACCAGACTGGTATGTTTTTCTCACTGCAGTGGCAGAGGAACAATAGAGTAAGCAGAAATGTGTGAGATCTCTTAAGATCTAGGCTCAAAACTGACACACTGTCACTTTTGTTGGAAAGATGAGATACTGAGTAGTATCCTGGGAACCAAGAAGGAACTCTGAGATGGAAAAACAAAGCAGGTAACTTCATAAAGTGAAATTATGAAGTTTATCGTGTAACTCACCTACAGGCAGGATTAGGCAGAGGATGATCCAGAGGCATTCAGAGCTGCAATCTGCTCTACCGAAAGGGGTACAGGGGGATTTAAAGAGGCTAAAGCTAAAAATAGAATCTGACTACCAAGGGAGAAGCATGTCTGCTCTGACAGGAACCAGGAGTTTTCCCTCCCCCTGGGGGTCTCATGACCATTAACCATTTGTATCAGCAAAAGTCATTCTTCCAGTTTTCATATCAGATGAAGGGAAGGGTAAGAGTTGATAGGGAACTCATCTGGCTAGGGCACATTCCTTGAGAGTAGCTGAAGCTCAGTCACAGAGAAAGGGGAGGGGGTAGAACTGCTGGCCTAAATGGAGCTGACAAAATGGAGTCTGTGTGGTTCAGCCCCACCCACATTCCACTGTCCAAAGCAAGTTTTATGCTCAAGCCCAAAGTCACATTTTTGTTCCTCCCTTCTCCACTAGAATGTAAGCTCTGAGCAAGCAAGACACTTGTCTGTTTTATGTATCTTTACCTAGATCAGTGTCAGGCATGTGACAGATGTTTTTTTTGTTGTTGTTTTTTGTTTGTTTGTTTTTTGCGTTATGCGGGCCTCTCACTGTTGTGGCCTCTCCCGTTGCAGAGCACAGGCTCTGGACACGCAGGCTCAGCGGCCATGGCTCACGGGCCCATCTTCCCGGACTGGGGCACGAACCCGTGTCCCCTGCATTGGCAGGCAGACTCCCAACCACTGCGCCACCAGGGAAGCGCCAGTGACAGATGTTTTTAACCAGTCCCTTATACATTTGAATGAACTTCTGAACCAGAAGTCTATGCTGAAATTCAAACAATTGTCCTATAAAACCATCATGACAGTTGGCTTTTCAGAAATACCTCTTGCTGGAGATGGACTTGACACAAACTTTTGCTTAAATGGAGTTCTTTATTAATCATGTGCAACTACATACTACTTGTCAGCAACTGCTTTGGATATGGCCTACGAATTACAAGAGCCACTTCAAGGTCCAGAATGGCAGAGAAAGCCCATGAAAGTGGCCCTGACCAGAACAAAGACCATGTAAGGTATTTTCCACCCTGGACATGGCAGAACCAATAAAGTTCAGAGCAGAGCCCAGCCCCAAACTCTCCTGGTCTCAAACCTGATTATCCTTTAGAGAAGGGAGTGGGAGGGGGCAGAGGCAGCTACAGGGTGAGTTGCAAATGTTGATGGGCCTCCCCTTGCACCTCTGAGGAGAATGGGGTCCACAAGAGGTTAACCATCATGGAGAGCCTCTAGGAGGGTGTGAAAACCAGCAGTCTTTGGAGTGAAGAGGCCCAGCTAAGCTAGTGACCACACCATGCAATTTTGGATAAGGCTGCTGACCTCTCTGTGCTTCAGTGTCCCCACATGAAACATGACACTAAAGCCCTTGCCAACCCAAAGGACAAATCAAGAGAGATGCGCTGGGTGAAGCCAACCCTTCCACTGGAATCACGCGTCCCCATCCAGGCTCAGAACCAGTGATTCCAAAACTTTTCAGATTAGACACCCGCTCAGTGACATTCTTAATATATACTAATATTTGTTTATAAATTATATACATGTACTTTTAAATATTAATGTTAGTGGCCTCTTGCACTTGCATTATTCATATTATCTTTGATCTATGTTTTTTGCAGTGATTTTTTTAAGCCTTTTAGGTTTTTTGTGAGGGCTTCAGCAAAACTAAAAATAATAGCTGCTGCCACTTATATCGTCCTTACCAAGGCAGTTTTCTAAATATTTTAAAGGAATTTAATCCCTGTAGCATCATCATGAGATGGGTCTTAATATTATTCCCATTAAAATGATGAAGAAAGTGGACAGAGAGTAACCCAGGGCTCAAAATAGCAGAATGAGGATTCGAACCGGAACAGTCTGGCTCAGAAAGCATCAAAACACACCAGGGATATGTCAAAAGCTTTATGTCCCGAACACTGAGCCCAGGGAAGTTGTCACCAGCAGCCTCTCCACAGTGTGAGGCTCTCTTGCACTCCCAGGATGTGCCTTTCCCTTCACTTTGTACAAAAAGATATGGGGCTGACACACAAACCAAATAAGGACACAAAGATCAAAGTGTCACTATTTTAAGAATTTTAAAAATTCAATTATTTCAATTGAAATGGAGGTTATAGTCCTGTCTTTTCCTGCCCCACTTTGGAAGCCACTGCTCAGAAGAGGTGGGGGAGTGGGCATAACACAGCGTCGGGACCACCAGAGGGCGCCCTAAACCACCGGCCCTGAAGGGCAAGGGCCTAACCTGTCTGCAGCACTCACGACCTGAACGCCTGTAACGAGGCCATCTGCCGAGTTTGCTTTTCGCATTCTCATTAGCTATCAGGCTCACCCAGTATGAAAGATGGGCCTGTCTTTCTTAGCTCCAAATCCTTCTCGGGGCTGGGCCTGGGATAGGGAGCCTGGCTGTTACTCTCCGCTAATAGCTGGGTAGGGCAATGACAACGAAATCCTCAGGGAGTCACAGAGCTAGGAGGTACCATCAGGGAGCATCACCTTCACCTGCTGCCTCCACATCTACCACCTCCTGGAGATACGTTTTTAAACACCTTTTTTTTTTTTCTTGGATTTTTGAATTTTATTTTATTTTTTTTATACAGCAGGTTCTTATTAGTTATCCATTTTATATATATTAGTGTATACATGTCAATCCCAATCTCCCAATTCATCCCAACCCCCACCCCCCACCCCACGCCACTTTCCCCCCTTGGTGTCCATACGTTTGTTCTCTACATCTGTGTCTCAATTTCTGCCCTGCAAACCGGTTCCTCTGTACCATTTTTTTAGGTTGCACATATATGCATTGATATACGATATTTGTTTTTCTCTTTCTGACTTACTTCACTCTGTATGACAGTCTCTAGATCCATCCATGTTTCTACAAATAACCCAGTTTCATTCCTTTCTATGGCTGAGTAATATTCCATTGTTTATATGTACCACGACTTCTTCATCCATTTGTCTGTCAATGGGCATTTAGGTTGCTTCCATGTCCTGGCTATTGTAAATTGTGCTGCAATGAACACTGGGGTGCATGTGTGTTTTTGAGTTACGGTTTTCTCTGAGTATATGCCCACTAGTGGGATTGCTGGGTCATATGGTAATTCTATTTTTAGTTTTTTAAGGAACCTCCATACTGTTCTCCATAGTGGCTGTATCAATTTACATTCCCACCAACAGTGCAGGAGGGTACCCTTTTCTCCACACCCACTCCAGCATTTGTTGTTTGTAGATTTTCTGATGATGGCCATTCTAACTGGTGTGAGGTGATATACCTCATTGTAGTTTTGATTTGCTTTTCTCTAATAATTAGTGATGTTGAGCAGCTTTTCATGTGCTTCTTGGCCATCTGTAAGTCTTCTTTGGAGAAATGTCCATTTAGGTCTTCTGCCCATTTTTGGATTGGGTTGTTTGTTTTTTTAAATATTGAGCTGCATGAGCTGTTTATATATTTTGGAGATTAATCCTTTGTCCGTTGATTCTTTTGCAAATATTTTCTCCCATTCTGAGGGTTGTCTTTTGGTCTTGTTTGTGGTTTCCTTTGCTGTGCAAAAACTTTTAAGTTTCATTAGGTCCCATTTGTTTATTTTTGTTTTTATTTCCATTACTCTAGGAAGTGGATCAAAAAAGATCTTACTGTGATTTATGTCAAAGAGTGTTCTTCCATGTTTTCATTGAAGAGTTTTATAGTGTCCAGTCTTATATTTAGGTCTCTAAACCATTTTGAGTTTATTTTTGTGTATGGTGTTAGGGAGTGTTCTAATTTCATTCTTTTAGATGTAGCTTTCCAGTTTTCCCAGCACCACTTATTGAAGAGACTGTCTTTTCTCCATTGTATATCCTTGCCTCCTTTGTCATATATTGGTTGACCATAGGTGTGTGGGTTTATCTATGGGCTTTCTATCCTGTTCCATTGATCTATATTTCTGTTTTTGTGCTGGTACCATATTATCTTGATTACTGTAGCTTTGTAGTATAGTCTGAAGTCAGGGAGCCTGATTCCTCCAGCTCCGTTTTTCCCCTCAAGACCACTTTGGCTATTCGGGGTCTTTGGTGTCTCCATACAACTTTTAAGATTTTTTGTTCTAGTTCTGTAAAAAATGCCATTGCTAGTTTGAGAGGAATTGCATTGAATCTGTAGACTGCTTGGGGTAGTATAGTCATTTTCACAATGGTGATTCTTCCAATCCAAGAACATGGTATATCTCTCCATCTGTTGGTAACATCTTTAATTTCTTTCATCAGTGTCCTATAGTTTTCTGCATACAGGTCTTTTATCTCCCTAGGTAGGTTTATTCCTAGGTATTTTATTCTTTTTGTTGCAATGGTAAATGGGAGTGTTTCCTTAATTTCTCTTTCAGATATTTCATCATTAGTGTATAGGGATGCAAGAGATCTCTGTGCATTAATTTTGTATCTTGCAACTTTATCAGATTCATTGATCAGCTCTAGTAGTTTTCTGGTGGCATCTTTAGGATTCTCTATGTATAGTCATATACATGTCATCTGCAAACACTGACAGTCTTACTTCTTCTTTTCCAATTTGTATTCCTTTTATTTCTTTTTCTTCTCTGATTGCCATGGCTAGGACTTCCAACACTATGTTGAATAATAGTGGTGAGAGTGGACCTCCTTGTCTTGTTCCTGATCTTAGAGGAAATGCTTTCAGTTTTTCACCATTGAGAATGATGTTTGCTGTGGGTTTGTCATAAATGGCCTTTATTATGTTGAGGTAGGTTCCCTCTATGCCCACTTTCTGGAGAGTTTTTATCATAAATGGGTGAAAAGCTTTTGAATTTTGTCAAAAGCTTTTCCTGCATCTATTGAGGTGATCATATGGTTTTTCTTCTTCAGTTTGTTAATGTGGTGTATCACATTGAATGATTTGCTTATATTGAAGAATCCTTGCATCCCTGGGGTAAATTCCACTTGATCATGGTGTATGATCCTTTTAATGTGTTGTTGGATTCTGTTTGCTAGTATTTTTTTGAGGATTTTTGCATCTATATTCATCAGTGATATTGGTCTGTAATTTTCTTTTTTAGTAGTCTCTTTGTCTGCTTTTGGTATCAGGGTGCTTGTGGCCTTGTAGAATGAGTTTGGGAGTGTTACTTCCTCTGCAATTTTTTGGAAGAGTTTGAGAAGGATTGGTGTTAGCTCTTCTCTAAATGTTTGATAGAATTCACCTGTGAAGCCATCTGATCCTGGACTTTTGTTTGTTGGAATATTTTTAATCACAGTTTCAATTTCATTACTTGTGATTGGTCTGTTCATATTTTCTATTTCCTCCTGGTTCAGTCTTGGAAGGTTATACCTTTCTAAGAATTTGTCCATTTCTTCCAGGTTGTCCATTTTATTGGCATAGATTTGCTTGTAGTTGTCTCTTAATGCTTTGTATTTCTGCAGTGTCTGTTGTAACTTCTCCTCTTTCATTTCCAATTTTATTGATTTGAGTCCTCTCCCTCTTTTTCTTGATGAGTCTAGCTAATCGTTTATCAATTTTGTTTATCTTCTCAAATAATCAGCTTTTAATTTGATTGATCTTTGCTACTGTTTTCTTTGTTTCTATTTCATTTATTTCTACTCTGATCTTTATGATTTCTTTCCTTCTACTAACTTTGGGTTTTGTTTGTTCTTCTTTCTCTAGTTCCTTTAGGTGTAAGGTTAGATTGTTAATTTGAGATGTTTATTGTTTCTTGAGGTAGGAAACAACAAATGACAATAAAAACATGATGATCCAAAACCTATAGGATGCACCAAAAGCAGTTCTAAGTTCCCTCTTAGAACTGCTTTTGGTGCATCCTATAGGTTTTGGATCATCGTGTTTTTATTGTCATTTGTTTCTAGGTATTTTTTGATTTCCTCTTTGATTTCTTCAGTGATCTCTTGGTTATTTAATAATGTATTGTTTAGCCCTCATGTGTGTGTGTCTTTTACGTTTTTTTCCCTGTAATTGATTTCTAATCTCATAGCGTTGTGGTCAGAAAAGATGCTTGATATGATTTCAATTTTATTAAATTTACTGAGGCTTGATTTGTGACCCAAGATGTGATGTATCCTGGAGAATGTTCCATGAGCACTTGAGAAGAAAGTGTAATCTGCTGTTTTTGGATGGAATGTCCTATAAATATTAATTAAATCTATCTGGTCTATTGTGTCATTTAAAGCTTGTGTTTCCTTATTAATTTTCTGTTTGGATGATCTGTCCATTGGTAGAAGTGAGGTGTTAAAATTCCCCACTATTACTGTGGTTACTGTTGATTTCCTCTTTTATAGCTGTTAGCAGTTGCTTTATGTATTGAGGTGCTCCTATGTGGGTGCATATAAATTTATAATTGTTGTATCTTCTTCTTGAATTGATCCCTTGATCATTATGTAGTGTCCTTCCTTGTCTCTTGTAACATTCTTTATTTTAAAGTCTATTTTATGTGATATGAGTATTGCTACTCCAGCTTTCTTTTGATTTCCATTTGCATGGAATATCTTTTTCCATCCCTTCAACTTCAGTCGTGTGTGTCCCTATGTCTGAATTGGGTCTCTTCTAGACAGCATATATATGGGTCTTGTTTTGGTATCCATTCAGCGAGCCTGTGTCTTTTGGTTGGAGCATTTAATCCATTCACGTTTAAGGTAATTATTGATTTATATGTTCCTGTTACCATTTTCTTAATTGTTTTGGGTTTGTTTTTGTAGGTCCTTTTCTTCTCTTGTTTTTCCCACTTAGAGAAGCTCCTTTAGCATTTGCTGTAGAGCTGGTTTGGTGGTGCTGAATTCCCTTAGCTTTTGCTTGTCTGTAAAGCTTTTGATTTCTCCATCGAATCTGAATGAGATCTTTGCCAGGTAGAGTAATCTTGTTTGTAGGTTCTTCCCTTTCATCACTTTAAATATGTCATGCCACTCCCCTCTGGCTTGTAGAGTTTCTGCTGAGAAATCAGCTGTTAACCTTATGGGAGTTCCCTTGTATGTTATTTGTCGCTTTTGCCTTGCTGCTTTCAATAATTTTTCTTTGTCTTAATTTTTACCCATTTGATTACTATGCTCCTTGGTGTGTTTCTCCTGGGGTTTACCCAGTATGGGACTCTCTGTGCTTCCTGGACTTAGGTGGCTATTTCCTTTCCCGTGTTAGGGAAGTTTTCAACTATAATCTCTTCAAATATTTTCTTGGGTCCTTTCTCTCTCTCTTCTCCTTCTGGGACCACTGTAATGTGAATGCTGTTGTGTTTAATGTCCCAGAGGTCTCTTAGGCTGTCTTCATTTCTTTTCATTCTTTTTTCTTTATTCTGTTCTGCAGCAGTGAATTCCACCATTCTCTCTTCCAGGTCACTTATCCATTCTTCTGCCTCAGTTATTCTGCTATTGATTCCTTCTAGTGTATTTTTCATTTCAGTTATTGTATTGTTCATCTCTGTGTGTTTATTCTTTAATTCTTCTAGGTTTTTGTTAAATATTTCTTGCATCTTCTCAATCTTTGCCTACATTCTTTCTCCGAGGCCCTGGATCATCTTCACTATCAGTATTCTGAATTCTTTTTCTGGAAGGTTGCCTATCTCCACTTCATTTAGTTGTTTTTCTGGGGTTTTATCTTGTTCCTTCATCTGGTACATAGCCTTCTGCCTTTTCATCTTGTCTATCTTTCGGTGAATGTGGTTTTTGTTCCACAGGCTGCAGGATTGTAGTTCTTCTTGCTTCTGCTGTCTGTCCTCTGGTGGATGAGGCTATCTATAAAGACCTTCTTTAATGATTTCAGGGTGAAGCATCTGTCAGTACATTCTGCTTAAAAAAAAAACCTCTAACCCACACACTCACACATCATCCGAACCTCTGAGGTTAGTGTGAATGACTTTTTGCTTTGGGACTGCATTTGATCACCCTAACCTTGACTCTCCAAGGTGTCCTCTCAGGCTGAGCGGATGCAGAATGTGGAAGTGGTGAGGCAGAGTGTGAGGTAAAACAGGGGGCTAGCAAGCAAAGCTTCATCTGCTGCTCCCCATCGCTCGCATTACTGCAGGAACCAGTGCTTTCATTACTGACAGAACCATATATCCCCCCCACACCTCCCCCCCACACACACATACACACCCCCAACCCGGGAAAAATTGTCTTCCAGGAAACCGGTCCGTGGGGACTGCTGAGGAAAGAGCTCTGACAGGTTCACTCCCCCTAGGCCCAGGGACTAAGAGTGTTATTAACCTCAGCATTACCTGCATCATCTTGTATTCCTTTCCACCAAGGGGAGGGCAATGTCAAATCCCAGAAAATACCCTGGGTGAGTTTGCAGCATTAGAAGTCAGGGTTTTATGCTCATGCAAATAGAAAAGACCAGTCATTAGTTCATTCAGTGCAACAGAGAAGGATGTCTTGACCATGAGGAATAACAGAAGTGAAGGAGACTGAAGAGAGCTCTGTTTTCTGGGAGCTTCCATTTTAGAGGGGGAGACAGACAACATACAAATAAACAAGAAATGTTCTACAGAGCTGAGTGAAGTTGATGAAACAGACAGATAACAAAGCACTGAGGAAAGGTTGTATCTTGATTTGGGATATTGCTACCTGGATGTATACATTTGCCAAAACTCTCTAAGCTGTACATTTAAGATAGGTACATTTCATTGTATGCAGATTTTATCTTAATAAAAAAAACTTTCTTAAATAATGAAAAGAGTGACTGGAGAAGGAAGACATTACTGGGGTGATCAGGATGGCCTCTTTGCAAGGAGACATCTGAGCTGAGACTTGAAAAATGAGAATGAGCTAGAATGAGAATGAGCTAGTTAGCTATGGTAACTATGCAGCCAAGACACTTCAGGAAGAGAAACCCATGTGTTCAAATGGCCCAAGTTGAGAATGTGTTGGTGGCATGAGAAGGAAAGTGTGAGCAAGGGGAGAAGGAGGACAGGTGTGTGAGATGAGCTTAAGGAGGTAGCCAAGGGCTGGTGATGAGGACCTTGAAGACTGTGTAGGAGTTCATTGTAAGTGCAGTTGGAAGCCAGTGGGGGACAGCTTAGAGGAAAGAGAGCTCCCAAGCCTGATGGGCCCCAGGGCCATCTCCAGGCAGAGTCTATGGAAGAGGGAGGAGGAAGCAGCCAAGATGAGAAGCTACCTGAGAACTAATGGTAGGAGTGGCCTGGACAGCAGGTAGCCAACTGGGATCCAAGTTGTCTAGGGTGGGCATTGTGGCCACAGGTGGAAAATACAGCAGGGAACGTGCAGGACCTAGACAAGTCAGAAAGATCCAAGTTCACTTGGCGGGCTCTGCGGCCTGGAGTGTTCTACAAGTGGGCACCAATGTATGACCCCTGAAATGAGCCCCTGGAACAATTGAAAAAAGAATCAGAAGAAAAAGGACAAGGCTGAATGTCACAGCAGGAAGGGCACTGCCCAACCACTGGTCTGAGCTCCCTATATGCCCCCTCCTAGGAGTCCACAAGCCATCTTGTGGACACAGCCTAGGAAGTCCAGTGTTCCAGGAAAGAAAAGCCTGGTTGGTCCCTATGGTGCATAAATTAGTCCCTGAGTCTGCAGAGCAAAGGATTTCTCTAATGTGGTTGGGTGACAGAAAACTCAGCAGTGTGTCCCCAAAATGCCTGCAGTCATTATTTCTGTCTGGCAGATACCTTTGGGTTGTCAGCTGTGTTCTCTGAGGAGAATGAAGGAAATCACCTCAAAGTTGCCCCCGAAAACCTAAATAACCTGGACTACTTAGAGAAAGAAAACCTAAGCTGAATATCTGAGATGGGGCCATCTGTTGTAATCTGAGAATGGAGGCAACCTCACCAAGGTGAAACAAGTTGGAGCTAACTGCTTGGGCCGGAGCAAGAAAATAGAAGGGCAATTTCAGCATTTCATTCAGGCTTGCAAAGAGAAGGGCTCCTCCCCTGGGACACACTGTCTTTCCAGAGATGAAAACACCCTCTTTCTCATCTCTCTGTGTCTGGGGTCTTAATTGATTCTAGTGTTAAATGAATGACAGAGGAAAAGAACCAAAGCTTCCTCAGTTCACTAATTGCTTTGGGAATTACCCATAATTTTTTGGTGGCCTTGAGATGGCCTAGAAGAAGGGAATGAGCTTTGAGACGTGTGGGTGCTGGGAGCTGGGGGTCTGGGGTCAGCCTTGCCTTGGTCTTGTTTCTCTTATCTTTGTTTTTCATGGCTGGGCAGTGTTCCAGGCTTCAAAGTTATGCATTTTCTTGTCTGCTAAACAGGGTCATACAACCGACTGTGGGCATCATTTTTTTCTAACTTCACTTTTTCCAAAGCAGTCCAGGCTTTCCATAGTGTAGTAGGTTGAAAATTCCCCCCAAAATATAAGGTCCTGATCCCTGGAACCTATAAATATTATCTTATATGGAAAAAAGATCTTTGCAAATGTGATTAAGTTAAGGATTTTGAAAGGGGGAAATTATGGTGAAATATTTATGTGGGCCCTAGATAAATTCCTGGAATGGAGGAGAAATGGATGCCCTTTCTATTTAGGGCATCCAGGAAATTGCAAGATGAAGAAATGCAGAAACAAGTTTACAAAAGTGTGGAATAGCTTAAATATTTACATCTAACAAATTGTCACTTTTTTCTTTTTTTTACCTTGAGAATAGGAAGCATGTATTTCTTTTTTTATTGGAGTACAATTGCTTTACAATGTTGTGTTAGTTTCTACTGTACAGTGAACTGAATCAGCTATATGCATACATATATCCCTACAACAACTTCATGTAGCAGACATTGTTCGTATCGCCTGCTATTTCTGTGTACATACACATGACCACTAACAGCCAGCACCTGTGTCCCTTGGCCACCAGAGTCTGTTCTGCCTGTGTACACTGCAAGCCAGATATGCTGGGGAATTAATGGATCCCCCTCTCCCAAGAGCAGCCCCCTACCAATGCCTGATGAAAGTTGGTGTATAAATACCCCAGCTCTCTCACCCTTCAGTGGGAGAACTCTGAGGTGTGCTCTACCCTGGCTCCCAACAGTCTGCTGTGGGATTGAGCTGTAGTTGCCCATAGTGGTAACTTAACTGATAACTCACCCTATATTGGCTTCCTTCCCTTCCCCACTCCACTTCCAGTCTTTCTTGGAATCACCTCCCAAATAAACTTCTAGTCCTCAAATCCAGGACTTAGAGTCGCCTTCTGGAGGAACCCAAACTAAGACACTATTGTATATCATCTAGTGATAGTGTTAAAAGCGTATATTTAAGGCCCTGCATTAATTTGAGCATGAGCCAAATGGCCCTGCTGGTCCTGGTGGAAGCTCCAGATAGGAGGTAGAGCATTAACTCTGGGTATGACAGGTCAAAGCAGACCCAAGCCATTGGTTTGAAGATGCTAGAATGTGTAACCAGTATGGAAAGAGTCAATGGTGTGAAAAGGACCACATGGGCCTCTGGTCAGTCATGTAGCCAGATGCCTACAAGCATCTCTCTACAGATGCCTCTTGTAGAGAAGAGGCACTCCCCTGCTCAGGCCTCAGGAGAGAATGATGTTCTGCTTCCTCCCCACCTTCCAGGGCCCTGGGGCACCCAGGTGCCTAGCTGAGCGGGATGGGTTGTATCCTATTGGATAAGGGCTTGCACTTCAGCCACCACAGCTGGAATGGTGGAGATGCAGATGCCATGATAGTAGCAATGGGATGAATCATAACTTTATTTCAGGGAGGAGGTGAGTCATTGGGACTGGGGTAATCAGAGTCTGGAGAGGCCATCCATAAAGTGTCTGCTCCATTGCCTGTTAGGGTTTAGGATTGCTGACTCATTAATGTCAAGTTTATTAGAGTTGTTAGCATTAATGTCACTGAGACTGGGAAAGTCAGGCTCAATAGATCTAGGCTCCATTGAAACTGTTTCAGGTTAATTTGGGTTTGGGATAATTTTGGGTCAATTAGAATTGTTTAGGGAATCTGGAATTTAAGTGTATTTAGGATTTCTTGGGTTTTTTATGGCCTTTTGGACTGAAAGGGTTTAGAGTCATTTAAAGCAAATTTGGATTTTAAAGGTGCTATAGGGAGGTGTAAGGTTTAAAATCTTTTACAGTCTATTGTGATCCTTAGGGTCATGTAGAGCTGTTTGAGTTAGTTTAGGGTCACATGGGATAATTTGGGGCTTAGGATTTTAAGCATCATTTAAGAAACCTGAGGATGTTTAGTGCTGCTTAGGATTTAGGGTCTAGTTTTGTTTAGGATCTTTGAGGACATTTTAGAATGTAGGGTTGTTTTAGTTTTCTTAGGATCCTTTGGGGCCATCCAGGTTTATGTGACTTCTCTCCTTGTTGTTCAGAGTGCGATTTGTGAACCAGCAACAATGGCATCCCCTGAGAGTTTGATAGTAAGACAGGGTCTCAAGCCCCACCTCAGATCTACAGAATCAACATCTTAACAAGATTCCCTCAAGAAGGCCTCTCTTCTAGCACAGTGCAGGGTCATGTGGGACCATTGCCAGTCATTAGAGCTTTAGGGTTTTTAGACACATTAGCCATTGGGTCATTGAAATTATTGGATTCTTTAAAGTCCTTAGAATTAGGGTCATTTTCATCATTCAGGGTATTTTATGTATTTAGAGTTAGGATCATTTAGGAGGCAAAATATTGAAGGTCTTCTAGATATTTCCAGTGTTTAGCTTCTACTTGGATTGCTTAGAGTTTTGAAGGATGTTTTATATCATTTGGCATCATTTAAAGTCATTGACATTCACTTAGGGCTTAAGTCATTTTGAGTAATTTACTTCTCTTCAGGATCTTCAAGATTATTTGAAGTCTTAGGCCATTTCAGGTATTTAGGATCACCAAGGGTTTAGGATCATTTGCAGTAATTTATGGTCCATTTGCAGTGATTTGTGGCCCATCGGATAGTTTGGGATGTTCCAAAGTCATTTTAGGGAGTTCCCTAGTGGCCTAGTGCTTAGAATTCCAGGCTTTCACTGCCATGGCCATGAGGCACAGCCAGAAGCAAAGAAAAGAAAAGTCATTTTAAGAGGGATTATAGTGATTGTGATAAAGAATTTGGGTCAAGACCTTGAGGTTGTTAACCTTGGTGGTCTTCGCATTTTGAGGTCTTTGTGTTTGGGGTACATCTGGATATTCATTTGTTCATTGCACAAATATTATCAAGGTGCCTACCAAGAGTCATGTCCTACTCTGGGTGTTGAGGTTACCCTCATAGAGTTTGGGTTCTAGTGGAGAAAATAAATAAATCAACAATGCCACCTGAAGTTCAAAACCACTGGCATGGAATTTACAAGGATCTTCAGGATCCTCGAGTTTTTCTAGGGTGGGGAGATTCTAAGGGCATTTTAGGATCACTTAGGATCATTTGAGTTATTTTAGTATTATTTATTGTTGGAAGAGTGTGCATATGTTTTTAGGGTGCTGGTAGATACCTGATTAAATTTATCAATTTATTTGATAATTATCTGAGTCACTCCAGGAAGAATCTTCAATGCCACTATCCCCAGACATTATCTTCCTTAAAGCCCTTGGGAAAAGTACTTTGAGGGAATGTAGGTCAAACCTCCTGGCTCAGACCTCCAGGTGCATGAGACAGGATCGGGAAATAGGGAGTGTCCTGTGTGCTAGAGTGGGGTGAAGCATACATTTATCCAGAATCTACCATAAAAGGCTTTGATTAGCCAAGCAGGCCTTGCTTCTGGTACCCAATTCTTAATAAAGAGAACTTCAGAATGTGAGAAACTGAAAGCAGAGCAATCTGATGGTATATTCTGGCGAACCTCAGGTTTCCAGAATTCGTGATAGGCATTTTTTTTCTCCTTTCGAAAGCTTTTGCTTGTCCAGTTCCTGAAAGGAGCATTGAGAGTACAATTAGAAAGTGAGTTTGGTGTCCAGTGTGACTGAGACTAAACACAGGGAGCTCCTGAGTTTCTCACAAGGAGACTCCATCCTTCAGCACAGTCAAGACATCAGAGTGGCTGGTTTTCTCAAAGATCTTAGAACTATGGATGTGATCTTTCCATTCTGGTGTCTATATGTGTGTGTGTGTGGTGCGTGTACATCGCACACACACACACACATATGGTTTTGGCATATAGAGACTGCATTTCAGTTGCACGATGGGCCTCGTGTTACAACGGGATTTTGAAGTCTTGTGCTTAGAGAAAACTGACACTGGCAGGGAGATGAGAGCCTAGCTGGCTTTAATCCTCTGGCCATTGTTTTCATTGTTTTGTGTTTTTACATTTACATGTGCTTTTGGACACACTAAACAGGAAATTTTAATCCAAAAGCCAATGTAGGGAATTCCCTGGCAGTCCAGTGGTTAGGACTCTGAGCTTCCACTACAGGGGGCACGGGTTGCATCCTTGGTGGGGGAACAGAGATCCCCCAAGCCATGTGCCGGCAAAAAAAAAAAAAAAAAAAATCCAATGTAATAGAAGCATAAAGAAAACATAATCTCACCACTCCAAGGTAACTTTTTCAATAGGCTTTTATATATAGGCCTGCAATCATACTGAACATGCAATTTTATTCACTTTATGTAATGTTTTCCAATGTTTCTAAATAAATGTATAATTATACTTTTAATGGCTGCATAATACCCATGTTTATGGTTTTTATTTTACCTGTAGCATTATCACAGAAGGAAAGAAGAAAGAAAGAAAAAGTCCTACTCGGCTTTGGCTTTTTTTTGATTGAGGTATACCTACTTGGCTTTTTATTGGGATTAATTAGATCAATTTGAAGAGAGTTGCTATCTTTCCAATTCATAAATGAAGTATACCTTTCCATTTTTAAATTTTATTTTATGATCTTTTATTGCTGATACATAGAAATAAAATTAATTTGTATATAGTCACATTGTTTTAGCAACTTTGTAAAATCAATTTATTGTTTCTAATAACTTCTCTCTAGATTATTATGACCACTTTAAATTCAACTTTTATTTGTTGGTTTCTTTTAATGGGTCATGGATGTTGTAGTTTGCTCTTTTTGCTTAGTTAACTTAAGGGTTTTGGCCAAACTACTTATATTAATTTTTGTGACGACTCATGTTATTGCCAAAATTTGGTGAAGGAACTTTTTAAGTTAAACAATACATTACATTTCTGTAAGTATGTCCCTTGCCTTTAAAAATCTTTCTTTGGGGTCATTTTGGATTCCAGGCTTTTTATGGCCCCAGACATTCAATATTGGCTATGTGTGGGAGTTCTCATCAGCATTTTGTTCCTGAAATTACACTCCAGACATCTCTGAGACATAATTATTCCCATTAGTAAGACAGCCCACGCTGTCCTGTTCCTTCTGATCCAAGCTTTGGCACAAGCTACCCTCTGGGAGCCCAGGTTTCTCTCAGTGGAGGATATTTTAAGAGACCCAAATATAGGTGCTGCTGATCCCTTAGATGGTTCTGCAGACACGGGTAGTGTGACATTCAAAGTCACAAGTTAGTGCTAATGTATCCAGTTTTAAAACTCCAAAAGAAAAATGGATTTTGCTCTAATGCAAGAACATTTAAATCAGCATTATCAAAACAGTGATATATAAAATATCCATATTATATTCTGCCTTCCACCGAAACATCGGTTTAGATTTCAGTTCTAGCCTAAAGCTTAAACTTAACATTTAAATTCCAAATTACAGCTTTTCTTAAAAATCTCACATATTAAAATTGTGATAAGCTGCCTTTTGGCCAATGCATAGAGTGACCATATATATCATCCACAATGGGACATTTTGAGAGCAAAAGGAGGTGCTATTAATAGTTACACTAGAGCAACAGACATAAATTGGAATTGTCCTGAGCAAACCAGGACTTACAGCCCCTACCAATGAGCCCATAGTTTTAAAACTTCTAAACTTATGTACTTAAAAAGTATATATTTATAAGGTATTATTTCTATAAAGTTAATTTACATAGTTATTGTTATATAATTACATACTTAAATAAAAGTAATCATTTTTATTTTGTTTGGTTGGGTTTTTTTCTCCCCTGCATTCCCCCCACCTCCTGTTTTTCTTGGTTTTAAAATGAAAAGAGCAATGTCAATTTTATCCAAGTTCAATTTTCAGTAGGTTTGCTTGCATCTAAAGCATTCCAGCAAAACCTACTCAAATGTATTCAGAACTTTAAAGTCTGGTGCTCACAGCAAACTCCATTCAGTAAGAGCTTCATTACCTAAAATGGATACCAATAAATTATTTCATAAAATCTGTTTTCATAAGGCAAGACAAAAACTGCCGACTCCTTTGGCAGCGGCTATTAGTATTTGTTGGGTGACTTCAGGCACTCTTAAATTCTATAAAGTTTACTGCCTGATTTGGGGTCTTGGTGGGGCCCCAAACAGACCATTTATCTTTTGTTTATGTTGCCTACATCCACATACTGTACAGTACAAAACCCTCACTGCCTTGGAAGTGTTACCTTGGAAGTGTCTCCTCATCTATTTCACTTAGTTTAGTTAATTCAGCACCTAAAAAGCTACTGCTTGGAGTGAAAACTCTAAATGTAAGAAATCAAAACAACAATTAAAGGGGAACCACCATTATCCAAACTTTTCTCTCTTTTTAAGTACCTATAAGCATTGTTCGGCGGCATTGATAAAAATCTTGTCTTGGTTGCTACCTTTTTCTAGAGGCCAAATTATGTTGGTCACTCTTTATGCTCCATGGCCAGATTTCCTAGAAAGACAACTGTCAATCACATATTTAAATGTTATGAACCAGCCACACAACGTCTCTCTGTGTTAGAGTTCTCCAGAGAAACAGAACCAATAGGATGGAGAGAGATGATAGATAGACAGATGATAGATAGATAGATAGATAGATAGATGACAGGGATCTACTTTAAGGAACTGGTTCATGCAATTGTGAGAGCTGGGAAGTCCAAAATCTGAAGGGTAGGCTGGCAATCTGGAGGCCCAGAGAAGAGCCAATGTTGCAGCTGAAGTCCAAAGGCAGACTGGAGGCAGAATTCCCTCTCCCTCAGGTGAGTCAGTGTTTTTCTGTTACAGCCTTCAATTGATTGGATGAGGCCCACCCACATTGTGGAGGGTAATTTGCTTTACTCAAAGTCTATTGACTTAAATGTTACTCTCATCTAAAAACACCATCACAGCAACACCCAGACTAGTGTTTGACCAAATATCTGGGTACCATGACCTAGCCAAGTTGCACATAAAATTAACCATCACACTTGTCTCACACCATAGCGTGGAACTTGGGCCCTAGTCTAAAGGTCTTAGGCTTGGCAACCCCTGGGGGGTTGTGCCTCCAACAGAGGCAAGCCCAGGTCCCCAAACCCTGACAGTGGCTTGGTCATTTTACAGATGAGGAAACCAAGTCCTAGAAAAAGTTTCAGTGAATTGGCCCCAACAAGCCAAGGGTAGAGTTAGGACAAAAATCCAGTCTCACTGAATAGCTGTCCCCAGCTGTTTCTACAATTCTTGGCTCCACCAGGGCCTGAACTCAAGATTCAAAGGGAATTTTCTCATTTCACTTCCTTTTTGGAACATTAGAACCAAGTCAGAGTGCCAGTCAAACCATAAACTCTGAAAAGAAAATCAAAGCGTCTCCTGGATGCACCTTCACTTTCCCATCCCCAACCCTCCTGTAATGCAGCGGACACGCACACACCTGTCCGCCGGGGACTTCTCTTTGAAAGTGCTTTATTCAACAAGATCTAAGTCAGGTGCTTTAAAACATATCAAAATGTTACAGAAATTCACAGCTCCCTACTGAGGACTTGCCAAGTTACATTAAGATACCTAAACACATCAGTTTATAACTTCAGAACCAAACATTGAACGAGGTCATGTACCATTGCTCGAAAAGCAAGTTATGATTAAGAAGAAAGATACTTCACAAAGCTAAATCAAGTGAGGAAACCCTTAAGAAACACTAGCAGTAACACACCAGGAACCATCAGCCTGGGAAACAGGTCTGCAATCGCCGGGGAGACTCCACAGGAAAACTGAGGCTCTCCTTTCACAGCTTGCCCATGTCTGGTGCCTGGCTATAACACAGGGGGCGCTGTGACCTCCCATGACAGGGTAAACACTGTCAATTCCCTCTGAAAGAAGGGGTGCCATATTTGTCTTTATTTTTACCTCTCTAGGAGATCATTCTTCATCTCATCTGCCTCCAACAAGACTTTGTGTAAAACAATTTTCAGAGGCTTGACTCGAGAATCTGTACTGCTGCAACAGGTGTTCAAGGAGATCTCTGCCTCCTACCTTGGCCCTCACATCATGGTTTTGTCACTATGAGGCACTGGAATTCCTTTGTTCATATAGGAATTTCTCTTGGAGATGTATCTATGGCACCATGTTCTCTGTGCTACAGAGCTTTGAAATAGTTTTATTTTTTAAAGAGAGCTTCTCTTTCCTTAAGAGAGCTTCCTGCTTTTCTCTGGTCCATTTCTCCTTCCAACCTCCTAACACTGAAATAACAGCCCAACTCCAAAGAAAAGAATTCTTGCCAAGACGTGTTTGCATCTGAGAACAGAGTTTGTTTCTTGAGTGTTTTTGTTTGTTTGTTTTGGTCTTTATATCCTAAAGTCTTATCTACAGAGATAAAATGTCTTTATCTGGAGGTCCCTAGGAGAGAGTATTGTTTTCTTTCTGGTAGAGAGGAGGGAAGGGTGAAAATATTTCTCCTTGAAGTCTCAGACCAAAACCTCAACCTCAGGGCTCAGCATTTGTCACAGGGGTAGGTGGCTAATCCGAGATTCTTCCACCTCAACCTCAACTCACAAAGTCCACAAGTCTGGAGACCAGTGTACACATTCCTCACCAGTTTGCACAGGCAAACCTATTGTTTGTGCTTTTCAATCCCTCCCCAAGGTAACCACTCCCCCCCACCACAAAATTTAACTCCTCACCTTCCCACTAATGTGATGACTAAGAATGTGACCTTGTGCTTAATTCCATCATCACCAGGGGGACTGGATCCCCTTCCCAACGATAAACTCAGGTTTTTCCTTCATTTGATCACCTTGTAACATAAGCCCCTGGAAAAAGACTCAGATGTGGCTATGCCGCTTTTCACAAGTGAGGAAAAACCCTGTAAATTGGCCTTTTTGTTCTTCGCACGATTTCAGGTTCATTGCACACAATTACATAAACCCACACAAATCAGTCCAGGAGTTCAGAGCTGCAAGGCCATGTGATACCAGTGAGAAAATCCAGCTCCACATCACAGCAGAGGGTCTCTATTTCAGTTGCTGCTATTTCAAAGAACCTTTCCAAAATTCCTGACTGGGTCATTAGTACGTGAGAAATGATTTCTAAACAGGGTGAGCCAAAATGGAAAAGTGCGGCCTGCATTAAGTGGAATGTATCGTGTAAGATGCGATTTCCCCTCAATTCCATCCCAACCCCCCATCTTTAAAAAGCCAAGTCTACCTCAGTATCACTTTCTGAGAAAGTGATCTGGCAAATCTGACATTTTGCAACACTCCCATATTTACCACTATCATATTGCTAGTGCAAATTAAAGAGAACTTTGATAAACCAAAAATGGCTGTCCAATAAAAGTTAGCCATTAGTAATTTGCTTTGTGGAAAATTTTTTCCCTAGCCACTCAAGGAAGATTACTGGGGCCAACAAAGGCTTTGAACATTCAAAATAAAAATAACCGGAAGAAAATTTTCCAAGTCATTTCTCAAATGCAAAACTCAGGAAGTATGTTTGCATTCACAAAACTGCCCTTTCCCATCTGTAACAAAGGAAGCCTCTCCCCGGGCCCCCATTTTTTTCTGTGCATTTTGCAGAAGCCCACTGAGGTGTATGATTGAGGCTAAGGCCCTCCAGATTTCCAGTCCATCCCCCACAGGGCTGGTGGCGCTCCCCACAGAGGAGGTAAGCTTGCTAAGAGACCCTCAGCAAAATGCCAGGTAGCAGCATGCCATCCTTTTGAAAGTTAACAGTGAGACTACATGGAAGCCACAGGGGCAGGTAGGGGGCAAGGGTGCCTGGGCAGGAACAGCTCTGCTGCAAAGGTCCACTGTCCTTGCAGGCACGGATCAGTGGCTCTTCTTTCCTCAACTGCCCAGCTCTCCAAACCTTCTTTGGAGAAGAGGTGGAGAACAGATGGGGAGCTTCCCTACCACAACAAGGCTCAGTGTTAGGAGCTTCTGGCCTTGCTTGGTTGACTTCCACAGCCAGGCACCTGCTCCAAGCATCTATCTGTCGCTCTTCAAACAGTATCCGTTGTACTGGAGCTGAGCTACCTGGCGATCTTACCAATGGGGGCCCAGAAGGACAGACTCTTCCTGCCCTTCCCCCTCCATTGGAATATCTCTAAAGATCACCTAGGTGGCTGCTCAGAGAAGCTGAGAGAGAAGCTCCATCCTATCTACACACTCTCATGGGGCAGCCCAAGAAGTATCCCTTAACCCCACACTTGGTCAGTAGCAGGACAAGTCTTCATTCTTAGAGTCCATCTCCACACACGACGTGAGGGCAACTTGCAAAAATCCAGTGGTTGTAAAGTATTAAGCCTTGACTTTGCAAACGCAGGGCCTCAGCTCCAAGTGCAAGAAGACCACTGGATATGAAAATGGGCTGGGTTTACAGGCACCTGTCATTCTGCGAGGAGCCTCCACATTTCTCTAAGGAGGGAAACTTCCCAGCCATACAAGACCAGGCGCCATGTACAAACCAGTGAGGCCTGTTTCATAAGATACTTCTTTCAACTCAGGGAGGCCCCAAAGAGTTGGGGTCATCAGCTTGGCATGCTGAGACAAACATCAGGCTCCCCTATCTCCTAGAGGTAGCCAGGGAGGTGGGGGCGGAGGCAGAATCCATTCTTTACTGGCATCCACACAGACCATCACATATGTCCTTGTTATTTAAAACAATTGAAGTTTCCAGTGTAAAAACCTGTGGGCTTATTGCATCTACCCCACTGATGGTTTATCTTTTTCTTTCCATCAGAACTGCCCCAAGGGCATGGTTTGTTAATTAATTTGTTAACTGCCAAGGATCTCACACTTGCAGATCCTTCCTAGGGATACAGGGAGAGTATCTATTAACATAAAAATACCCCAAATGGTGAGTTTGCTGGGCCCACTTCCCCTTCTAAACACAAGCAGACATGTATGGCTGCTCCCTGGCACTTGAGGGGAGAAATCTTTTCTTCAACCTAAAACCCCTCAGATCGGTGACTCCTCTGATTTTCCTGCCCACAAGCAGAATATCTGCCAGCCTCATAGCACCTGTGCTGGCTGCTTGGAATTGAATTGCATGTGAATATATCATGTGGGCATGTGGATGTGTACCATGTGCACACACACGTGCACACACACATTTTGGGTTCCTCTTATAATAAAAATGGAAAGTCCTCGTGAGTAAAGGAAAGGAGCAGGGAAAAAAGGGTCAGGGAGTTAGTTGTCTGCTGGCTTCTCCATGGTGGTTTGGGAGCTGGAAAGGTTTGCATTTAAACGTTTCCATGGAAGGCGCCCAGCTTCCTGTGAGTCTTCTCAGGTCAACAATGCCCTCCACGGCGTCTGGATCCCCTCCCTGTGGCTCAGATTGTTGCTGGGGTCTCGGCTATCTCCTCCAGCCTCTGCCGAATCATTAGCCGGAGCACGGTGTACCTGGGGACAGAACAGCTTCGGTGGAGAGCAGAAAGCAACACACTCCTTCTCATGACCCTCCCCCATCACTTGGGTCACAGTGTGGGCCAAGTGTCCCAACCCTTTGCTTCTCTCACTGGCCCACTCTTGAACCACTTCGTTACTTGTGTTCATTTCCACAACAGGATGAAAGGGACTGAAGAGGCTCACTCCAAGCTAATTATTTTACTATGATTAAAAAGTCTGGAGAAGAAGAATGAGAAGGTGAAATAACAAGAACAGTAATAGGGATTCCCTTTGTTGAGTGCTTACTATGCTCAAGGCACTATGCCTAGAGTATCATATAATCCTCACCTAGGCTGGACCGTATGAAATTGCCATTACTTTTACCACTTTGGGGGAGCCTACAAAAATGACAACTTCATAAGGTTCAATCTAATATCAGTATCTGCATTTTGCCAAAGACACTATAGCAACTACCAGGCATGGAGGTCCATGGCTTAGTGGTGAGTATGGTTTTTTCATCCCTTCCCTGAATTATGGTAATTCAGATACTGGAGTGAGCACTGTTATGCAGGGCTAACGTGGCTTTGCACTGCACAGCAAAACTATTTTTAAAGTTTGGCACATAGTAAGTGTTCAATAAATGTTAACTGCTATCATATTATTATCATCAACACAGAAAATGTAGCATTGACTTTAGCGGCAAAAAAATCAATTTTTCTGCCATATCTATGAAACGCAGCTCTACTTTATGACTAAACATGACCAAAAAATAACAAAATCCTCCCCAGAACGAAGTTTTAGTACTGGACTTTTCAACCCAAATGCAATTTCCAGAAGAGAAATGTTAAAAAGGGAGAAAGGATGTGAGGAAGGGATTTTAGGGTTACTCTGCTCAAATTTCCACTGCCGAGGCAACCTTCCTGAAATCCTTGGAACAATTTTATGTCCCACATCAAAATGAGAAGTTGAACGAGAAGCAGAACGACCAACACACCGATGTTTCAAGTCCCCACCTGAGATCTGAGATCTGGCATTGTCAATGGGAAGCCCCCTGAACACAGTCCCAGGCCCAGACAGCAGCTCCTCACAGCCCCTGCAAGGTTCCTGAACAGAGACTCTTCTCACTGAGGCCTCAGGAGAAACCCAACCAGCCACCCCAGGGGCTATGCTTACTTGCGCATCAGCTTCTTTACTTCCCGATCTTCTTCCTCTTGGAGCTTCTGAATGAAGCTTTTAAGGACAGGCATCTCAAACTTTATATACTGAGCCACCTGGGGAGAAAAAAGTAAGTCTGGGGTGCAAGACCCCTCCCAGCACTATTCTAATTTTTTTTGGCATCTCTCTCATATAAGGCACAAAGCCTTGGGAAATCTATTTCTGCACTAATCCGGGATTTCCTTAAAGGCAGGAGCCAAGCCTCATTCTTCTCAAGGCTGGTATAGAGTCTATGATGAAGATCACTTCATTTACATGATAACTTCATCTCATAACTTCTCATTTTTCATCTCATGTATCCAATCCATGAGAGGTGATGTCAAACATAGAAAAGCACTTTCTCTTGTCAGGCATGCGGAGAAGACTGGAACACATAATATTCAATAAACCTCTCTGCTCTCCCCTAAGAGAAATTAAGGAACCACGGCTCAGAATGATGATTTGTGCCTCAAGGCTCAAACAGGCATCCAAATGTGAACTGCCTCCTGAGAGGCTATAAGCCTGGGGGTGGCTCCCAGGTGAGCTGAAGTTAAGCAGCCACTCTTCCTCCCTCACCAGAACCCTCACCCTGTTCTACCAACTCTTCTCTGTGGGAGAAGTATGTTTCTTCATGCTGTTAATGGTGGGCTCAGCTATGTGACTTGCTCTGGCCAATGGAATGGGTGTGTGGATGTGATATACATAAAATCCAGGTGGGGGCTTCAAAGGAGCTTACATGGTTTCTTGCATTCCAGCCATCTGCCATGAGAAGCATACCTAGGTAGCCACTGCCTCTTACCCTCGGTCTCTGAATAAGACATGCAATGTCTACCTGAACTGAACCCACAATCTAAAGCAGAACCGCTGTTACCAGCCTACAGAATCTGGAGCAAGAAAGTAAGTGTTTACTGTTGTAAGTGACTAAGACTTGGGGAAGTTTGTTGCTATAGCAAAAGCTATAAAATCACTGCTAACTCCTTGAAGTTGCTTGGAAAAGGTTTGCAGAAACTTTTCAGCCCTCTTAAGTACCCCAGAAAGCCTCAAGAAATTTATTCCTTCTATGGAAATCATTTTGTGCCTGAGCTTTCTTCCAGTTAACCCCCACAGGGCACACCCTCAACCTAGCTTCTGCATTCATTATTGTTTCAAGAAAACCTGGTGTTGAGAAATAGCAACAAAACAGGGCCTGGTCATTGGTCAAAAAGCCAAGCTATACCCCAGTTGTAGTTTACCCAACCAAAACCCCACCCTCCGGGGACAGACATCTGACTGAAAAGGGACTCACATCATAGGTGACTTCCTCCACCTGGTCCTTCTCCATAAGGAACACTTTGGAGACTTGCTCACATGGGCCCTGGAGGATCCGGGCAATCAGGGGGTAATCAGTGTTCTTCAGCTTCTGCTTCTCTGGAACCACACACAGCCAGGAGCAGCCCTGAGTTGCCTGAGGTCTTTCTCACCTTAAGTGGTTGTCAACTCAAGGGCCCAAATGGACCAGGCACCTCAGGAGATGTAGCCATACAAGTCAGGAGACTGATTTGTAAACGAACAATTCAACAGTTCAAAGCAAATGTTACCGCTCCCCTACCCCTCAACAATACTTCCATGCCTCAAGCCCTTTGGAAGATGCTGCATTGGAGAATCTGGTTTTCTCTGTGCTTTGAGAAAATCCAGTTCTTTTTTTAATAGGCAGTTATGTTTTAGGGTTAGTTTACTGACCATACATGGCATTCCCCGGTGGACTCATCCAGCAAGCTCACCAGCCTTGGAGGCAAACAACATTTGGAAGTTTCCAAAACCCAAGCAACAAGCAAATGAGGCAGAGATTTTTTTTTTAACTTGCTATTTTGAGTTAATTAAAAGTTTTAAGTATACTGTGTTCTTTATACTTACCACCACTGGTATGGACCACATACAAAGCAAACTCTTCCGCTGAGTTCTCAATCTGAATCAGGAAGGAGCAAAAGATACTTGCTGAAAGCATATATTTACATATCCTAACTGTGGCCATTTCTTCTTCTTGAACACTGCAAAGCTAAATAAATGATAGGCTCTTTTGAGGGGAGGGCTATTTATCTACAGCATTTAAAGGTGGTGAGGAAATGGGGTGGTAACATTATCAATAATAATAGGTAATAAGAGCTAACATTTATTGCACCATGCCAGGCACCGTTCTAACAAACTCTACATGTTTTAACTCATCTAACATGACAACCCAGTGAGAAATAAAATATTGCTTGCCATATCAGTAAACAAAGGATGTCACAGTCATCAGCAATTGCAGCCACCTCCGATGGTGAGCTGGTGAGCCCTGAGACGACTCAGGAAAGAAACAAAGAATACCTGCCATCTTGCAGCCATCAGACTGCAGCCACTCCCAACGGTGAGCCCTGAGGAAACTCAGGGTGAGAAAACAGGATACTGGCCCCCAATAGCTAAGGTGTGTATCAAAGGAATGATTTCAGTGAGCCCAGACTCTTGCATCTTTCCATATGTAGGAAAACGCTAAATTCCTTAACTTGAGATATCTGATTTTCTTTAATTAACAATAACCTTTTGACATTCAGACTACCTGCCCTTTGTTGCAAAACTCCTATGTATCCTAGCTTCCCCTTCACCTCCTTGGAGCAGTCCTCTCAGGGTTACTTGAGATGCTGCCTTCTGGGTTTGAAGTCCTAAGAATATTCGCTGAATAAAACATAACTCTCAACTTTTAGGTTGTGCAATTTTTTTTCAGTTGACACCAGTAATGGGGTCCTGTTAACCTTATTTCACAGATGGTGAGGCAGAAGCACAGGGAGCTTAAGTCACTTGTCCAACTCCTCCAACCAGCAGGTGATAGATAGAGATTCAAACCCAGAGCCTATGCTTTAAACCACTAGGACACACTGGCTTCTGTTAGAAATAAGAATACCTGGTTTCCAAAAGCCTTAGAAGGGTATTGTGGAAAACATACAGAGCAACAGGACTTCAAAAACACTCATGCACTATAATTTTCACATCTATTGAAGGCTCATCAAAGTAGGTTCCCCAAATGCACAGAAGTCGATATGTGCACGGAGCCCTGAACCAGTCATCAGGTCCAGGGTCCTTCTCTGGAGGCCCATAAAGCACCTGAGGGCTGGTGCTTCTCAGGCTTCAGTGGCACCAGAATCCCAGTAAGCCTTGTGGAATAGGTTCCCTGGTCTCATTTCCGAGTTTCCACTTCAGTGGGTCTGATCTGGGGGAGAGGGGGGCCTGAGAACCTACTTTTCTAACAAGCTCCCAGGTGATGCTGATGTCGTGGGGTCTAAAGAACCTAAACCCTCTCTGCCCTGTGCCCCCCTTACCACACACTCTCCATAGCCCCCACCTCTACACTTCTGGGGCCCCAAGGCACACATGCCACTGTCTGAGGCCAGCCAGCAGAGGGAACTTGCCTTAAATTTGTTGAGCAGCAACTTCAGGACCTGTGGAGTGGTCATGGTGCTGTTGATGCGGACATTGGTGATGGAGCCATAGGCCGGCGTGAACACCGACGTCTGTCAATAGAGGGGTCCAGCTCAGAGTGGGTGTACAGACAAGGATAGGGCACTAAAACCCAGGTGTCCTGGCCCTGTTACCTGGGGTAAAGGGACAGGGACAATGGCACTCAACCTGTGCTCCCTGAGAGTCCTCTGTCCCTTACAACATAGAAGCATTGGGCTTTGATGTCAGTAAAGAGCCCTGGGCTTTGCCTAGCTCAGGAGCTCGCACCCACCCCACCGCAGAAGGCTTGAGGGATCTGAGCTTGCCAAACGGCAGCGCTGAGGAGGGAAAGAGGACCAGATAAGGGAGGCACTCCCTCCAAATAAAACATGCACAAAGCCCCTTCTACTACGACTTCAACATGAGGAGGTCTGTGACCACTCTTCCATGATGCACTTGTTTCTGGGGCCAGATTCAAACCAAGCAGCAGGAAGGAAGAAGAGTCAGCTAGCTTGGGGTGGGGTGGGTGATCTGAGTTCTGCAGCTCTGTTTCAGGGCAGCCCTTAACTCACAGAGAAGTCAGGCCACATAGCAGCTGGAGGCACATGGTGCAGAAAGAGAGTAACACATGGATGGGGGGTTTCTGATGAGGGCTGTTTGTGGGGTCATCTCGCATCTCACCCACTGAGCCAGGAAGAAAGGGGGCAGGGCACAACCATTAAAAGAATGACACAGCCATTAAGAACAGGATACCACAAAAACTGGTTAGAACCTACTAGGCCCAAGATGGCAGAAGATTTGACTTCCAGTAGACCTTCACCTCATTATACACTCATTGTAATACATTAGCATCTAAATGACACACCCACTGGTGCCATGACAGTTCCGAGGTCGACCATAGAAGGCCAAAAAGTGGGTGGTGGCCCAATTCATGGAAATCCCCACCCCTTCTCCAAGACAGAATACTCCTCCCACTTACTAGCCTATGAAATTACCCAGCCCATAAAAACTAATCACCCCCACAGCCCAGGGCTGCTCTCATATTCCAGAACGACCCATTGCCTTGGGGCCACCGGACTCACCTGAGACCTAGGACATGACCATCCTCTTGCACCCCATTTTTTCCTACAACACCATCATTTAGGAGGGCTCCTGATCAGGAGGCCCTTATCTCTCTCAGAGCCAGCAGAGCCTGCAGCCCACTCACGACCCAAAGACTGAGTGGCTTCCCAGGAGTCTGCAGCCCTGAGGTGGCAGCTGGCCAGGAAGGGGTTTTGCCCCCACTGGAGCTGGCGCTTGCCCCCTGCCACCCTATCGCCTCTACCTTGTGGTTGTAGAAATGGCCGTTGATGGAGAAGCGGTGGCGTCTGATTCGCCGCTGGTCGCTGGGTGTCCTCACATTGCCACGACGACGTACCCCAACATCACTGCGTGTGCGCATCAGTTGTGGGGTGTCTTCCTGCAGGGACTTCAGGGCCCTGGAGTCTGAGAAGGAAGGGGAAGATGAGCTCTGTCTGCTTGGACCTGGAATGTGGCAGTGTGCACAGAGTACCCTCTTCCGGACCTATGCTACAGCACCTACAGCTTCCTCAAAAATATATTTTATAAAAACAGTATTTCCTGCTGGGGGAAAAACATGATGCATAATTTACCAAGAAGCAGTACAGTGACAAAGTTCAGAGCACAGACTCCTAGGTTCAAACCCCAGCTCCACCACTGTCATTGTAGGGGAGCAAAACTTGCTACCCCCGAATGTCTCTGGCATGCTGAAAACAATCAAGCCCCAAAAGACTGATAAATGAAATACAGCCTGCTATATCAGTAAACAAAGGATATCACGGTCATCAGAGATTGCAGCCACAGGCGATGGTGAGCTGGTTAGCTCTAAGGGGACTCAGGACGGAAAAGAACACCTGCCATCTAGCAGCCATTACACTGCAGCCACTCCCCACGGTGACCCCTGAGGAAACTCAGGAGGTGAAAACACAGGATACTGGCCCCAAATAGCTGAGGTTCCTATCAAAGTAATGATTTCAATGAGCCCAGACTCTTGCATCTTCCCATACACAGAAAAGAGCTAAATTCCTTAACTTGGGATATCTGGTTTTCTTTAATTAACAATAATCTTTTGACATTCAAACTACCTGCCCTTTGTTGCAAAACTCCTATGTATCCTAGCTCCCCCTTTGCCTCCTCAGAGCATTTCTCTCAGGGTTACTTGAGATCCTACCTTCCAGGCTTGAAGTCCTAAGAATATTCGCTGAATAAAACATAAATCTAAACTTTTAGGTTGTGAACAATTTTTCAGTCAAAAAACTCAGGAAGAAACTCTGCCTTTTCCCCTAACTGCCTAAAGAATTTAGATAGCGGGCTTATTACTGGACTAGAGTTATCACCAGAGACATCTGCAAAGAATATGGGCTAAATGTGGTGAGGGAAACTCTTAGAGATCAGAGTCCACCCTGTGTCACACTGTCTTTGCAGGCCCAGCAAACATTTGTTTACCAAACGTTTGTTTTCCATCTCCATGTGAATTGCCTTCCTCCCCTGAAGTCCCAAATCACTACCCCCAACATCCTCTTTTGTCTTTAGCTGAAGATGGCAGTTAAGGTGAGGGCATCATCAATCGGGAAGATGGCGGAAGAGTAAGACGCGGAGATCACCTTCCTCCCCACAGATACACCAGAAATACATCTACACGTGGGAAAACTCCTACAGAACATCTACTGAACGCTGGCAGAAGACCTCAGACCTCTCAAAAGGCAAGAAATTCCCCACGTACCTGGGTAGGGCAAAAGAAAAAAGAATAAACAGAGACAAAAGAATAGGAACGGGTCCTGCACCAGCGGGAGGGAGCTGTGAAGGAGGAAAAGTTTCCACACGCTAGGAAGCCCCTTCGCGGGTGGAGACTGCGGGTGGCGGAGGGGGAAAGCTTCGGAGCCACGGAGGAGAGCACAGCAACAGGGGTGCGGAGGGCAAAGCGGAGAGATTCCCGTACAGAGGATCGGTGCCGACCGGCACTCCAGCCCAAGAGGCTTGTCTGCTCACCCCGCGGGGCGGGCGGGGCTGGGAGCTGAGGCTCGGACTTCCGTCAGAGCGCAGGGAGAGGACTGGAGTTGGAGGTGTGAACACAGCCTGCAGGGGGTTAGTGCACCATGGATAGCCGGGAGGGAGTCTGGGGGAAAGTCTGGACCTGCCGAAGAGGCAAGAGACTTTTTCTTACCTCTTTGTTTTCCTGGTGCGCGAGGAGAGGGGATTAAGAGCGCTGCTTAAAGGAGCTCCAGAGACGAGCGCGAGCCGCGGCTAACAGCGCGGACCCCAGAAACGGGCATGAGACGCTAAGGCTGCTGCTGCCGCCAACAAGAAGCCTGTGTGCGAGCACAGGTCACTCTCCACACCTCCCTTCCGGGAAGCCTGTGCAGCCCGCCACTGCCTGGGTCCCAGGATCCAGGGACAACTTCCCCGGGAGAACGCACTGCGCACCTCAGGCTGGTGCAACGTCCCGCCAGCCTCTGCCGCCGCAGGCTCGCTCCACATCCGCACCCCTCCCTCCCCCGGCCTGAGTGAGACAGAGCCCCCGAAGCAGCTGCTCCTTTAACCCCATCCTGTCTGAGCGAAGAACAGACGCCCTCAGGGGCCTACACGCAGAGGCGGGGCCAAATCCAAAGCTGAGCCCCAGGAGCTGTGCGAACAAAGAAGAGAAAGGGAAATCTCTCCCAGCAACCTCAGAAGCATCAGATTAAAGCTCCACAGTCAACTTGATGTACCCTGCATCTGTGGAATACCTGAATAGACAACGAATCATCCCAAATTGAGGAGGTGGACATTGAGAGCAAGATTTATTATTTTTTCTCCTTTTCCTCTTTTTGTGAGTGTGTATGTGTATGCTTCTGTGTGAGATTTTGTCTGTATAGCTTTGCTGTCACCATTTGTCCTAGGGTTCTTCTATCCGTCCTTTTTTTTTTCTTTAAAAACATTTTTTTCTTAATAATTATTTATTTTAATAACTTTATTTTGTTTTATCTTACTTTATTTTATTTTATCCTCTTTCTTGCTTTTCTTCCTTTCTTCCTTCCTTCCTTCCTTCTTTCTTTCTACTTTTTCTCCCTTTTATTCTGAGCCGTGTGGATGAAAGGCTCTTGGTGCTGCAGCCAGGAGTCAGTGCTGTGCCTCTGAGGTGGGAGAGCCAACTTCAGGACACTGGTCCACAAGAGACCTCCCAGCTCCACATAATATCAAATGGCGAAAATCTCCCAGAGATCTCCATCTCAACACCAGCACCCAGCTTCACTCAACGACCAGCAAGCTACAGTGCTGGACACCCTATGACAAACAACTAGCAAGACAGAAACACAACCCCACCCATTAGCACAAAGGTTGCCTAAAATCATAATAAGTCCACAGACACCCCAAAATACACCACCAGACGTGGACCTGCCCACCAGAAAGACAAGATCCAGCCTCATCCACCAGAACACAGGCACTAGTCCCCTCCACCAGGAAGCCTACACAACCCACTGAACCAACCTTACCCACTGGGGACAGACACCAAAAACAACGGGAACTACGAACCTGCAGCCTGCAAAAAGGAGACCCCAAACACAGTAAGATAAGCAAAATGAGAAGATAGAAAAACACACAGAAGATGAAGGAGCAAGATAAAAACCCACCAGACCTAACAAATGAAGAGGAAACAGGCAGTCTACCTGAAAAAGAATTCAGAGTAATGATAGTAAAGATGATCCAAAATCTTGGAAATAGAATAGAGAAAATGCAAGAAACGTTTAACAAGGACCTAGAAGAACTAAAGATGAAACAAGCAACGATGAACAACACAATAAATGAAATTAAAAATACTCTAGATGGGATCAATAGCAGAATAACCGAGGCAGAAGAACGGATAAGTAACCTGGAAGATAAAATAGTGGAAATAACTACTGCAGAGCAGACTAAAGAAAAAAGAATGAAAAGAACTGAGGACAGTCTCAGAGACCTCTGGAACAACATTAAATGCACCAACATTCAAGTTATAGGGGTTCCAGAAGAAGAAGAGAAAAAGAAAGGAACTGAGAAAATATTTGAAGAGATTATAGTTGAAAACTTCCCTAATATGGGAAAGGAAATAGTTAATCAAGTCCAGGAAGCATAGAGAGTCCCATACAGGGTAAATACAAGGAGAAACATGCCAAGACACATATTAATCAAACTGTCAAAAATTAAATACAGGGCTTCCCTGGTGGGGCAGTGGTTGAGAGTCCGCCTGCCGATGCAGGGGACAAGGGTTCGTGCCCTGGTCCGGGAGGATCCCAAATGCCACAGAGCGGCCAGGCCTGTGGGCCACGGCCGCTGGGCCTGTGCGTCTGGAGCCTGTGCTCCCCGGTGGAAGAGGCTGCAGCAGTGAGAGGCCCGCGTAGCACAAAAAAAAAAAAAAAATTAAATACAAAGAAAACATATTAAAAGCAGCAAGGGAAAAACAACAAATAACACACAACGGAATCCCCATAAGGTTAACAGCTGATCTTTCAGCAGCAAGTCTGCAAGCCAGAAGGGACTGGCAGGACATATTTAAAGTGATGAAGGAGAAAAAGCTACAACCAAGATTACTCTACCCAGCAAGGATCTCATTCAGATTTGATGGAGAAATTAAAACCTTTACAGACAAGCAAAAGCTGAGAGAGTTCAGCACCACCAAACCAGCTTTACAACAAGTGCTACAGGAACTTCTCTAGGCAAGAAACACAAGAGAAGGAAAAGACCTACAATAACCCAAAACAATTTAGAAAATGGGAATAGGAACATACATATCGATAATTACCTTAAATATAAATGGATTAAATGCTCCCACCAAAAGACACAGATTGGCTGAATGGATACATGAACAAGACCCATATATATGCTGTCTACAAGAGACCCAATTCAGACCTAGAGACACATACAGACTGAAAGTGAGGGGATGGAAAAAGATATTCCATGGAAATGGAAACCAAAAGAAAGCTGGAGTAGCAATTCTCATATCAGACAAAATAGACTTTAAAATAAAGATTATTAGAAGAGACAAAGAAGGACACTACATAATGATCAAGGGATCGATCCAAGAAGGAAAAATAACTATTGTAAATATTTATGCACCCAACAAAGGAGCACCTCAATACATAAGGCAAATACTAACAGCCATAAAAGGGGAAATCGACAGTAACACATTCATAGTAGGGGACTTTAACACCCCACTTTCACCAATGGACAGATCATCCAAAAAAAAGCAAATAAGGAAACACAAGCTTTAAATGATACATTAAATAGACGGATTTAATTGATATTTATAGGACATTCCATCCAAAAACAACAGAATACACTATTTTCTCAAGTGCTCATGGAATATTCTCCAGGATAGATCATATCTTGGGTCATAAATCAAGCCTTGGTAAATTTAAGAAAATTGAAATTGTATCAAGTATCTTTTCCGACCACAATGCTATGAGACTAGATATCAATTACAGGAAAAGATCTGTAAAAAATACAAACTATGGAGGCTAAACAATACACTACTTAATAACGAAGTGATCACTGAAGAAATCAAAGAGAAAATAAAAAAATACCTAGAAACAAACGACAATGGACACACAACGACCCAAAACCTATGGGATGCAGCAAAAGCAGTTTAAGAGGGAAGTTTATAGCAATACAATCCTACCTTAAGAAACAGGAAACATCTCGAATGAACAACCTAACCTTGCACCTAAAGCAATTAGAGAAAGAAGAACAAAAAAACGCCAAAGTTAGCAGAAGGAAAGAAATCATAAAGATCAGATCAGAAATAAATGGAAAAGAAATGAAGGAAACGATAGCAAAGATCAATAAAACTAAAAGCTGGTTCTTTGAGAAGATAAACAAAATTGATAAACCATTAGCCAGACTCATCAAAAAAAAAAGGGAGAAGACTCATATCAATAGAATTAGAAATGAAAAAGAAGTAACAAATGACACTGCAGAAATACAAAAGATCATGAGAGATTACTACAAGCAACTCTGCCAATAAAATGGACAACCTGGAAGAAATGGACAAATTCTTAGAAATGCACAACCTGCCAAGACTGAATCAGGAAGAAATAGAAAATATGAACAGACCAATCACAAGCACTGAAATTGAAACTGTGATTAAAAATCTTCCAACAAACAAAAGCTCAGGACCAGATGGCTTCACAGGCAAATTCTATCAAACATTTAAAGAAGAGCTAACACCTATCCTTCTCAAACTCTTCCAAAATATAGCAGAGAGAGGAACACTCCCAAACTCATTCTACAAGGCCACCATCACACTGATACCAAAACCAGACAAATATGTCACAAAGAAAACTATAGGCCAATATCACTGATGAACATAGATGCAAAAATCCTCAACAAAATACTAGCAAACAGAATCCAACAGCACATTAAAAGGATCATACACCATGATCAAGTGGGGTTTATTCCAGGAATGCAAGGATTCTTCAATATACGCAAATCAATCAATGTGATACACCATATTAACAAGTTGAAGGAGAAAAACCATATGATCATCTCAAAAGATGCAGAGAAAGCTTTTGACAAAATTCAACACCCATTTATGATAAAAACCCTGCAGAAAGTAGGCATAGAGGGAACTTTCCTCAACATAATAAAGGCCATATATGACAAACCCACAGCCAATATCATCCTCAATGGTGAAAAACTGAAAGCATTTCCACTAAGATCAGGAATAAGACAAGGTTGCCCACTCTCACCACTCTTATTCAACATAGTTTTGGAAGTTTTAGCCACAGCAATCAGAGAAGAAAAAGAAATAAAAGAATCCAAATCGGAAAAGAGAAGTAAAGCTGTCACTGTTTTGCAGATGACATGATACTGTACATTGAGAATCCTAAAGATGCTACAGAAAACTACTAGAGCTAATCAATGAATTTGGTAAAGTGGCAGGATACAAAATTAATGCACAGAAATCTCTTGCATTCCTATACACTAATGATGAAAAATCTGAAAGTGAAATCAAGAAAACACTCTCATTTACCATTGCAACAAAAAGAATAAAATATCTGGAAATAAACCTACCTAAGGAGACAAAAGACCTGTATGCAGAAAATTATAAGACACTGATTAAAGAAATTAAAGATGATACAAATAGATGGAGAGATATACCATGTTCATGGATTGGAAGAATCAACACTGTGAAAATGACTCTACTACTCAAAGCAAACTACAGATTCAATGCAATCCCTATCAAACTACCACTGGCATGTTTCACAGACCCAGAACAAAAAATTTCACAATTTTTATGGAAACACAAAAGACCCCGAATAGTCAAAGCAATCTTGAGAACGAAAAATGGAGCTGGAGGAATCAGGCTCCCTGACTTCAGACTATACTACAAAGCTACAGTAATCAAGACAGTATGGTACTGGCACAAAAACAGAAATATAGATCAATGGAACAGGATAGAAAGCCCAGAGATAAACCCACGCACATATGGTCACCTTGTCTTTGATAAAGGAGGGAGTAATATGCAGTCGAGAAAGGGCAGCCTCTTCAATAAGTGGTGCTGGGAAAACTGGACAGGTACATGTAAAAGTATGAGATTAGAACACTCCGTAACACCATACACAAAAATAAGCTCAAAATGGATTAAAGACCTAAATGTAAGGCTAGATACTATCAAACTCTTAGAGGAAAACATAGGCAGAACACTCTATGACATAAATCACAGCAAGATCCTTTTTGACCCACCTCCCAGAGAAATGGAAATAAAAACAAAAATAAACAAATGGGACCTAATGAAACTTCAAAGCTTTTGCACAGCCAAGGAAACCTAAACAAGACCAAAAGACAACCCTCAGAATGGGAGAAAATATTTGCAAATGAAACAACTGACAAAGGATTCATCTCCAAAATTTACAAGCAGCTCATGCAGCTCAGTAACAAAAAGACAAACAACCCAATCCAAAAATGGGCAGAAGACCTAAATAGATATTTCTCCAAAGAAGATATACAGACTGCCAATAAACACATGAAAGAATGCTCAACGTCATTAATCATTAGAGAAATGCAAATCAAAACTACAATGAGATATCATCTCACACCAGTCAGAATGGCAATCATCAAAAAATCTAGAAACAATAACTGCTGGAGAGGATGTGGAGAAAAGGAAACACTCTTGCACTGCTGGTGGGAATGTGAACTGGTACAGCCACTATGGAGAACAGTATGGAGGTTCCTTAAAAAACTACAAATAGAACTACCATGTGACCCAGCAATCTCACTACTGGGCATATACCCTGAGAAAACCATAATTCAAAAAGAGTCATGTACCAAAATGTTCATTGCAGCTCTATTTACAATAGCCAGGAGATGGAAACAACCTAAGTGTCCATCATCGGATGAATGGGTAAAGAAGATGTGGCACATATATACAATGGAATATTACTCAGCCATAAAAAGAAACGAAACTGAGTTATTTGTAGTGAGGTGGATGGACCTAGAGTCTGTCATACAGAGTGAAGTAAGTCAGAAAGAGAAAGACAAATACTGTATGCTAACACATATACATGGAATTTAAGAAAAAAAAATGTCATGAAGAACCTAGGGGTAAGATGGGAATAAAGACACAGACCTACTAGAGAATGGACTTGAGGATATGGGGAGGGGGAAGGGTAAGCTGTGACAAAGTGAGAGAGTGGCATAGACATATATACACTACCAAACGTAAAATAGCTAGCTAGTGGGAAGCAGCCGCAAAGCACAGGGAGATCAGCTCAGTGCTTTGTGACCACCTGGATGGGTGGGATAGGGAGGGTGGGAGGGAGGGAGACGCAAGAGGGGGGAGATATGTCAATATATGTATATGTATAACTGATTCACTTTGTTATAAAGCAGAAACTAACACACCACTGTAAAGCAATTATACTCCAATAAAGATGTAAAAAAATAAAAAAATAAAATAAATTTCAAACACAGACACAAAAATAGGTGAGGGCATCAACCATTTTGGTGAGTTACTCAGTTTTTCTGGGTCTCTCCCAAGTTTACTTGTTATTAAACTTTTGTTTGATTTTCTCCTGTTAATCTGTCTCATGTCAATTTAATTCTTAGACCAGCCAGAAGAACCTAGAAGGTAGAGAAAACTGTCTTCCTTCCCAACACCATATATCACTAACTCTCTGTGCCTCAGTTTCCTCATCCATACAATGGGGATAACAATAGCACCCACCTCATGAGATTGTTGTGAGGGTTTAAATAAGTTAATTCATTTAAAGCGCTTAGAACAATGTCTGCACAGGATAAGCACAATATAAGGACTTGCAAGATAATGTCGAACTGACAATATCTAACAAAATTGCAAATGCACATAGCCTCAGATCCAGAAATTCGATTTCAAAGAATCCTACAGACACTGACAAATGTGTGAAATGAGACATGTATAAGGACACTCTACACTTTTGTTTGTCTAAAAGACTAAAGATGACTTAAATGTTTATCAATAGGGAGCAATTAAATTATCATTTTTTTCATACAATGTAATACAGCAGAGATGTAAAGAATGCAGAAGTTCTCCATGGGTTTGTATGGAACAATCCTCAAGACAAACTAATAGAAAAGGGATGTGCAAAATGCAGCCACTTACATTAAAATGGGAAGAAAAGAAATGACATCCAACCATTAAGCTTTGTTGGTGTGTATTTCCTTGTGCTTGCAAAGAGTATCTTGGGAAGAATGCCTTCAGTTTGCTTCTAGGGAGGGAAACTCAGTGGGTGGATGAGATGGGAAACTTTCAATTCTTTTTTTTAAATAAGTTTTGAATATTGAACCATGTGAATTTTGTTTTCAAAACATAAGTAACAGTGAACAACATTCATCACATCAGTCTTCACACAGTCGGCCCCAAACTAGAGGATCCTCCCACCATGCATGTACCTGTGGGACTTGATGTCTGATCATTCTCAGGCAGGGCATCCACCTCTGAGATTGGAATGTTGGGCATGGTGAGGGGCTTCAGGATAGTGCTGGTGAGCAGAAAACAAACAAAAGGTTCAGCCCCTGCAGAAGAACGCCCCCAGTCCCACCCCACCCCACTCGTACAAAGGGAGCACTTGGCCTGTGCAAGGCTGGATACCAGCACACAGCAGGTCACAAAGGACATGGTAGGCTGTGCTGAGTGTCTCACGAGGCTGGTCCAGTTCCTGGGCTAAGCACTGGGCAGGGAAGGGGAGTTCTGGAGGGAGAAAATGCTTGTTCCCAGTATTTGCAGCAACATGAAGTCCAGGACAGAGAACAACAAAGAACACCTGTGTGGTGCCTGTGCTGAGTTTCTAAGCACGTACAAATTCTATAGCTTATTTAGAAAACCCTAATAATGGTCATTTACTTCTAGGGACAAGATTCTAGTTCAGACCCACTTCTGTTGGAGGAATAACTCAGAAATTGCTTCTACCATCTAGCAGGAATGGAAAGTAATAGGTTGGCTGCTACAAGAGTCAGGGCAGCTTTGGAAGTGGCCCTGATGGCAGTGTTCTCAGGGTTGCTGGAGAAAGGGTCACAAGCAGGCAATCTGAGTTGAGACCTGGTATTGCTATGATAGCTGGAAAATACTCCTCAAAGCCTAAAAGTACAGTGGCAGTTCAGAGAAACACATCGAAAATCAACAGAGGATTTGGCCAGAAAGGAGACTAATATTTAACCAATTAGGACCATCCCATGTTGAGAAGAATGCAGGTGCCCTGGTGACACAAAGCAGACCCTGTGGGGGCTTCCCAGGAACAGACCCCTGTATCCCGCTCCTCTTGTTTGTAAAAAAGCTTTAGCCTCCTAGGCCTTCCCTGAGTTCCAAAGAACAAATTTAATCAGAGAAGTGAGAAAATGCAGAAACTAAGGAAAAGAGTCAAGCAAGACAAAATATTGATAATAACAGTTTAGCCAAAAAACAAAGTCAAGGACCTTTAGTTCCTCCTCAAGGGCTATAGATAGTATCCTGAGCCATGTCCATGAGTTGCTTTGCAAATATTAAAAGTATCTTCTTACACCAGGTGTAAGAAGTTAACTGCATTCTGACCACAAGCAGGTAAACCCCAAACCCCTTGGAACCAGATGATGTTGACTCCTGAAATACCACCCAGTTACCTCACCAGCAATTAATCAGAAGAGCATCTACCACCCTGCGACCCTCTCCCCTCACCTTGCCTTTAAAAACTCTCCGATGAAAGCCATCGGAGAGTTCGGGTTTTTTGAGCATTAACTGCCTGGACTCCTTGCTTGGACCTGCAATAAACGCAGCACTTTCCTTCACCACAACCTGGTGTCACTAAATTGGCTTTACTGCACGTAGATGAGCAGACCCAAGTGTGGTTTGGTAACACTGGGACTCAGCAGAGATAGGATAATTTTTTTTTTTTTTGGTCACATCATGTGGCTTGTGGGATTTTAGTTCTAAGACCAGGGATTGAACCAGGGCCCTCTGCAATGAGAATGCAGAGTCCTAATTACTGGACACCAGGGAAATCCCAAGGGATGCTAATTTTAAGTGAAGACAATTTAAAATTGAAAATCTGAAAGAACTGCCTATTGTATTATAACCAGTGGGCTTCTGAGCCCCAGAATGAAACTGAGCAGAGTCTCTCAGGAATGGTGAACTTTTGGCACCCATAGCAGCCCCTTCCCACTCCCTTGTCCAAAGCACTCTTTATTGCCAAAGCAGAAACTGGTCTCAGCATGCTTCTTAACACAGTGGTTCAGGCATTCACTTTATTATAGCAGGCACTGGGACAACATTATTTACCATTCCTGAAAACTCAAAGTATTTGCAGGTTTCAAGAACCAACCAAGACCAGCTTGATGCCACAGGGAATGGAAAAGAAATAAGTGTATAGCATGAAAGACCCCTTAGTAGGCCAGCCAAAGGCCACATGGTCAAGTGGAATTTTAAAAATCATTTCACTTAGGAAACGGAATGTAACACCCCAGGGCCTGGGCTGGCGCTGTGGAAAGGGTTTGGCCCACTCGAAACCAAATACAGTGAAAGTGCTGAAAACAAAGCAGACTATAAAACCGGCAAAGTTAGATGAAACCAGAGAACCTTGACTGGACGCCCTGGCGCTGATGGGACAGGCAAAGATTTTCCTCCTTAAATTCCCTTGGAAAGAAACCAGATCAGTAACAGGCTTTGGCCACATTGTAGGTTTCTCTCAACTTTAGCAAAGAATAGATTTGGCTGTGGAGTTTAACAAAATGTTCAATGGGGTCAACAGAAAGGGCTTGGTTCTTACTTAAAACAGAAAAAACATCACTGTGGTTTGGCTGAACGGTTGGCGCACTCCACCCACGCTCTGGCCCCAAGGCATTCAGTATCAGCAAATTTTAGGATGGAACAAGGGATAGTCACTTGATCCTAAAAACTGAAGCCCCAGAAAGACAGTAAAGAGGGTGTGCCTTACTAGATGCATTGAACTACTCATTTGGCTACAGGGAGGAACAGGCTTAGTCTTCACAGACCTTCCAGTGGGAACCAAGGAGAGGGGACCTCTCAAGACCATCACGCCACCACCCAACTCCAGGTGTGGCCTGAAGCAGACCTTGCTTGGCTGGCTTGGACAGGACCTGATATTCTTTTTCCTCTTCCAGGTTCCCCTCAGACACAGAGAGCTTTGGACAGAAGTTTTGAGCCCTAAATGTCTCTGGGGTGGGGTCGTTCTATAAGGAGTGGTCCCAGTGGGGAGGATGCTGGGGCATCAGGTGTTCTTTCAGAAATCTGCAGACTGGGCCTGGCTGGCCACTACGATACCCCTCAGAGACTAGGGGTCTCCACGCTGGGGAAGGCATGCTGCTCACCCAGGCCTTAGTGCTCCTCCTCTCTGACTCAGCATCTCCCCTCATCACTCTGACTCTCACTCAGTGATTGTGGTGACAGGCATGGAAGCCCAGTAACACCAACATACACCCCTTTCTCCTCATCCCAAGTCGAAGGCAGGGGGCAGTGGGAATAGGTGCTGGGATCAAGGCTTGCTGGAAGAAGGTGGAATTTACCTGCTTGAGAATAGATGGAACCCCCAGATACCCCTGGTCACCCCCCAGTCCCATCTCTCTTCACTCACCCCTGAGCTCCTAAGTTACAGCCGGAGTGCCAAGAGGAAGAGGATGGAGGAGGGCGAATGCGTTCATTGTCATCCTGCATTTGTAGACGAATGGGCCGGCGCAGCCCCCAGGAGATGTTCAGCAGCCCCTCCACGATGAACTCATCTTCTTCCTGCCACAAAACAATTGGCAGGGTGAGCCCAGAAAAGCCTCAAGGAAGCCAGCACCATGTTGTTGGGGGTAACTGACAGCATCCTTGATGTGTCCAGCTGGGTGCACCCAAGTTACAGTCACACCCCAGCTCCAAGACACTCTCTCCACTTGTAAACTACCCCTGAGGCTCTGAAGCTGACCTCAGAGGTCAGGGCAAAGTTGCCTCAAAATTCATAGACATGTGCAAATTATAACAATGTTTTTTGTTGTTTTTATACTAATGACTTTAAAGAAATTAACTACATTTTCTTTTCTTTTTAAATTTATTTTTAGCTGCGTTGGGTCTTCGTTCCTGTGTGCGGGCTTTCTCTAGTTGCGGCGAGTGGGGGCTACTCTTCATTATGATGCATGGGCTTTTCATTGCGGTGGCTTCTCTTGTTGTGGAGCATGGGCTCTAGGCTTTAGTAGATGTGGCACACAGGCTCAGTAGTTGTGGCTTGCGGGCTCTAGAGTGCAGGCTCAGTAGTTGTGGCGCATGGACTTAGTTGCTCTGCAGCATGTGGGATCTTCCCAGACCAGGGCTTGAACCCGTGTTCCCTGCATTGGCAGGCAGATTCTGAACCACTGTGCCACCAGGGAAGTCCAATTACATTTCTTAAAGTATGTGAGACTAACCCTGCTAACAGAAGCAAGAGCTAAAACCTTAAACTAGCTACTTTCCCCTCCCCTACTATGGAAAGTGATGTGTCTTTAGCTATAACATGTTATATGTTAATCTGACCCACTGGTTGAAGGAGATTTAAAGTAATATTTCCTCAAGTTTGTTTAACAGAATACTAGCTCCTCTACCAGATCAATTGTTACCTTAAAAAGAGTATCGTGTGATCATGAGTTGGGAGATGATGTGTTAATCAGATTTCTTAACAGCAGAACTTCCCAGGCCAATAATTAGCTAATGTGCTACATAACAACTCTCCAAGAGGTGAATAAATCCTGTAAGAATTCCAACTTTATACTCAAGGGTTGTTGACTGATAAGAATTTAAATGTGAAACGCTTATAAAAACATTTGCATGTTTTATCCCAAAGAAGTGGATCTCACTAATCACCATAAAACCTTTTAATCACCTATAGGACACATCTCAGAAAAGCTGTTTAACGACCAAAATCTTGCTAATGGTCCAGCCACTAATTAGTAGAGGGTTTGAGGACAATGCCTAAAGGGTCAGGTTTTCTTTCTAGAGTTTCAGAAAAACCTTTCTGAACCCATGTTTTTTTGTTTTTGTTTATTTATTTATTTATGGCTGTGTTGGGTCTTTGTTTCTGTGTGAGGGCTGTCTCTAGTTACAGCAAGCGGGGGCCACTCTTCATCGTGGTGCGCGGGCCTCTCACTGTCGCGGCCTCTCTTGTTACGGAGCACAGGCTCCAGACGCACAGGCTCAGTAATTGTGGCTCACGGGCCCAGTTGCTCCATGGCATGTGGGATCTTCCCAGACCAGGGCTCGAACCCGTGTCCCCTGCATGAACCCATGTTTTATAAGCAGGCCAAGACCTGATATCTGGGCTATGGCCACATCTTCAGGACAAGCCACATAAATGAAGATGATACTTGTTCACTGAACAACTAACCTGGGCCCCAGGATCATCCTTAGAGAGGGAGGGGGTAATAAAGAAGGCAGGAGAAGAGTGCAGCAACTTTAGGGCATTTGGGGATCTTAGGGAGAAAAGCTTTATTTAAGCACAGGTCATATATGGCCTTCTAGCTGGTCAAGGTTGGCATCATTAGTTTATATCACATGATTGTAGGGCAGAATTTAACCTAAGTAAATTAAGTAGGACTTTGCCTATGTGGTGTGGTTTGAGGCACATACAAAAAGCCACTACATAATATTCCCAACCAGCCTGCCTTAGTAGCTGAACTTCTGCCATCTGGATATCCGTTTGTTTCTATGAATTAAATCCCCATGGCTTGACAACCTGAAAATGTGTTTAGAAGGGTATTACACACAACTTCTTATCAGTCAAGGACATTTGAGTATATATTACTCCACCATCTATCTGAAACAGGCTTTACAGAAATGGATACAGTATGAATAAGCTTAGATTCAGGATGGGGGCTGGGGAAAGACAGATGGATAACAAAGAACACTCCAAGAAGGCACTCGAGGAAGGCTGCTGCAGTTGTGGGGAAGGGCCAAGAGTTACCACCCAGAGCTTATGTAACTTGTCCAGGTTGCTTCAGCAATAGGACATGGGCCCAGATGTGTCAACGTAGAGGACTGTGTGAAGTTCCTGAATTGCCCCAAAGGAGGAAGGCTGCTTGAGAGTTAGCTGAAAGAGTCATTTCATGAAAGGGAGGGTTCTTTTTTTGAGGCTGGCGCTAGCCCAGCCACACAGCCGCAGCAATGTCTCCAGAACAGAAAAGCTCATCCTTTTTAGAACAAATTTGGGCCTGGGGTCTCCTTCTGAAGAACTCTAGGGACTCCCAATAACATCACTAGCATCGAGAGGCTCCTCACTGTGGCAGGAGAGGCAGGGACTCTCAGACCAGGAGACATGGAGACAAAGACTGGGCTGGCCACCAGGGAAGGAGCCTCACAGATCTTCCTTGGGACTCCTTACCTCACGATGTCGGAGCTGCAAATTCTGGCCTTCATAGTACAAGTTGTAGGTCTTCAGATGCAGAAGAAGTTCGTTCCTTAAGGGAAAAATACAAGAGGTGTCACAATCTCAGGTGAAGCCACTTATTCCCTCTTTTTCTCACCTCTAAGCTGGCCTTCAGTCATTCCAGTCTGGGTGTTTGTCTACATGTGTACATATACACATACACACACCCAGAGTTCAAGGTCAAGGTCAAGAGTAAATACTACCTAGAACAGACTGGATGTAAAGAGCAACTCCAGAAAACCAACGCAGGTCTGGTCTGCTGACAAAGGTTGGCATCTCTCACAACACTCCCCAAACCCAAGCTAAATATGCAGGCCTTAATAAATCACAGATTCATAGAGGCAAACACACTTCAAAAGCCCATAGACAGGATTTCTCCAGCCTCTCCACAGCATTTCCTCCCTGACACATGCTGTGAGTGAGGAGGGGACAATCACTACAAACCTTCACAAGACTCAGAAACTCCTAGAATTTCAGAAAGTTAAAGGGACAGGCCTGGGTCCCACTGGCTTATGCTTCATTGACATGACCTTATCATGTGTTTAAAAATGTACTGACTCCCATCAAGAGTGGAACAGATGAATAAAGGCAGCTATGGTCACACAATGGAGCAGCAATGAGAATATGAATGAACTACACATAACACGGATGAATCTCAAAGATATTACGCTGAGTGAAAGAAGCCAGACACAAAAGAGCACATATTGTATGATTCCATTTATATGAATTCAGAATTCAGACAGTGGTTCACCTTTGGGAGTGGTGACTAGAAGTGGGCATGAGGGGGCTTCTGAATCCTAGCAATGTACCCTTCTAGGTGCTTTTATCTTTTTAATCTATTCTAGGTGCTTTTAGTTTATAAAAATATTTTTTAAAAACCTTACAAGGCCTCTAAATACTGGTTTCCAAGTGGCCCCCTGGGAGCACAGCTCTACTAAATGTGAGAGAGCATGTCACACCCTTTGTGATCAGAGTGAGAGCTGTCAAACCTGAAAATGCTGTGATCAAGTTTTATCTGAAAGTGAATGAGGGGAGGCCTGGGAAGGGCTTGAGGAGGCTGAGGTGTGTTCTTTTGCCTATACTCAGGCAAGAGGCAAGGCAGTTCAGTCGCTCTAAGTCCAGCCATTCAATGGAGAGATTTGGGGCCACACAGGAGGTCAAAACTGGCTGGAAACTCCAAGAAGTTCCAGACAAGTTAAACCTAGATAAGCTGGAGTGAATTAGCAAAAAATGTGACTCCAAATAACCTAAAACAAAAGCTGTTTGATACTTTTGAACACAAAGATCTGAAACTAGGATTTAAAAGTACTGGTCAGTAGAAGCCCCAGGGGAAATCCATCAGTGAAGAGATGAGTATGATCTACAGCTCACACAACGGTGTGCCTGTGTATGGCCAAGTGTGTCTAAAGGAATTCAAACAATTTGGTCTCAAATAAATTAAACATTTCATTAAGATAGAGAAAAATATGTACAAATCCCTGTGCTGAATGTAAAAATATATCTGCAAACTTATAATTTAAAAAAGTCTATTTTGGCTTAGGCCCTGCCATATCAGCAAAAATCTGAGTTCAAAAGACTTTAGTGCATATAAAGCAATGAAACTGTCTCCTGCTATTCAGGGGGCACCTGTGCCCACTTTAGCCAGAACCCCAGCAGCACAGGGACACAACCCAGCCAGGACTTCCCTGGGGTATACCACAGACAAGACAGTGAGCAGCCAGCACCAACTCCTCCTCCTGGAAGCCCTCCAGGACATCATCTCTTTTGAACCCGTAAGGGTGCCATGTCCTAAAGACCTCCTTAACTTCACTCTCTATGGCCAGGCTCTGGGGGCATGTTTTTTTTGTTTTTTGTGTTTTTTTTGCGGTACGCAGGCCTCTCACTGCTGTGGTCTCTCCTGTTGCGGAGCACAGGCTCCAGACGCGCAGACTCAGCGGCCATGGCTCACGGGCCCAGCCGCTCTGCGGCATGTGGGATCCTCCCGGACCGGGGCACGAACCCGTGTCCCCTGCATCGGCAGGCGGACTCTCAACCACTGCGCCACCAGGGAAGCCCCATGGGGGCATGTTTTTTATCTATAGCAGCAACCTTGCTGATGCTCTCACTAGTCCACACTCAGTTGCTTTCTCCTTCTCACACACATGAGCTCCTCTCATGCACAGAGGAGGTTCCTCTGCCAGTGGCTTCCATTGACATGGGACTGGCCACTGCAAACACAATACCATAGCAAAAAATCTTACTTGGAAATGTATTTATCTTGTCCACATGGGACTAGGGAAGTTTGGTGACTGTAGTCCATTCTTCCTTTCTCTTTTCATCAGACGAGAGGCCTATATTTGAAAGGTGAAGACAGAGGTTAAAGTCAGGTTGTGTCCTTAGGAACTCAGTAGACCATGTACCAGAGGCAGGGAGCACATGGCTCTCTGTCCCTGCCCCAGATCCACAGCTCGAGCAGCCCAACACTGACCCAGGGCCAGGGAAATGCCACACTGCTGGCTGCTGCCACTGCTCGCCACAGCCTCTGAGAAAAATCCCACTTGATCATGGTGTATGATCCTTTTAATGCACTGTTGAAATTCAGTTTGCCAGTATTTTGTTGAGAATTTTTATATTTTCTTTCATCTAGTATTTCAGCCTGCAGTGTTTTTTTTTTTTTTTTAATTGTAATGTCCTTATCTGGCTTTGGGATCTGGCATTGTAAAATGAGTTTGGGAGTGTTCCATCTTCTTCAATTTTTTGGTAAGAGTTTGAGAAGGATCAGTATTAACTCTTCTTTAGATGTTTGGTAGAATTCACCAATGAAACCATCTGGTCTTGGGGCTTTTCTTTGTTGGGAGGCTTTAGATTGCAGATGTTCAATATCACTAATCATCAGGGAAACGTAAGTCTTGCAAACTATTATATAAAGGATGGATAAACAACGACGTCCTACTGTATAGCACTGGGAACTATATTCAACATCGTGTGATAAACCATAATGGAAAAAATATGAAAAAGAATACATATGTGTATAACTGAGTCACTTTGCTGTACAGTGGAAATTAAATACATTATAAATCAACTATACTTCAATAAAATTTTTTGAAAAAACCACAATGAGATATCACCTCACATTTTGATGAATGGCTATCATCAAAAAGACATGAGACAACAAGTGTTGGTGAGGATGCAGAGAAACTGAAACACTTGTGCACTATTGGTGGGAATTTGTAAAATGGTGCAGCGCTGTGGAAATCAGTATGGCAGTTTCTCAAAAACTTAAAAATAGAACTGCCATATGATCCAGCAATTCTACTTCTGGGTACATACCTAAAGGAACTGAAAGTAGGACCTTGAAGAGATATCTGTACAGAATTAATGTTCTTCACAGAATTAATCACAACAGCCAAAAGGTGAAAGCCACTCAAATATCGATCAGTGGATGAATGGATTAACAATGTGGGGTGTATATATATATATATATATATATATATATATATATATATATACACACACACATATATATGTGGGGGGCATATGTATATATATATATATGTGTATATATATATATATATATATAATGTAATATTATTCAGCCTTAAAAAGGAAGGAAACCCTGTCACACATTACAACATGGATGAACCATGAGGACATTATGCCAAGTGAAGTAATCTAGTCACCAAAGGACAAGTACTGTATGATTTTACTTACATGAGGTACCTAGGTCAAATCCATAGAGACAAGAAAGTAGAATGGTGGTTGCCAGGGGCTAGGGAAGGTGGAATGGCAAGTTACTATTTAATGGGTATAGAGTTTCAGTTTTGCAAGATGAAAACAGTTCTGTGGCTGGATGACAGTGATGGCTGCACAACAATGTGAATGTACTTAATGCCATTGAACTGTACACTTAAAATGGTTTTGATGGCAAATTTTATGTGTGTTTTGCCACAAATTTTTTAAATGGAAAAAGCAGGCAGAAAATCAGTGTTATAGTGACACAATGCGAAAAGGATTCAACCCACTGTTGCTGGCTTTGAAGTTGGGGGAATCGGGTGCGAGCCAAGGAATGTGGGTGGCCTCTGGAAGCTGGAAAGGACAAGGAAATGGATTCTCCCCTAGATCCTCTAGAAAAGAACACAGGCCCTGCCAAAACCTTGATTCTAGTCCAGGAAGACCCATGTCAGACGTCTGACCTACAGAACCAGAAGATAATAAATTTGTATTGTTTTAAGCCACTAAGTTTTGGTAATTTGTTATAAGAACAACAGGAAACTAATACAAAGGCTCCCTAAGGAAGGGGTATAAGTGGGAGGAGGGGAGTGGAGGGCAGAGTTCCATTCAGAAAATTCATACCCCACCTGTATACCCAAAAGTGGTACCCCAAGAACACAACTGTTCTCTCTAAATTTTAATTTTTCAATTCTTCAAAAAAGGAAAAAAAAATCATAAAATTTGAGTATATATGTACTGCAAAAAAAGGAAAAGGAAAGAAAGTCAGACTACTGAGAAAGTTTTTCTTTTTTTCTTAAGTGACAATTACCATAACTAGTGAGTACCCATTTTTTTTAAAGCACCTCTTCTATGCATATGTAAATGTATACGTTCATTTATTGTGTGCCTAAGATGTGTCAGAGCTTTGCGTTTACTGATGGCAGTTCAACAGCAAGTAAACTGGCACAGCCCTGCCTTCAAGTGTACATAGTCCAGCAGGAGGGGATATGAGGGGAAAGACAATTCTATCGAGGAGGGCAGGTGCCACAGCAGCACACAGGAAAGGCACCTGATCTGGACTTGGGTGGGGTCCCAGGAGCTTTCTGGAGGAAGTGAACTCTAAACTGAGACCTCAGTGATGAGACAGAGCTGGCAAAGGTGAGGGGCAGAGTGGTCCAGGCAGGAGCATGCACCAGGATGGGGTGGTGTGTGTGCTGGACCTTGACCATATGGAGGAGTTTGGACTTTGCAGTACAATGGGGGGTGTGGTAGGCTGAATAATGGACTCCAAAGATATCCAGGTCCTAATCCCTGGAACCTGTCACTGTCACCTTATATGGTGACAGGGACTTTGCAGATGTGATTAAATTAAGGATCTTGAAATGGGAAGACTAACCTAGATTACCTGGGTGGGCCCTAAATGTAATCACAAGTGCCCTAATAAGAAAGGCAGAGGGAGATTCTACAGACAACCTCAGCAGAGAAAGATATTTGAAGATGCTACGCTGTGGATGAAAGGTGGAGAAAGGGACCATGAGCCAAGGAACACAGCCAGAAAAGGCAAGCAAATGAAATTACCCCCACAGCCTCTAGAGGGAGCGCAGCCCTACTGACACCTTAGTTTTGGTCCACTGAAACCAATGTCAGACTTCTGGCCTCCAGAATGTAAGTGAGTATATTTTTGTTGTTTCAAACCACCAAGTCTGTGATGATTTTTTTATAGTGGCAATAGGAAAACAAGGGGAGTTATAAGGGAAGGGTGTGATCTGAGTTGAGTTTTGGAATGATTATCACACTCTGCTGTCTACTTTGAGAAAGGATTGGGGAAGAAAACAGAGGTAGGGGGACCAATTGAGAGGCCTGTCCCAGGGAAGCAGGCAGTGGGGATGGAGTAACAGAGTCTAAAGAGTTTAAAGAGGTAGAGAAAAAGTCATGATCCATCAATAAAAAGATTTGGAAAGGGCCAGATTCGACATGGGGGTAAAGGCAGAGTCCAGCACGATGCCTGGCTACTGGTGAGGATAGCGATGAAGGTGGCCATGCACAGTCACAAGCACTGGTGTGAGGAACACGGGCTGAGTCTGAGGCAAGGCCATGGAACCCCGTGATGCAGATGACAAGAAGCACAGCCAGGCCTGCGGCCCAGGAGAGTGACACTGTGGAGCTCCCAGGGAGGGAATCCTGGCTTGGCTGAAGGAAGGGAGGTCAGGAGAGTGGCAAGATTACCAGGGAGAGAGCAGGGAGGGCTGAAGGGGCAGGGCCAAGGGCAGGGATTCAAAGGACCCAGTAGGTCAGGGATGGGCAGAGAAAAGATGAGTCCCTATAAGGGGAGGGAAAACAGGAGACGCAGTATCCTGGAAGCCAAGAGAACAGGGGGCCCTGAGAAGAAGGCCAAGATCAGCAGAGCCAGGAGCTGGTGGTGGGAGCCCAAGGGAAACCCAGAGGGGCCTCTGATTTACCACACAGAATCATAGGGGACCTCGGCCAGAGCCAATGCCAAAGCTTGGATGGAGTAGAAATCAGATTAGTAGTGCCTGGCCATTGACAGACCTCATCCTGAACATTCAGGTCTTTCTCCAGCCAGGGAAATATCCTATACTTGCTTTGATTCCTGCTTCTCTTCCTTCCATTCTTGTTTTTCCTTCTGCACTGTCTCTATCCCCTCTCTCCAGCACTATACATACATACATACATACATACTTACATACATCCCTGCAGTTATCCTCCAAGTCTCGTATAATTTTTACTCACAGTCTCCACCTCCTTATTTTCCCCAGAATTCTACAGATAATTTTCTAAATCACTGATTGGATTTTCTGCAGGACTCTCATTCACTGCCTCCATAATAACCTATAATTTGGTAATTTTGTTTTGGATCTGAAAGCAATCTGTCCTGCTCCCAAGACAAATCCCTTTTGACACTACATCCTCTTAAATCTACTGAAAGTACCAATTAGAGAAATTAAGTCTTCTCTGCAGTTACTAAAACTATTTGGTACTTGAGGAAAACAGGCAGATTAATGAAACAATATCACATACAGAAATAGACCTAAACATATTTGGGAACATAGAATGTGTGCTACCTTTCTAAATAGCAGGGAAAAGATAGATTAATAAAACAAAATGTTGCCGGAGAATTGACTGGCCTTTGGAAAGGGGGAGATGCGGAATCTAAATCCCTACCTTACTCTTCCACCAAAAGGAATCATAAATGAATTAAAAACTTAAACATTAAAAACATAAAATGCTAGAAGGAAATGTAGGGAAATTTGAACTGGGGAAAACTTTCTTGACCCAAAACCCAGAAGGCATGATGAAAAAAGAAAACTAGATACCAATTTGTAAAAATTTTAAGCTTCTGTTTAGAAAAAAAGTTTACCCTATCCTGAGTCAAAAGGCAAATGACAAATTGGGGGAAAATATTTACAATACATATTATGAAAGGTTAATCTCAATATGTAAAAGTCTTTAATAATTCAATAAGAAAAAGACTACACTCAATAGAAAATTTGTCAAAGCACATGAACAGATAGTTCACAGAAAAATAAATACAAATAGTTAATAAAGATGTTCAATCTCCCTTATCACTATTTTTTACTTACCAGGTTGATATAAATCATCAAGTAGTCTGATGGCCCAAATGTGGGAATTCTCTAAAGCTCTGTCTACATATTGAGTGACTTCACCAAGGCCATTGTTATAAATCTGACCTATAGACTCACTTGGCCCAATCTTTGTCTTCAGCCTGACTTCTCCCCACCTTTTTTCTTACTTTTACGTTTCTTGGGTTAGGAATGTTAGGAAAATACTTACACAGCCGACCACATTGTTGAACTGAAATTACAGGTAGCTGATTCTAGGACCCAACCCCTCCTTTGTCTATCTCAAGGACAACAACTGCATCTGTCTTCATAAACTTTCCAACCATCACCACAAATCACTGGCTACCTCCAGCCAGCTGGAGAAGAAAAAAAAGCCAGCTACATTTACATACACTTTAAGGCAAACACAGTAGCAGAGCAAACAAAAGGCCGGAAATTTAGAGTTCAGTCCAATATTGCTTAAGCAGAGTATTGTTCTCACACAAGGAAGAGTCAGAGGAAGAAGGTTGATGGGGCTGGGATCCACATTCAATTGGACACTTCTGCCAAGGGTGCCTGCCAATATCTACAGTCTCGAAGAGAGGGATTTGCTCAGCTAGCTGGCTGCAATTCTTCTGCCTTCTCTGTTATTATCAAGAATTTATGAAGCCCTCCTGGACTCCACAATGCCTTGTAAGGATCATTTCCAAGCATCGCTTCCACATTGCCTTGAGAATATAGAACCAATCTTCACCATCTCTTTGAAGAGGGGAAAGCAAGACAGAGAGGAAGGAGGGTGCTTCCCACATCAGCCAGCATCTCAGGCACAGAACGGAGACAGCTCAGTGCTTCCCATACAGAGAAAGGAGGAGAGAGACAGAATGGGACAGGAATGAAAGGGCAGATTTGACACAAATAATCTTTGATGTGGAGTCACTCTTTAAAAGTCTAAAACATATTTAAACCTACTGAACCCCCCGTGAACGTGGCCATTTAGCCCTCAAGACTTCTAGATCAGTACAACTTCTCTTTAGAAAAACTTTAAAAGATAAAATGTGTATTGAATGTCTACTAACTACAAAGCATGTCTGCTAACATGTCTGGAGATGTGAATACCATTGGGCTTGCCAAGTCAGGACATGAGCCTCCTAGTCAACTAGTTACAGTGGAGACCTGTTGAGGCCACTAACCAGTCAGTCCTCTCTTCTGGCACCACTACATGCCCTGGCATGTTCTGGGTTCTCCTCAGCTCCATTAAATGCCTGGGCAATGCCATGCAGCCTGTCAGCAGAACCTAGCACTTCCCATGTGAAGACCCATCCACTACTTCCTGCCTGTTCCCAGGACAACTTGAGGGCACAACCATCCCTAAGATCCAAGAGAATGTCTTGACAAAGGGAAGGTTCCTAAGCTATTGAAGATGATGACATCCCAGCTACAAAGAACTTTCTATGCCTGTTTTTCATGCTCTGTGAGTGTGCCCATGCTTTTCAGACCCAAACAAACTCACATGTTCCCTAGATCCGGATCCAAAACTTACCTCCTCCTACAAACTGTTCTCGCTGTCCCTGGGCAGTGTTGGGGGGATAGGCACCCACACCTCAGCCTGTCCTTCATCACAGCACTTATACCACCACACAGAAACCATTCATTTGGTGTTTCTTTCCTCTCCTAGGCCTACAGCTTTCTCTCTTTGGACCCCCAGCTCTCACACTGTGCCTCTCTCCTGCAAATATTCCCATTCTCATTATTAATTCTTCAGCGGAGACAGTGGATTCAACAGTCAGCCCAAAGAAAGCTAACCTGCTGTCTTAGGTTAGGGAATTCCTAGAGGCAGAGGTCAAAATGAGGATTCTTGTGCACATGAGTTATTAAGGAATTGATTTCAGGAGAAACCTGTAAGGGAGTGAGGGAAGAAGGACTGGGCTGGGGAAGGAACTGGAGCCCAGACACAGCCTGATCCCATGGGAGCTCTAGGGCGTGAACAACTCCACCGAATTGTCCCACCCTAAGACAGGCAGGCCAGGCCTTTGTACCCCACGCTAGTCAGTCGCTGGTTGAGAGCCACCTCTGGGAGGAGGGGGTGAGCACCCAGGCATTATCCTGCAAGAGAAATTCTCAAGACTAGGGAGCAACTGAGACCTGTCGGCAGTCCACACCCATAACAGGCAGTAGATAAAGGGGGGGCTTCCCTGGTGGCGCAATGGTTAAGAATCCGCCTGCCAGTGCAGGGGACACAGGTTCAAGCTCTAGCCTGGGAAGATCCCACATGCCGCGGAAGCCCGTGTGCCACAACTACTGAGCCTGCGGTCTAGAGCCCACAAGCCACAGCTACTGAAGCCCGTGTGCCTAGAGCCTGTGCTCTGCAACAAGAGTAGCCACAACAAGAGAAGCCCACGCACTGCAACAAAGAGTAGCCCCCACCTGCTGCAACTAGAGAAAGCCTGCACACAGCAACAAAGACCCAACGCAGCCAAAAATAGAAACAAATAAATAAATAAGTTTATTAAAAAAAAAAAAGAATCCGCCTGCTAATGCAAGGGACATGGGTTCGAGCCCTGGTCCGGGAAGATCCCACATGCCACAGAGCAGCTAGGCCCGTGAGCCACAACTACTGAGCCTGCACTCTAGAGCCCGCGAACCACAACTACTGAAACCTGCATGCCTAGAGCCTGTGCTCCACAACAAGAGAAGCCTGCGCACGTAACGAAGCGTAGCCCCCACTTGCCGCAACTAGAGAAAGCCCGCATGCAGCAACGAAAACCCAATGCAGCCAAAAACAAATAAATTTATTTTTAAAAAAATAGGTAAAGGGGATCTGGGTGGGTACCAGTAGCGGCCACGACACCTGCTCCACGTTAGGGCTTGAAGCTCCTGGCTCTATCACCTTCCTCTACCCACTCTCAAGCTGGGACAAAACAGCTGCCTGCACAGGATCTCCAGGTGCAGTCGGTACAAGGCTGAGCTGCAGGAATGGGGACAGACTTGCCCAAGTTCTAGACCAGTCAAAATCCTGTAGCTACCCTGTAGCTGTTGCACAAAGGATCCTTTCCTCTTTCTTTTCACAGAACCGCTCCCCCCTACCCCCTCCCACTCACAGGTGTTTCCAGCCTCCCCAAGAATAAATGAGAGGCCAGCCAGGCTCTTGAAATTAACCAGCTCAGTTTCCTGTGATGAGGGCAAGTATTAAGTCCTCAGGAAGCTTGAGGAGGTGGGAAAGGCATCAAAGCTCTGTTCAAAGAGAGCAGAAGCTCCCCTGTTCTTAGCTCTTGGTTCCTCCAGACTCCTGTGCCCTCACTCGCTTTCTGTCAGGGAGCCCAGAGAACACACTGAAGTTATCTGGTCGCAGAGCATCCCCAGGAGGCTAGCTAATCCCTACACAGTTTCTGTTCCAGCCTAGAGACCAAGTGTCTCTCATCTTATTGATCAACTGGAAAGTCCCCAGCAGGCAAATACAGAACAGAAAGGGGGGCCACCCCTGGCTGGAAAGTCCAGAGTGAGATGAAGAACCCCTGTGGTGTTTTGTTTGTTTTCTGTTTCCTAAAGGGTCTTTCTGATTGCATAACAGGAGCCAGGACCCACCCCACTCCCACCTCAGCTCCAGGGTAGGATGGGGGGTGCCAGAGCAACAGTGAATTTATAGGACCCAGGCAGTCCCAGTCTCTAAGAAAATATAACTAGGAGAGAGAGACAGGATGGGAAAGGGGAGGGCTTATTCCATGAAGCATTCCCAGTGGGGCAAACCCCACAGAGCCACCCCCTGACCAGTGAGAAGGACATGCACTTGGCAAGCCTCAGCTGAAACCAAAGTGGGAAGGAGTAACAGCTGAACTCAGGACACACAACATCTCAGAGGTTCTAATTCTGGGTGCTCATTAGACTCTCTTGGAGGGGGAATGGGGTAGGGGGTTAATTTGAAATTCCTGATGTCAGGGCTGCAACTCAGACCAATTTCATCAGACCCTCCGGGAGGAGGTCCAGCCACAAGCATTTTTAAAACCTCCCCAGGTCATGACAATGTACAACCAGGGCTGAGAACCGCTATGAAATCTGATGGGGATAGAGCTGTGTGAACTGAGGACACCCCCAAATGCATCTCAACGAAGACTTTCAAGAATGGAAGGAACAGAATTTTCTAAAAGCAAACTGAGTTGAGTCTTTAGTGACCCCCTTCCCATTACTAATATTTCAAAGGGGAGAGGGGACAGTGCAGAGCATCCCCGAGGATCAGTGTGTACAGGCACAGAGCTGATGCAAGGGGCCCCATCACCAAACCAGGGCACCACACCCCAGAAGCCAGGGAGCCAGCTGCAGGCCCCAGATGCAAAGGAAACACTAGCTGGGGGCCTGCAGCTTCCCCTTTTGGGGCCTCTCCCCACCTCTTCTCTGAAGCCTGGTCGGCCCTGCCCTCTGGGGACGATCTGGAGCTCTAGGGTTGGAGAAGAAAGTTATCTGACACGGTGCTTCATACTATCCATGGCTTCATGCTATCCGAGGCAGCATCGAAGACCGCCTCATCAGGTCTCCTGAGGGCCTGCTTTGTAACCAAGCAGTGGGAGAGGAGATAGTGCTGGCCCCTCCGCACTTCAGCCTCCTCGTGTGGGGGCAGGAAGAAGTGTTGATGGCAAACAGGAAACCCCAGCCCTACTGCGCCACACAAGGAAGGAGACTTGAGCTGCGACCTGGGGCGCTGCCAAGATCTAGAGATTACAAGAGATTCCACCTGAGCCTGTCCTAAACATGGGCAAAATTCGTGCTGCCTAGGAAGGAAACGGCATACTTTGCCTTCCATCTACATGGTTTCTTCAATAAAAGGCCCACTTACTGGTCAAACCCGTGTGCCTCCTCCATCCCTTTCCCACCCCGTGTCCAGGCCCCCAGGGAACCACCCACATGGTTCTCAGTCACTCTGCTCAGGAAAAGAACATCAAACAGCACCAAAGGGAGAGATAAGGTCAAGTGTACTGGGTATATGTACTCTACTTCCTCAGCTTTATTGTGAATGTGAATACAAAGCTTTGCCCCTCCACACCCCAAAAGGACGTTAGAGGTTAGGGAAAAGCGAGGCGAAGGTATTTGGGAAGAGGTTGGCTTGTCCTGCCTGAGGAGGGAGGGCACTTAACGTGGAGGCAGGTAGCAAAGAGAACTAACAGAAGACTAGTCAAAGGAGGCCCTGGTCTCCTGTTTCCCTCACAAATAGGGAACAGAACAATCACAACAGTATTACTATGTTAATAATAAAACAACAAGTGTGAATAATAGACAACTACCAGAAATGCAAGCTTACTACAAGCTAGATATTACCTGCTTCGACTCATTTAATCCCCGTAACAACCCCATGAAGAAAGAAACAATAATATTCCCATTTTGTAGATGAAGCAACTGAGGCACAAAGAAGTGAAGTAACTTGTCCAAAGACACACAGCCAGGAAGAGGCAGAGCTAGAGTTCAAACCCAGGACTGTCTGATGCAAAGCAGAAGCCTTATTTAGTACAGCTTCTCTTGAGGTGAATGGGAAGAAAGAGTTTTCAGCTAAAAGTCACCTGACCTGGCCATATTCTAGAGAAGTGTATATCAGAATCCCCCAGAGGGCTCATTGAATACAGATTCCTGTCCACCTCCTCCCAATTTCTGATTCAGTACCTCTAGAGTGGGGCCTGAGAATGTGCATTCCTAGCAAGCTCCCAAGGGATGCTGGTGCTGCTGGTGACAAGACTCTAGAAGCCTTCTCCTGTTCCTTACAAGAACCCACAGGGAAGGCTTTATTTTTATCACTTTAAAGATGAGGAAACAGAAGGTCCCGGAGGTCAGGTGAATTGTCCCAGGTCACAGAGCTGACATGATGAGGCCAGTGCTCCTTCTGTGGTGCCCTGGCTGGACATGAGAGTCTCCGAGTAGGACAGGCAGCTGGAGGCTGGCTTCAGCTGCTGGCCACAGCCCTGGGGAAGGCAGATGAGTCAGTGACTGGCCTGGCAGACAAGCTGAAGGGAAAGCAGACCTTGCAGGAGCCTGGGATGGAGATCCCATCCAGGGACCCAGGTATTTGCAATGTTACAGAGCCACGAATCCCCAGACACATCTCACCCTCTGTCTAAAGAACAAGCTACCCCCTACACTCATGGGCCCCAAAAACAGCCTGCCCCCCTCCTTCTGGAAAAAACCTGGGTGCCTGACTGACAACAGGTACGAGACCCCTGCTGACAGGCAACCTCACTTCTATCTCAGGAGGCAGTCTCTGTCTGGTCCACCTGCCAGATGAGGACCTGAGATTCAGCAGGACAGGTGGCCAAGCTGGGCGCCCTCCTGCCAGCAGCAAGGTCTGCAAAGCCCCAGCTCCTTCCACTGACAGCCGGGTCCTTGACCCTTCTTGCTTAGGCCTTCCTCACACAGGTGTGAGTCCCTCAGTGTGGCTGGGGAAGATCTGAGGGAATGGTCTCGGGATGCCTGCCGGGAAGGCCTGCCTCCTACTCTCACGCCAGCGGGCAGGTGGCCAGGCGAGTGACCCCGAGAGTCACAACAGTCACCCCCCGCCAAACGATCATTTCGCGGGCCCAGATGAGCAACTACTTGTTTATAGGGAAGTCCCGTCAACATCCACAAGCTTTTGACTTCAGGACGGATATTTAGAAGGAAACCTTAGCCTCACAGGGGATGAGCAGGGTGTTGGAATGGGGCCAAAAAAGTCATTAAGGAAGCAAAAACTCCAGACAGAAGAAGCGGTATGTGTGTGAATGTGTAGGTGTGGATGTGAGTAAATGTATAGATGTAGATATGTAAAGGAGAGTGTGTGTGTAAATGTGTCCGTATGGGTGTGAGAGAGCGTGCAAGTGCACATATGAATGTGTGGTATGGGTGTGTGAGGGAGTGTGTGTGTGTGCAAAGAACTTAGACTCCAGCTCAGAGAACCCAAAGACCCAGAAAGCGAACCCTCCAGTATCTACAGGCCCCAGGGAAGGTCCTGGCCACCTCTGCCTCCCTGCTGGAAGGGAAGCAGCGCCTCCGTCATCTTCAGCCAGAGGGACCCTGCCCAGATGGCCCCTCACAGGATAAAACTCAACAAAGTGCAAAACTCCATGTAACTGACTTGGCATGAGGAAAGAGTGGGAAGTTAGTGGAGGCATACAAGACACATAAGACTAAGCATTCCTTCACCTGCATTTCTCAAAACCGAGGGCTATTTTATGGGGTATTTAAAGTCCTGCCTTCAGAAGGGCAAATTAAGCTTTCCTCCAGCCCAATAATTGCAAGGTTTAAATGGAGCTCTGTCCCACAGGGAGGGCCCAAGGTCTGTGTCACTCTTCATGCTCTGAGCCCCCACTCGCCGTCAGCTCGAGGCACTGCTGGCTTATCGTGGCAGGTGAGGAGGCCGTCTCCAGTTCCCCACTTCCTACAAGCACAGGTTTCTTTCTGGCCATGCTTCCTGTTTACTAAGTGCTTCTCTGAAACTCATCTCTGACCTCACATCCCCTTCCTAAGGGAACCCCAGCAGTTCTTCCCTTTTTTGGTGTTATAGGCTGAGACTATGAGCTTTGTGTGCAGAGATCTTAGGGTTTCCTCTCCTTGCTACCCAGGGCCAGGATTGGAAACCCAAAAGCCCAAAGCGCTGGCCTCCTCCACCGCCAGAGACAGGCAGGTTCCTCGCCCTTGAAAGCTGTAAGGAAGGTGAGCGGAGGAAGGGTCAGTGTGTGCTGAGCCCTACCCTGGGGTAGCCACTGTGGGGCATCTCACATCCACCCTTTTTTAACCTCATTAATGCCCTACAACAGGTGTGGGGAAAGCTTCACATAGCAGATCTCAGACCCAGGAGAAACAGCTCATCCAGGGGTTTCCAGAACATTTCCAGGAGGCTGAGGGGAAGTTTTCCACAAAACCACACTCACACCCTCCTCTGCCTGTCCTGCAACCAGCTGACTAACCCTAAAGAAAAATCAGCACCACGAAAAACCAAACTTTTCAAAATGGACTTCAAAGACTGTTTCCGTAAAATCTTTATACTTCCCCCACTGTCTGGGATTAAAAGAGCAGCCTTCTGCTGGGCAGAAAGAAAACAGGCAGAGCCAGGTGAAGAAATTTCCAGAGAACACAGTAGGCACATCTGTCCTCCCAGACCTACATTCTTTCACCAGCTCGCTGGAGGGTTGGGGCAGGCTCTTCTGGGAGATTGCTTAATGAGAAACTTAAAAACATTTTCCACAGAACAAGACATCCCAGAGTAAAGCCGCTTGACCCACTCCCATGACCCCTGAATAGAGCCACACAACCTAGTATCCAGTTTCTGGGTACCAAAGCTTCCTGACCTCCTCTCACCTCAGGCCAGACTGAAACACACATACATACCACCTCCCCTGCCCCCACCCCTCTGCACCATGTTCCCAATTATCCTGTCATATACACAACCCACCACATGCACAAGAGATCAATCCTTGCCCCAGATATCTGTATAATCAACCGTAAGAGCCTATGTGGAGCCTTAGGAAGAGGGCACTGACTATCTGAGGCCACTACCCATCTCCCCAGAGTGCTTAGGATCTCATGGATTCCACCAGTTAAAGTCCTCCCTGCATCCCTGGCAGGCTGACCCTGCCTGTGGACAAAGGATTCAGCAGCCATACCCACAGCTGCCATTGGTGGGTATTTAGTAGGTTGAGTTGAGCCACAGGGTCAGAAATACACAAAGGAGGCTTAAAATAGAAAGGCTGAGGCTCTCCTTCTCAATCTTTAAGAAAGATGGTCTCAGCAACATGACTTCCACCTGGTTTGGACCTAACTGCATGACAGCTGTTAGGTTTGAGGCACAGTGAACCCCAATCACACCCTTCCAATCCCACCACCACACACAGAAAACCCTGGGATAAGATGAATTTGCCAGCAACCAGCAAGCCCCAAACGTGATTAGTTCTGAGGCCCACTGGTCATCCACCTTTGTCCTGCCAGGCTGAGATGGAGGTCAGACGCTGACCCCCACCCCAGGTAATGGCGGCGGAGGCAGCAAGGATGGCCAGGACCTTGTGGCCCAGCCTGAAATGACAGTACCAGAGACCAAGCACCACAATTCTCTCCCAGGTCTTTCTTGTTCCTTTCCTTTTTATTACATAAGTAAAACAGACTTTTTTAATTTTAAAAATATAGATAGACAAAAAGATTAGGATCCACAAAAGGACAACTACTGTGCAATTGCACTTTTATAAGAAACCTAGAATAGGGAAATTCATGAAGACAGTAAGTATAATAGAGGTTACCAGGGGCTGGGGTGCGGTGAGGGAATGGGGAGTTAATGTTCAACGGGTACAGTCTCTGTTTGGGATGATGGAAAAGTTCTGGAAATGAATAACGGCGATGGTCATACAACACTGTGAATGCACTTAATGCCACTGCTATGGTCTGAATATTTGTATCCTCCCCGAATTCATATGTTGAAATCCTATGATGGTATTAGGAGGTGGGGCCTTTGGGAGGTAATTAGGTCATAAGGGTGGAGCCACGAATGGGATTAAAGGAGACCCTTCCAAGCCCCTTCTGCCATGTGAGGATATAATGAGAAGTCTGCATTCTGGAAGAGGAACCTCACCTGACCACGCTCACACCCTGACGACTCCCAGACTCCAGAACTGTGAGAAATAAATTTCTGTTGTTTGTAAGTCATTCAATCTGTGGGATTTGTTATACAGTATAGCTCAAACAGACTAAGACAGACACTGAACTGTATACTTAAAAATGGTCAAAAAGGTAAATTTTATATTGTGTATATTTTACCATAATAAAAAATTGAAAATATTTTAAAAAGTTAAGATCAAAATCTTCCAAAATTCCACCACTCAGAGACAACCACTATTAACATTTTTCTATATATCATTCCAGAGGCAAATAAGTGGATGATATGATATATCTTACAAAAATAGCACATTGTTTGGTAACCTACTTTTTAGAAATGTATCATATTTTCCCATGTTAACAGATACACATCTGTATCCTAAATTTTTTGTAGTCACATGGTATTTTAATGTATAAATACACCATGATTAACAATTTTACTATTTGGGGGCATTTAGTCTCCGTTTTTGTTGTTGTTATTATTATTATAAAAAACGCTGCATGGGACATCCCTTATGCACATATTTTTCTTCATGTGTCCAATTATATCCTTAGGATAAGAATTCCTATGGGTGGAATTGCTGAGTCAGGGACTCCCTCAGGAGGATTATCAATGGAGCACTGTGAGTAAAACCCAACTAGGAATGCTGAATTCTGTCATACAGAAGTCTCTTCTTCCACATGGACTTTTCTTGGTTTCCACTTGGGTGTCTACAGCATTGCATAGTGGTTCAGGAAAGTAGGGCATATCCTTTCCATATCCTCCTTACCCACTCCTCAGGCCTCCTCTGGGGACACATCATGCCTACGTCATTAAGTGAAACTGGTACACAAGGAAGGCAAACATTTTACTGGGATAATTCTACTGAAATCCCTTGTGCCAGCAGAAAAGACTAAAACTTTAGGATGGCCCAGTGCTGGGTGCCCCATGGTGGGCAACCTAATTGTAGACATATGAAAGGTTTTCTTTTGTTAAATGTTGTTTTGTATTGACAGAAGGAGAATGCAATAGACTCTTCCTGAGGAGACCAAGGGCCAGAAGGGACCTGTGGAATCATCTAAGCCCTGGCTTTGGAGATGGGGAAACCAAGGCCCCCAAAGACTCAGAGCACTCACTTCAATAATCTTTAACTGAACCTCAGAAGTGTCTCATACACAGTGATTCAGCCAGTTCAGGGCACAGTTGAACATACCTTAAATTTTGACACCTAGTACAATTGGCTGCACAGCGCGGCTTGTGGGATCTTAGTTCCCTGACCAGGAATCGAACCCGCGCCCCCTGCAGTGGAAGCACTGGAAGCCTGTAGTCTTAACCACTGGACCGCCAGGGAAGCCCCCCACTTAGTACAATTCGTATCCTCCTCACCCTGTGTACAAACTCGGAAATTAAGATCACTGATCACATCCCAGCCCAGTCAAGGCCAGGTGTGTGCTAGAGCTGGCTCCTACTGGCTCTCAAGCCTCTCTCTCCAAAGTATTATAATTCTCTATGGTCCACCAAAACACCCATTCCCAAATCCATCATAGCCCCGTTGGTACTACTCAAAGAGCCAGCAAATGTTTGCCTGAATGCTTGCTGTGTGCCAGGCCCCTGTCTGAGCACGTATCACAGTGAGATAGTTATCATTTCCATCATACAGCTGAGGAAACTGAGACTCAGAGACTTTATTTTTTTTTCTTCTCATTTTTTATTCCGTCAACAATATTTAAGAGGAATCCAAGATATAAAAGGCACTTTGCAGGATGCTACCAAGGTGAGTCAGTCAAGGACTCTGCTCTCAAATTTCACAAGGTGAGAGATAGAGAACAATGAAACAAGAAGGAAAGGGATGGGCAAAATGTGGGACGAGAAGGCAAAAGATGGGGCTGTACTCCCATGGGGCATAGTCAGGGAACAATTCCTGGACGCAGTGACATTGGAAGTAGCTGGAAATGTGGCCCCAAGCTTTTCAGCCCTGAGTAGGTCCTGCTGGGTGGTAGGAGTGTTCTACTTTATCAGAACCAGGGTTTATCTTTTTTTTTCCATTATGGTATATTACAGAATATGGAATATAGTTCCCTGTGCTGTACAATAGGACCTTGTTGTTTATCCATTCTATGTACAATAGTTTGCATCTGCTAGTCCCAAACTCCCAGTCCAATCCTCCCCCTTGACAAGGTCTATTCTCTTTGGAGACTCAAAGACTTAAAATGACTTTTTAACTACAGACTAAAGCCTTAGGTTGGTTTCCCCCAGAAGTTGACCATAAGACAAGGATTTGAGGACTTCCCTGGTGGCACAGTGGTTAAGAATCTGCCTGCCAATGCAGGGGACACAGGTTCAATCCCTGGTCTGGGAAGATCCCACATGCCGCAGAGCAACTAAGCCTGTGTGCCACAACTACTGAGCCTGTGCTCTAGAGCCCGTGAGCCAGAACACTATACTGAGCCTGTGTGCCACAACTACTGAAGCCCGTGTGCCTAGAGCCCGTGCTCTGCAACCAGAGAAGCCACTGCAATGAGAAGCCCGCACACCACAACAAAGAGTCATCCCCGCTCACCACAACGAGAGAAAGCATGCATGCAGCAATGAAGACCCAATGCAGCCAAAAATAAATATAAAATAATAAATAAATTTATTTAAAAAACATAAGAGAAAAGTATTTAAAAAAAAAAAGACAAGGATTAGAGTGCAAGCTGAAAGGGAGTGGGAAAGTGAAAGAGGGAAGGGAAGGCAGCCAATGAAGGGAGACAGTTATTACTGTTAGCAACTGGGATATGGTTCTACAAGGCAACTCTGAAAGACAGCATGGAATATGCCTCAAAGTTACCCCAACAGAGAGGTGAAGGAGTTGGAGTATTTATACACTTTCTCCCATCACTCACTGGTTGAGGTCAAGGGAACACAGGAAGGATGTTGACAGCATCTATTACATTGCCCAATATCATGCTGCTAGAAATTCTGAATGCCATTCAAACTCCAAATCCAACAGTTCTTTCATTTCTCTATAGAAAGGAGCAGTTAATCAAACTAACACTATGGATAAAGTGTTATGCTGGTAAAAGTAAACCTATTTGCCAAATCACTTCGGATTAACATGTCCAAGGAAATATAAGGTATCTTTTTGCTAATTTTTATCAATATAAGGCATAGAAAAAGCCATTCTAAGTCACTTTGCTCATCTCACGGGAATTAACCAAATGCCCTTCCCTGCCGCTTCTTCAGTGAGAGGTTGCCTTCTTTAGTTCAGTCACAGCTGCCTTGGGCAATTCTACAGCCTCAAGCTGTCATCCCCGAGCAGCTGCATCAACCTCTGATTACAGGCTCCAGAGTCTATCATCCAAGGGATGATTAAAAAATGACCCTCTGGCCACCTAGCCAATGGAGTCTGGAAGATGTTCCTGTTTACTGTGCCCTGCTCCCCCACTGCCTCCTGCCCCATCCCCTCCCCCACCACATCCTCCATGGGAATCCACAAATAGCCAAATAAATGAAGCCTTCAGTCATGGGCCTGTGGTAGCTTATGCAGCCTCAAAGATTTATTTACAATTCTTCTGGAGAGGCAGGGAGGTGTTTAAATAGCACAGTGTGTCATTGGGATAAATAACGACCAAATTGTGAAGAGTGGTGGGAGGGGCGGGGAAGTGTAGAAGGAGACCACTGCCCTAGTTTTACAAACCCAGCTGTAGCAGCTCTCCGCAACTATAGCTTGAAGACAGAGACTGTACGTCTTCTTCCATTCTAAGAACACTACTGAGACCTGCCCAGTTTCTCACTCTGGGCAGAGGAAAATGAATGTGGACAAATCCTGAGACTGCTCTTGGGATCATCCAGTCTCTCAAGTTCTCCAAGGGATTCTCTGACAATCTGGTCCCCCCTCCACACCTCACCTCCCAGTGAGGACACTTCCTGCCAAAAGTATCCTAGAGAAGACTGAAGGACATAATTAGGCCAAGGTCCTTTTGTACTTTGGTGATAGGACCCCCTTCTGGCAAGGCCCGCAGTCCAGCTCTTGGCACTCTAGCACAGGTGCCAGAATACTTGGTCCTGGACACCTCTCCAGCCAAACTCTGTTGGCCACTCCTAAGGCGCTCATGCACAGAAGGCAGACAAAAAGTTTGGCTCCAGGAAACAGACCAAGAAATCAAAGCAAAACTCGGTAACTGAGTGGTCCCAGGTCACTGCATCCAAGAGTGACGAGGAGAACTGAGGGGCTGAAAACAAGGTGTAGGGTTGTCAACCATCCTGGACCAACTCCTAGGATAACACAAACTGGAGAGAGGGCCTGAACCCAGAACAGAAGCCATGCAGAGATGCAGAGAAGTGGACTCTGGGGCAGAGTGAGACCACCCTCAGGAAGGCGGGGGTGCTGCCAGCCAGAGGTACAGCAGGGACAGAATACTGCACAGGCCCTGGCCCACTCAGCCAGGTGCAAAGGGCACATCTTCTACCTTCCCCTGGAAGAGGGTATGACTAGGGGCCCCAGATCCCCTGGCCTTCTCTCAGCCAAGCTCCCCAAAAGTATTCCTCATCATTCTAACCAGATTTCACCAGCATAAAAAACTAGGACAGAGGAACATAGGATATGCCTAGGTTGCACTCCAAAGATTATCCTATCCCCCCTGCACTCCACCTCTGCTCTCCCTTCTCCTGAAGGAGGAGCAGGATTCACCTTCCAGCCTTCTCAGCACAGGGAATCCTGAATCGAACCAGCCCAGACTCCCAGGTGCCTGGGCAGGTTGCATGCTCTATCTCCACCTCCTTGTCCCAAGGCAAGAACTACCCTCTTTCCAAAGCTACTGTCCCTTTCCGAGCACAGGCATCATTTGAGGTCCTCTTCTGTCCCCCTGAGGCCCACCCGACTGCAGCAGCTCCCAGGCATCAGGCTGACCTGTTCAGAGGAGAAAGCACAGCTGGGGCCCACACTCATGGCCATACTCCAGGGTCTCTGATCCCAAATGGGCACCTCACAGGCAGACTCCACATTCTCTGAGACACTGCATTTGGACACAAGTTTGAAAACAAAAAAGCAAAACAAAACTCCTCAAACTACCCAATATAGCCACTGAGAAGTTTCTTTAATTCTTCAGACCACCTGCAGAAAAATTTCCCAGTAAGGAAATGTGGATTGGTGAATAGAATAAATCCAACCCCAGATTCCTCAACCAGATGCTTGGGAAAGAAGGCCCCTGGCTCTGTCTCACAGCTGTTTAAAAGAATCATTGTTTCTAATTCTTTCCTCCCATTGTACCAAGATCAACTGTGGCAGGAATTGTTATTTGTCGGCTCATTGGTTCATACATTCATTCATCACATGTAAAGTACTTACTATAAATTTGGCCAGTTCTAGACATGGCCTCTGTTCTCTGGGAGAACAAGTTTTAGGGATCCAGATTCCACACACCTAGAAATAAAGTGCATCGCAGCGTTCAGAAGCCTGGCGCTCAGCTCCTCCTGTCACTGAGGCGCAGAGGTGCGGTGGACAACCCAGGACCCACGGAGTGCCCCAGGGTAAGATGGAACCCTATATCTCCCTGTCAGGCCACCGTGCCTCTCTGCTGTCCCCAGGGATCTCCCAGCTTAGGAACTGAGTGCAGTGCAGGCACTCGAAATGCAGAAGTGGCCGAGGTCGGCCCAAGGCACTTGCCTCTCTGGCGAGAGAGGATGCAAAGCCGAGAACCAGCGACCTCCGGTATCAGCTCCGGAGACGGGCCGCGAGCCGGCAAAGGGGAAGTACAACGAGGACCCAGGGCCCCCGCGCATCCGGCGCCCTTCTGAAGGCCAAGGGAGGCTCGGGCGCCGGAGGTTGGAACCCGCCTCCAGGGAATCGTCGGTTGAGCCGGGAAGAACAGGACCAGATTAGGATCGGACACCCCCCAGGACACCCCCCGATAAGGGTCGGGGCCTGCCATCCCTGCACCTGCCCGCCCGGCACCTTCTAGCCAGGGCATCCCGGGGACCCCGGGGATAAGGTGGGGGCGCCTTCCTGCAGCCGCCCTCGGCGTGGAGAGAAGGAAGGACGCCCCAGGAATCGGAGGGGGAGGACGAGCCTAGAGCCACAACTTTCTCCCGCGGAAGGCGGGCAGGCTGGGGTTCCTCACCTACGCGGCCCCTGCGGAGTCCACACGCCCGGGAACCCCCAGTGTCTGGGGAAGAAGGGAGGAGAACAGGAGCAGACGAGGACTGAGGGGCTGACTTGGACGGGGCAAGGGACACTACAGGAAAACTTTCGGCAAGGGGAGAGAGGACCGCCCAGTGCACCACACCTTGCGCCCCGCAAATCGGGCCCGGAGCCTCGCTCCCCGCGGCCCGCGGCCCGCGCCTTGCCTGCGTCCGGAGCCGGCTGCACCTCTCGCGCGCTGCGGGGACCTTGGAGTTGGAAAGTGGGGGTGTTGCGGCCGGGGACGGCTCCAGCCAGCGTCTCGGTCAGCGGTCGGCGGGCCCGGCTCCCTTACAGCCCTGCTGAGCTTGAGGCAGCCGCGCGATTGGGGGTCGGGCGCCCAGTCCCCCTCCGCCCCTCCTCGCCCTCTCTCCCGCCCCTCTGCCTTTATCTACCCCAATCGGATCTGACCGCCCTCCCTCCCCCTTTTTCTTTAGCTCACCATCTCTCCCTCCACCCCTCTTCCCTGGCCTTTCTTCTTCCCCCTCCTCTCCCGCCCTCCCTCCTCCCCGGGGGGGCGGGGCTTCTCCCCTCCCTCCCAGACAAAGCTGTAGCTGCTCATCCCCTGCGAGTCCGGGCTCAGGCTGCCAGCGCCTCTTCCGGCCTGGGGTGGAGGGGTAGAAGTGAGGGGGTGGGGAGGATGAGCTGGCTCGCTCACCCCATTCTCCGCGGCCTTCTCCAAAAGGGATATAGTCTTGGCCCGAGCCCCTTGGTTTGCTCCGGGCGGTGACAGCCACTCCCAGAGAACAGTCACGCTGCCCCGCGGAGCCCACGTCGAGCGCCCTGGATTCCCCAGGCAGAGGATACGGGATTTTTTGATATGGGATTTTTTTCTAACACCTGCTTATTCCAAAAAGGGTTTGAGCTGAGCAAGGCCCCTTGGACTTCGCGGGCTGGCAGACGTGACAGAAATGTGAAGGAGGCCAAGTTTCTTTGTCCTCCTCTCACCTCCCCCTCTTAGCCATCCCTGGACCTCCAGGGCCTCTCAGTATACACGGAGCCCTAGAGCACCCCAGATTTGGGGCGCCCTATTTGTTCCCTCGCTCTTATCACAACTGTCCCCCAACATACATACTCCAACCCTGCAGGGTCGGTCCCCATGCCTTTCAGCGTGGAAGGGGGACTAAGGATTAATGGGTAGACAACCCTCAGGGTACAGCTGGGTCAACTCATCCCTCCTGGAAGCGAAACATTCTTTACAAATTCATTGTTTGGATCGTGGAATGTGTTTCCCTTAGAAACAATGTTGTAAATGGTGACCTGCTTCCCAGACTGTCCACAGAAGTTTTTTGAACCCAAAATGCAGCTGAAGTTTGGTGGTGAAAACTGTGTCAGCTACCCCAGAACAAGGAGACCGCTGATCAACTATAGAAAAAAAAAAATTATCTTCTGGTTCTTTCTGGAGCTATAAACAGAAAGGTCAATTATTAATTCCCCCTCCCCCACCCCAAATTTTGGAGTTACTACTCTGTATTAGTAAGCTTCTTTGCTTTGCAGGTAATAAGAGCACACTCAGGGGAACGTATTATGAGGACATGGGGATTTCCCTACAACCTCAGGGTCAGAACTGCAGGGAGAGCTTGGTAAGAAGCAAACCTAGAACTTGAAGGGCTTCCAGTAACCCAGAAAGTCTTCTCTGAGAAGCCAACTTTTCTCTTTCACCATAGACTGGCGTTCGCTGCACCCCAGACACATGGCAAAGGGTGGCCATCACTTCCATCACTGGGGCTTAGAGCTCCCTGTTGAAGAAGGCAGCCAGGTGGAACTAGAATCCCTTAGTCTCTACTCCGGTTTCCCAGGACAGCAACTCATTGGCCCAGTTTAGGTCAGGTGACCATCCATCGTCCAAATGAGGCTGCCAGGAGTCCTGACCTGTTTAAAACAAAATCCATTCCTCTCCACTTAGAGTCTCCATCTTGGTGAATAAATTGATTGATTAGTTCAAGACACCAGAAAACATCTTTCTTTTCATCAATTTCCCCATACAGAAAGCACAAGAGAGAAAGGAATATGCCTTTATCCTTCAAGGCAGTGTAGGGCCAATACTTCTGTAACAGGGGTAATATATTGCAAATATTAAACTGCTATATTAAAGCCTCCTTAAACCATGTTTTCTTGTAGACTTCCACCCCCATGGACTAAACCAGGAGGCACATGGCCCCAAAGAAGCAGCAGAAAAGTATTTCTAGAGCCATCCTCTAGTAGAAATACAATGCATGCCACAGTTGCAATTTAAAACTTTCTAGCCACATTAAAAATAATTTTAAAAAGTGAAATTAATTTTAATAATATATTTTATTTAACCCAACATAACCAAAATATTACCATTTCGATGTGTAGACAATATAAAAAAATATTCATGAAGTATTTTATATTCTATTTTTGTACCAAGGCTAAAATCAGGTGTGTATTTACACTTCAAAACATCTCAATATGGATGTTAAATTTTGAAATAAAATTTCAAAAATTTAAAAATACTTGATCTGTATTTAGGTTTTATAAAATCTTCACTTGAAAAAGTATATTCACATACCCAAGTTGTTCCAACATGCTTAAAAGTTTCCCAATAACTGAATTATCAGTTTTTAAATTTAAGTTTTAATTAATTAATTAAGTTTTAATTTTAATTAATTAAGTTTACATAAACTTAATACTCAGTTCCACTAATCACATTTCAAGTGCATAAGAGCGACATGTGGCTAGTAGCCACCATATTGGGACAGCACAAGTTTAAGAGCAAAGAGGTCACTGATGAACTTGAGTCTCAAAGCCAACTTCCCAAAGTTCCCTGGTGGTCCAGTGGTTAAGATCTGTGCTTCTAGTCCAGGGGGTGCCAGTCGGGGAACAAAGATCCCACATGCCAGGTGGTGCAGCCAAAGAAAAAAAAAAGCCAACTTCCCTTTTCTCTTTAGCAAAACAGTGACAGAAATATCAAGCTTGGTCAGAGAAAATGATTTTCCACATTCTTTTATGTCCCCCTATAACATCTGAAGAGGCAGACTTTGCCTACCTAGATCAGAGTTCTACTTTATGCCTGGGAAGAAGCAGGAGTTGTAGAGAAGTGGGGAGGCCAAAAGCCTACCCTTAAGTACCCAGGGGATTCTGGGAGAAGGGAGGAAGAAGTGGGGGACATAGTAGGAAATGCACCTTCTTCATTTGTGACTTCGACCAGAGTGAGAAGATATGTTGATGGACTGAAGGGAGTTCTGGGGATAAAATAGAGGAGATTGCCACACTGGCTGCCTACCTCTTTCTCCCCAGTTCTCAGACACTCACCTGGGGTTGGAGGGCAGCCTCATTAAGGTCAACTTAGTGGATCGCTTATGTTACATAAAGGGAGGGCCTGGGTTTTTTTCTGGGGTCACCCACAGTTCCTGCATGGCCTAGACCCGATGCAGAGTTCCCCCCTGCTCCCAAGGACCAGAGGCCTCAGAAGAAAGCTAAATTGTGAGCCAAAGCCCTTCTATAGGGCCTTAGTTTGAGCTCCCTCAAAAGCAGAACATGAGACAAGAACTTGGGTGCAGGTCGTTTACTTAGGAGTTGATCCCAGGAAGCAAGAGAAGACAGGGAAGGAGGAGAAGCTAATAAAGGATATACAACTAGCACTCCATTCCTCTGGGGACCCTCTAAGCACCTGTGTAAAATGCCCCTCAGAATTGTTCGCTCTGAATGTCAGGGAGCTGGGGATTTATCAGCTGACTCTCATTCCCCACTAGTTGAGGATTATTCCCAGGAGAGTTTACCTCTTCTTACTTCCTGGTTGTGTGGATATCTTTGGCTTCGAGGAAACATCTGAGGCAGAAAAGCTGGAGCCACTGCCATTGGCACTTGAGGTGGGACGAGTTACTGTGCATGGAGCTGCCCACCACAGCTAAGCCAGGGTGAGAATTGGGCTGAGGGGAGGCGACACAGGACACACAAATCATCTGCTCTAAGACCCAGCATGAAGAGGGCAAGTTGACCCTGGAGGCTGGCAGGACAACATGATGGGGACTCAGAGGGAGCAATTGGTGAGGGCTGAGTTATGGTTAGGGAGGACAGGGAACACTACAGAGCTCCGAAGGAGCATGGATCACCCAAACCATGAGGTACACAGGCTGCAGGCATCAGCAGAGTATGCCAGCCAAACGCTCATGAATGGGGCCACCACCCCTCAGCATGTTGCTTTCAAAGGTATGGTACAAAGCAAGCCCTATTCAGGGGAGCCAAGAGAACTGAGGCACCAGTCTCAAATGCCACTGCAAGAGAAGGTAAGACAGAATCTCCCCCAAAGATCTATCTTGGAGAGAACTGGGAAGGGAGGAAGAACTTGAGAGAGTTTTTAACCTAACGAGACCAGCAGGACTTTTAAATTATTGCGTCATACTCCACTTTGTCCCTCTGCTATGTAGGAGGTGAGAACCTGCAAAGGAAGATCCAATGAGTTAATAGAGAAATAAGGAAGCCTAGGTGAGGTCTGTCCCTGGGACCTGAATACACCTGGACATGTCTGGCACACTAGCATAGTGGTCTAGCTGGAAATATATTTGTTGGAGAGGTGAAAAAGGGCCCCCCTTGGAGATAATTTTCATTCTAGAGAAAGAAGAAACCAAGTTCAGCCCAGTAACAAAGCTTTAGTTGAAAGAAGGGAGATGAGAGATTGTCTCTCAGCTCTGCCTCCAACCTGAGTCCCTGGACACATAGTGAGGGGAGGGGTTGAGAAGATAGAAGAGGCTCTAAGTTATAACTTAGAGGAAAAGACTGTTTCATGATATTCAGGGATATTCTGGGGCCTAAGCAGCCATGCTTGGTGACCCTGCTGCTAAGTAACATTTAAGGGACCAACACTCCAACACTCAGCTTCTCTACTTCAAGGGCCTGGTATGTTGACAACATTACCCAGAAAGTGGTAGATGGATTGCCAGAATGGTTACAATTATCCCCTTCCCTGCATACACTTTGCAGTTCCTCTCACAAAGAGGTGGAGTCTACTTCCCCACCTTGAATCTGGGTTGACATTGCTGCTTGCTTTGGCCAGTACAGTAGGATGTGGCAGAAGTCATACCATGCCTTTTCAGAACCTGGGCCTCAAGAAGCCTTGCATTCTTCTACTCTTTCTATTGGAACATTGCTCTGCCATGTGAATAAGCCTGCGCTAGCCGGCTGGAGGATGGCCCAGAGCCAAGGCAGTCCAGATGTTCCATCCAAGGCCCCAGACATGTGGGAGAGTCCAAACAAGATCAGTAAAGTCCCCTACCCAACCTAGAGTTGACCACTGATGCATGAGGGAGCGCAGCTGAGTCTAGCCCAAATAGCCAACCAATAAAAGCATAAGATAAATAGATGGTTGTTATTTTAAGCCACTAAATTTGGGATAGTTTGTTATATAGCAGTAGCGAACTGTTAAAGAACTTAACAGGATTTTAAAAATAGTAACTATATGAGGTGATAGATTTGTTAACTAACCTTATTGGCGTAATTCTTTTATAATATATATGTACATCAAATCATCACCCTTAAACCTACAAAATGTTATATGTCAATTATATCTCAATAAAGCTGGAAAAAAAGAAACACAAAAAATGAAAACCTTTAATGCAAAGAAAAAAAAAAAGAACAGGATGAAGTGTCCATGGCTGACATGACTGGGCTATTGGTCGACACCAGTCTGGAGACCTCTGGATTGTTTATGAGCTTGTGAGAGAGATGCATCTGGGGAACTCTCCTCCCACATACACCCCACCTTCCCAAAGCAATATTTTGGGAAAGCAATACGCTTTCAAAACTGTATTGATAGGTATTTACTAGACATCAATGGTATGCAAGGTGCTATGCTAAGCATGATAAAAAATAAGAAAAATAAGAATAATGAAGCTAAGAAAAATATTAGGCAGCATTTAGTTTAATAACATCACTTGGCAGGCTCAGAAATTGAGACTTAGATAAATCAACTCACTACATCATCTGGTTGCAAGAAACAGAAGCCATTTGAGCCAGCCTAGATAGAGTAAGACTGTTTTTAAAGAACCAAGAGTTTCTTGCAGAACTCATGGGAAAGAAGTGAACCAGGTCCAAGATGAACTAGAATATGACCTACAGGGTTCAATCTGTGTGTGTGTGTGTGTGTGTGTGTGTGTGTGTCTGTCTGTCTGTCTGTCTGTCTCTCTCTCCCTGCTTCCTCCCTCTCTTCCTCCTTGTTTCTTGTATTGCTATCTCTCCACATATGTGCTCTAACTTCTGCCCAGATGGCTGCCTTTATCCCAAAGTCTACATGCACTTAGATCCAGCAACCACCATCAACATATCTCTGTGGCCAGCAGCAGGATAGGGCCAGGATGTGAGATGGGTCAGTGTTCTCAAAATGGGGAGGGGTGGGCAGAGGGGAAAATATTTAAAGTCTCTACTGAGTAGTCACATCTTCTGTTCATCTCCCACCTGTTGACGCTTACATGTCTGGCAGCCCAGGTTCGTGGCAAGGCTTGAGGGCCAGTCTCCATGAAGGCCCCACTCACCCCATCACTTACTCAGTGCTCTCACTGTACTGTTTCAAAATGCATCTACAAGGACCACTTTCTTGGGTCAACCAGCCCAAGAACAAAGTTGTCTTATTTATCAGTTCATCTCCTTCTCCATCTGCCACAATACATATCTGATGAATGAAAAAAATGAATCCCATCTCCTGTTTGCCAAGTTACAAGCATTAACTCATTTAATTCTCATCTAACTCTAGGAGGAGGTACAATTTTTATCTTCATTTTATAGATGAGGAAACTGGGGTAACTAGGTAACTTTCCTAAGATTACAGTCAGCAGGTGCCAGAGCTGGAATATGAACCTGGGAAATGTATCTCAAGTCCCTGTCTGAATCCTTGTGTTTTCTTCCTCCTCAGCCAAGCCAGTCCAGGCATGGAGGTGACACCCGCTGATCCTCCCCCAGATTGCTAGCCTTGATGGTGTCATAGGTGGTACAAGATTGTCTTTTCACTTTGAATGTTGCTGTGCTGAAGTTTGTAGCCAGCCTGATTTTGGGGGCTGGGAGGATAGAATGACCTTTTTGCTGGGTAACCAAAGGAAACTTTATCTTTGAAATATAATAACGTTAATAGGATATGTTTGTATTAGTTGGTTTATTCCTTTAGCAATTAACTCATTGAATGTTTACAGGGGGCTCCCAGGTGCCAGACATTATTTTAAACACTGGGGACATAGCAGTAAATAAAAAGGACAAAAATCCCTGTCCTTATACCTCATGGAATTTACATTTTAGTGAAATACTTAAAAGGCAAAAAAAAAAAAAACCCAAAAAACCCTATATCCATTTCTTCAGAATATAGTATGGCCTTTTAATCTACAAATTTGATTTTTTAATTTAGGAAATTTTTCTTAATTTTTATGTTTGAATGCCAATTAAAACCTGAAACCAGATGGGGAACCTGAGGCTGGCATATGTCGTGGGGTGGGGGTAGAGAGAAGGTTATTGTTTCTTTGCAATCTCTACAGTGATGGGCACTGATAGCCTTGGGAGCATCACCTTGTAGTCCCTGGAGTGAGAGTACTCTATTTCAACTATTAGGATTATGTTTACAAAACAAAACATAAATGTTATAAACCATTATGACGTAAAAACTATAAAACTAGTGAAAGTAAGAATTTAAGTATCCTGATTTGTTCATTTTATATAAAAAGGAAATGAAAAGATGTTTAAAGTAGATAGTCCAAATAATAGAGATGTAAATGAATTAAAATTGTCTGGTACTCACTAGATAGCAGTTTGCAGCCAGAGTAGGGTCTGCGTCTTTGGTGGTACTCTGAGCTTGAGCAGCACTGATATCAGTTAGTGTGCTGGGATCAAACATAATGAGCAACCTGCCAAGGGCTCAACTGTCTTGCACAAAGAAGATTTGTTTCATATAAACACATTCATTCATCCTCATGGAGAAATTAAGCATTAGAAGTAATACTAGTAATGACCTATCAAAACTGAGGAAAGGAGAGAAAAGAGGTGGAGTAAAGTAGAAGCACGCTGATTTCATCATCGCTTGTGGAGATTCAGTTGATATTGTCCTAAGGCAAGAAGATTAAATAAATTATATAAAAATTTGAGTACTCTTTTGTACTATTTGAATTATTTGTTCCATATGCGTATATTAACTAGTCAAAAAATTAAAAGGAAAGGCAGTTTTATGGGATGCAGGGAGCGGGGAGGGGAGAGAGGGAGTGGGGTGACCTGCTGGTTAAGCAAGTCATTTAGATGCTGGTAGAGATTGCTGAGGTGTCTGAGATGCTGCCTCCTCTCTAGGTTTATATCCAGAAAGATGGAGGTAGAGAGTAAGACCCTCAGATGTCAGACCAGTTTGGGATCTGAAAGTGGAGAGGAACTGTGCCACTTTTTATCAGGCACATGGAGTATCCTGGTACCCATGGCACGGTGGCTGCTTAAGCCATCTTCAGGAGTAGAGGGACCTAGTCAGATCCAGAAAGCACCTGGGGATTACAAGGAGTGTGGGAGACAGCCAACATTTTCCACACCCCAGAGACGGCTGTGCAAGCCAGATGGGAGAAAACTGAGGGACAGGAGAGTATCTCACATTTGGGACAAGAGAACCCACAGAAAGACAGTGGTCTGGTCCATGCCAGGGACCCCAAGGGAACTCAGACATCTTGTGGGAGCCAGGATGGAAAGATGCTGCACCCAAAACCAGCAGTATACTCACTTAGGCACAGATGTCGCCTCCCACCCCCAGTTGCCAAGATGTTCCATAAGCCCACCACCACAAGCAAAACTGAGATGAAAGCCTACGGAGAAAGAGAGGCATGGAGCAGGCAGGAAGGAAATTTTCAGAATTAGCTGAATTTAACCTGTAATGACCAAGTTTATCAGAAATTAACCAACATGTTTTCTGCTATTAGTCAACTAGGAGTTCAAAGTAGAGATTAAGTTATACTTTTTAAAAAGTTTCATGTGTTTGACCAAAAAATCCAGGTGAGAGAATGAGATAAATGTTTTCAATCTTCACCTCTCCAAGTATGGTTCGTGGACCAGCAGCACTAACATCATCTAGGCTTTGGGTTAAAAATATAGAACCAGGCCTCAGGCCATGTTCAAGTTTAACAATAAGGCCAGGTGGAGGGCTACCCTAGCGGCACAGTGGTTAAGAATCCACCTGCCAATGCAGGGGACACTCGTTCGAGCCCTGGTCCAGGAAGATCCTGCATGCCGTGGAGCAACTAAGCCTGTGCACCACAACTACTGAGCCTGCGCTCTAGAGCCCGTGAGCCATAACTACTGAGCCCATGTGCCACAACTACTGAAGCCTGCACACCTAGAGCCCATGCTCCGCAACAAGAGAAGCCACCACAATGAGAAGCCCGCACACTGCAACGAAGAGTAGCCCCCGCTTGCCGCAACTAGAGAAAGCCCGCATGCAGCAACGAAGACCCAACGCAGCCAAAAATAAGATAAATAAAATAAATAAATTTAAAAACAAAACAAAAACAATAAGGCCAGGTGCTCTGTGTGCATGCTAATGGTGGAGACCCCTTGCTTTAATAGTCTCGGGTGTTATACGGAAGTGCCTAGGAAGGCAGGACTACATGTGTAAGAGTAGACATTCCAGCATGGAGAAGGACATTCCAGGCAGAGCCATGAACAGACTGGGCGGGTCAGAGAACAGTGTGTGGTCCAGTGTGGCTGGAACAGAAGGTGGGAGGTGAGAAGTACTTTAAGTTCTGCTTATGCAGCCAAGAAACAAAATTCAAGACGACCCTGGTTCCTGTGGTGTTTCAGTAGCACAGTTCCCTTTTCCCTACGTGTGAAAGTTCTCCAAACTGCAGGGCCGGAGGGTGAGCCAATGCCACCTCTCTCATGGAGATGTACAGTGACTAGGAGGAGCTTGCTGGGGGAAGTTTCTTGGAGAACAGACATGCTCTCTTGGCCTTTCAAGATACCTCTGGAAAACCAAGGAGGGGTGGGCAGGACAGCCCGGCCATTGGCCTGTGTAAGAGGCTGACCCTCTGCCCAGAGCTGGACAAATCTCTGCAGTAGAAAGCCAACTGTCAGGGCTTTCACCACTTTGAGGCATTGATTGCCGCTCTTTCCCAGCCCTGGACCACCCCACCTTCCTCAATGCACAGGGGTGCACAGAGAGCAGCATGCAGCACATCCTCTTCCACACTCTACCTAATTGCTTTGCTAGGAGACTTCCTGATCCAGCAAGGATACCCAGGCCTTCCTGCTGTGCCCCTGATGGAGACCAGGCCGGGGCTGTCCAGGCTTTCCGACAACCTTAACCTCTTCCTCCCCAGACCCAGACCATCAGGGAAGGGGTGGGAGGAGGGTCTTGAAGGAGCTAAATGACTGGACAGAGAATGTTACTTCTGACATACAGCCAGTTGGCTCTTGTCCTGAGGGAATGGTGAAAACAGTGCCCAGGCAAGCAGGGAGGAGGGTGCAGGGAGATGGGCACAAGATGAAGCAGGAGAGGCCAAGTCATGCCCTCTTGTATTGCAGGCCACAGTGAGGAGTTTGGGGTTTCATTCATATTGTAATGTGATGCCCTTAAATAATGGATTTATTTTAGAGATTAGCCCTTGCATCTTTATGGGAGAAGCTGGTGAGGTAACATCTGTAAGAAGACCACTGGAGGATTAGAAAAAAGTCACAAACCAGGAACCACAAAGCAAGGGAAGTGAAGAAATCTACAAAAGGCTGTGCCTCTGTGCTCAGTGGTAAACCTAGGTCAGCCAGTGCAGGCTGAAAAGAAAAGCTGGACACAAAGTGGGGGACAGGAAGGACAAATGGGAACCGCAAAAGATGTACCAGAATATGTGAGGACAAACCGGAAGCTGTATTTGTCTTTCACAATCTGTGGGTGACCTGCAGAAGCTGGTACGCTAGCCTCAGAGCTGCATTTGTCATGTGTTGGGACAGTTGGGACAGCTCTACTTCATGCTAAAGAACTGACCCTCTGTTCTACATTCTCTCATCTTCCAGAGACCAGTGGGCTAACCAGGGCATGTTCCTCTCCTGGTGATGGCTGAGGCACAAGAGAGCAAGCCTCACTACACAAGCACATCTCAAGTCTTTGTCACGTTCCACTGGCCAAAGTAAGTCACATGGCCAAGCCCAAATCCAAGGCATGAGAAGTACACTCCACCTCTAGTGAGAGGAACTAGAGTCACATATCAAATGATGCGAACTCAGGGTGGGTGAATAATTGAGAAAAGTGATATAACAAGTTTTCAATTCTACCAGTGGCAATACTAGGTAACACTAATCAGTGTGACCAGAGGTAACAGTAGATATGCAGAGAAGAGAATAGATTCAGGGGATGGTTGCAAGCCAGGACCAGTGGGATTTGGTGAAAGATTGGATATGGGAGATGACAGAATAGGAGGAATCATAAGTGAGTGCAGTGGGGCTGGAGGAGATGTGTATTTCATGGACATACCAGTTTGAGAGGTACCTATGGTTGTGTCAAGTAAGCAGTTGGCTTTAGGGGCTGGAACTTGGAGACAAGGTCTGGGTAAAGGTTTAGAATGGCCAGTCATCAGCTTATCAAACCTACCAGAGGGCTTTGTGAAGTATTTGCTTGTGGCCATAACCTGAGACACCATGCAAGATCTGTCCTCATTTCCCCAACCTGACTCCTTCAGATTTCATGTGACTAAGTTCAAGGGGCACCATACTGCCATGTGAGATGACAATTCTCTTTCAGGTTCAAAGAAGCTGAAAGGAGGATATAAACTCTGCATTTGGCAGGAAAGAGGAAATTTGTTCTAGTTTGTTTGTTTGTTTTGAGAAAATTATTTGTAAAAACTTCAGAGTACTATACAACCTCTCCCTTTTCCCACCTCTAGGCAGAGGCACCTGTGAAGTTCAGTGATAGCTGTGAGACTTTGGCTTCCCTCAAATGCAGACCCCAAGACATAGATTCAAGTGCAAGTTGCTTAGACAAGAGTGGGGAGTGGGGAAGTGAAGGAGCCCAGACTAAGGTATATGGAAATGGTTGTACCTGTAGCAGGTTCAGAGGCCCTTTTCAGAGACAAAAGACAACCTGGATATCATCAGCTCTGCAGGAAGAGTAGCCAGAAGTCTGAGCACATGCTCAGACTAGGACATGGACCCCCCAGGCACTGTGCTGTGGCCCTTCACCCTGTGGAAGCTGGGGGCAACTCAGAGTGTGGGAGCCTGCAGAGGAGCTGTGCTGAACAGGTCCTAAGCAGGACCGAAAAGTCACCTACAGGACTGCTTGTACTGGAGAGGACTGATGAAAAATTTTAATAGTTTCTCAGAGTCAAGAAAAGAACAGTTGGGCTTGCCTGGTGGAGCAGTGGTTAAGAATCCACCTGCCAATGCAGGTGACATGGGTTCCAGCACTGGTCCAGGAAGATCCCATATGCCGTGCAGAAACTAGGCCTGTGTGCCACAACTACTGAGCCTGCACTCCAGAGCCCATGCACCACAAGTGCTGAAGCCCACGTGACTAGAGCCCATGGTCTGCAACAAGAGAAGCCACCACAATAAGAAGCCCGTGCACTGCAACAAAGAGTAGCCCCTACTCGCCTCAACTAGAGAAAGCCTGCACACAGAAACAAAGACCCAATGCAGCCCAAAATAAATAAATAATATTTAAGAAAAGAAAAGAACAGTCACTCATAGACAAAATGTTTCATTTTTGCATATATTCAATTTGCATGTGCCACCTTAGATGTTGATACAAGCCATGGCCATGGTGAGAATGCGCATTCTGAAGAGAGAATAGTCCCAAGATGGGGTCTGTTAGTTGGAGGTACGAGCTTCTCCCTTAAAATCCTTTTGTAACTTCCCACACCTATAAAATTACGTCCTGAAGCCTCCTATGTCTTTGTTTGGCTTCACCAAAGAGCCGATTCTGTGTATTAATTAACTACTGCTACATAACAAATGAAGGCTGGACTGGGGCTGGAGAATCCATTTCTAAGAAGGCTCACAGGCATGACTGTTGGCAGGAGACCTGAGTTCTGCCTCATAACATGGACTTCTTGATAAGGCTACTTGAGTGTCCTCACAAAATGGTGGCTAGCTTCCCCCAGGGTGAATGGTCCAAGAGAAAAAGGTGGAAGTTGTAATGTTTTTAATGACCTAGCCTCAAAAACACACACTGTCATTACTATTGCATTGTTTAGGAATAAGTCATGAAATCCACCCACACTCAAGAGGAGGGAAATTAGCTCTACTTTTTTCCTGATTAGCTTTTATTTTTCTTACATCTTTATAGGAGTATAATTGCTTTACACTGTTGTGTTAGTTTCTGCTGTATAACAAAGTGAATCAGCTATATGTATACATATATCCCCATATCCCCTCCCTCTTGAGCCTCCCTCCCACCCTCCCTATCCCACTCCTCTAGGTGGTCACAGAGCACTGAGTTGATCTCCTTGTGCTATGCAGCTGCTTCCCACTAGCTATCTATTTTACATTTGGTAGTGTATATATGTCAATGCTACTCTCTCACTTTGTCACAGCTTCCCTTCCCCACCTGCCCCCCATGTCCTCAGGTCCATTCTCTACATCTGCCTCTTTATTCCTGTCCTGCCCCTACGTTCTTCAGAACCACTTTTTTTTTTTTAGATTCCATATATAGGTGTTAGCCTACAGTATTTGTTTTTCTCTTTCTGACTTACTTCACTCTGTATGACAGACTCTAGGTCCACCTAACTCCAAATAAATCAGTTTCGTTTCATTTTATCGCTGAGTAATATTCCATTGTTTTTTGTGCCACATCTTCTTTATCCATTCACCTGTCGATGGACACTTAGGTTGCTTCCATGCCCTGGCAATTGTAAATAGAGCTGCAATGAATATTGTGGTACATGCCTCTTTTTGAATTATGGTTTTCTCAGGGTATATGCCCAGTAGTGGGATTGCTGGTCATATGGTAGTTCTAATTTAGTTTTTTAAGGAACTTCCATACTGTTCTCCATAATGGCTGTATCAATTTACATTCCCACCAACAGTGCCAGAGGGTTCCCTTTTCTCCACACCCTCTCCAACATTTATTGTTTGTAGATTTCTTGATGATGGCCATTCTGACTGGTGTGAGGTGTTACCTCATTGTGGTTTTAATTTGCATTTCTCTAATGATTAGTGATATTGAGCATCCTTTCATGTGTTTGTTGGCAATCTGTATACCTTCTTTGGAGAAATGTCTATTTAGGTCTTCTGCTCATTTTTGGATTGGGTTGTTTGTTTTTTTGATATTGAGCTCCATGAGCTGCTTGTATATTTTGGAGATTAATCCTTTGTCACTTGCTTTGTTTGCAAATATTTTCTCCCATTCTGAGGGTTGCCTTTTTATCTTGTTTATGGTTTCCTTGGCTGTGCAAAAGCTTTTAAGTTTCATTAGGTCCCATTTGTTTATTTTTGTTTTTATTTCCATTTCCCTAGGAGGTGGGTTAAAAAGGATCTTGCTGTGATTTATGTCATAGAGTGTTCTGCCTATGTTTTCCTCTAAGAGTTTGATAGTGTCTGGCCTTACATTTAGGTCTTTAATCCATTTTGAGCTTATTTTTGTGTATGGTGTTAGGGAGTGTTCTAATTTCTTTCTTTTACATGTAGCTTTCCAGTTTTCCCAACGCCACTAATTGAAGAGGCTGTCTTTTCTCTATTGAATATTCTTGCCTCCTTTATCAAAGATAAGGTGACTATACATGTGCGGGTTTACCTCTGGGCTTTCTATCCTGTTCCATTGATCTATATTTCTGTTTTTGTGCCAGTACCATACCGTCTTGATTACTGTAGTATAGTCTGAAGTCCGGGAGCCTGACTCCTCCAGCTCTGTTTTTCTTTCTCAAGATTGCTTTGGCTATTCGGGGTCTTTTGTGTTTCCATACAAATTGTGAAATTTTTTGTTCTAGTTTTGTGAAAAATACCATTGGTAGTTTGATAGGGATTGCATTGAATCTGTAGATTGCTTTGGGTAGTATAATCATTTTCACAATGTTCGTTCTTCCAATCCAAGAACATGGTGTATCGCTCCATCTGTTTGTACCATCTTTGATTTCTTTCATCAGTGTCTTATAGTTTTCTGTATACAGGTCTTTTGTCTCCTTAGGTAGGTTTATTCCTAGGTATTTTATTCTTTTTGTTGCAGTGGTAAATGGGAGGGTCTCCTTAATTTCTCTTTCATATTTTTTGTTGTTAGTGTATAGGAATGCAAGATATTTCTGTGCATTAACTTTGTATCCTGCTACTTTAACTAATTCATTGATTAGCTCTAGTAGCTTTCTGGTAGCATCTTTAGGATTCTCTATGTATAGTATCATGTCATCTGCAAACAGTGACAATTTTACATCTTTTCTGATTTCTTTTATTTCTTTTTCTTCTCTGATTTCTGTGGCTAAAACTTCCAAAACTATGTTGAATAATAGTGGTGAGAGTGAGAAACCTTGTCTTGTTCCTGATCTTAGAGGAAATGGTTTCATTTTTTCACCCTTGAGAATGATGTTGGCTGTAGGTTTGTCATATATGGCCTGTATTATGTTGAGGTTTGTTCCCTCTATGCCCACTTTCTAGAGAGGTTTTATCATAAATGGTTTTTGAATTTTGTCAAAAGCTTTTTCTGAATCTATTGAGATGATCATATGGTTTTTATTCTTCAATTTCTTAAAATGGTGTATCACATTGATTGATTTGCATATATTGAAGAATCCTTGCATTCCTGGGTTGAATCCCACTTGATCATGTTGCTTGATCCTTTTAATGTGCTGTTGGATTCTTTTTGCTAGTATTTTGTTGAGGATTTTTGCATCTATGTTCAACAGAGATATTAGCCTGTAGTTATGTAGTTATGTAGATATGTAGCCTTTTTTTGTGACATCTTTGTCTGGTTTTGGTATCAGGGTGATGGCAGCCTCATAGAATGAGTTTGAGAGTGTTCCTCCCTCTGCTGTATTTTGGGAGAGTTTGAGAAGGATATGTGTTAGCTCTTCTCTAAATGTTTGATAGAATTCGCCTGTGAAGCCATCTGGTCCTGGGATTTTGTTTGTTGGAAGATTTTTAATCACAGTTTCAATTTCAGTGTTTGTGATTGGTCTGTTCATACTTTCTATTTCTTCCTGGTTCACTCTTGGAAGGTTGTACTTTTCTAAGAATTTGTCCATTTCTTCCAGGTTGTCCATTTTATTACCACATAGTTGCTTTCAACAGTCTCTCATGATTCTTTGCATTTCTGCAGTGTCAGTTGTTATCTCTCCTTTTTCATTTCTAATTCTATTGATTTGAGTCTTCTCCCTTTTTTTTTGATGAGTCTGGCTAATGGTTTATCAATTTTGTTTATCTTCTCAAAGAAGCAGCTTTTAGTTTTATTGATCTTTGCTATTGTTTCCTTCATTTTTTTCTGATCTGATCTTTAGGATTTCTTTCCTTCTGCTAACTTTGGTGGTTTTTCTGTTCTTTCTATGATTGCTTTAGGTGTAAATTTAGGTCATTTATTTGAGATATTTCTTATTTTTGAAGTAGGATTGTATTGCTATAAACTTCCCTCTTAGAATGGCCTTTGCTGCATCCCATAAGTTTTGGGTCATCGTGTTTTCATTGTCAATTGTTTCCAGGTATTTTTTGATTTCCTCTTTGATTTCTTCAGTGATCTTTTGGTTATTTATTAGCATATTGTTTAGACTCCATGTGTTTGTATTTTTTACAGTTTTTTTTTTTTACTGTAATTGATATCTAGTCTCATAGCATTGTGGTCAGAAAGCATACTTAATACGATTTCAATTTTCTTGAGTTTACCACGGCTTGATTTGTGAACCAAGTATGATGTATCCTGGAGAATATTCCATGTGCACTTGAAGAAAGTGTGTTCTGTTGTTTTTGGATGGAATGTCCTATGAATATTAATTTAGTTGATCTGGTCTAATGTGTCATTAAAGCTTGTGTTTGCTTATTTATTTTAATTTTGGGTGATCTGTCCATTCGTGAAAGTGGGGTGTTAAATTCCCCCACTATTACTGCATTACTGTCGATTTCCCCTTTCATGGCTCTTAGCATTTATTTGCCTTATGTATTGAGGTGCTCCTATGCTGGGTGCATAAATATTTACAATTGTTATATCTTCTTCTTGGATTGATCCCTTGATCATTATGTAGTATCTTTCTTTGTCTCTTGTAATAGTCTTTATTTTAAAGTCTATTTTGTCTGATATGAGTTTTGTTACTCCAGCTTACTTTTGATTTCCATTTGCATGGAACATCTTTTTCCATCCCTGCACTTTCAGTCTGTACGTGTCCCTAGGTCTGAACTGGGTCTCTTGTAGACAGCATATATACAGGTCTTGTTTTTGTATCCATTCAGCAAGTCTGTGTCTTTTGGTTGGAGCATTTAACCCATTTACATTTAAGGTAATTACCAATATGTATGTTCCTATTACCATTCTCTTAATTGCTTTGATCTTGTTTTTGTAAGTCTTTTCCTTCTCTTTTGTTTCCCGCCTAAAGAAGTTCCTTTAGCATTTGTTGTAAAGCAGGTTTGGTGGTGCTGAATTCTCTTAGCTTTTGTTTGTCTGTAAAGGTTTTAATTTCTCCGTTGAATCCGAATGAGCTCCTTGCTGGGTAGAGTAATCTTGGTTATAGGTTTTTCCCTTTCATCACTTTAAATATGTCCTGCCACTCCCTTCTGGCTTGCAGAGTTTCTGCTGAAAGATCAGCTGTTAACCTTCTGGGGATTCCCTTGTATGTTATTTGTTGTTTTTCCCTTGCTGCTTTTAATATTTTTTGTTTGTATTTAATTTTTGATAGTTTGATTAATATGTGTCTTGGCGTGTTTCCCCTTGGGTATATCCTGTATGGGACTTTCTGCACTTCCTGGACTTGATTGACTATTTCCTTTCCCATGTTAGGGAAGTTTTCAACTATAATCTCTTCAAATAGTTTCTCAGACAGTTTATTTTTCTCTTCTTCTCTGGGACCCCTATAATTTGAATGTTGGTGTGTTTAATGTTGTCTCAGAGGACTATGAGACTGTCCTCAATGATTTTGATTCTTTTTTCTTTATTCTGCTCTGCAGCTGTTATTTCCACTATTCTATCTTTTAGATCACTTATCCGTTTTTCTGCCTCAGTTATTCTGCTATTGATTCCTTCTAGAGAATTTTTCATTTCATTTATTGTGTTGGTCATCGTTGTTTGTTTGCTCTCTAGTTCTTCTAGGTCCTTGTTAAATGTTTCTTTTATTTTCTCCATTCTATTTCAGAGATTTTTGAAACATCTTTACTATCATTACTCTGGATTCTTTTTTAGGTAGACTGCCTATTTCCTCTTTACTTGTTTGGTCTGGTGGGGTTTTACCATGCTCCTTCATCTGCTTGCATATTTCTCTCTCTTCTCATTTTGTTTAACTTATTGTGTTTGGAGTCTGCTTTTCACAGGCTGCAGCTTTGTAATTCCCATTGTTTCTGGTGTCTGCCCCCAGTGGGTGAGTTTGGTTCAGTGGGTTGTGTAGGCTTCCTGGTGGTGGGGACTGTTACTTGTGTTCTGGTGGGCAGGGCCACGTTTGGTGGTGTGTTTTGTGATATCTGTGAACTTAGTATGACTTTAGGCAGCCTCTCTGCTAATGAGTGGGTTTGTGTTCCTGTTTTGCTAATTGTTCCACATGGGGTATCCAGAACTGGAGTTTGCTGACCATTGGGTGGAGCTGGGTCTTAGGCTTGAGATGGAGATCTCTGGGAGAGCTCTTGCTGATTAATATTACATGGGGCTGGGAGGTCTCTGGTGGTCCAAAGTCCTGGACTCAGCTCTCCCACCTTGGAGGCTCAGGCCCACCACCTGGCTTGAGCACCAAGACCCTGTCAGTCTCATGGCTCAGAAGGAGAGGAAGGAAAAAAAAAGACAGAACCCCAAAACAAATGGAAAATGCAAAACTAAACAGACAAAATCACACAAAGAAACATACACACACACACTCACAAAAAGAAAAATAAACAGACAGAACCCCAAGATAAATGGTAAAAGCAAAACTAAGACAAAATCACAGAAAGAAACATATACACACACCTTCACTAAAAGAGAGAAAAAAAAAGGAAGAGAGAAACCAAATCAATAAACAAACCCACACATAAAAACAATCACTAGAAACTATTTAATATAAACATAAAACCAAAAACAAATCAAATTCAGAAAGCAAACCCCAAGTCCACAGTTTCCCCCAAAGTCCACTGCCTCAATTTTGGGAACACTTGTTGTCTATTCAGGTATTCCACACAGGCAGGGTTTACCAAGGTGGTTGTGGGGATTTAATCTGCTGCTCCTGAAGCTGCATGTAGAGATTTCCATTTCTCTTCTTTGTTTGCACTGCTCCTGGGGTTCAGGTTTGGTTTTGTCCCAGCCTTTATGTGTAGGCAGCCCTCAGGAGTCAGTTTCCCACCCAGACAGGAGGGGCTTAAAGCAGCAGCTGATTAGGGCTCTCTCTCAGGCCAGGGAGAGGGAGAGGTACCGTAGTCACAATTGGAATGTGGGGCATACCTGGGGCAGCAGAGGCTGGCATGACATTGCAACAGCCTGAGGCACGCCATGTGTTCTCCCAGGAAAGTTGTCCCTGGGTCTCAGGACCCTGGCAGTGGTGGGCTGCACAGGCTCCCGGGAGGGTGTGGGTAGTGACCTGTGCTTGCACACAGGATCTTTGGTGGCAGACGTGGCAGTGGTAGCAGTCCATGCTCGCCTCTTGGATCTGAGATGATAGCCGCGGCTTGCACCCGTCTCTGGAGCTCGTTTAGGTGGTGCTCTACCTTCTGTGGGCAGACGGAAGGAATCCCCTCTCTTTGCGCATCCCAAAACAATGGTCTCTTGCCTCTTAGGCAGGTCCAGACTTTTGTCGGACTCCATCCCAGCTAGCTGTGGCGCACTAGCCCCCTTCAGTCTGTGTTCACGCAGCAAACCCCAGTCCTCTCCCTGGGATCTGACCTCCGAAGCCTGAGCCTCAGCTCCCAGCCCGCCCCCCCCCCCCGCCCCCGCCAAGGGGTGAGCAGACAAGCATCTCAGGCTGGTGAGTGCTGGTCGGCACTGATCCCCTGTGCGGGAATCTCTCTGCTTTGCCCTCTGCACCACTGTTGCTGCTCTCTCCTCTGTGGCTCCAAAGCTCCCCACCCACCCACCCCCCATCTCCACCAGTGAAGGGGCTTCCTAGTGTGTGGAAACTTTTCTTCCTTCACAGCTCCCTCCCAGAGAGGCAGGTCTTGTCCCTATTCTTTTGTCTCTTTTTTCTTTTGCCCTACCCAGGTATGTGGGGATTTTCTTACCTTTTTGTAAGTCTGTGGTCTTCTGCCAGCATTTATTAAGCGTTCTGTAGGAGTTGTTCCACATGTACATGTATTTTTGATGTATTCGTGGGGAGGAAGGTGATCTCCACGTCTTACTCCTCTGCCATCTTGAAGGTCTCCTGATTACCTCTTTGAACGGTTTTCTTCTTTTTTTGTGTATACAGATACACTTTTGATGTGTTAACTAGAAAACCTGAAGAAAATGCCATCGTGTTTCTCATTATCACATCTCTAAGTCATGTCATCACTTTGGATGCTGCTAGCAGTCACTGTGTGTGAGAAAAATGAACTGTAGCCCATGTTAATATAAGGCCATGTCCTTCCTAGCTCTACCTTTTAAGGAAGGAGTGTCAAAGAATTCTGAAATCACCACACCCTGAGAAAAGAATTTTGATGCAGGTGGTTTCTTTGGGAGGTAATCCTAGGAAGCATCAGTGAGGGAGTAGCTAAGTGGATCAAGGGGGAGAGAAAGGCCAATTAAAGTTGCAATAATAAGCAGGCTACCCCTGTGGGTAATAGGAGCTCAATTATACAATTTGTCTGAGAAACTGTGTGGACTATGCCTTAGACTTATCCCATTGGATGGTGGAAGTTTAGGGCATTTCCCACCTATACCAGTCCTGCATTGGTTGAGGCTAAATCCCCGAATCCACCACTTCTGTGTACACCTGCTTTCAATTGAGCAAACTCTCATGATTTCCAAGTTTTAAGCGGAGAAAAAACAAGATGTACAGTTGCTTAAGGTGGTAGGAAGCTGTCATTGTGCTGGAAAATACCTTTTTCCTCTGCAGCTGTAGGTGAACTCAAGTGGGCTCAGTGATAGAGATGATGTTGGGGCAGCAACATATCTCCTACAGCCTACAAAGCTGCCCATTTATTAGTCCTTGCCTAAGCCTCCATTTTCATGACTTACTTCTCTCTGGCTCATACTTTATGCTCCAACAACAGTGAAGTGCTTGTCACTCCCTACATCTGCTCCCCTATTTCACACTTCCTTGACTTTGCTCAGTCAGCTGTCAGACCCCAATGTGAGCAAACAATTATTTACAGCACCTAGAAAGATTTAAGCGCAGCACAAAAAGATTCTCTGGAAGTAAAATATTATTGAGCTTTATTATGAATATTTACATACACAAAGTAGAAAGCACCATGAATCCCCACATGCTCATCGTACAGATTCAGCACATAAAGATTTTGCCACATATGCTTCATTTATCTTCTTTTCTTCTCTACTGTTTTAAAGCCAGTTCCATACCCATGTTCTGCCACCCCTACATACTTTAGTATGCATCTCTAATATGCACTTGCTCTTGTCTAACCACAATTTAACATTTGCTTTATCTATCCAAATTTTTACTTCATGAAAGTATTTTAAAGTTAATTCTTTAAAAAATATGGGCATCTTACCATCTAATCACAGTTATAAATATGTGATTTTTAAATTAAAATATTCAGTAAATGAATTGAAGGATGGCCAATGTCAAGATTTGAAAGAAAGAATTTACACGGGAAAAATAATCAAAATGGCATCACACTTTTGATCTGAAACACAGGTAGCTAATAAACAGTGGAATAACATAATGATAAAAAAACCCCAATAAATCCAGCAACCCAAGAAACAGCTATTCAACATAAATATCACTGACATGTGAGGGTAAAAGAAAGATACCTGTGGATATGAGAGGCATCAGAATGTACTGCACCTTAGGAAAACTTTCAAGAAAGGACTCTGTCCAAAAACAAATGAGTCAGAACTGAGATTTCAAGTTGAGAGATGGTTCAAAAAAGAGGAAACAGTGCTGAGCAATGGACCTTTCAAAATGCACACTGCTAAATCTAACAAAATAATATACTGTGTGAAATTGTGTAGTACAAATACTCAGGAAGGAATTACAAATAGCAGAGACAAACTGCAAGAATACAAGTAATCAGCTGGAATGAAGAGTTTTAGGAGTTACAAAGTGACAGGATTTCAAAAGTAAAAGCTTTCTAAATGTCTAATCTTGGAAGATGGGGAAATGAGAGTATTATGTTTGTCTCAACTTATTGAAGAGAGAGGATGGGAGTAGTGAAAGGAATGATTGGTCTCTTGTTTTCATAACAGGATTATATTTGTTTAATTATAAAATCTGGGAAAAGTTTAATGATATCCCCTACCTAACTGGGAAGAGATGGGGGAGGAATGTTGAGATTAACACAATTTTATTCAATTAACAAAATTTTTAAAGGTAAAATAGATACAACAAAGTACATAATAAACAAAATGAAGAAGGAATAAAATTAAGAATATCAGCTAATACAATAAGTTCAAATAGAATGAATTATCCCAAGAAGGACAGAAATGTCAAAAAGAGTTAAAATGTAAAAAATGTGGCTATATGCTGTATAAAAACACAGTTGAAATATAATGATAAAGAATGACTAACAATAAAGGGATGGGAAAGAGATACCAAGTAGATACAAATACCTCTCTTCCTTGTATTTATTAGTGACTAATAAAAGTGTGGTAATTTTTTTTGTCTGCGTTGGGTCTTCACTACTGCATGTGGGCTGTCTCTAGTTGTGGTGAGCTGGGGCTACTCTTCCTTGCAGTGTGCAGGCTTCTCATTGCAGTGGCTCTCTTGTTGTGGAGCATGGGCTCTAGACACGTGCTTCAGTAGTTACAGCACACAGGCTCGGTAGTTGTGGCTCGCAGGCTCTAGAGCATAGGCACAGTAGTTGTGGTGCATGGGCTTAGTTGCTCCGTGGCATGTGGGATCTTTCCAGACCAGGGATGGAACTCATGTCCCCTGCATTGGCAGGGGGATTCTTAACCACTGCATCACCAGGGAAGTCCCCAGAGTCTGGTAATTTTGATACTGAACAACATGAAATTTAAAATTAAAAGCACAAAATAGAATAAGGAAGATCATCATGATAAAAGTCACACTTTCTAAAGAAGATATAACTATAAATATCAGGTATAAACAGGTAAACACCAAACAACATGGAAACTAAAGATATAGAACAAAAATTACTAGAAATGTGAGGAGAATTCCATTTAAAAATTATTGTAGAGATTTAAACAATTCTTTTTTATTTTGACATGTCTAATAAATGTAAACTGAAGGCAATAGAGTAATTGTATAATACAATCAACATACTTAAATCTTTTGAGTAAAGAATAGATAATTTTTATATATCCATGACTCATTTGTAAAGACTGATCATGTGTTTGACTACATTTTCTAATTATAATTCAATAAAATTAGAAATAATTAAGTAACCAAAAACTTTACTACTTGGTAATTAAGAAATAGATTTCTAGGGCTTCCCTGGTGGCGCAGTGGTTGAGAGTCCGCCTGCCGATGCAGGGGACGCGGGTTCGTGCCCCGGTCCGGGAAAATCCCACATGCCGCGGAGCGGCTGGGCCCGTGAGCCATGGCCGCTGAGCCTGCGCGTCTGGAGCCTGTGCTCCGCAACGGGAGAGGCCACAACAGTGAGAGGCCCGCGTACCGCAAAAAAAAAAAAAAAAAAAAAGAAAGAAAAAAGAAATAGATTTCTAGATATCCAAGGAAATTAATATAGGAATTAGAAACTATCTAGAAATCAATGAAGAGGAGAACGATTCATGTAAAAACCTATTAGCAGCAAAAAACTGTATTCAAAGGAAAATAAATATACACTGTATAGCCTTAAAATTTCATTATTAAGTTAGAAAGATAAAGGAATATAGTGATCAGTTTTTAAAAATTAGAAAAAACGCAAAAAATTAAAGCAAAAGAAAATAGGAAGAGGAAATTAATAAAGAAAATTTGATAATGAAGAAAGAGATCAGAAAAGTGTAAAATAAAAATTATCAAAGATATTTATCCAACACTGTATAAATACATTTGACTGTATAAATACATTTATACACTGTATAAATACATTTGAAACTTAGAGAAAACAATTTTCTAGAAAAATTGACCCCCAAAGTAGAAATTTGATTAGACAAATTAATTATAATAAAAGAGAGTAGTGATTAAAGCTCTACCACTGAAACAAAAAGGCACCAGAACTAGATGGATTCACAGCCATGTTTATTTACCTCTAAAGAAGGAAAATCTTCAGTGTTATTTAAATTATTTTAGGTCATGGACAAGTGATTGAAAGCTTCCTAATTTCTTTTATGAAGCCACAATAACCTGAACACTCAATTCTGATATGACAGTACAAATATTAAAAAACTGTAATCAATTGCCCTTGTGAATATGGCTGTAAAAATCTTAATGATTGTTAGCAAGTAGAATCCAGCCATGTACCTGGAGTGTGACACTGTGACAGTGTGTGCTGCATTTCAGGAATGCAAATCTGGTTCAAAATCAGGAACCCCGGCAATGTAATTCCTTACAATAAATTAAAAGACAAGACCATGTAATAAATAATTAAATGGTGAAAAGCTATTTGATAAAAATCAGCAGCCACTCTTAATTAAAATGCTAAATAAAACTGGAAACTGTTTAAATATATAATAAAGACTATTTACCAAGATTAAGTGACAAATATTCTAAATGGACAAACAACCTAAATCAGCAACTACAGAGGATGCCCAACATCATCATTATTATTCAATACCATCTTGGAACTCTAGTAATTGCAGTATGACCAGAAAAAAAGAAAAGAAGGGCTTCCCTGGTGGCACAGTGGTTGAGAATCTGCCTGCTAATGCGAGGGAAACAGGTTCGAGCCCTGGTCTGGGAAGATCCCACATGCCGCGGAAGAGCTAAGCCTGTACGCCACAACTACTGAGCCTGCACTCTAGAGCCCACAAGCCACAACCGCTGAAGCCCGTGCGCCTGGAGCCTGTGCTCCACAAAAGGAGAAGCAGGGCTTCCCTGGTGGCACAGTGGTTGAGAGACCGCCTGCCATTGCGGGGGAGGCGGGTTCGTGCCCCGGTCCGGGAAGATCCCACATGCCGCGGAGCGGCTGGGCCCGTGAGCCATGGCCGCTGAGCCTGCGCGTCCGGAGCCTGTGCTCCGCAACGGGAGAGGCCACAGCAGTGAGAGGCCCGCGTACCGCAAAAAAATAAATAAATAAAGAAGAAGCCACTGCAATGAGAAGCCCGTGCACCGCAATGAAGAATAGCCCCCGCTCACCGCAACTGGAGAAAGCCCACATGCAGCAACGAAGACCCAACGCAACCAAAAATAAATAAATTAAATAAATTAAAAAAAATAAAATCTGACTAATAAAACTAAAATGATTAAGAAAAGAATTTAGTGAGCTAGATATAAGATAAATATATAAAAATAAATAACTGATCTATACAATACACACAGAGAAATAGATATTGAATAAAATATTCCATGTATAATAGCAAAAAACTATTAAGTTCTTATGAACAAATCTAATGAGAAACATAAGATCTATGTGAAGAAAACTTTAAAATCTTTTTAGAAGTCTTAAAAACAATATTCCAAACAAGCAAAAGGACATAGCACATACTTTATTGGGAAGTAATAAATAAATATAATGTAATTCTAGTTAGAATCTTAACAGGGCTTCTTAGGAATTGGATAAACTGTGATTAACACAATGTTAGCACAGAATAAATAAATGCCTGAAGTCTACCTAGCACTCTCTGTGCCACAGCCTCCAGTTCAACTCCGACAAGACAAAAATCTCCAGCCCTATAGAGACAGTGGAGCATTGAATCCTCATTACTGTTTCCCAAAAGTATGCTGGGAAGGATGGGAACAACTGCAGATTGTTCAAGAGCAATTTCCTAAGCTTCATAAATATAGAAATGGCTGCCTTCACAAAGAGCCAAAAGGACCTGTGTCCTTGACCACATGATGCAGAAATGGGACCTCAACTGTGGAAGGCAGTTAGATTTCCAAGAATTTCTTAACCTTCTTGGTAGCATGGCCATGGCTTGCCATGACTCCTTTATCATGGCTACCCATTCCCAGAAGCAAATCTGAGGAGCCCTTGGGCCTGGCCTCCAAACCCGCCCTCTTTATTTCCAGCTTCCCAATCATCATCTCCTCATAGCCCCACACATAACCTGAGCCCAGCATACCCACCATCCCATGCAGGCCACTCCTGCTGGTAGTGATGAAACAATATAGTTTTGTTTTTTTTTTTAGAAAATAAAACCCAGTAAATATAAGGAAAAGAACAATAGGCATGGATTTACCTTATTAATGTAATAGAACAGATAGATAAATTAGTGTAATAAACAATCATAAAAATAAATTCCAGGAAGGCAGAGGAGTAAGACGTGGAGATCACCTTGCTCCCCACAAATACATCAAAAATACATCTACATGTGGCACAACTCCTACAGAACACCTATTGAACGCTGGGAGAAGACCTCAGACTTCCCAAAAGTGAAGAAACTTCCCATATACCTGGGTAGGGCAAAAGGAAAAACAGAGACAAAAGAATAGGGACGGGACCTGAACCTCTGGGAGGGAGCTGTGAAAGAGGAAAAGTTTCCACACACTAGGAAGCCCCTTCACTGGCGGAGACGGGGCCTGGGCGGTGGGTGGGGAACCTTCAGAGCCACAGAGGAGAGCACAGCAACAGGTGTGCAGAGGGCACAGTGGAGAGATTCCCGCACAGAGGATGGGTGCCGACCAGTACTCACCAGCCTGAGAGGCTTGTCTGCTCACACGCCGGGGTGGGTGGGGGCTGGGAGCTGAGGCTCGGGCTTCAGAAGTCAGATCCCAGGGAGAGGACTGGGGTTTGCTGCGTGAACATAGCCTGAAGGGGGCTAGTGCGCCACAGCTAGCCGGGAGGGAGTCCGGGAAAAGGTCTGGACCTGCCTAAGAGGCAAGAAACCATTGTTTCGTGGTGCGTGAGGAGAGGGGATGCAGTGCACCACCTAAACAAGCTCCAGAGATGGGCATGAGCTGCAGATATCAGTGCGAACACCAGAGACGGGCATGAAAAGCTAACGCTGCTGCTTCAGCCACCAAGAAGCCCGTGTGCAAGCACAGGTCACTATCCACAGCTCCCCTCCCAGGAGCTTGTGCATCTCGCCACTGCCAGGGTCCCGCGGTCCAGAGACAACTTCCCTGGGAGAACACACGGGGCACCTCAGGCTGTTGCAACGTCACAATAGCCTCTGCTGCCACGGGCTCACCCCACATTCCGTACCCCTCCCTCCCTCTGGCCTGAGTGAGCCAGAGCCCCCTAATCAGCTGCTCCTTTAACCTCGTCCTATCTGGGCAGGAACAGACGCCCTCAGGTGATCTACATGCAGAGGCGGGGCCAATCCAAAGCTGAAACCCAGGAGCTGTGCAAACACAGAAGAGAAAGGGAAACTTCTCCCAGCAGCCTCAGGAGCAGCGGATTAAATCTCCACCATCAACCTGATGTACCTTTCATCTGTGGAATACCTGAATAGACAATGAATCATCCCAAAATTTAGGTGGTGGACTTTAGGAGCAACTGTAGACTTGGGGTTTTCTTTCTTCCTTTATATTTATATATATATATATATATATATATATATATATATATATATATATATATATATATATTTCCTTTTTCTCTTTTTGGGAGTGTGTATGTGTATGCTGCTTCTTTGTGTGATTTTGTCTGTATAGCTTTGCTTTTACCATTTGTCCTAGGTTCTGACTGTCTGGTTTTTTTTTTTTTGTTTGCTTTTTTAGTATGCTTTTTAGTGCTTGTAATCATTGGTGGATTTGTTGATTGGTTTGGTTGCGCTCTTCTTTTTTTCTTTCTCTTTTTTATTACTTTTTAATCTTTTATTTTTAATAATATTTTTTAATTTTTTATTTTAATAACTTTTATTTATTTATTTATATTTCTTTCTTTCTTTTTCTCCCTTTTCTTCTGAGCCATGTGGCTGACAGGGTCTTGATGCTCCGGCCAAGTGTCAGGCCTGAGACTCTTAGGTGGGAGAGCTGAGTTCAAGACATTCGTCCACCAGAGACCTTCTGGCCCCACATAATATCAAACAGTGAAAGCTCTCCCAGAGATCTCCATCTCAACGCTAAGACCCAGATCCACTCAACGACCAACAAGCTATAGTGCTGGACACCCTATGCCAAACAACTAGCAAGACAGGCACACAACCCCACCCATTAGAAGAGAGGGTGCCTAAAATCATAATAAGTTCACAAACACCCCAAAACACACCACCGGTCGCAGTCCTGCCCACGAGAAAGACAAGATCCAGCCTCATCCACCAGAACACAGGCACCAGTCTCCTCCACCAGGAAGCCTACACAACCCACTGAACAAAACTCACCCACTGGGGGCAGACATCAAAACAACAGGAACTACAAACCTGCAGCCTGCTAAAAGGAGACCCCAAACACAGTAAGTTAAGCAAAATGAGAAGACAGAGAAATACACAGCAGTTGAAGGAGCAAGGTAAAAACCCACCAGACCAAACAAATAAAGAGGAAATAGTCTACCTGAAAAAGAATTCAGAATAATGATAGTAAAGATGATCCAAAATCTCAGAAATAGAATGGAGAAAATAAAAGAAACGTTTAACAAGGACCTAGAAGAACTAAAGAGCAAAAAAACAATGATGACCAACACAATAAATGAAATGAAAAATTCTCTAGAAGGAATCAATAGCAGAATAACTGAGGCAGAAGAACAGATAAATAACCTGGAAGATAAAATAGTGGAAATAACTACCACAGAGCAGAATAAAGAAAAAAGAATCAAAATCATTGAGGAGAGTCTCATAGTCCTCTGAGACAACATTAAACACACCAACATTCAAATTATAGGGGTCCCAGAGAAGAAGAGAAAAATAAACTGTCTGAGAAACTATTTGAAGAGATTATAGTTGAAAACTTCCCTAACATGGGAAAGGAAATAGTCAATCAAGTCCAGGAAGTGCAGAAAGTCCCATACAGGATATACCCAAGGGGAAACACGCCAAGACACATATTAATCAAACTATTGAAAATTAAATACAAACAAAAAATATTAAAAGCAGCAAGGGAAAAACAACAAATAACATACAAGGGAATCCCCAGAAGGTTAACAGCTGATCTATCAGTAAAAACTCTGCAAGCCAGAAGAAGTGGCAGGACATATTTAAAGTGATGAAAGGGAAAAACCTATAACCAAGATTACTCTACCCAGCAAGGATCTCATTCAGATTTGACAGAGGAATTAAAACATTTACAGACAAGCAAATGCTAAGAGAATTCAGCACCATCAAACCTACTTTACAGCAAATGCTAAAGGAAATCCTCTAGGCAGGAAACACAAAAGAAGGAAAACACCTACAAAATCAAAATCAAAACAATTAAGAAAATGATAATAGGAACATACATATTGGTAATTACCTTAAATGTAAATGGATTAAATGCTCCAACCAAAAGACATAGACTAGCTGAATGGATACAAAAACAAGACCCATATATACACTGTCGACAAGAGACCCACTTCAGACCTAGGGACACATACAGACTGAAAGTGTGGGGATGGAAAAATATATTACATGCAAATGGAAATCAAAAGAAAGCTGGAGTAGCAGCTTTCTCATATACTCATATCAGACAAAATAGACTTTAAAATAAAGACTATTACAAGAGATGAAGAAGGACACTACATAATGATCAGGGATGAAGAAGATATAACAATTGTAAATATTTATGCACCCAACATAGGAGCACCTCAATACATAAGGCAAATGTTAACAGCTATAAAATGGGAAATAGACAGTAACACAATTATAGTAGGGGACCTCTAACACCCCACTTTCACGAATGGACAGATCATCCAAAATTAAAATAAATAAGGAAACACAAGCTTTAAACGACACAATAGACCAGATAGATATAATTGATATTTATAGGACATTCCATCCAAAAACAACAGTATAAACTTTCTTCTCAAGTGCACATGGAACATTCTCCTGGATAGATCATATCTTGGGTCACAAATCAAGCCTTGGTAAATTCAAGAAAATTGAAATCGTATTATGTTTTCTGATCACAACGCTATGAGAATAGATATAAATTACAGAAAATAATCTGTAAAAATACAAACACATGGAGGCTAAACAATACACTACTAAATAACCAAGAGATCACTGAAGAAATCAAAGAGGAAATCAAAAAATACCTAGAAACAAATGACAATGAAAACACGACAACCCAAAATCTCTTGGATGAAGCAAAAGCAGTTCTAAGACGGAAGTTTATAGCAATACAATCCTACCTCAAGAAACAACAAACATCTCAAATAAAGAACCTAACCTTACACCTAAAGCAATTAGAGAAAGAAGAACAAAAAAGCCCCCACAGTTAGCAGACGGGAAGAAATCAAAGAGCAGATCAGAAATAAACGAAAAAGAAATGAAGGAAATGATGGTAAAAATCAATAAAACTAAAAGATTGATCTTTGAGAAGATACAAAAAATTGACAAACCATTAGCCAGACTCATCAAGAAAGAAAGGGAGAAGACTCAAATCAATAGAATTAGAAATGAAAAAGGAGAAGTAACAACTGACATTGCAGAAATACAAAGGATCATAAGAGATTACCACAAGTAACTATATGCCAGTAAAATGGACAACCTGGAAGAAATGGATAAATTCATAGAAAAGCCCTACCTTCTGAGTCTGAACCAGGAAGAAATAGAAAATACAAACAGACCAGTCACAAGCACTGAAATTGAAACTGTGATTAAAAATCTTCCAACAAACAAAAATTCAGGACCAGATGGCTTCACAGGCAAATTCTATCAAACATTTAGAGAAGAGCTAAAACCTATCCTCCTCAGACTCTTCCAAAATAGAGCAGAGGGAGGAACACTCCCAAATTCATTCTACAAGGCCACCATCACCCTGATACTGAAACCAGACAAAGATGTCACAAAAAAAGAAAACTACAGGCCAATATCATTGATGAACATAGATGCAAAAATCCTCAACAAAATACTAGCAAACAGAATCCAACAGCACGTTAAAAGGATCATACACCATGATCAAGTGGGGTTCATCCCAGGAATTTAAGGATTCTTCAATATATGCAAATCAATCAATGTGATACACCATCTTAACAAACTGAAAGAGAAAAACCATATGATCATTGCAATAGATGCAGAAAAAGCTTTCAACAAAATTCACCACCAATTTATGATAAAAACCCTCCAGAAAATGGGCATACAGGGAACTTACCTCAACACAATACAGGCCATATATGACAAGCCCACAGCCAACATCGTTCTCAATGGTGAAAAACTGAAACCATTTCCTCTAAGATCAGGAACAAGACAAAGTTTCCCACTCTCACCACTATTATTCAACATAGTTTTGGAAGTTTTAGCCACAGAAATCAGAGAAGAAAAAGAAATAAAAGGAATCCAAATCGGAAAAGAAGAAGTAATATTGTCACTGTTTGCAGATGACATGATACTATACATAGAGAATCCTAAAGATACTACCAGAAAACTACTAGAGCTAATCAATGAATTTGGTAAAGTAGCAGGATATAAAATTAATGCACAGAAATATGTTGCATTCCTACACACTAATGATGAAAAACCTGAAAGAGAAATTAAGGAAACACTCCCATTTACTATTGCAACAAAAAGAATAAAATACCTAGGAATAACCCTACTTAAGGAGACAAAAGACCTGTATGCAGAAAACTATAAGACACTGATGAAAGAAATTAAAGATGATACAAACAGATGGAGAGATATACCATGTTCTTGGACTGGAAGAATCAACATTGTGAAAGTTGGTATACTACCCAAAGCAACCTACAGATTCAATGCAATCCCTATCAAACTACCAAAGGCATTTTTCACAGAACTAGAAAAAAAATTTCACAATTTGTATGGAAACACAAAAAACCCAGAATGGCCAAAGCAATCTTGAGAACGAAAAATGGAGCTGGAGGAATTAGGCTCCCTGACTTCAGCCTATACTACAAAGCTACAGTAATCAAGACAGTATGGTACTGGCACAAAAACAGAAATATAGATCAATGGAACAGGATAGAAAGCCCAGAGATAAACCCACACTCATATGGTCACCTTATCTTTGATAAAGGAGACGAGAATATACAGTGGAGAAAAGACAGCCTCTTCAATAAGTGGTGCTGGGAAAACTGGACAAGTACATGTAAAAGTATGAGATTAGAACACTCTCTAACACCATACACAAAAATAAGCTCAAAATGGATTAAAGACCTAAATGTAAGGCCAGACACTATCAAACTCTTAGAGGAAAACATAGGCAGAACACTCTATGACATAAATCACAGCAAGATCATTTTTGATCCACCTCCTAGAGAAATGGAAATAAAAACAAAATAAACAAATGGGACCTAATGAAACTCAAAGCTTTTGCACAGCAAAGGAAACCATAAACAAGACGATAAGACAACCCTGAGAATGGGAGAAAATATTTGCAAATGAAGCAACTGACAAATGATTAATCTCCAAAATTTACAAGAAGCTCATGCAGCTCAATATCAAAAAAACAAACAACCCAATCCAAAAATGGGTAGAAGACCTAAATAGACATTTCTCCAAAGAAGATATACAGATTTCCAGCAAACACATGAAAGAATGCTCAACATCATTAATCATTAGAGAAATGCAAATCAAAACTACAATGAGATATCATCTCACACCAGTCAGAATGGCCATCATCAAAAAATCTAGAAACAATAAATGCTGGAGAGGGTGTGGAGAAAAGGGATCACTCTTGCACTGCTGGTGGGAATGTAAATTGATACGGAGGTTCCTTAAAAAACTACAAATAGAACTACCATATGACCCAGCAATTCCACTACTGGGCATATACACTGAGAAAACCATAATTCAAAAAGAGTCATGTACCACAATATTCATTGCAGCTCTATTTACAATAGCCTGGACATGAAAGCAACCTAAGTGTCCATCGACAGATGAATGGATAAAGAAGATGAGGCACAGATATACAATGGGATATTACTCAGCAATAAAATGAAATGAAACTGAGTTATTTGTAGTGAGGTGGATGGACCTAGAGTCTGTCATACAGAGTGAAGTAAGTCAGAAAGAGAAAAACAAATACCGTATGCCAACACCTATATATGGAATCTAAAAAAATGTGGCTCTGAAGAACGTAGGGGCAGGACAGGAATAAAGAGGCAGATATAGAGAATGGCCCTGAGGACATGGGGGGCAGGTGGGGAAGGGAAGCTGTGACAAAGTGAGAGAGTAGTATTGACATATATACACTACCAAATGTAAAATAGATAGCTAGTGCGGTGGGATAGGAAGGGTGGGAGGGAGGCTCAAGAGGGAGGGGATATGGGCATATATGTATACGTATAGCTGATTCACTTTGTTATACAGCAGAAACTAACACAACATTGTAAAGCAATCATACTCCAATAAAGATGTTTAAAAAAATTCCAGAAGCATTAAACATTTAAATATAAAAAATTAAATAATAAAAATGAAGAGTGACAGCTTTCTTCCATTGTTGAGCCCTGATGGTGTGGTGGTGAAAAAGGAAGGCTAAAAGAAGGTGGAATCTGGGAGATGCCCCTTCCACCAGGGAACTAAGGGTCTTGAGATGTCTATTTTGCTGGAAAGTAGGCCTGTTATGGAGAACACTTTCAGCATATTTCAAAATGGTTACTTTCCTCTCTTCTGCCAGAGGTATGAGGTGTTGATTCTATGAAACCCAACTGCCACCAGATTCCTTATAAAGTTGATAGGGAAACTTCTGCTTATATCTTGGAAGTGGCCCATAAAGAAGTCTGCCAAAGAGCGTGTCTCTTTAATATGTTTTGAATAATTTCATCTTTTTTGGTAGGTGTACTAAGAGTCTAGTTACTTATGTGGCTTTATTGGTGACACAACAATTTTAACAAAGCAAATAAAAACTGGTATAGAAATATAAAAAAAAAAATCAAGAGTGAAATCTTAGACTACACATGCAACCTAGGGGTGGGGAGATTATCATAACCAAAACAGGAAACACACTTTGCTCTGGAGACGCAGATAGATATAGTTAACTATATAAATATCAAAATTCTTTTTCCCAAATTTATTTGTCTATTGACTTTATTTCTAATATTTCTTGCCAAGAAACAGTAAGACAAATATATTTGAAAAAATAATTGCAATACAGATAAAGAGTTAACTATCCATAGTATACAAAGAACTTTCACAATATAAAAGATAACCTAAAAGAAAAATGAGCAGATAATATGAACAGATAGTTCATAGAAGAGCATATTGATATGGCTGAGAAATATAAAAAAGCTTCTCAAACACATTACTGGTCAAGGAAATGCAAGTTAAAGTACAATGAGATACCGTTATATTTATTAGACTGAGAAAAATTAAAAGAAAAATAATATCATTGCTGGCAGAGATGGATGGATGAGGGTAAGGTATGCACATACTATGCTATTGGAAATAGAATTATTGTAGTTTTTGGAAAGCAATCTGTTTACATCCCTTAAAATTTAAAACACACTCTTTAGCCCAGCAATCTCACTCCTGGGAATATACTTCATCATTTGTTAAAACCTAGGTACTAAAATGATTATTGTAGCTATGTGTGATTGCTAAAACTTGAAAATCCCAATATCCCTCAACTTTGAATAAACTACAGTGAATCCCCAGCTAGGAATATTGTGAAACCATTAGGAAAAAATGAATTGGAGTGATGTCAGCTGACTTAGGGATTTCCGCAAGATATTGTTGAGAGAACAATGCAAGACGCAGAAAATTTTGTATAAGATGATCCATTTTTTTTGTAGAGAAAAGAATGACAAAACATGAATGAGTATGTGGGGTTGATGCATGTGTGTGTGAATATGTAGATAGAGATAGATATTTACATGGGTATATGAATACAGAGAAATGTATGAATGCTCGCTAACATGCGTGAGTAGAGCAGTGCTGAAGGACAGGCAGAGGAAGAGGAGAATGGAAGAGAAGCAGCAAACAGAAAAGATGGAAAGAAGTCTGCACTAAAAAGAAATTGGTGTGTAGAAGATCTTGTTTATGCTAAATTGTATCTCAATGCATACAATATCAGGAAAAAAGAAAAGATAGATCTGTACGGTCCCATCTGTAGGAATTCTGATACTATATTTTAAAGTGAAAAAAGCCAGTTGTAAGGGCTTCCCTGGTGGCACAGTGGTTGAGAGTCTGCCTGCTGATGCAGGGGACACGGGTTCGTGCCCCGGTCTGGGAAGATCCCACATGTCGCGGAGCGGCTGGGCCCGTGAGCCATGGCCGCTGAGCCTGCGCGTCCGGAGCCTGTGCTCCGCAACGGGAGAAGCCACAACAGTGAGAGGCCCGCGTACTGCAAAAAAAAAAAAAAAAAAAAGCCAGTTGTAGAGTATAGTATGCCACTATTCTATTTCAATAAAAACAAATAGGTATTGAAACTAACACAACATTGTAAATCAACTATACTCCAATATAAAATTTTTAAAAAAACCAAATAGGCAAGTACAACCCTTGTACAGTATACATGTATTTATGATTCTATGAGTTTGTTTAACAAGGAGAATACTGTGAAAGGATACACAGGGGGTAACAATGGTTACTGCACAGTGTGGAGGGGGATAGTTTTCACTTTTCACTTCTTTGTATTGATTGCACTGTTCCACTTGTCACAATAAGCATGTATTACTTTGATAGCTTTAAAACATCAATAAAGAAAAAAAAACCCTGAAGTAATAATGGGTTTCTTTTTCTCTCCTTCTTTGTTCCTCCCTGAACATCTGGCTTGGAACATAGCCCAGTGCCCCACAAGCTGCCCCATCCTATCCACTTCACATGCAAGCGGACATCTGAGTCCCATAGGTAGAGGGAGTTGAGGTTACCTCCCACAAAAGTCCCCGGAGGTAGTCAAATGCAGGGAATGTGTCTGGATATCTGTGAAGTTCTTGGAAAATTCTGGGCCACTTAAGAATTTGGCTGTTCTAGAGAACAGAGGAACTAAGGATGGAGCCCACAACTCTACTGATTGACACACCCAAGTCTCAGTTCTGGCCTGGCCAATCCTTCCAGTTAAAGCACCTACAACATGATTATAACTCTATAAAAATATCTGTGTGTGCCTGCAAGGCCAGGAGAGAAATTGAGGAGGAATGAAACCTAGCTTGTTGAGGCTCTATATCTTAACTCCTATAGTCCTTTCTAATACTCTGGATGAGTATTACTTCCATTTTAAAGAGAAGAAAACAGAGGACCAGAGTTTAAGGAACATGCTAAAGCCTATATAGCTGGTCAGTTGTTAGGTTGAAGCTTGTGAATTGCTAGTCTAATTCTAGATTGTTTTCTCCTGCTCTCTTTTTTTTATTGTGGTAAAATAAACATAATCTTTACCGTTGTAACCATTTTTAAGTGTACACTTCAGTGGCATTAAGTACATTCATATTGTTCCATCCACCTCCAGAACCTTTTCATCTTCCCGAACTGAAACACCACCTCCATTATCACTATTTTTTAAATATAACAGTCTTGAGATATAATTGACATACAATTCACCCATTTAAGGTATGTAATCCAACATTTTTTTAGCATATTCGTAGAGTTGTACAACTATGATCACAATAAATTTTAAAACATTTCCGTCACTCTCAAAAAAACCCCTGTACCCATTAGCGGTCACTCCCCAATTCCCCCAGCCCTAATCTACTTTCTGTCTCTTTAGATTTGTCTATTCTGGACATTTCATGCAAATGGAATGATATGATAGGTGTCCTATAATTTTAGATTGTTTTTGATCTACAAAATCTCTAACAGTTAGGATGTAGTTTTTGGCTGCTACAACAGAGGCCCAAATAATAATGGTTTAAACAAGTGTATTTCTCACTCATGTCAATGTTTGGGCTGCTCTCTCTCATCAGTTTAGGCTCCTTCTTTCATATTCTCCTGCCCTCTCAGGTGTTGTCCTTGTGTAAATGGACCAAGTCAGTTGGCCACCACTTCTGCTTTTTAGTAATGGGAAGGAGAGGAGATGAGGGTAAACATCTACCCTTTAAGAACATAACCCTGAGGTTGCACATTTCAGCCTTGTTTACAGCTCACTGGCCAGAGTCTGGTCACATGATCACACTCAGCCTTACAAGCAAGGCTAAGAAGTATAGTCTTGTGCCCTTCTGAAATTCCATGACCATGGAAAAATGGGGGAATAGATCCTGGGGGAAACTTAGTGGTCCCTGCTACAGTGGGAAGAGGGCTTTCCAAAATTTGAGTGTGGATCCGTCTACCTGCAAAGCTCATCATCTTATCCTGAACCACATTAAAAATGGTTAGGATGCTACTTGAGGTGAAATATTTTTATTTTTCTCACAGTTTTCTATTGGGCAAGAAGCTCATTCCTAGGAGGACCTCTCTGAGGGTCATTCATCCTGCTTCAAACTCATTCCAACAATTTTCCCAAGGCCACAATGGATCACCTGCTGCCTAAGAGGTAAAACATAACAAATAAATGATATGTATGTGTTCATATATATATATTACACATGCACACACATACAGGTACATTTATAAGAGGCTCTCTGCTACCTGTGAATCTCCAAAGACAGTTGCTTCATAGGTGATACAAATTGGAAGTTTGAGGGTCAGCGTCTTCATAGGTTGGAAGGTTGGGACAGCAAGGGAAGAGAAGTTTTCTTGCCCCTTATGCCAGGCATGTGTCTGGAGATAGCACTGGCCCAATTCAGGCAAGGGCTGCCTTGGTGTGTGTGTTAGGGGGAAGGGAGTGATGAGAGGGTGGTCACTATAGACTTTTGGGCACTACTCAGTGGCAGATGCCTAAATCTCACCATCTGAGAGTCATTCCTCACCATGGTTATTTTTCCTTCCAAGGATGGAATGTTCTGGAAGATTTCATCCAACAAGCCATGTCATTTATTAGGCAAAACCTTCCTATACAGGACAAAAGGTGTATTAGCTTCAGCACTTTCATATTTTTACTGAGATATATTTGGCTACAACTGTTATTTTAATGTTAAGTACAATTTGAGGAAGTGCAATGTTTTATATTAGTATTAGAGGAGTACAGGGACTTTCCCATTTCTTAAACTCCAATATTGCTGAATACAATTATAATACAATTTTCACTACTCAGCCATAAAAGGGAATGGATGGACTTGGATGGTCTTATGCTAAGTGAAATAAGTCAAGTAGAGATAGACAAATACTATATGATATGTGGAATCTAAAAAATACAACAAACTAGTGAATATAACAAAAAAGCAGACTCACAGATATAGAGAACAAACTAGTGGTTAACCAGTGGGGAGAGGGAAGGGGGGAAGGGCAAAATAGGGTTAGGGGGTTAAGAGGTACAAACTATTAGGTATAAACTAAGCTACAGGGATAAATTGTATAATACAGAAAATATAGGCAATACTTATAATAACTGTAAATGGAGTATAACCTTTAAAAATTGTGAATCACTATACTGTACACCTTTAACATACAATATTGTACATCAACTACACTTCAATTAAAAATTGTAATACAGTTTTCATCCCTTTGAAAAAAGCATTTATATAAGTAGTTTGTATTTAAAATAGTTAGAAAATACAGAAAAATAAAAAGATAGAAAAAAAGGAATAAATGTAACCTGTAACCCCACTTCCCAAAGATAATGATCAAAAGTTTTGGAGTATATTTTCATTTCTTTTAAGCACACATTCACATAAATATAAAGGTATTTGTAATAAAATTGAAATATGAGATATCTTTATTGCTGAATAAACAAGAGTCTGGTAAATGGATGCAGATGGAACCAAATTGAAGAAAAGTCCAAGGAGAGGCCAACTCAAAAGGCCTAAAGGATTTTAATTTCAAGTCATGGGCTTTGGGGGAAAAAGTAACTAATCAAATCCACCATAAGTCCTATTGCCGAACAAACAGAAATCTTCTTTAGTATAAACAGTCGGGAAAAAAGAAAATCACCAAGCACATGAAAAGATTCAATAGTCAAAAAAAGTGTCTATTCTGAAAGAAACATTTCCCAATGAAACAAACATATGACATGGGAGAAAATTTTAAGCAAAGTTCCTAAGATACATTTTCAGTGGACTTGAGAGGTTATTGCATCTATGAAAAGATCGCATCATGGAAGATTGTGTTTTAATTTGAATTACAATTACAAAGCCCAAATTTAAAAAGGGAATGCCCCCTAATAAACTACTGGATCTGGGAATTGAGATTTCATGGCTGTAAACATCACAAAAGGAGAGACCACATGCTGCCTGATGGAAGGACACACAATCACTTATAAAGTAGTGCTTCCCCCACCCCAGGCAAAGGAATATGTTTGGGGGGAATGCACTCAGCACCTCCTGTAGGAAACTACAGGACAAATAAATTGCTCAACAAAATAAACTTCACGGAAGGAAGAGAGAAAGAAAGAGTGAGAGAGCAAGAGAGATGTATCAATCAATATCAATGGCAACGTGTGGACATTATGTGGATCTTGTCTCTAGCATTTATGAGACAACTGGAAATTTGAACACTGACTAAAAATTTATAATATTAAATAAACACTGCTAATTTTTTAGGATAATTGTTTGGGTTTTTAAAAACTATCTTTTAGGGACTTCCCTGGTGGTCCAGGGGTTAAGAATCTACCTTCTAATGCAGAGGACGCAGGTTCGATCCCTGGCTGGGGAATTAAGATCCCACATACCGTGGGGCAACTAAGCCTGCATGCCACAATGAGAGGGCCCGCGTGCTGCAACTACAGAGCCCATGCGCTCTGGAGCCCACGCGCCACAACTAGAGAGAAGCCTGAGCACCGAAATGAAGAGCCTGCACACCACAACGAAGAACCTGCATGCTGCAACTAAGATCCGATGCAGCCAAAATAAACCAATAAATAAATAGGAAGGAAAATTTTTAAAAACCTATCTTTTAGGGGTAACTGCTGAAATGTTTATAAATGAAGTGAAATGTCTACGATTTGATCAAAACAATGGGGAAGGGAAAGTTGAGGTATGGAGATGAAACAAGAGTGGCCAGCTGTTGATACCCATTAAGCTGGATGATGGGCACATGGGGGGCTATTATGCTATTCTCTCTACTTTTGTGCATGTTTGAAAGTTACTAAAACAAATTGCTCAAAAATTGCGCTAGAAACATGAGCAAGAGGTTGGGTATTCCAGAAAATCAAGTCAGTGACTTAGATCATTGCACAGGAAATTCTCCCAGAACTTAGAGGAAATGGAAAAAGATAGAACGAGTGAAACTACATGAAACTTAGAGACGTGGGAGATGCAGTGTGAACATAAAATCAGAATTCCAGAAGAATGCACGAACAGAACCAACAGGGGACAAGCAATAAACTTCATTAAAGAACATGTCCATTATTGGTTTCTTCTCTAACTAACAAGTTATTTAGCAATATTTTATACATCCAAATACATAGAGATTTTAAAATTTATTAACTTCTAACATTGTGTATAGTTATGGAACATGTTCCATATGATTTCTATTTTTGAAAAAATTTTGAGGCTTGCTTTAGTGCCTAGAACACGAACAGCTTTTAGAAACATCCTTGAGTGCTTGTGAGGAATGCGTACTCTCTAATTGTTGGATGCAGAATTCTAAACATGCCCTTTGGTCACTTAACCTTGTTTAGCTTTCGTCTGCCTGACCTATCAAAGGGAAGTATTGGAACCTCCCACTGGCACGTGGACTTACCAATTTCTTCCTGTAGTTCTGTCCATTTACACTGCATAAGTTTTGAGGCTATCTGATTAGGTGCATGTGCTTAATATTGACTCCTCTTTGTAAACTGAACCTTCCTATCCTTTTTTTCTCCCCGCTTTTGTTTATGCTGTGCAGCTTGCAGGATCTTACTTCCCTGACCAGGGCTTGAACCCAGGCACACGGCAGTGAAAGCACTGAGTCCTAATCACCAGGGAACTCCCAGAACCTCCCTATCCTTAACAATTTTTTTTTTTGTCTTAGGATTTGTCTGAAAATAATATAATAGATGGTTAGTATTTGCCCCATGTGATTTTCCCCCATTCTTTTACTTGCAATTTTGCACATCCTTATGTAAACCAGTCTCGTGTAAACAGTGCTTCTAAACATATCTGTGGTGAAGGAGCAATTGGTTTTTGTTTTTCCCAATCCATTATAGGTTAAGACTTTTGTAAAATATACCAAAAAATTAATTTCTAGAATTAGACATGCAAACTACAAGCCAGATATTTTAGTATTAGATTCAACACACATAAAACTATAAAACTTTTATAGTTTCTAGGCCACTATCAACTTCTGAACATAAGTTGCTCCAGCCTTCAACAATCACAGCCACACTTTTGAGCTCAGTGTTGTAAACAGCATATTATCAGGATTTTGTTCTGTTATCTGGCCTAACAAACTATCTTTTAATTGGCAAGTTTAGTCCATTTACAGTTAGGCTTGTTATAGTTGGTACATTTGGGCTTGTTTCTCTCATCTCTGTAAGTCTCCTCTCTTCTCCCATCACCAAGTTGATATGGCCTGGAATTATAATTTGAGCACATTATGGGTATTTTTTCTTTCCTTTGGCCTTCACTACATTTTAATGACCAGGTGTTATATAGACTGTTTGTGTCCACCCAAATTCATCTGTTGAAACCTAATCCCCAGTGTGTTGGTATTAGGAGGTGGGAGGTGATTAGGTCATGAGGTTGAAGCCCTCTCGAATGGGAGTAGTGCCCTCATAAAAGAGCCTCAAAGAGCTTGATCTTTTGCCCATTCCACCACGTAAAGACACAGAGAGAAGATGGCTATCTCCAAATCAGGTCCTCACCAGATACCGAATCTGCCATGCCAATATTTCTAGCCTCCAAAACTGTGAGAAAGTTTTTGTTTCTAAGCCACCCAGTCTATGGTTCCCTGAGAGCTGCCATGAAGGACCAAGATGCAAGTTTACCCAGCTCTTTACTGCTCACCTTTCCCTCAGTTATCTCGTACAGTACTTCCTAGGTTTGTTTTTCCTCATATTTAAGTACTTCATCCAAAGTATTTAAATGGGGGCCTTTGAGTGGCTAGACATAAAATTCTAAGTTCAAAGTTCTTTTTCTTCAGTCCTTAAAAATGTAACTCCACAAACAGGGCTGCTGTTGGAAAATCTGGTGTCCATGGGTTCCCAGCTTTAAAGCGCTTCGTTTTTGCTCATTCTCTCTGGAAGCTTTCAGAATTATTTTTGTCTTTGTCACTCTTAAGTTTTACTATCCAGCAGTGAAGATGAATGAACTGCATCAGTTATGTACCAACATGAAAGAATCTCACAATGAGTAAAATGTGACAATACATACACCTTTTACATAATGTCCCAAAACACGCAAAACTAAACAGTAAATTTTTAGGGATGCATATATATGGCAAAATTGTGAAGAAAAGAAAAGGATAAACCCAAATGGGGATGTACCAGGAGAGAGGCCCATGGGGTTGGGGGTGGCAGGGCCTTTAGTACTGAAATGTGCTGTTGTCCCAACTGGGGGTGAGAACATGGGTATTCTTTTTTAAATACCTCACATATATTTTCCGCATGTATATAGTGTAAGGTAAGACATTATCACCTTGTAACTGGATGCCTAGCAGTGGCTCATAGGTCAGGATACTGGGAACAGGAAGCAGCAGGTTGAACACCCTATGGGAGTGGCTGTGGTGGTCACTATGGCTGAAACTGCCAGAGACAAACTAGGGATAGAGATGGGGATGGAGGAGTTCTAAGTTTGTTCTAAATTAAGAAACACACCAATTAAACACTTCTGGACTTGTCTTCATACCCCACCAGGAGCCATGCCTCTGATTGAATGAGCTGTCACTCACTGCCCTCAGGCTTGGCTCTGAGCTTTTTCTGGCACCAACACTTCAGCATTTCCTGTCCCAGCCTAAATAGTCGGCCTGAAGGGCCCAAGACTGCTCTGGAGCCTTTGATTCCACTGTGTGGACACGACAGCCTTTCTGGTCCCTAAAAGGTCTCCAGCCTCCAGATGTCACTAACTTACTATGAGACTCATAATTTCACGCCGAAGTCCAGCATGAGTGCATCCTCTAACCAAGGTCTCCCTTCCCCCTTGGGCATCCTCCCAAGGAGCCCACCGTGGTTCTCTAGCTGTGGGGGCCAATGATACTTCAACAACTGCTTTCCTCCTTTGAGTCTTCAATGTATCTAACAAAGGTGAACTTGATGAACTAAACTTTTTACTAGTCAAGTTTCCTCCCCTAAGTGATGACTTTTAAATAATGACAGGTTTCTTTAAAGACCAGCCAAAGAAGGTATGTGAACAGCAGAACTGTGTCCAGGAGAGCTTTTATTTGTACGGAACAGTTTTAAAAATACAGAATAAAATAGCTTTATCTCTACTATTATTCACAACATCTGGTCCAAATATTACATATTTTTAAAATACTTAAACGTTTAATGAAGCCATGTTAGAAAAACAATATGAAAATTCTTTTTAAAAACTCCATAAAATAATTAGACATCTCAAAAAACAACCCCACCCCAAATACCCTCAGTATGCAAAATAAAAAACAAACAAAAATCCCAGAAAGGTATATAGCCAAAGTCAGTCACAAAAACTTAAGGAAAATATAGGCATCCCCACTGTTTTAAGAACAGTCAGAAATTTATTAACATGTCAAACAAAGGTTGTTACGAACGAACAAAAAGGGTATTAACTTGACTGTCAGTAAGACGGCACCACTGGGAAGGGTGTCCTAAGTGTTGGGAAACACACCGAGCAATTCTAAGGAGGCTGGATGTTACTAGTGTAGAGTGAAGACGAGGCACAGTCAAGAACAGACTAAAAGGACAGGAATGTGTGGAGGCTGCTGAAAAGGGATCCTCTGCGCTAATGTGCTTCACAGGTCCATGGGCAGATGCTGAACGCGGGCAAAAACGGGCAATCTTCTTGCACTACTCCAGTTGTGACTGCGGGAGGGGTGGAGGGTGGGGGAGATCCTATTCTCTGTGTCAAAATCATAAGGGGACAGAGCACAACACGCATGGCATGTGAGGCCCCAGGTGTTTCCCTAAAGCCAACAGTGGCTCCCTGGGCCCTGTGAGAGCTCAGGCTGCCACCATGTCCAGGGGACACAGCTGGGTGAGCACACCAGGGGGCAGCAACAGTCATGCCAGGTCTGCTGCCTGCAGCTGAGCATCCACCCCAAGCCGTGGGGGTGAGTGTGCAGGATGCTGCCTTTCTTTGCGCCAGACAGGTTCTGATGAGGCTTCCGCCACAGCTCCTTGTTCGTCTCCTATCTGGCCTGACCACTTTTGTGGCATCGATATTATGGAAGATTATAGTTGCCAACTTCAAGTCTAAGTTGCTAGTACCAATATTTCAGCAGAGACATGAATTAAAGAAATAACAACTTAGCTCATGGTCATAAAATATATGCATGGGTAAATAAAGTATACACACATACGAAAGATTCATCAATGGAGAAATTCTATCATCACATGACATTGTCATGAAAATTATCATTCCCTCCCTGGAAAACTGTGACTATTATCCTGGGTAGAAATGTTATTTTACTATATGGAAATACTGTAATATTCATGCATAAACCAGGTTGTCATCATGAAAGTCAGTATTCTACAGTATGAAGCAAATCCTGTGTGTGAATCTGTTACCATGAAAACGGGAAACCATCAGGACCCATGGTTAAGCCACTTCCCTTGCCTTGATCAATCACAAGAAACTTACTACAATCTAACATTTGAAATCATCTTAAGAAAGATTCTGTATCAATGAATCTATGTTTAATTCCCTAGTGAGAATGAGAATGGAAATCGCCTACAAAGACTGGAGCCACTTCCCATTGTGAACCATTTAGATATTTTATCAAAACCAGTGGTGGGTTCGCCCTTGCCACCACAGTGATATTGCAGCATCTACTGTCCCATTTATAAGTTTCTACTTTCCACATCAGGATCACCAATGTAAATGTGAAAACGGTGGGTAGGTGTTCATGTGGGAATTGGAGGGTGAATGCCCTGCCCAAGGACATTCACATCCAAAATATCCTAAAACATTCTATTGGCCAAAGCATAGTGGGTATGTGGCCCCAGCAATGCAAGTGGGAGGTGCACAGGCACAGACCGTGCATGGCCACTGTGTCCCCCCAAACCTCCCCTTCAGGTGTGTGCTTAAACACAAGAAGCAGATGAATATATTTTTCTTTCAACTACAGACTCATTCTGTAGCATATCTGCTAGCCAGAGGACAGACTTCCTAATCTCCTGTCCCCTTCCCCCACCTTGGACAGAGAATCTAAGTTGGCCCCAATGGAACAAGAAAGGCAAAAACCCTCTTTTTCCAATAGGAGGTGTGGGCACAGGGCTTCTTTGCACATTTGAAGGCTTATGGAAAATATCGCCCCAGACCAGCAGATCTGAAACCTCTCAATAAGCCCAGCCCAGGAGAGTTTTCAGAAGGGAGAGGATTCCTAGACATCTGAAGCACATGCCCTGAGTGTTACCCACTGGGAGGGAAGATTCCTGGGTCAAGTTAAGCTGAAAGGAACTTGTTCCTGAATTACCAATGGTTCAGAGGCTTTCATTTGGATATTTGGTCCTTCTGCTCATCTAGAGAGCTCGAATACTGCAATCTCTGGGATGTTTTACAATTTTCCCCATTGTTCAGAGGAGAGAAATTGGAGATGCTGAGCAAAATACAAATAGAAGGAACTAAGCAACTAAGGGGACAACTAGGGCTGTCAGCCTCGAGGGCTTACCAAGTCAAACGGATGAAAATCATTTAACCAGTGTGCTTCTAAAGTAAATATGCACCAAATACACTTCAAAAAAACATACCATACAAATTTAAATTTAGAATCTAAGTTCTTTACTTAATCTGCAAGAAGGTCTTGGCAAAACAATGCAGTGGCTCTGAAGTGTTCTTGCCAGAATAGGCCTTAAAGCCCCAAACTTTACAGGAATCAAGGAGGCTGTAGTGACACAATAATGCTGCCAAAGACGTCCCAGAGTGGTAAGCTGAACCAGTTGCGGGCGCAGGAAGTTCGCCATGTGCTCACTGCCTGGTAAACAACCAGGTAAATACTTAAGAAGCACTACCTCAAGAAACGAGGTCACTCAGGATTTTTCTTTGATTGCAAATTTAAAGCCAAATTCAATAAAAGTCATTTTTATCAGAAACAATTTAATATTATTAATTAGAATTCAACAGAGGGGGCCTGCCAGCTGCTCTTCTTACTACCTTCAGCAATAACTTAAACAGGAAAGGCAGCATTTGGCCAGGGGATCTAATCTTCCCCTCTGCAAAATCAAAATCCAGTGGACATTCAACATGGCAACTCACAGAAAGTCTCCTTAAGCCTTAACTGCCAGATATGAATGGCAACACAACTGCAGTGATTAATTTACCAGGAGGCCGCACCATTCAATATGGCGGCTGTTTGTCACCTGCCCCAGCTTCCCTTCTTCACAAAACAAATTCACTATAACTTAACCCATGGTTTCTGGGCTCTGGTCCAGTAGTCAGTTTTGATAAATAGATTAAGCATTATGTATTTACACTTTCATGGTATCAAGCAATACAAAACACAACCGCAATAATGGTTACTGGCCTTTAAGAGCCAGGACAACAAGCTTCCCTGACGGTGTCTACAGCTTTACAAATGCTGGTTCCTTTCTTAATGGGGGATAGGAGGTGAGGAACAAGTAATAGGGATGTAAGGTAAGAGGGTCACATGGAAAAACACTGATTTCAAAAATCTATAGTCAATAACATTAAATAGGAATAAAATCTTGTAATAATAGATACACACAACAATAACTGACATCCACATGTCAGCAGAACCAAGACTCCCATAAACACCTGCTTGGTGCCCTCATGGGCACTCTATACCCGTCACACCAGCCAGGAGTGAGAAATGCCAGCTAGAGTGTCTCAGCTACTAGTAAACAAAAAGAGGCCAATATGAGATGTGCTGGCCCAGCTTGGGCCAGGGTGGCACCAAGAAAGTGTAGTTGAGAATCAGATACTGATTTCAAGGTACCTTCCCTTCCCGTCCAATCCCCCAATTTCCATTCTAATTATATCTGTACAGACTTTACCTATGCACAGATTTGGGGATAGGGTAAGCATGTCACTGTTTTCAACTGGCCAGCAGCCACCTCCTACAGGAGTATCAGGGAACACAGAATCTCATTTGACAATGCAAGGATACTGGTGTCCCTTGACCAGAGGAGGTCTTTGCAGGTGAAGGTCCTGGTGCTTCCAAGCACAGAAAGCCCCTGGACCCTGGAGGTGGCCTGTAAGAAAGCTAGCACAGGGTATTAGAAGGGGACTGAAAACAAGGAATCGCTGTGGGCTTTAAGCATCCACTCCCACGGGAGGACAGGAACTTCAAATTCAGTGACCATGGCCAGCAATGGATGCTCTCAAGGGCAAAGGGTCAAGGGCTTAAATAAAAAGATAGGTGAGACACCATATTAGACAGGATCACAACCCACAACAAAAAAGCTACTTGTAATCTGTCTTAGCTCTGGGGTGGACAATGTAAATGCAGATCTACAAACATATATGTTACTGCTTGTTACTCAGCAAGGAACTACAGGTTCATGCCTCACTGCGGCTGGGCCACAGGGCGAGCTACGGCTATACTGTGGCCTGCGAGTCTTCATCTGAACTCCGGCTGTTAGTGCTCTTCCTGAGGCCTTTCCATGTGTAACCTGCAAAGGTTGGGCTGATGGGTAAGTAGCTGAAACATCTGTATTTTTTAATAATGTTCATGCCAAATGGCAAGTCGTAGGATTCCATGCCATCAAGAGACTTGCTCCCTTTGCCCACGCCCTTCTTCCATTTCCTGATTCCCCTTTCCTCTGGAGTACCTGTGGAACACACACACACAACAAAACAAAAACAGAACAATGGAATGTTTAGTTAAATAGTTCTACCAAGAATTGAGATTCTCCACTGCTGCTGTCTCATAGATTGAAAGGAATGGGATGACACAAAGAACACTTTGAGGAGTAGTTGATGCCCAATCCAGAAATCTAAGAATCACTAATCCCTCAAAAGAACCACTTCTCTCTAAAACGCCGATCTGATCTTGCAAAATGGGGCCCAGAGTCATTATTACATCTCACAATGCCTTCACCACTTGGTCATTGCACACCCACCCACCACTCATCCAGACATATCACTTTTTATACTGTTTTGCTCCATTTCAGTGGGTGGGGGGTGCATTTGTCACATATTCCCCACTTGTTGTGCTCCTGTGAGGATGAATTGCCACTGGCATAACACTCCTGGCAATTCTGTACCCTGACAGATGAGTCAGGGAGAAAGATCTGGACCTACAGGGTTCAGCAACTCGTGGATTCCTTTTCAAAAATCTTTCCAGTGCAGAGAGGAGCACTGGCACCTGCTTTTAGCTACATGGGAGCCCTAACAATGTACTTCTCTGCCTGAGCCTGGGTGTTGAGCTTGACTCTATGGTGCAGGGCTTAGGAACCTCTCACATATAAGCTATGCTCTCCCATGGGCATTTCAGTAATAAAATTGACTTTAATTTCCATCTGCCTGACTCCTTTGTCTCTCTCTCACTTAGTGCTGACTTAGGAGAGAAAGAGGATGTTACTGGCCTCCCACAAATCGAACACCTTCCACCTATTCATGTGTGTGATTCCTTCTGCCAGATGTGTTCACCTCTCGTGCCCCTAGTAACCTCTTCTTGATTGAGGCTTTTTGGAGGTAGGTTACGGGCAAAATCTCAATAAAACCTTCAAGCTCCAGAATAAACATCATCCTTCCTTGACAGCGGATGAATCTACCAGTGCGTCCATGGCAGCACTTTACAACGATACAAAGCAGCCTCCTCTAGGAAGCTGGGAAGGCCACAAGGCAGGGCCGACATCACATCCTAGTCCATCACCCAGCACTTGGCATAGAACGCACCAGCTGTGAAACAAGGGCTATGGGTGTTGGAGAGAGAGCTGCCTCCCTACATCTCTCAGGCACTGGTCCTGGCAGTGGCCTGCCTCTGCAATGACTCATTTAAAGGACAGGCTCCACAAGAAGTGCTGCCCACTGGTAGCAGCTGGCTCAGGAGTGTGTGAACAAGTCAATGAAAGCCAAACTGCAGAGCTCCAGGCAAGGTTGAGCAGAAGGGCAGGCAGCTGGAGCATGCTTAAGGCATCCCGCTGCCACTTCACCATATGCAAGGAATTCACCTGCTTTTTCTTAAATGTAATTCAGCAAGAAGGAAAAAAAAAAAACTAAGTTTATTAGCAAAAAAGTGATTCATGAAAGGTGGCTGAAAGTGTCATCTTAACCACTTTAGAAAAGACAGTTTTAACCAGTGATTGCTTTGAACTGATTCACTCTTCCTGCTTCCCATATTTATTTGTCAAAAAAAGTAAGTCACATATGTAATAAGCATGTTTGATATATACCACATACCTGGGATGGTGTTATCCAAAATAAAAGCCACACAGCCTCCTACAAACATAGCAGTTGTGAGAAGAACATTCAACACTTGATCGATTCCTGTTATCCCTGAAAATGACATAGCAACTGGTCACTGCCAGCCAGAATAGGCCTGCTCTTGACTTAGAAAGGAACACTGGGGTGGACACTAATTGCCAGTCCGTCAATACAGTGCATAAAAGTGTAAATTTCTGCTATGCATGTGTAGATAAATTTTTGCCAGTAACATGTTAAACTACTATGAATGCTTTCAACAATAATCAAAAGTTATCTCCATAAGGAAAATTCCTAACAATGGTTCACAGATGATAAATCTAATACAGTGAAGTTCAACCTGTAATGAACTATGAAGACTTTGGGGGTGGAGGGTGGTGGTGTTTGCAGATTAAAAAAAAAATCAATATAAAAGATGGTTGTTGTAAGGCTGAAAATTTTACAAAGTGAATAACAAGACAACAAAAATATTTGTGGGGTCAGCAATCAAACGAAGGGCTTCAGAATTCTGGGTTACTAATTAGTGCTTAGCTTCTTTTAATTAGGAGCAACTTTATTTCTAAAGATGTTATCACATGAATGAGATAAATTAAGACAGAAGTTCACACACTTTCTATATTTAAAAATATAATGATCCTCAACAGAAAAATAACATGTTTGGTGAGAATATGGAGAAATAGAAATCACTGTGTCCCACATACCTGGTGGGAATGTAAAATGGTTCACCTGCTATGGAAAACAGGTGGTTAGGAGTGCAAAGGGCTTCCAGATAAGCTTCAGCCAAGTGGGATTTAAATGAAAAACATAGATGAACATTCAACAAAATGATTCCTGAAGTTCTAAAGTACCCTCCAACTGGTGATGAGCTGTTTGTGAAGTGCTGGCTGTGGTTCTAACTTCCCCACAAGATTCAAGGCCTGTTTTCCCTACCTGTGACGAGAGGGTTCTGTCTGAGGTAACTTGGAAGGACAAGCCCAAAGAAGATTGAAAATCCAAGCACAAAGAGGTTCCGGGAAGAATTTAAATCGATGAACTGCAGGTTAGAAAGTCCAACAGCTGTGATCATTCCTGGAGAGAAAAACATTAGACCACAAGTTCCATTATCTCACCTATGGCATGCATGACAGATACACTGTTGAAGACAGACTCCCTACAATGTCCTTTCTTGGTCCCATCAGAAACAGGTTGGGAGACTGTGTAGTGACAGGACAGGGACCAAAATGTGACCACCTGGGTCTCTGATCCAAATGACCCTCGGCCTAGGCATTATTTGGGCCTAAATAAGGGGCATAAACATCACACTATGCTTTTTTTAGACCAGGCAAAAAACTAAGGACATTGGCTCTCCCTCAAAAACTTGATTCAAACAATTTCAATTACATTGGGAAATGCACCCAAATATCAAGTCCCTGATTACTATAGCTGAATGGCACAGAGATCAAATCGAGTCCCATCGTAAAAATGGTCAGTTTTAAATGGCCCAGAAGGGAAGATATCTGAGTTTAAATCAATTAGAAATGGCAACTAGAGGGAATAAAATTTAATTTGATTTTTCCTAGCTCAATTATTCTACCTTTAACATCAACTCAACTCAGAAAGTGATATATTGTTTATATGTTTTTAAGGTATATCCTTTTGTATTTTAAAAAAGAAATTTATCGTTACCTTCAATCTCACTGAAGGGATTCCTTAGCAAATGTGAAGAAAGAAAAGGAGCCTGAGAAGGAAGCCGGCTATCAAGGAAATGGAATTTTACCAAAGAGAGTACAGAAGAGGGCGCCAAGCACAGGATCCGGGAGCGAGGCGAAGAGGGCACTGAACTTTCCAATCATGCCTAACGCCAGCATGAGTGCCGCACCGTACTGTATCACCCGACGACTGCCAACCTGTGGGACACACAGAGGGCAGAGACAGGCGTTAACCTTGAGGCCCTCCAGCAGCACACACAAGTACTCAGGCCCCGCGGGAAAATGTGACAAAACCCACAGACAAAATCTGGATTACTCTTAAAACTTTTAGTTAAGAGGGTTCAGTCTCATTTCACAATGAGGATTGATCTCAATACTCTAAACACATAAATATTACTATAAACACAACTAGAGTAAAAAGATTACCACCACCTTTCCTTGTTCCCATCCCATCCGGTTCTTGCCAGAAGCTGACTGTTCTGCTCTCCTTGACTACGGGGATCCTGGGGCTCAGCCTTTGCGTCTCCGAGCCCTGGGCAATGTCACCTCAGTGTGCACCTGCTCCTGCGCTCTGGTCCTGGGTTTCTAATGCCCACAGTCACTGGCCAGGATGATCTTCTAGTGTCTCAAATGCAAAAACTTCACTTGGCCCCTGCTTCTCTTCTGGGTTCTGGCAAATCAGACAAAACCCCCAAACATTTCTGGAACTACTTTTCCTCCTGGTGTATTACTCATTAGAGGTGGCACAGCCTGGAGACCAAAGAGTGCAGGAGCTGCCTGGCTCCTGTCTCTGCTCCACCTCTAACTATGAGACAGGCATTAGCCTCCCTGGGTGGCAGGATCCTCATCTCTGTAACAATGAACGGTGTGCTTCTGCTTTGAGGATTAAATGAGATGCAATATAAAATAGTCTGAACAGCACCTGGGAAGCATTAGGTTATTTGACAGCCTCCCACCTGAAATTGCTGCCTCTGGCCTTTCCTCTGCCCACATGTCCTCTCCACTATGATGGAGTGACCTCTTTAACATCGTGACTTGGGAGGTCAGTCCCCTGCCTAAGTCTTCGGGTTCTCATCCCCCTTCTGGCCAGTTCTCAGACACATCCTTCAAAATACAACCCCAATGCTACCTCTTCTGCAAAGCCTTCTTTGATTCCAAGGCTTGGCTTCCCCAACTCTGGACTTCTGCAGCACCATGTAAAGCATTTCCCATGTGGTCCCAACTTTATTGGTTAAGCTTGATCTCTGCCTTCTAGAAGCGTTCATCTAGTCCACTGTCACCCAGGTAGCGAGAGATGGAGCTAGCACTGGGCTCAAGAATCCTACACTGTTGGCCCCTACTCTGTGCTGCCTCTCCCAGGAAAACATCCTGAGGACGTAAACTGGATAAAAGAGGTTCCAGAAACGGAATAGTGTCCACAGGGCTTTATGTATGACTTACAGTGAATAGAAGATGGCTACTTAAATTTTAAGTAACTAAAATGAAATGAAATGTATAAGTCAGTCCGTCAGTTGTACTAGTCACATTTCAAGTGCTCAGTAGGCATGTGTGGCTGGGGGCTCCCACAGGGGATAGTGCAGGTACAGAACATTTCCACTATTGCACTGTTCTACTGGATGATGCTGGGCTGGACCTTCCAACAGCTTCTCAATGTGCCCAAAGGTCAATTTCAGAATAAGAATTGAATCTTTTACTGAGCTGTCCAGCTAGAATCAGTCACAGCTGACACTGGAGCCTAGCGTCCGTTACTCCAATTTACAGTTCCTCCCATTATACCACCACTATGTTCAGGGGAGCGGTGAAAAGGTCATGCAAACTGGCAAACGGAGCAAAAGTGACTTACACTTGGCTGTAATACATGATTAGGAAGGCTTTCATTTACAAATAGCTTGTTTTTCAGCATTTTCAAGGACCTACTACGTGACCAGCACTTGGGAAACTGGGATGGGGGGCGGTGGTGGATACAAAGATGAGTAAGTCACAAGCTTATGATAAAATAATTGTACTGTTGCAATTGTTATGTTGCGTGGGAGTCCAGTGGGAAGAGAAAACTCTGAAAAGTTGGGGAGGGTTCCCTGGAGATGGTCTTGAGGCATGAGTTAAGAGAAAGAGCAACCAGACAGAAGGATCCACCTCCCAGCAGGGTCAGGCCAGTTAGGTGTGCAGGGGGGAGGGCTGAGCTGGCCCTAGGGATGCCTGAAACAATAAATCTTTTATGAAAACCATGCAAGGAAGGCTGATCTGCCTTAGACGCTGTCCAAAAAAAGCAGTAAGTTAGCCATTCTTCTGTTCAACAAACATTAAGTGAGTGCCTATTACACATTTCTGTTCCAAACACCAGAGACACAGCCCTAAAAATCCCTGCCCTGCTGGTGCTTACATGGAGCCTTCACATCTCCTTTCTCCACTCCCTGGAATCACCTCCCAGACTCCCTTCTGATCTCCTTCCTGAACTGTGGCTTTGCCTAGGGCCACTGAAAAATCGACACTGCATTTCTGACTTTCCAAAGTGTTCAACAGGGTGGTATGCTGCAGAGGAGAAATGACCTCCCTCTGGATACCATCAAAGAGATAGTCCAGCCAGGGAAGATGGTGTTTACTCTTCCTAGAAATAAACTTAGGGCTAAATATCATATAACAGTATCTCTATTTTGCTTATTTAAGCACATGCTAAGTGTTTTACATCAAGTTATTAATTCCAAAACCTTGCGAGTTGTCTTTATAGACAAGGGTATAGAAACTCAGAGAGGTGACGTTTCTTGCCCGTGGTCACTTTAGGAGAATGTGATGGAACCAAGGCTGGATCCAAAGCAGCCACCTCCCTACCATGTCATGCTGCCCTTCTCTGTGGGACAGACACTGGAACACACTCAGCAGAGAAGTCCTGCACATGGAATCCAACCCATTCAACCCTCAGAACTTCAGAACACACAATGGGGTAGGCAGCCTCAACTCTGATCAAATAGTTAGAATGTCCATGTCTGTACATGGAACGCCATAACTGGATAAAGGATAGCAAACAGTGGAGTTGCCAGGAAATGGAGGTAGATTCTCTGGAAGAGCCACATATCACCCTCTTTCTATTTGTTCTGGAAGTCTGATACAATGGTCCAGACAGTGGTGCCTGGAAGAATTTCATACAGTGATGGAAACGTTCTGTATCTGTGCTTTCCTGTGGCCACCAGCCACATGTGGCTACTGACTACCATATTAGATAACACAGATCTAGATCTAGAACTGTCAGATTTCAGATCTGAGTTCTAATCAGAAAATGACTGTCCCAAGTCCTTCAGCTAGACAAGAGGCAGAATACTGCCTATAACCTTGTGCTTCCTTTTTCCTGGGCAGGAATCTTCCATCAGCCACATGGCTCAGGCCACAGAGAAGTTTCTGGTGCAAGTCCTACTTCCCCACCCCAAGGCATCTGTGTAGATGGCTCAATTATACCCCCTTGTGAGTCAGGGCAATGGAAACCAATTCCAGGGCTGATATTGCTCTCAAATGGATAAGGCCTTTGCCTAGGGTAAATGGGTCCAAAGGGATTCTGAGGTAAGATCAATTGGCTCAATTAAAAAATGCAGGCAGGGTGCCTTTTCAGAATAAGCTAGCACTATCAAAATTATAATAAAGATAATTATTCCCCAAACCATCTCAGTCAAGTTTTAGAAGGAACCTTAATGACAGCACTACTTACTCCCTACAGTGACCTTGGTTAAATTATGTGATGATGTGTTTTAAAAAGGTGCAGAAAGGGAGCTGGCTTGTTAAACTGTTTCCCCAAGAGTCCCTCCATCTATAATAATTTTACTACTCTGTTATTTTGGATTAGTTATATGTCTACAGGCTCATGGCAGCAAACTGGCTAAAAAGTGAGTGGCTTATGCCCCATTTGGTGCCCATTTGACCCTTCCCTTAGCTCTGTATGCTCAGCATCTGCTCTCACCATGGGCAGCAATAGGACCCAGGCATCCTGGAGGAAGTGCCCATCAGGCAGCCCTCACATGTCATGTGCCAGGAGCAACAGGCAGCAGGTGGGGCCACCACCAGCACACCTGAGGCTGAGCTCTGTGATGGCCTGGCCAACTTACAGGAAATCAACCAGCATGTCAGGCTTGCACAGTGCATGCCCTGCTCCCTTTCACTTGGATTTGCAGTTACAATTAACCAAACTAAGTATCTGGTTTCTTTTTATCTGGTTATATAATCTTGCAGAGGGCTGGAGGAGGATTTCTAATTTTAAAGAGGTCAAATAGTTCTAGAAGGCTCCAGCCCACCCCCAAGTTCTCAAGTTCAGGAGGAAGACCTCTAACTCATGCAGGCCACTCTAGGTGGTGAACCAGTTCTAACGGTGTCTAGCTGTGCAACATACAATGGCCAGGGCCGAGCTGCATTCCTCAACACCCTGGGCAAACAGCAAGCTCTGGCCCACAGCAACTGGGATATAAAATTTATTTGCTAGTAAATTTGAAAGGCCAAGAAGTAGCCTCCTTTTTACTGAGGCTGGATTGTGGTGTCTGTGCTTGGAGTGGGGTGGGGAGGAGAGACGAGTGGGGAGGACTTCAGACCCAGGCACTGCTTCAATCTGAGTGACTCGCTGTGGCTTGTGCTGCCACTTAACTCCACAACCGATTTCATCTGAAAGAGAATGATGCTGCTGCAGTTTGAAAACTGTGTTACTGTAAGATTGATTTATTTGTAATGAGTAATATAATTTGTCATCTAGAACTAGTACCATCTCCTAACTGGTCTCCTGTTTCTACCCTCTCTCCCGCCCACCATATTCTTCTTTCATCATAGCAGTCATAGTGATTCTTAAAAAAAAAAAAAAAAAAATCACATCAAGTCACACCCTGCGGCCCCCTCTTCCACGCGGCCCCTGGCAGCCTGTAGGGCTGCAGGACCTGGCCCTCAGCTACCCCAAGAACCTTATCTGCTCTTACCAGGCCCACTCCCACTTCCCTCTCTGCTTCCTGCCCCACTAGCCTCCTTGCTGATCTGCAGAGTGCCAGCCTGCTCCTATGATAGGCTTTGCACTGGCGGTTGCCCTGCCGGAATGAATGCCCCTCCCCAGGTACCTGCACAATTCCCTCCTTCAGCTCCATCAGGTCTTTGCTCAAAGTCATCTTCTCAACGAGGCTTAGCCTGACTACCCGATTTAACACTTACCCTCCTGATCCCCCACCTTGCCCCATATTTCTGTCATACTTATTATGCTTACTATTTATTGCTTGTCTTCCTCTGCTAGAATCTAAACTCCACAGACGATGGAGATATTTCTCTTTTTTATTCACTGATGTATCCCAAGTGCCTAGAACAGTAGCCTAGCAAAGGGTCAGTGCTTAATAAAAATTTGTGGAATGTATGAAGGAATAGCACCAGAGTGCCTGCCTACCCAGGTCAGTCAAGGCGAAAGAGACCTCTATCAGCATTCCATAAACCCATCAATGAAAAAATAAGAGATGGGGAAGAAGATGATCTCGGAATTGGAGGCCATCCTTTTGGAACTCACAGTGGCCAGACCAATCAATGAAATGGATCAACATTTAGAGGCCCAACCATTTAATTAGAAAAATATTTGTACCTTAGTAATTCCCAAAACTCCAATGTTGGGACTGGATGAAGTAGAGCCATTCCCAGTACCAAATATGCCATCGAGAACACAGGAGAGACCCTCCACGAAAATCCCCCTAAAACGTAAAGGAATGGGGGAAAGAGAAACATTCATTCCATGGGAGAAATACTCTGAAATACACTCTAAATGGTTGTGACCCAAAGGCAGGGTCCACAGACCTGAAGCCTCCACACTCCCCAGGAGGGGTTAGCAATGCAGACTCTCAGGCCCCATCCCAGATCTGAAGACCTGCATTTTAACAGTATTCTCCATGCTCATTCAACGTTGAGAAGTACCTCTCTGAACCACACATCAGACACAAATGTTTAAAAATTATTCCAAATTAAAAGATTTTAGCCAGAAATATAAAGTCATTTGTTGGAATCTAAGACAAACATGGGTCATCCATTGATTTGATTCCTTTCCTATTACTATATAGTTTTATCAGAAAGGAAATGCTTTGTAATTTTGTAAACATTAGAACTTTTAAAAGAATCAGTATATAAGTAATTTACTCATATGCAATAACTCCATTAGAGAAAAACAGAAAAACCAGGACTCTAAACCCCAACAGAACCAATGCAAGAGGTGCTAAGACACCAGCCCTTTGGATCTCATCACACACAATCCCTTCTGGAAAGGCGGCAGCTGGCTGGGAAAGGCGGAATGATCTGGGCTATTTTCTCTTCTCTGCAGCTTCCATAGGGCCCAATTTGCCTCCAGCATCCAGAAACTAAAGACCAGATGTGCCGAGAATATAAACCCCACAGCTCATAAACCTCTAGATTCTACAGACTTCATTTATTCCTGCTGCTATCTCTCTATATATGAATTGTAACTGTGAATAGAACAGCTGGGAAAACAAGAAATCAAAGGGGACAATACATCCATGACCCAAACCAAGCACAGAGCAATGGCAGTATCTGGTACTTGTTTTGGTGAGTTTAAGGTCTGGAGTGATCTCACAGAGAATGTCTTATACAACTGTTACCATGAGGAAGAAGGGTGGGAATTCTGCTCCATATTATGGATGAGGAAAATCAGGGCAAAATGGGGGCAGTGACTTGTCCAAAACAAACAGCCAATAAAGAGCCCTGGTGCTTGGCTACTTCATGTTGAAACTCTTGGTTATCCAAACCAAAGAGCAAAGTATGAGGCGCTGGGCCCGATGAAGAGCTCGTTTTTTCTCAGGAACGCACCTGTTTATTGCATGGATGGGGGGCGGTGGGGCACAGGACAGCCTTGCACAGGCGTAGTAGTCCCCGATAGACTCGATAATACTGGCAACGACCGCACTGAGCATGCCGATGACACCAGCCGCAGAGATGGTGGGCAGTCCCCATTGAACTAAGGAAGGAAAACAAGCATGAAAGCCTCATGAACTTTCTTAGAGAGGCAGGCAAAAGTTTTCAGGACGTTGAGTCCTTCAGTATGTTAGAGGACTCTACAAGATCCACTCAGATTTTTGAAGCTCATGGAAACTATTTATTTTTACACCTAGGTCATCTAGTGCACTATATGCCTGGGAACAGTTTCTGAGTTGGATGAAGACAACCATAACCAGGATTGATCTGCTTTATTTAAAAGAAGAAATTGTTTGGCTGGAAGAGGTGGGTGCTTCTCTTCTTGCTTCAAAGCCACACTCAGTGTCTGTTAAATTACAGTTCAACCCAGCCTGCTTTGTTGGCATAGGAATTTGTATGAAGAGGATTTTTAGCCCTGCTGTGCAAGCATGATACAAAATAGTGCTCCTGCCCAGGGGGTGGCGTCAAATGAAAAATCACCAGCTAAATTTAAATCCCAACAGTAAAGCATGGCACAAAGTATAGATAACCCTTCTCTAGTATAATTCCAGCACTTTTTTTTTTTTAAGTAAACCATGTTATGGAAAATTAAAGAGTTTCCTTTAAGAAAGCAAAGCAAAGTCCCCAGGTAGCTTCATTTTGAGTATCCTATCCAGATTTAATTTTTAGTAGGGTTTTTTTTTCTTTAAAAGTATATCTATTTGGATACCAAAAACCATTGATCTTATTTAATAAAAATAGCATGAGGAACCTTCACTGTTAGAACGAATAGACTTCTTTGTAAAGTACCTAGACCTTCTTTCCCTGAACCATTAGTTATAATAGAGCTACTAAATAGAAAGGACAGTGAAAAAAGAAATGTATAAAATGTTATCTTGTGCAGGGGCCAACAGTGTACTGAGGGATCAGAACACTAAAAGATCTTGGAACCAGTGCAATGATTAGACTTCAAATGAAGGCAATCCAAACCAGGTCACAATGAGTACCAGTTACGAAGTCAGGAAGTAGCACAGTCCCTATCCAAGAAGGGCCTGGAGAGCAGGAGACAGGTGGAGAGGGCGTTCTGGGTAGGCAGCAGCCTGAGCATCAGTGGATGGATGCAGCTGGGCAGGAATAGGCTAGTGCTCAGCAGAGGAGGGTGTGCAGCATGGGGCAGGTAGGTTTGGAAGGCCTTGACCAGCCCCCTGGAGGGGTTTGGTCTCTGTCTCATAGGTAATGGGAGCAACCACAAGTTTGGGAAGAAAAAGATGACATGTAAAGTAAGATGTGCAGAATATGCCTGGAGTATATGTGTAGACAGAACTTTTCCTGCCTGGAGCTCACTTTACCCTGTGGGAGCTGACCAGGGGGTGCAGAGGCAGCCTGTGGTCAGGGGTTCAAGGTGCAGACCCACCAGCAACTGGCTTGGTCAACATCTTGTCTCTGGATTGGTTTGGAATGGATTCTTCTCATGAAGATGATTTCTTTATCAAGCAACATTTTGTGTTTTCTAGATAACCTTTTATATGGTTACCTTTGCTGATGTAGCACTGTGGTTTCATTTTAGTATCTTGATTTTGGGGGTTGGATTTTTGTTTCATTTTGCCATTTATTATTTTTCAGAAATTGCCTTTTATTTTCTGTCTTTTTACTTTTTTACTGCTTTCTTATTTTTTTCCCCTTTGCCTGAAGTCCTTATTTTAAAAATATTTATTCCATTTTCTTCAACATTTAAAATTTGTAATCTTAATTTTTGATCCCTTTTCCTTCAGATTATTTATTTAAATTTTAAACCTGCTGGCTTCCAGCCTTCTATTTAATTCTGTTATTTCATCTTTCCTCTTATCTAGAAGCTTTAATTTATTTTGTTACTTTATAGCAGGTTTCTCAACTCGGCACTGTTGACGTTTTGGACCAGAAATCTGTATTTTAACAACTAATCCAGGTAATTCTTAGCATATTAAAGACTAAGAACCACTGCTCTAGATATATGAAAACTTGTCTCTGGATTAAGCCAAATCATTAGAGAGTACATAAGACTACATCCTCTGGCTCTGGAAGTAGCTCTTTATCTAGGGGAGCTCTGGCAATAGAGAAGCTGGTGGCAGTCAAGGGCTGTTGTCAAGAGGAGCCAGACAGCACTCTCTGCTGTCATGACATTAAGGTCCTGTCCAACTCAGTTATGCCTCCTTGTGCATGGGCCCCATGGTACCTGAGCAAAATCTCTCTGGTCTTTCAACACACGCACAGCTGGTTCTCCTGGACACCCCACTCTGTGTTTCTATTTGTGCTCATCTTGGGAGCCACATGCACAGGCAGCGAGGACCACCCCGCATGTGCCGTGGGGGCTTCCTCCTACCTGCCCTCCCATGCCTCCCCTGACTCCCTCAACAATCGACTTTTAAACTCACTTTATCTCAGATTACATGTATGTTTATGAACCATGTACTGGGGGGGAATGGGGGGATGAATTTGTGTATACATAAATACATACTTATACCATATAATCTGATGAGAATGTTTTTTAGAAAGACTAAGCTTTTTACAGTGTTTGTAAATGTGTCAAGACCAGAAGGAACAACTGCCAGCATCCTTATCATTTAACATGCTTAGAACAGTTATCTTTTCTTTTTTTTCGGCCATGTCATGGCATGTGAGATCTTAGTTCCCTGACCAGGAATTGAACCCGTGCCCCCTGCAATGGAAGCACAAGAGCCCCAGCCACTGGACCTCCAGGGAAGTCCTTAGAACAGTTATCTCTAACCCAGTCTTAATATCCTTGGTTTTTCCTCCTTGTCATAAAATATGAAAATGTAACTGCTGGACAGGGGCATAAATTGGCACAACCCAACTAAGTTCAGGTTTCCATTCTAATAAAAACCTTAAATGCCAGGAACAGACTCTTTACAATACAACAACAAGCATGCAATCATCACTGGGGTTCACACCAATCACTTTTGGGGCTGGGGTCTAGAAAACGCTACACATGAATCCAAGTGATACCTCACAGATGGGGATTGTACATCCCTGCCACCTGGCCAAGAGTTACCCAACACTGAAATTATAACGTAAGATCCATCGTCCATCCATTTGTGAATGAATATTAGTTTACCTGACAGCTGTGACCAAATTAAAAAAAAATTATAGCTACCCATTAAAAGATTATACAAACTCCATCATGCTTGAGCCATCTGCTAATCTTCAGGCCCCTCCCACTCAAGTCTGTTCATTTCAGTGGCTTGGGTACTGTGCAGCTCTGTACTTGCCTTTCTAAGCAGCTGCCCTCAAATCCTGGCCACCAGAGATCAAATCTGGCAAGAGACACCTTTATGTCTGGGATTTTCCCTTAGTGGAACCAAAAGAAACAACCAGTATACCTGAGAAGGGAGCTGGTTAGTCTCTGTGTGTTAATTATGGCCCTCTAGGGACAAAGCCTCCTGCCTCCCTTTTCTGCGGTCTAATCCTCTAAGGGCCAGAATGGTAAGACTTCCAGGGCATGCTCTGGGACAAAGAAGGCCTTTCGTGTTGGAGAGCCTCCTGCCAACTTCCCACTCCTCTAGGTTGGGCCCTTGCGGGCTCCTGACCCCTCTTGGCCACCAGAATACTTACATGGGTATGGGACCTTAAACCACGGGGCTACCAGAAGCACACCCTGCCTGGCATCAGTTCGAGCGTAGAAGCCGTACTTCGCGCTATCAGGAGGGAAGACATCTGTTACTGTGAAGATGAAGCAGAGCAGCCAGGACACAAGGATGGCCAGGATGATCTGAAGTGGTCAAAGGAAAAAGCTCTGTCAGGCCAACAGAAGTGGTGGTTGTTGGCAAAAGACGCCTTCCTGCAGTCGGAATATCATACCCCAGAGCCCATCATCATCAGTACTTTGCAGAAAAAATACATAAGGGATCTGCTTAGAAACTATTCCTTGAATGGAATCACATTTAGAGAGAGCAATTTTATGTAGTGAAGTGATTTAGTCCGAATCTGGCTAGTAAAATAAGAATAATGGATAATGGGCCTGAAAAGGCCACATGGAGTCAGACCTCCCTCAATTCCAAGGACAATCAATGTCCTCTCACATACTGCTAAAAGGACTCCAGCATTGGAAACTTCCACTGCTTTTAAATTTTAGGTCCATGGTGATTTGGATGGTCATTAGTACCCTGATATCATCACACAGACATGGTCCCCCCAGGATGACCTGCTTAAAACCCCTCTTCTCATATAAACATTTTACATATGAACCAAAGGCAATATTGCCAAAAAAAAAAAAAAAAAAAAAAAGGTGACTACTCACAGGGAACATTTTGAAAAGCTGTAACTTGTATGCAGTCCATCCTTTCTTAGATTTGTAAATTGGGAGAGGAAATTTAACATTTCTGGCATATTGAGAAAATAGTAATACTAGGAAAATTGTCCTGAGGAGAGAAAGAAAATGATCTAGGTTAAAGGCTGTTATATCTGTGTTAAAAATAATACTCAAATCTTCAATGGCAAAATTGACCACACGTGTTCAACTCATTTCTCTACAAAGCTGCTCGTCCTCTATCATTTGGGAAATCATATTTTTTGGAAATGATTTTTAGATCTTAACATTTCTAGATATGGAAATGAAATTGTCATGTAAATGCTTTCGCTAAATATTCCTTAATAGAATAAGAAAACCCAAAGAATGTACACACTGATAGGAAAATCTCACACTATGTAAGGGAAAAAAACAAGATGCCAGATACAACATACTGCACAGTATAATTACAACTATAAATTAACTAAAAAGCAGCTACCACACAAGAGTGCATGTACACACACGCATGCATACAAACAGGTAAGAAGGAGAGGATCCAAAATGCTCACAAGGATTGGCTTCAGGTGGCAATGTGATTTGTGACCTTTTTCCCCCCACTTTTCTGTATTTTCTGATTTACTTGTAAGGAACATAAATTACTTTTAAAAAGCAAAAAGTAAAACTTCAATATTTAAGAAAGCTATATACAGTAGAATTCAATAATAATAATAATATTCCTGAGAGGTTTCTGTGTCAGACATTACACATAGGTCTTCCTGCCCATCATCCCAGCCTTCTACGGCGGCTTCTATAACCATCCACTTTACAGAGAAACAAAGCCAGCAGTCCAAGATCATGCAGCTACGTGGGCCAGAGGTCTAGCTCTACAGCCTGGGTTCTGAACTACCTTGCCGCACTGTTTGTGAAGGCAGGGATGCCTGGGTTGACTCAACAGTTTCTCTCTACCGAGTTTCACACTCTTGACCCAGGTACACTGAATGCTGCAGGAGGCAGGTCGGCTGGTCACCCCTCTGCAGCAGGACCCAACACAACCTCATCTGTCTGGTGCCCCATGTGTGGCAGGTGTGGGATGGCTTCCCACCGCTGAAATGATGAAGGAGTACAACAATATGTCTCATCACCCATAGGGACTCATTCTTTCCCTTACAACCTGAGGTAGAGTTGGCAGGAAGAGTTGATTCTCAGTCAAAGTTAAGCTTAAGTGTTCCTGGGCGCAATTCTAATTGGTGAGCTGGAATTATCAGTTTCATTAAGAGCTGGTCAACTGCAGCTTCATGGTCACATTCCACCTGAGGTGTTGACTGCAGCCAGCCACCACTCTACCATCTCCCCACCTATGCAGGCACTTTGCTGACCTGGTACCACCACAAAGTCATCAGACCAGTACCAGTTCAAGGATGAAAACATAAATGGTGCCCAAGTTATTCCAACTCCCCCAGGAAGGTGAAGTTTAACAAAAACCAATATGATAATGTGGGATACTAAAACAGGTGTATTTTAAACTTAGACCAACGTAAAATTTTCATGTCTTAAAAAAGTTATTGGTTTCCTTCCAAAGTATATACTAAAATCCAAAAAAGCCTGGTATCTATTATTACTGTTATAATTATTGCAGACAACATCTCACCTGACAGTTACACCTGTATTATGGTGTTCACTTTTCAAAGCACGTTTAAAAATGGAAAGGAAACACATAACAGAATACAAGGAAGGTCACCCAGATCTCAGGCTCAAATATGGCAACTGAAATTGAGTAAGTGAACTGGGCAGGTGAACACTACTCTTCTATTTTTATCCTCAAATACACTTGTGGGGCAGGTAGGGCAGGCAGCCCCACTGCAGAGAGGCAGAAGCAGAGGCTCAGCAGTGGGTGATGTGTCTGAGTTCATAAGACTTGGCCTAGCACATAAGGGACAGGATCTGAGCCCGGATCCTCAGGCCAGGGTTCTTGTCCACCACATCAGGTGTTTTCCATCTCGTTACATTTTGTTTGTTTGTCTACCTTTGTTTTTTTTTTTGTTTTTTTTAGGAGTGTGTGTGTGTAGGGTGTGTGTGTGTGTGTGTGTGTGTGTGTGTGTGTAGGGGTGTGTGTATATGGGGGTGTGTGTTGTGGTTAGGAGTGTATATGTGTATGTAGGGGTGTGTGTATATGGGTGTGTGTGCTGTGGTTAGGAGTGTGTGTGTGTGTAGGGGGTGTGTGTTTGTGTAGGGGTGTGTGTATATGGGTGTGTGTGTTGTGGTTAGGAGTGTGTGTGTGTGTGTGTGTGTGTGTAGGGATGTGTGTATATATGCGTGTGTGTGTGTAGGCGTGTGTTATAGATGTCTGCCTTTGTTTTAACCTTACCTATATTATGCAAGCAATGCATACTAAGATGTAGAAAAATTATAAAAGGCTGATAAGCAAAAAGAGAAAAAATCTTGAAGACTACTCATCATCTCACATTGGGCGATAAGCATGCAGCATTCTGGTCTATCAATTCCCAGGGCTTTTTAGAGCAGCGGTCCCCAACCTTTTTGGCACCGGGGACCGGTTTTGTGGAAGACAATTTTTCCACACACGGGGGTGGGATGGGGGGTAGATGGTTCAGGTGGTCATGTGAGCAACGGGGAGCGGCAGGTGAAGCTTCGCTCACTCGCCTGCCACTCACCTCCTGCTGTGCGGCCCGGTACCTAACAGACTGCGGACCAGTACTGGTCCGCGGCCTGGGAGTTGAGGACGCCTGTTTTAGAGCATGTCATCGGGTCCCAGGCACCAGGATTAGAGAGCGAGACAGGACTATCTGATGTCATCCTTGCCCCTAGAGCACAAACAGGTCATCATTTGGACCAAACTCGAATCATACTTTACATGCTGCTTCCCAACTAGCTTGCAGCCTCAGTTAACACCCTCACCTCAAGAGATGGCAACCTGCATCAGCACCTTAGTGGCTGCTTAGCATTCCATCTACTGGATGTACCACATCTTATTTAAACATGTCCCCTAAGGTACGACATTGGGAGCAACAGAAACAACTGCAATGAATCATCCTTCTCTGGTACCAGTCTGAATGTCTCCTTATGACAAGTTCCTAGGACTAGAACAGATCTGTCAAACAGTGAACACCTTATTAAAAAGTGTTTGATACAAACTGCTAAATATATACAGAAAGGTTGGGTGAATTTACAATCCCACACAGAGACCAATGTCCATCTGCTAATGTGACCAACAAGGGCTTAATTTCCAAAATATACAAACAGCTCATACAACTCAATAACAAAAAACCAAACAACCCAATTGAAAAATGGGCAGAAGACCTAAATAGACATTTCTCCAAAGAAGACACACAGATGGCCAACAGGCACATGAAAAGATGCTCAACATCACTAATTATTAAAGAAATGCAAATCAAAACTACAATGAGGTATCACCTCACACTGGTCAGAATGGCCATCATTTGCAGTGGTTAAGAATCTGCCTGCCAATGCAGGGGACATGGGTTTGAGCCCTGGTCTGGGAAGATCCCACATGCCATGGAACAACTAAGCCCGTGTGCCACGGAGCAACTAAGCCCGTGTGCCACAACTACTGAGCCCGTGTGCTGCAACTACTGAAGCCTGAGCGCCTAGACCCCATGCTCCGCAACAAGAGAAGCCCCTGCTCACCACAACTAGAGAAAGCCCATGCGTAGCAACGAAGACCTAATGCAGACAAAAATAATTAATTAATTAATCTTTTAAAAAAAGAATGACCATCATTAAAAAGTCTATAAAAAACGAATGCTGGAGAGGGTGTGGAGAAAAGGGAGCCCTCCTGCACTGCTGGTGGGAATGCAAATTGGCGCAGCCACTATGGAGGTTCCTCAGAAAACTAAAAACAGAGTTGCCATATGACCCTGCAATCCCACTCTTGGGGATATATCTGGAGAAAACTCTAATTCAAAAAGATACATGCACCCCAATGTTCACTGCAGCACTATTTACAATAGCCAAGACATGGAAATAACTTAAGTGTCCATAGATAGATGAATAGATAAAGAAGATGTGGTACAGAAACTAACACGATATTGTAAATGAACTATACTTCAATTAAAAAAAAAACACGTACACTTAAAAAAAAAAGATGTGGTACATATATGCAATGGAATACTACTTAGCCATAAAAAAGAATGAAATAATGCCATTCGCAGCAACATGGATGGACCTAGAGATTATCATACTAAGTGAAGTAAGTCAGAAGGAGAAAGACAAATACCATATGATATCACTTATATGTGGAATCTAAAATATGACACAAATGAATTTATCTATAAAATAGAACAGACTCACAGACATAGAAAACAGACTTGTGGTTGCGAAGGGGGAGGGGGGAGGGGAGGGATGGACTGGGAGTTTGGGATTAGCAGATGCAAACTATTGTATATAGAATGGATAAACAAGAAGATCCTGAGACTTCCCTGGCGGTCCAGTGGTTAAGACTCCATGCTTCCACTGCAGGGGGCACGGGTTTGACCCCTGGTCAAAGATTATGTATGCCGCGTGGCACAGCCAAAAAAAAACCCCAAAACAAACAAACAAACAAAAAATAAAAAAACAAGGTCCTACTGTATAGCACAGGGAACTATATTCAATACCCTGTGATAAACCATAATGAAAAAGAATGTGTATATAAGAATCACTTTGCTGTACAGTAGAAATTAACACAACATTGTAAATCAACTATACTTCAATAAAATAAATTTTTTAAAAAAAGAGTGTCCATTTGCTACTCACTGCAACACAGGGTCTTATACTTTTAAATCCCTACCAACTTCATCAATTTAAAAAACTGTATCATCATTTATTTTAATATTCATTCTTTACACATGAGAATAGGTATTTCAGCATTGTTTGCAACAGCAAATATTTTAAACAACGTGCTTGAGTATCAACTGGGGAATGGTTTAATATAGACTATTTCATACTACTTAACATTGTGCAGTTGTACAAAGAATGAAAAAGACCTAAACACATTGTCTTGGAAATGTGACCCCGACAAATTATTGGGATGAAAAACAAATTGTAAAATAATGGTAAAGCTGTATATGTGCACGTTTGTATTTCTGCATCAATAATATAAAATATGGAAGGATAAATACTACATTTTTGTTAGTTATTCATGAGAAGATTTTTTAGAGGGATGGGGGCGTGTGGGAGGGACCATTACTTTACTTTAGATTTCTCTGTTTAATTATTATTAAACCTCAAAATCCTAGAATTTCAATGAATTTGGGGGTACAGACAAAATGAGACTTTTCTTGAGCATTTGGTGATGGTACATGGCAATTTATTACACTATTCTACTTTTGAATAGGTTCTAAGTTATCCACAAGAAAAGTAAACAGAAAATAAATATTCTCAGGAAAAACATGGGACTTATGCATCATGTTAGAAACGGCAGGTACTGGTTCACCACATTTCCTCTTCCCTGAGAGTCTGTCTCTAAATGCCACATCTATCGGCTGACTCAGGAGCCCATGTTGACCCAGCACCAATACCCCCACTGCTAAAACGTTCCATATGAATATGCAATTTGATAACCAGGGAGGGCAACCCTTTTTAAACACTAATTGGTTTATGTGTATTTCTTTTTTTCTGTTAAGTGGTTGTTCATACAATACCCTTCATTCACTACTCCACCAGGACTCTCTCTCCTTTAAATTAATTGGTGAAACTCTATGAATTGGGAACATTAGCCTTTCTTGTGGAGTTTGTTATATATTCCCAGATTCATTTAAAATTTAGTTTCATTGGTTTTTGATATGAGTTTTAAATTCATCAGTAGTAAAATCAATCTTCCTCTTTCCATATCTGCTTTATCTAACCTGTTTTTTTATGATTAAACACTTATGTAGGTTTCCTTGTAGCATTTTCATGGTTTTATTTTCTGTATGTAAGCAACTGAAATGTATTTCTGATATAAACCAGAAATCTAGCTTTTTTCCAAATAATTATCTTCCTACACAGTTCTCCCATTCCTCACTGATTTTGAATATGACCTGCCATCATATACTAAATATTAGTTTTTTTATTGGTTATGTTTCTAGCCTTCCTATTCTGCTCTACCAATGTCCACCCTGTCTCAGGTCACAGTGTTGTTATTAAATTCTGGAATGTGTTTTAATTATTGTTAAGGGCAAGTCATCATTTCCTTCTCCCTGACTTTCTCTGTATTGATCCATATTATTTTATTTTCTTGTCTTACGCATTGGCTACACATCCAGAACAACTCTAAATGATACTGATAATAAACATGCTTATCTCAGTTTCTGATTTCAATAGGCAGGCCTAATTTAAGTCTTTCACCATTAATGTATGGGGCATTTAAGAATCTTATTTATCACTGCTAACAGTTTGCAGTAGGGATACAGGTTGAACTTGATCAATTTTTAAAAATTTGTCATCATGATTTTTATTAATAAAACCCACCAGAGACCTATAATGAATTTTATTAATAAATTTTCTAATATTTAATCATCCTTGAGTTCCTGAAATGATAAATACATTGCCCTTTTATTATATTATCTATAGCGGCGTTTTCCCAAACCATGTTCCAAGGAACATTCTTTTCAGATTATGTTTATAGATGTAGCACTTCAAAAATTAAGTATGTGCAGAGCTGTCTACTAAGGCTCTTTTCTGAAAGTTTTCTATACACTTACATCTTAGAGATTGCACGGAGCCTTACAGTAGACAAAAATGCTGAGCTTTAGATGCTACTACCTGAATATATTTGCTCAGGGTTTTACACAACCCCAGGAAGGAAAAAGTTGGTCCAGGATCTCCCTTTTGCATTAGCTCTGTCAGGATTTGCCATTAGGATAGAACTGTGAAGTTTCCCTTCTTTTTCAAAGCTCCAGGAACAGTTTAAACAGTGCAGGAATTCTCTGTTCCTTGAAGATGTAATACACTCACTGTCTAATCAATGGAGCACATCCTTTAGGAATTAAAGTCCTTCCACAACATCTTGACTTTTCTTCCCATGGTCAAGGGTGTGCTCACACCTCCCGACCCTCCCCCTTCACTTATTCACAATGTTCTCACTGAACGCCTGCCCTGGGACAGATGGTGAAGCAGGTGCTGTCGGTGCCATGGTGACTGCCCTCATACAGCTGATATCCCAAGCACAAAAGAAGAGCTCTGGAAACTAAAAAACAGGAGAGCAGAAATAAAAACCTCAATGGAAGGAGTCATAAAGCTGAGGAAAATTCCTATGAATACAGAAAAAAGATGAAGAGATGGAAGACAGGAGAGGAAAGTTAAGAGGAAGACTTTGGGAGGACCAACATTCTAGAAGTTCCAGAAAGAGAGAGACAAGCAGGGATGGAGGGGAGGAGGGCATCTTTGAAGTAATTCAAGATCATTTCCCATGAACACCTGAGATTCCAAAGAGAAGAGGCCAAGAGTGCCAAGCCCGAGATGTAAACAGACCATCAAGGGGCAGCATGTGAGGTTTCCGACATCGTGATGACAAGACCTAAAAGCTTCTAGAATTCCAGCAAAAGGAGGAGACAGAAGAGGTGGCCTTGAAGACATAATGGCCAAGCATTTTACAGGACTGAGAATGGACAGGAAGGGAACAAAAAAGGAGCTGGAGACCAGTTTGGAAGTGATGGCTGGGAGTGGTGGCAATGACAGTCCAGAGGATAGACTGGGGATTTGTTTGTTCTGGAGGTAGGACAGAATGATGGGCTGTACGTGGGGAATGAGGAAAAGTGAAGAAAGAAGGATGACTGCAGGGCTTCTGGCTTAAGCACCTGGGTGTGTGGCTGTGCCACTGAGAGGACGACAGAAGGAACTGGTTTGGGGGCAAGGAGGGAATGAAAAGTTTGGAGCTTTCTTCCTTTGAAGTTTGAAATGTCTTGTGTAACAGCAAATGGAGAGGGCAAGTCAGGGGTTCGATCTGTAAGTCTGAGTTCAGAGACCTGGGCTTCAGGTTCCTGTGGAAGCCACCAGCATAATGCATGTCTGTTGATGCCACGAACTGGATGAGATGTCCCAGGGGAAGAGCATGTGGACAGGAGGAGGCCCAGGACCAAGTTCTGAGGAGCCCTAATATCCAGATGTCAGGGGGAGAAGGAGTCAATTTTGATTATTTATCAAATGAAACAGCTGGGAAACCACCTATTCTATTATTCTTTTTTTTAAGTTTCGGGGCAGGAACGCAGATTCAACACATCTTCCCTGGAGCTGCAGTTTTATCCCTCCCTTTGTGCGTGCATTCCTTTCTCACCTTAATTAGCCCTGCCAGAAGCCTATCTATAGTATATGTTTGCCATTCTCCAAAGAACCACCTTTGGGATGTATCACTTCTATTTGTTTCATGTTTTTTGTATCTTTACTAATTCTTTCCCCTGCTTTCACTGTGTTCATTTTTTATCATGTTTTTCTAGTTTCTGGAGATAAGCTCTTCATGTACTTCATTTTTATTTGACTTTTCTTGAGAACAACTGACTGCTCTGTGTGACCAGTGCTGTTATCGTCATCATTTGCTAAATTGTCAGCAATTGTGAAATTTTGAGTTCCTCTCTGAGTTATTTACAATGGTGTTCTTTTGCTTCTAAGTCGTTTGGGGGTTTTGTTCACTCTTTTATTATTGGTTCCTAAAGTTTACTGCGTGATGGTAAATACAATTTCTCCTTTTTGGAACTTACTGCATTTCACTGAGTGAACATTCTTATGTGCCTTATACTCACCCATCCTGGTATGGAAATATTGACAACCTTTGGTGAAATGAGAAAATTAAGAGCAACACTGGATATTTTCCTATACCTTAATTTATAATGATACATGGATTACAATTATGCAAGGATTCACTTTATTTGTAAACCATGTTCTAACACAGAGAGGCAGAATTAAGTGTTATGGGTTAAGTTCTAGTCAGACTATTTGGGTTTTGAAAACCATCGTGGTCACTTACTAGCTGTGTGACTCTAGGCAACTAACTCCGCATCTTTGTCCCTCGATTTCTTTAGCTGTTAAACAGGGATAACACTGGTACCTATCTTAATTTATAATATATACAACCAGTGGTATATAACACTGATGCACAGGCTCAACAAGTACTGCTTGTTATTTAATAATTACAGAACATTTTACAAAGCAAAACAAAAACAATTAGAAATCCTCTTGTATTGTTATTAAATTTTTTAAGCAATTTTACTGATCGGTAAAATTCTAGTCTTGGAACCATTTCCCTATGATATGGTCAACTCTTACATATGCTCTACAGATACACACAGAGAATGTGGGTTCTATCTGTGGTATATAGAATTCTGTGGCTCTAATAATCTTATAAAGTCCTGGATGTCTTTACTGACATTACTTAAAAAGGGGTAAGTGACATCTTTAATCAACTTCAAGTACTGTGCAAAAGGACTGGCACTGACTAGCAGGACTCTGGAAGGAGTAACAGCTTCCTGACAGATGTGCAGAGCTATCTGGCCGAGGAGCCAAATCACCTTTGATGTCAACACACCTCCTGCAGCATCTCTGTCTCCTGCCAGTCTGGAAGTATTTTTGAGTCTCATCTAAAGGATTCAGCTTCTTGGTATTCCAGCTCATGTGTATGAGACTTGGCATGACCACAAAAGTCAAGAGTTAATGGTGTCACATCTTACTCCCATCCCAAAGTTTAAAACCTTACAACCCTCCCTCTACACATCACTGCCAAATCTGTCTTTGGAATACCTTGGCTGCATGTTACTTCAATAATTCCCTGGCATGAAGCAAATAAAGTTTAAACTACCAGACTAATCTTAATTTAAGTGTCTCCTGAAGTTCATATAAATGTTCAAAACATTCAAAGAGGCTGTCCCTCAGTGTTGGGAAGAGGGGAGATTTTTACTGTTCACTTTTGAGTGGTCTTGGAACACTTACAGCATGGCGATGCCCCAGTGCTTCCCTGCTCTCTCTCCTGCCGCCTGGAAACCAGAGAGGCCAATGAGGGCCACCGTGGGTGTGATGGTCAGGGGTCCGATGTATTTCAGCAGAGCCCCAGGCAGGCCTAGGAGGCCTATAACCACTTCTATCAATGAGGACATGATGATGGCTCCCTGGATCTGAAGCAAGAGAGGACACAGACGTAAGAGCAAGCTGCTTATACATCACACACTCTAAATGTCACCTGCAACGACAACTGAGAATTCTGTAAGACACCAAGTTATTATATAACAGGCATAACATAGCTGGAAAATTCCTGGCAAATCCCAAAAGAAACCAGTGGGGGTTACTGGGATCTAGCAAACTTAAGTATAACCTGACTAATGTAAGAGTATTACAGAAATGGGCACTGGACACGAAGTCAGCTTGCCTATTCTCACTGATTGAGACAGACATAATTTATAATTCTCATTTAAGACACAACATTCATAACCAGCCTCAGAGGAACAATGCAGTACAAAGATTCTTGACTTTAAAAAGTAAGTCGCTGCAGGACATTCAGAAGATAGTGTTATTGACAAAAATTCTAAAGGAATGTTTCTACTGTGCAGAATGGCCATATCTGTGTTAATTCTGAACTAATGGTGAATGATCTTATAGGTTTTGGAAAATCCGGATAAACTGTCAGCTGTTCTTCATACCTAAGGACTCCTACGCCCTGTTCTATTCAAGTACACTGAAGAAGACAAGTGTCTTTAATTCCTTCCACCAATACAGGCAAACACTGAGGCCAGAATAAATAGTTTTGCAACCTATCGACTCTGTGGCTCCTTCCAAAGGGAGCTGTTATGCCGGAGGGTGTAAGCAGACAGGTCTGTGGGTACACATGAGGAGAGGAGGAGAAAGGAGGATGGAAAAGAGGGTAAGAAACAATACTGTCTGGTCACACAAAGCATTTCTGCATGCTTTATTTTACAGTGATGCCATCTACATTTACTTTAACAACAGAAATGAACATGTCAGTACCTGAAACAGAAAAAGAGCAACTGCAATTTACTGGTCACGACCAACACTGAAAATAAGTAGAAACACAAAGAAGCCATAAGCAGACAATGTTTATCTTTTACCTCGCGTATCCGAGGATACCAGATGTGTTCTGTATGTAACAGCTCCGTTGTTCCATTGGCAACCAAAACATCTTAAAAACAAAAACAAAGACAAAATTTTTCTTGCAGTGACACTGATGTTTCACGGGACATATTCATTTCACTCTTTTTAAGAAGAATTTCCTCCCTGTTCTAAGTATATTTGTATAAATACTCATCCCTAAAATTCAAGTTACAACACTATGGCATATCATACTGAGAGGTGGATTCCCCCATTGCTAATTTAACCAAATTTATTCATCAACAAGCGCTCCCGGCTTCTCAAAAGCTGACTGAACTAGTGATATACATTGCTAGTCCCAGCCTAATACAAAGACCAACCTTTGCAAGCAGCTCTTTGACATGCCCAATAGCAAGGTTGCCTGATTGAGATTTTAAAAACCTAGATAAAACAGAGGGCCTTTTCCTGTTCCTAAATCAAATCAGTGGTCACAAAGCAACTCCTAGGAGCAAGGAAGGAAACGAGGGCTAGAAAACTTTGCTCCTATAACCTAAAAATTTAACAATATTTTGAGAGTACAACAGGTCTATGTGATTTCCTCAAATCCCCTATCTGATCTCTTCCTGACCTTACTGGGTTATTTAAGGATCTTTGTAATCACTATGAGGAGAATGGGAGGGGGAATGAAAGTCATTTGCAGAAAACCAAAGCAGCCAGATCCTTAAAAAGCAGAGATGTTTCAGAGAAGGGATGCTATTGCAGCAAAGAGAGTTGTTTAACTGGTGGTTCAAAAAAATCCACTGAAAGAAAGAGGCAGAAAAATAGCACAAATATTTTTCTATTCTTTCCCCATATTTATCAATTTCATTAGCACAGAGAAATGAGGTCCTTTTCTGGTCCTTACTTGCTTTGGGGTTAGGGATGAACAAGTGGATAGAGAGAGACAGAAACATGATCCACAGATTGGAGCGTTCTAAGCTGTTTGTTGGTTGTGTGTTCTGTGCCTGATTCCAGAAAGGATTTAACACTGCTGGGGGCAGCACGCCCAGGCCTCCCTTCTATCACCTGCATTAAAGGACCCCAATGACATATGTGGAAATAACTGCAATTACCTGTGGTGTTACATTTCCATTTATCTAAAGACAGGATGGCTCGAGCAGGGGCCAGAAATGCAAAAGCACTGGCCTGAAACAGGGGTAACCTAAAAGAAACGAGACCAAAACCATGATCACGGCATCAGGAACTACCGAGGTAGTTCACTATTTGACAGCTTAACAGTCTTTTCCATAGACAAACAGCACATGAGTAAATGCAGGCACACCTGGAAGAAAGAGCCCCAGTCTGCAAAGATGTCCTCGGCCACACAGCCAGGGATGCTGGCTTCTCCGTCCTCCCCTCCTGCTGCTCTCCCCACAGACAGCCCCAGGGTGGGCCCTGGGGGAGCTCTGTGGTCAGTGCCAGCACCCCAACACCAGCCCCTGCCATCACCACCTTTCCCCTTGGGGGTGGGGGATGCGGGCATTTGGATGTTTCTGTCCTGCTGAGCTTATGAGCTCCTTATTAATAAACATCAGTGTACATCTTCTATTTTAACATCCTCCTCCTCTTCTTTCTCCTCCTTTTCAAATTCTTATTGGTTATCATGGAAAAAAATCTATCTCCCCCTGTCGTTCCATTTTGTAAGTCAAAAACTGCCCTAAATCACTGAGGGTAAGCATTAAAATCACGTGAGCTATCTATTGAGGAAAAGGAAAACTGTAAGTTACAAATCAACAGTAGATATAATATTCTTCTTAATCATAAAAAATACTCAAAAGTGCTCGAACTCTTATTTTTAAAGGACCCAGAAAGCTTGCAGACTCTGTTAAATTTCCTGCCTCCAATGTCAAACTAAATGCAGAGATCCTCAGATGCCATCATTCAATCACATTTTAGATACTTCATATTGACTTTATGAACACTGGTACTACTCAAATTCAAAAGATTTTGTCATTTATTATTAGAGATGTATAATGGGCTAACATGGGAACTCAATCACTATCTTTAACATTACTTTGCGGGTAAAATATGAAACTAGCCTTTGGTTAGCAAGGTTAGGAACTCCTAGATGTCCAGATCATTCTTAAATACTCCTAAGCAGCCTTGAATCAGTGTCCTGGCCAGCAGGATAGGAAGCCAGCATGCTCTCCTCTGAGCTGGCAGCATATTCTGCCGTGAGTGATACGGTAACTGGACTGAGAAACAGTGGCTCTGGCTGAAGGACATGTAGCCGCTTTACAAGTCCAGAGCTGGTACACACTATTCTGAGCTATATGAGGGTTAAGATTCTTTTGTTCTCCTGGCCATTTTAATCCTGCAATGAAATCAATTGAGAGATGCTGGCTTTAAGACACAGAGGCAGGCTGCACAGTACAAACCAGATGCAATGCTAGCGGCCACTCCCATGGGCATGCCCTCCACAACCATCCATTAATAAATTACCTGTTGGAGGGGCCTGGCGCATAGTACCATCAAAAGTGGAGTGAAGGTCCCCTGAAGTGGGAATGTATAGCAAAAGGAAAACGCTGCTTGATTTACAAAAATTCCTTAAGCACGATTTTTCAGAAATGTACTGAAAGGGTAAAGGGAGGTCAGCATCTAATCAGGAATGGATGCTACTTCAAATGGTCCAAACAGCATCTGTTTTACTATCATTTCATGTTTCAAGCAATGTAATATGGATTAATATGGATTGCATTTAGAAATCTCATCCTTAGGACCACTGCAATCAACCCTGCATTGGTGACTCACTGGATGTGGGAAAGTGAAGACTGGCTCTGGGCTCCACTCCCGGTGACATGAGTCTCAGTTTGAACCTGCCTGTTGCCTGGGCACCTTTCAGGGAGTGCATTTTATGGCTTTCACCATGACCAAAGGCCTTGAGAGCACTGCTGCAAAGGAGCTCACTCACTTTCACACAACCAGGCCCCTGGGTTCCTTTGAAAGTGGGTGCTAACAGAAAATTCTCACATGTGCTGCCCCAGACAAAGTCTCCCAAGATGACCTGGTAAAAGATGCACATGCCGGCTTATGTGTTCACTCTGCAGCTACGCACACTGCCTGCCACAAGCAGTTCTGGCTGAAAGACAAGCAGCAGGCTTACAGTAAGTATCCCAGCAGTGAAGTGTGGTCTCCATAACTGGCAGCATAAATCAGTGGCTTGACTGAAATATTCTTAGGGAAAGTTGCAGCGAGAGCACACTACTTCATTAAACAAGAGCTCCCCTAAATCAAAATCAACAAAGCCAATTTTCCAAAAAAGAGATTTGAAGATGATAAAGCACTTGATATTCTCAGCTGATAAAGTGGCTTTTCAGGCACTTCCCCAGCATGAAGCTGGTCAATTCCTGGGGCTCTTCACTCACACAATCACCTAAACCTCAGATCCCTGGGCTCTGCAAGCAGACAGGACTGTCTGCTATTTTATTCTCTACTGATGACTGGAAAGGAAACAAATTAAACTGTGCTTTTCTTTACATAAGAGGTTAGCAAACTGGACAGTGAAACAAATCTGGCAAACTACTGTTTTCATTGAGTAGAGTTTCACTGGGACATAGCCACCCTCACTCATTCACGAGTTGTCTGTGCCTGCTTTTATGCTTCAATGGTAGAGCTGAATAGTCAAAACAGAGAACACAGAGCCTAAAATATTCACTGCTTATCACTCTATGGAAAAAATTTTGCCGACCTTAAGTGTATCTTAAATATGTGAAGTGTATCTTAAATATGTGAAGATACCCCAAAAATGGATTTTTGCAGATGGAAGTTTTTAAAGTTAATGGTGTTGCTGGATGCCATTAAGAAAAAATCCCTGAGCAGACAGTCACCTTTGTAGTGACACATTCCCATGTCAGGCTCTAGCCCCAGGACAGCAAAAGAACCTAACCAGCCCCAAACAAGTTCTTACTGTGTTCAAAACCCTGCTGGAGGTGCCTCATTTCCTCCTCGGTGTCCAGGTGACCTGAACCCATTCGCCAGTCTAGTCTCTCACCGGCCACTTTACATGCCTGCACTCCAGGCAAGCGGTCTACTTTCTTGCCTCTGAGCCTTTGCTCATCTCTTATGTCATCAATTCATTGCTAATGCTCCATTTCTATTCAACATTGAAGGCACAGAGAAAATACCACTTCCTCTAGGAATTGTTCTCGGCTCCCTTTTTGTCCAATTTTTATCTCCCCCCTTTTTTTTGAATATCACCATAGACACATGGATTCATTTTTTATTCAATTTAATAATATACTTCCATGACTATTCCTTTTAATAATTAAATTGTCTCAAACTTGCCCACAGCAGCACAGTTCCAGAATTATACCAATGTCACTACTAACAAGACTACTAAGTTTAAGACTTCTCTGTGTTTTCTTTTTCTTAGAATATATCCCATTCAGAGTGTGCAAAGTACTATGTTCTAAAGTCTGTGAATTAATTCTTTTCTCCATGTGGTCAGCAATTTGACATAAAGTTAGGTTCACTTGTTTCTGTTTGTATTCAATTTTAGGGTTTGTGTTTCTTCATCCTTTTAGATTTTATGTTTTGGATATGCTGAACATTTTACGGTTAAAAAAAAATCAAACCATATAGAGATATACCAGGAAAATGTCACTCCTATCCCCTCCAACCCCCAAATCTGACTTATTGATCATTAACCATTTTTATTAATTTCTAACTTATTCTTGTTTCTTCAAACATATACACACTCTTTTGCAACTTGTTTTTTCAATATATTCCGGAACTTACTGTATACCAGTTCATGGAAATCTTTCTTATTCTTTCTCAGGGTTGCATAGTAATTCATTGTGTGATGTATGGTAGTTTCCTACAGATAGGCATTTAAGTTGTGTTAACTATTTTCCCATTACAAATTACACAGCAATAAAAAAAAACTTTTTGTATTTATTTTGCATTTGTGGGAGTATATCTCCAGGGTAAATTTCTAGAAGTAGGTTGCTGGATCAAATGATAAATGCATATGTACTCTAGATATCGTAACATTCCTCTTCACAGGGACTGAATTATTTTCACTCCTGACAGCAATGTGTAACAATGCCTGTTCTCCCACAGCTTTGCCATCAGAGTGGCTTGTCAAAATCATTTTTGGGGGCTTCCCTGGTGGCGCAGTGGTTGAGGGTCTGCCTGCCGATGCAGGGGACACAGGTTCGTGCCCCGATCCGGGAAGATCCCACATGCCGCGGAGCGGCTGGGCCGCTGGGCCTGCGCGTCCGGAGCCTGTGCTCCGCAAAGGGAGAGGACACAACAGTGAGAGGCCCACGTACCGCAAAAAAAAAAAAAAAAAAAAAAAATCATTTTTTGTTAATCTGACAAAGGAGACAAATGGTATCTCAGGGTAGCTTTAGTTTGTATTTCTTATTATAAAGTCAATTTGATCCTTTCTTATGGTGAAGGGCCATTATATAGCTTTTTATGTAGCTATTCATGTCTTCTGTCCTTTTTTTCTATACCATTTTTGGTAATTTTTAACTTTGATTTTTCAGAGTTCTTTCTATATTGGAGATATTAGAACTTATCTATATTATGAATATTTTCTCCAGTTTGTCATTTTTGTTTGTTTATGGTATATTTTTACAATGCAAAGCTTAAAAATTTTAAAACATTTAATGGCATCAAATTTATTATCCTTTTATTGTTTCTGGAGTTTGAATCCTAGTTTAAAAGTCTTTCCCAACTTCTAGTTATAAAGGAATTTGCCCTCGTTTTATTCTAATGGTTATATAGTATCATGTTTCTTACATTTGGATCTCTAATCCATTTTCAGTTGATTCAAAGAAAACTTTTAACTAAAGGCAAATCTAACCTTTATCTTCAAGTCCATGATATTCTGCTCTTATATGTAAATACCAAAATTATATAAACTATCTCAGTCAACACTTCCAATTAGACACACTCCTGGGGAACCTCAGTAGGAAGCAGCCGACTGGCTCCTCTCCCAGCTCCCAGCAGAAGGCTTCGTCCAGACAGAGCATAGCAATTTAGGAGGGTTGGCTGGGTACAATTTTGATAACCTTTTCAAGCATGATAGTATCAACTATTTCAGGTCAAAAGTTTGTTTTATTACTTAAAGATCTAGCCAGTCACAGAGAAGCATAAGGGAACTCTTTGGAGTGTGGCAATGCTCTATCTGCTGGTTGTGGTGGTGATTAAGTGACTGTACACATGGGTAAAAACTCATCTAACTATGCAAGTGAAAAAGGGAAAATTTTACTGTATGTCAATTACCCCTCAATAGATATGACTTAAAAAAATTATGTCTATAAAGTGTCTTTCTGGGAGGAGAAATGGGGGAGGATGGTAACATGGTCCTTAGAATACTAGAGTGAAGTCAAATAGTTACAAAAAACACAAAATTTAAAAAAAAAGAAAAGAGTTTCCCTCTGGGTATTTGACAAGAAGCTCTATCCTCTGCTCCTGTGTAGTGCTGCTCTATCCCTGTACAGCTTTCGCCAGGCAGTCACCTGCCTGAAAAGGAATGATAAAAGGGAGAATTAGTGGGCCATGAGGAAGAAGATGAGCATTTTAGAACAAGTGGGAACATACGGGGCAAGTGAGATGTGACGTTCAAAGAAAAAAGACTGTGGGGAACTAAATTCATTAACCCCACATATACTAAGAGGACTTAGTCTCCTAGTCTCCTGGAGCATCAGAAATATTAGCAAACAGAGAAACAGCATGTTCACTGAATGGGGAGACCACCCAGAAAAGCTAGAGTTGAAGAAGTCCACCTGTGGCCATGTGGCCAAGGAGCACACCCAACCCCTGCCATGTCATCAAGGACAAGCTGCTCCATTTGGCATACCAGCCTTGCCCACTGCACCCCCATCTGCCTCACCTACACCCACCCTTCCAGAGGGTCCACTAAAATAATGAGCACCAACAGGCAAGTGTGGGCGAGTGCCAGGCATTATCTTATTTGATGCTCACTAACAATTTTATTATTATTATTATCATTTTATGGAGGAGCAAAGGGGACTTTGAGACTAGGTAACTTGCCCAAAGCCACAGAGCTGGTAAACAGTAGAATGGGAGTGACGCCACCTCTGAAGCCAGAGCCCCTCGACACAGCTGGTGAGGGCAAACCTTCCTCCAAGGTCACTACCTCCAGGTTCTCACTGGCCCCCATGTTTTTAATGTACTACCTATAATTCTTTGAGTTAAATAAACAGTAATTTTTTTTTTACATGGGGGCAGGAAAAACCTACGACTTGCTATTAAGAGCCTGCTTAACATCACAGGCTCACTATCATCTACACAGTAATTTTAATGTTCACCCTGAATCAACTATGCCTTTGGCCCCATCTCCCAGTTTACAACAAATAGGGGGATTGTGGAACAAATCAAATACCACCACAAGGACACAATCAGACATATTCAGACCACGGGATGCTCAACGAGACAACTGGCCTGGACTCTTTAAGAAGAGGATGATGTGGAAGAAAAATGTAGGGACTGTTTATTACTAGACCAAAGAAACACAACAAACAAATGCACCACACGAACTTGATTGGATCCTAGTTCAGAGAGGTGGAGGGAATAGCCATAAAAGATATTTTAGGGACAACTAGGGGAATTAAATATAGACTGCATATTAGATGATATAATTCAGCTTTCTCAGGTGTGGTAAACGGTTACACAGGTGACCCTCATTCTTAGGAGAGTATCTGGGGGTGAGCCATCATCATGCTGCCTGAAATTCTCAAGTAATTTAAAAAATTGCACATACACCCCCACACAAACACATATACAGGAAAAGAATGTGGGGGAAAATCCCAGTCTCCCCTACCCCTATCCAAGCACTGCATCTCTCCATTCTTCTAAATTTTATCAACAGTTAAGAGTTCAAAGCCTTATACTTGAGACTTTAAAGTATCCTGGAGCTGCCTCCTATACCGTACAGGTCCCAGAACCAAAGGAGATGGAAGACAGGGTAGCTCTCTCCTCAAGGCAGACAACTCTGTTAGAGACCAGGCTGCTGCACCAGCTACAATGACTCTCTCAGCCAAAACCCTACCTTTTCTCAGCAAAGGAATATTCTGTGTGTCTACAGCAGGCCTGTTATGGCCAAGAGAGGCTCTCAAGAAACGGGCTACTCCACCTGCAATTTTTTCTTTTGCTGGAGAGCTGAGAGAAAGGCCTCCAAGAGGCACCTGGAACAAAAAGCTGGATGTGGTCCCCAAACACAGCACCTGCACACCTCAGGGAAAGCTGGAGGTCAGCATGGTGTGCAAGGGGGCAGGGTCCATCCCAGAGGGCCCTCCTTCACCCCCAGCTATGCATAACACCCGAGGACAAGGGCTCTGGGAAGCTCAGAGCTGCTATCAAAGCTTGGTCTCTGATGGAAAAGACAACGGCAGCCTAGGTTATGCATGAACTGAGTCCTCCCCAAAGCCAGGGAGGCATAGCTGCTGCTGGCTGGCTAACATCTGAGTTAGGGGACTCTGAACCCTGCCCCTGCTCTTGGGATTTTAAAGGTTTTTTACTAATTCCTGGAAAGAGCCCAAGGGGTAGGTTGGATTGAAATCAATCAGAATAAGGTTTGATTTCAGCAATCTGAAACCTCACCCAAGGGCACTCGACAGTAAAGACCTCGTTGAAAGCAAACTGCAGGGGATAAAAGTCAAAGAAAAGAAGGAAGAAGGAAAAGGCTGGATGGGAGGAGGGGGATGGAAGAAGCAGCTGTCACAGAAACTACCCATCTCCAACAGGTGGAAGCCCTGGGAAGCACTAAAGCCACAGAAGTCACACAACTGGGGCAGAGACATATGACCTCCATTTCAAAACAAGTCATGATCTCTGGAGGAAAGGAAAGCATGTTCATGCCAGGGGAGATGTGTAGTGAAGGAAGGAGGGTCTGCAGCACACGCTGCATCAGACACATTTTCTGTGTCCTTAGCCAGCCCAGCCCATGGAAAACATGCCCCCAAAGGAGTATTTTACAACACAGCATCTTAAAGTCGGCATTCTGAGCTTGTGTTCAGGTTTGCAAAGGCACACATCTGTTTCACCCTCACTTTTTCCATATCAATTTTGGTTATTTTTATGGAATGAAACAACTTTCCAGGAACAGCATGCCACTCTTCACCAGAGTGCCCGTGTGAAACACGGAGCAGGGATGACCTGGCCACAGCCCAGAGGATGGGAATGCTTATACTTCCTACCTCGGTTCTAGACCTGTGATCATGGTCTTAGCTTCCTCACAATACAGGCCCCACCCCTCAGAGGCATGGACTATGGCTGGTCTCTAGGTCCCATGTACACACTACATCCAGTGCAAGGGAGTACTGGGTACTCAACAGGTAAACACACGAAGAAACGGACAGAACTCAGACACACATGGCAAACCACTCAGAGTTGGAAAAGTCTGAAAATCTGTCCCAGAAATCATGAAAGCTGAACATGATTTTCCTTCTGCAGCTCTCTGCCTAAGGAAATGAGTGTGAACTGCAAACAAACACCAACAAACACGTACAGGCCATCTGCAATCCTATGTCTGTGATACTGGGAATAAACCCCACTCCTGGCACATCAGCCTTTCTTTCCCACTGTCCCACTTTGATATTCCCTCTGCCCCAACTGCTTTATCTGTTTGATCCTGTTGTGATCAGGAAGTAAATGCACAAGTCTGTTAAGATGATAATTCACAGTCTACGATGAGGGTCTATGTTAGCAAGCAGCAGAATTAAAAGGCTTTTCACATTATTCATACTCTGTAACTTCCCAAATGTATTTTAGGAAGAGCTTATAATAATCTACAAAAATACAGTGATGGCAAATGTCATCCACAGGACACCTTAGGAAGAGCCTCCTGTCATTTTCACAAAAGGAAACTGGGAGCTGGAGAGGTCTTCTGTCCAGAGTCATAACGCTGCATAGGTCCCTCTAACTTCTCATACTCACTCATTTCACTCCCCCGTGTGCGAATGGGGAAGAAACCATCATTTGCCATGTGGCATAAGCTAATGCTTTACTGGAAACTGTAGATTCTGACTGCCCATGGGATTAAAGTTGATCATTACAATATTCAACAACTTGATTTTAACTAACACTGGCAATGTTGCTGCTCTGGCTTTGGTGGGTCCCCTGGAATAGGCCAAGGGATGCTCAACCCTGCCCCCGTTCTGAGTAAGTACTGGGTGCCAGAGGTGGGTCCCCACTCTACTGAGGTCTGAGTGCCAATTTTGGTCTGCTGGAAATACTGGAGGAGTGGGATATTTGGCCACTCCTGAGATCTCTGCTCTTCTTTTACGAAACCCACAGGAAAACCAGGGGCAAGGGTGTGAGAGGTGATTCAGCTAGTAGGGGTAGCCCTGCCTCTTTGGGCACCATGGAAGGAAGGGAAGATGGGTAAAGAGGAGTTAAGAGTTTTAACAGAAAAGGGTGAAGGACAGGGAGATGCAGAGGATGGAGGAGATCGGACACATGAATAAACAGATACAGCAAACAAACCCCAGAGGTGGTGACCAACCAGGCAGGGAAGGAAATGCCTCTCACCCACCTCATCATCTGGGTTCACCTTCACACAGCAGGCCCTCAAATATATGCTGGATAAAACTAAAAAGAATGTATCAACAACAGCTTGAGGCTTTGTGGAGCTGGAAACCATGGCGCTGAGTGCCTTCTCACTGTTTCCCTACTAGATGGGAGCTGGAGGCAAGGATTCCAGGCAAGAAAAAGGTGCTGTAGCACAAAGAAGGGAGTAGAGCAAAAGTTAACTGACTCCTCTTTTCCCATCTTCCCCTCCTTCCACTGTGCTCCTTCAGGGGGAGGGGAGGGGGTAAACTGCACTGACCCAGGCTGCTCTGTTTAGGTCTCTTGTGCCCCAACGATGGGCAAGAGGGTCCTGAACGGGTGCCCTCCCATAACTGAAAGCACACACCAAAAGTTACCCCAAACTCTCCCTACTATGTCACCATTAGGCAACTGTGCCCAGCACAGCCAGGCTCAACTGTCAGTCAGGGTTAGCCTCCCTGATATGAGACCAAGGCAGAGCTGCACCTGGTACCTCCTGTACCTCAGTAAACACGTCTTTCATTCCCTCTTCAAGTCAACCAACAATTCTCAACTAGAGGCACTGCCCAAATTTACAGATGGTTTGTGCTACAAGTTCCCTGATGAGCTAGCTGTTTAGAAAAAGAATATTTCCCCAGAGAACCAGTGTCCTGTGTACACTTGAGTCGGTCAATAAAAGCTTTCTAATCCTTTCTGGCTTTGAAATACAGAACCTTGAATGCTGTGTCAAAAGAATGAAAGATGCTGCCAGCCAAATTTAACTACCTGGGCTCTAAGAAAATGAATCAAGTCCTCTCTGGAATGCCTGAACACATCTCCTTCCCCTAACAGGTCAATAACACCCTGACTTTCCCTCAGGGGTCCCCTAAGAAGACCCTCCCTTCTGAGGTAAGGGATCTGCTCAGCATGGTGGCTGCAGGCAGTCCTGCAGGGGCTGGGGTTTTGAGAACCCCAAGAGCTAGCCAGCCCTCACAGCCTTCCTTCCATCAGCAGAACTGCTAGGGAGCTGCCGTATCCCTCCTGAGGACATTGCTTATGCCGCCAACCAGGATGCCCTAACACTGTTCTTCCCATATTCTCCTGCCCCGCCCCCCCTCAAGTAAAGGTCACCCTGAGGATTCTGACTCACTGGAATACACTCCATGATTCCCAAGCTGCCTTCTTTTCCCTCTGCCTTTGCTCCCATTTTCCTAGCAGGGAAGGCAGACTGTCTGTAATGGAGTGAGAGACAGAACTCGCATGTTTACTCTGCTGTCCTCCCCCTGAGGACAGTCCTGTCCCCACAGGCTCCACCCCTTGAGCAGCACCCTAGGGTAGAGGAAAAGGCTGCATGTGAAGAGGGTGGAAGAAGGGGACAGGAGGGGACAAAGCAAGCCTGCAGAAGGAGGTAAGACAGGACAGTTCTTTTCCTACCTATGCCAGCTCCATACCCATTAAAGCTGGGGACTGGGGATGCAAAGCACAGTTCTGGCATCAAGGAAGGAAACACGAATCAGCAAGAAAAGACACAAACAAAAAAGGACAAAGTGGAATAAGAGCCACATTAGAAGAACATACACAAGGTGCATGTGTGGGAATTCAGAGAGAAAGGAGGCTTTGGGAAGTCAGGGATGCTTCACAGAGAGGAGAGGGGCAAGCCAGGACTGGAAGGCTGCAGCGAAGCACAAGCACAGGATGGCAAGACAGCAGGGTGGGCTCGGGGAGGAACTCACCCCTGGGTGAGTGCAGGGAAGGGGACTGCAGGGTGCAGGGACATGGCTGGAAGGGTGGTGGGACAGAAAACAAGGGAGAAGTCTACAGGGTGGGCACATATGTTTTTTTAAACAGGGAGTAGGGCTGTAGCCTGGTAACACCCAGGAAGATGCAAACACTGAAAGACAGCACTAGAGTAGCACACAGAGCAGGGCAGAGGAGAGTAGCCCTGGAGGCAGGGAAACCAACTAGGAACCTAGTAGAACAGTCTAGGCCTGAACTTCAGGAATGGGGGCAGGGAGGGGGTACTGGAGAGAAAACTTGCCCTGCCAACTGGTGGGATGGAAGGAGCTGAGAGTGAGTATGTTTCCAGCCTGCACAACTAGGTGGGAAGCGGTGCCACCCACCTAGAGAAGAAACACAGTAGCATTGGGGGAAGGCAGGGCAAATGCCACTAGGACACACCTCCCTATACTCCAGTCAGTCCCTCTAAGCAGCCCTAGGTGAATGGCAGTACTTAATGCTTCATGGGTGCTTCAGCATCTCCAATTTAGTGCCCCAATCTCACCTGCATCCAAAAGTTGTTTGCAGCAAAGTTGTGATCCCCACGCAGAAGAAAATGGTCCCGATGAGCTGGCTGGTGGCCCACTGGTCAAATCCCACACACATGGCATCGGCCAGCAGAAAGGGCACCGCGATGGTGCCGCTGAAGCACGTCAGGTAATGCTACGGGTGACAGGGAGACAGAGGGGAAAAGAATAAACCCTTCTTTGTATTTTTTCTGATTTTACCCTAACTTTGCCCACCCCCCTGTTGTTTTTAAAAAGTTACACACATGAAGAATTTGGTTTTTTAGATACACACTCTTATCATATGCCAAATCATCTCTGTTTTTTGCATTTCTCCTTTCCATTACATTTTCTTGTCTTATCACTAACTTGTATTATTAATTATTACTTGCATGAATCCAGACCAGCACAAAGGAAGTACTCAACACAAACACTGGTAGTGTTTTATTTATATAATTCTTACTGGGAATATTTGCTTTTTTAAAATGCTTTTCAGCATCAATTGCTAAAACCATAGGTCTTTCTCCTCTAATCTGTTAACATGAACCGTGTGGCACTGAACCATTCTAGTTAGTCATGCTAGATTTTTCTTCTGGGATTTGATATGCCAATATTTTATGTAGAATTTTACATCTATGTTCTTGAGATAATTCGTCCTTTTTTTTTTTTTTAATTCTTTTAGGTCTGGGGATTAAAGTTACAAGCTTCATTGCACAAGGCGTTTTCCATCTTTTTCTATGGTCTGGCATTGTTTAACAGCCATCAGGGAAGGGCTAGGGTCACACAGTAGCTGTGGGAATCCTCCAGAAAGAGCCCATCCCACTCTTCCTTTAGGGCCCCTCCCCCATTCCTTGTGGCCCTGGCAGGACATTCCAGCCCTCACTGCTCACTTCCCTCCCTCCCAGAGGCCTACCTGTTCAGTTCCTACTTCTGTTCTGTAAACTTCCTATGTTTCTTCCTAATAGTTCCCCATCTCTGGTCATGTTTGCCAAAATGTGCTGCTTGCAGCCCATAAAGCCTAACTGTGTAACACTAATAGGTGTTTGGTGAGGGGAAGAGAACATTCTCATCCAGGACTTCCCAGAGCTGCTCACAAGTTTAAGAGTGCTGTGCACTGTCAAGAAGGGCATGATGCACACAGGGTTTCCCAATCCTATCTGAACAGGGAAGACTACTTCTAGAAACATCTATAATATAAACATTTCAAAAAACGAGTTTCTTGAATCTGATTCCAGATACTCAGCCCTAGGGAAATTATTTGCCAAGACCAGTCAGCTCCTTTGGTTATGTCTTCTTTATTAGATGCCTTTCTGTCCAGGTTACCAAGTGCTTTGATACCTACGGGGAGGGGCCTGGAAACGGGACCAAAGCATCAGCTCTCATCAGGTACAGTTCACCTCCAAGTGAATAAACCTCTCTGGATAACGGGACTGATTTTCTCAGCATGAACTGATCATTCAAACGTAAAGAATGGAAAGTGAAACCTCAAAACCAAGGCAAACACAGGCCAGGGGTATGTGTCTGGACAAAGAGGCTTCCATGTCATCCCCTTTCTCCTAAAGCCCCACTTCAATCGTAAGTGGGAAAAGGGAGTGGTGGTGGTGGTGGGGGGAGTGGGTACCAAAGATTCAGGAGTCCTGCATTAGCTTGGGTCACCTCTCGCCCCATCCCCCCACCCCTCCCCTGGCAGCTTCCCTGCTCTGCTCCCACTGGAAATTGCAGCAGACAAAGCAGACACCACCGAGGCGAAGTTTGCCTTCCTTTAAAAATAAGATTGAAGCCTCCACATTTATGCCCTGACCAACACAGCACTTCTCAGTGTCACCCATATTTCATGGCAGAACTGACGGTGACTGTGGTTGATTAACTAGGCATGAGAGATGAACATTAACCCTTTTTTTCTCTATTCTTCTACCTTTATCTTCCCTCTATTCTCCCCTTTCCACACATCTATGATCTTTTCCCCTTACTTCCATGTCATTTCTCTTGCTTATTCCCTGAACATTTTCCTTCTTTCATTCCATGATTAACCTACTCCTCCTGTTTTCCTCCTTTCACTGTTATGAAGTTCATGTTAACAATTCCCATTCAACATTCTTAAAAGAGTAATTTATATTAAAGTTGTCAATAAATAAAAAATAAAAATTGAATTTTAAATAATCCAGACAGACAATTCAAGCATCTGCTGGTGGTTATATTCCAAAGGAATCATCTTACCTGCAACCCCAGAAATATGCACAGGTACCAGGGAGGAACATCTTCTATGGTGTAAATCATGTCCGATCTCTGGGGGTCAAGACTGCCCGTGCTATCCAAGGTCTCAGCAAGAGAGCTCTGTGAACGAGAGGGAGAAAACAAGTTGTTTAATGGAAGCAAGGACTAAAGTTAACTCAGCACAGGCTACTGTTACTGAAAAACAACTTTATAAAGTGTCTGTTGCTCTCCTGTAAAATTAAGCCTTGGTCACCTCTGACACAGTGTCAAGCGCACTCACTTGGTGGGACAGTCTGCTCTCAGGATTTGGGGCTTCAGCATTCCTTCCATCAACTCACACCCAAGAGCACCCAACTTGCTCAGAGCTTCTCCCCAAGACTGGGCACCCACTGCATGGAGAGGGATGCTCCCAAGGTTGAGACCACAAAGTAATACCTTGGCATGAGCTGCCCTTGGGTAGTAACCCTAATGAAGCAATGTTACAAAATGCTAACCACTTTCCAACAGAGAGCACTAATCTGTCCCTCCTATCCCATTCCATCCCTGCAAGGAAAAAGACTTCTGTACCTAAACACCCTTCTTTTAAAACACTGCTGCTCAGACATAATGGTGAGTGAAGAGAGCAAAGGTATACAGATATGATGATTCAAATTTTGTTTTAAAAAACAGACTAAAAATGTATTTATACTTCAGGGAACTTTTTTTTTTCTTTTCCTCTCACCATTACTAAAGATTTTTTTAAATGTTAAGCCTTGCATCCTTTATAAGCCAGAATCTTTACAAAGACCAGACACTTTAGGTTATAGTCTAGACATTTCCAGTCAGCTTCAGCTTTAGCATCACTTTTGAACTCATCCAGTATCTGAGCCAAACTGAAAACTCGGGGGTTCCCCCATATACCCTCAATACTGCTGTAGTTTCTAAAACCCTACAAACAATTTCTTGGAATCCAAGATGTGCATTTTTTTTTTTTTAGTTTTTTAATAACATAAAGTGCCTAAGAGGAAATAAAATTAAAAGATGTGCCACAAAAAAGATAAAGATGATAACATTCTGATCCTTGGCCACACCTAGCCCAATTTGTACCCCCTTTCCAATGGATTTGATCCACATTTGAAAGATGCTGACTCCTTATGTTTATCACTCCATTTTTCATGCACAGGGATTTGGGGGCCAAATACTCTTGAACGAAAGAAGTGACACAATTCAGCCTTACCTTCTAAAGCCTAAAGGTAAATATCTGATGTAAATTGACATTTTATCTAATCCAAATGTGAATTGAATATGACCTTTCGGAAAGAACTTTTTCTTCCATTCAAAAATGGATGCTGGCAGATCTGCATTATTAAATGGGTTTAAACCTATTATAAGTGTCATTTAAAATTTGTTTGTAGTGGTGGTAGAGAAAGTACATATGATGAGGAACTTGATATGTGGTGATGTACAGTAAAGGATTAACTCAGCAGGTCTGGGTTGTCCAAACCCTGCACATTTCAAAGAGAAGTTTGGCCCTTGCCTGCCACCTGGAAGATAACCTCTGTGCTCTTGGAATATCCTGCCTCTTAAGAGTGTATCTGTTTACCTGAATGAAGCCTTGAGCTGCCCTTCATAGATTATGCTAACAATGCAACTGATGATGGGGCCTTGGGCCACATGGTATCAGTTTGACTCCAGAGGGTCTGGCAACACTCCTTCAGTGTTGTCACACTTTGTTTCGGGGGAAATTAAGCACTGCTCACATGATTCCACTAGGAAGAGGACAACCGAAAGCTTGTTCTGTGTCTCCTAGACCTTGCCCTAACATGTTTTTTTCCATTGATCTTAATCTGACCCTTTCTCTCAAATAAGCTGTAACCAGGAGTGTAATAGCTCTTCTGAATTCTGAGTCCTCCTAGCAAACCACTGAACCTGATTTGGGACTCCCAAATCAGTCTTGGAAATCCCTGAACTAAGTTGACCATTTGCTGACATGATGCAACTATGGATACTGGACTCACTATAAAAAGGACAATTCAACACTATCATATGACCTACAGATGGGGAATGTTACTGCTCACAAAGTAACAAAAAGAAATATCTGAAAACAGAGTATAGTAACACTACAATTACTACATTAGTACAATCTGTTACAATAATATTATACGCATTATTATTCTAATGATTCCAAAATGACTAGTTTTAACTATAAAACAGATGAACAGAAATGAAAAGACTGCATCTGTCCTCTTTCAGGCCTGGAAGGCTAAGATTAAGATGTGTACACAAACATATACATATACTGTACACACACAATTTTTCTTAGTAATGAGGGTGGTTCTACAACTCAGAAATGGAACTAATGTAAAAAGTCCACAAATGGTATTAAGAAAAAGTAGGGAATTGTGTGGTCAAGGGGATCAGTGAACTCTGTCAGAAAAATGCTGCACCACCCTTCCCAGAGACAGAAGGAGTGTGTTTGGTCACTGTGGACCCTGGTACCACATTCTGTTACCACTGCATGAACAATATGAACTCTCTTAAAACTGCAAAACAAAAAGCTCCAACAGCGAGGTTTCTTTAAAAGATGACTACATTAATAATTTGATGATATCATCTTGAATAGGCTTTTCCATATTATTCTATGGTCTAAGATAATCTAAAGGAAAAGGAAATTACCTGTTCTTCAAAGATTAGTGAACTCAGAATTCAGTTCTCTTGTTGGAGACTTCTTAAAAGATCGTTAATAACCTTTCCAATCTCTCCTATGGTTATTTATCTAGTACAGCACTTTTAAGTCACTTGTAGTCTTTTTCTCTAGGAAATAATTTCCTCTACAGCAGGAGTCAGCAAACTCTTTCTATAAAGGGTTATGCAGTAAATATTTTAGGCCTTGTGAGCCATATGGTTCTGTCACAAATACTCAACTCTGCTATTATAGTGCAAAAGAACATTAGACAATATGTAAACAAATGAGTTATAGCTGTGTTCCAATAAAACTTTATTTACAGAAACAAGTGTTGGGCCAGATTTAGTTTGCAGGATGCAGCTTGCTAACCCTGCTATAGGGTTTCAAATTGATTATCATAAAGTTGTAGTTAATATTCTCTTATACATGTTTCTTATATTTCCTTTCACATTGCTAATATGCATTAGTGCTTTCTCATCTTTCACCTTAATCAGGTCCACCAAAGATCAATGTCACTGGTCTTTTCAATAACCTGTTTTTGAGTTCTAGTAAAACATGGTTGATTGACCACATCTGTCATTTCCTCTAACTCCTAAAAACACTAAGAATAAATATGACACAAATCTACAAGGACAAAGAAAACAGTAGAAAGAGAAATGAGAATAACATATTTTGGAATATGCAAAGCATTTGTATGAGCTGTGACCCATTTAGGAGAGGGAAGGAACCTAAAACATAGGTGCCTGGAGAGGGAAGGTATAAAGAAGCAAGTTGGTTGACCAACAGAAGTCCAGAAAGGTTCTATGCTTGGAGGCACAAGACAGAGTAGGGATGGAAAGAAGATGGGATTTAACTCTGCGAACCAATCAGACACCCTGTTGCCTACTGCTGTCTTCATCCTACAAGACACAAAAATGTATTGTTTGAAGAATACAAATCAGAAACACCTCAGACTGAAGAATGCTATGTGGGGTTAAATGCAAGCGTGAACAGCGGGATCCTCATCTGCTTCCAAATGCTGGAAGCCAGGTTATATACCCACAGGAGGAGACTAGAGGATTTATTTCTAGAGGAATTGATCAGCCTCAGAGACAAGACACTGCCATCTCTAGACCCTACAGTGATAAGACAGCTTTCCCTACTCAGTGGAAAGGCCCATCAGTAGACAAACTTCATCCACACACAATGACCCTACAGTCATATTTTTTATTGCCTCACATTCCTCCAAAACTAAGAGCCAAATAAACAGAGGAAATAGGGTCCATGTAGTAGAAAGAAAACATATTGGGGGTGGAGGGGGAGAAACCTGTGTCTTCACAAAAATAAAAATATTTTGAACCTGGGAAGAGAGCACTGCCGTTTTAAAAGCTTTAATCAGCAAAAACAAACAAACAAAAAAAAAAAAACAGGAAAAGAGATCTTAGAAACTAAAAACAAAATAGGAAAAAAAAATTCAACAAAAGGGTTGAAAGTCAAATATATATGCTCAAAATAACAAAAAGACAAATACTGGGACTTCCCCGGTGGTCCAGTGGTAAAGAATCTGCCTTCCAATGCAGGGAATGTGGGTTCAATCCCTGGTCGGGGAACTAAGATCCCACATGCAGCGAGGCAACCAAGCCTGCGTACCACAACTACAGAGTCCACGCACCACAACTACAGAGTCCATGCACTCTGGAGCCTGCATGCCACAACTACAGAGCCCATGCACTCTGGAGCCTGTGCACCACAACTAGAGAGAGAAAACCCACACACCACAACTGGAGAGAAGCCCGTGCACTGCAATAAAGAGCCCGTGTGCCACAATGAAAGATCCTACATGCTGCAACTAAGACCTGATGCGGCCAAAAGTAAAATAAATAAATAAAAATAAATATTTAGGGGAGGGGGAGGAAAAAAAGTCATGTCAGCATGACAGAAGCAACCAGCCCGTGATGCACCATCCCAAATCTTTGAGCATAATAAAAATGTTGCTTAAAACAAAAGACAAGAAATAATAACAATTTTTATGGAAGAAAACAGAATATAGGAATCAAAGAAATAAGAAATTTCCAAGAACTAAAGGATATGCCTACAAATTAGAAAGATGCACTAAGTACTCAATAAATTAATGAAAAAGGATTCAGATATTTTGAAAACTCAATCAACTGTATTAAAAAATTTAAGAACAAAGGGAAATAAAATGTGAGTTGAAAGAATCTGGACAGAAGGGGGAAAAACAGAAAGATGAAAGTGGTAGGAGCACAAGAGGGAAGAGACAACATGAAAAAAATGTAAGAGAAAAAAAGATTAGAGAGAAGTGATAAAGAAGGCAGACAAAGGAGATCCAAAATATGCATAATTGGAGCCCCCAAATAAGAAAACCAAAGGAAGAGAATGGAACAAAAAATAAAGATATAATTCAAGACAACATTCATTAGCCTTGAAGCTAAATATTGAAAGTGCCAGGAAAAACTGACCCCGGTCAGCATCAAAACTTATGACATGATTATTATCATGTGATAGTCATTAAAGTTACTGATTATCAAAGATAAATAAAGAATAGGACAGGCAAAAAGATCAAGATACTGACTTAAAGAAAAAACCAGCCTGAGTTCTTCATAGCCACATTCAACACCAGAAAATGGGAAAACAGCAACTATTATGATTCAATTATTTTCTTAACTTTGTGTTATAGAATTTTTCAAACATATACAAAGGTAGAAGGAATATGAAATGCCTGCCCTATATCTACCCCCAACTCCAGCTTCAAAATTTATTAGCCCTATGTTCTTCTTTAATCTATTCCCCATACCATTCCAACTTTACTGGGGTAAGGGGATGGATTATTTTAAACTGAATCCTCAAAATACATAAATTTGTCCATAAACACATATGTATGTCTCTTCAGCAGATAAAGACTTTTAAAAAGAAGCAAAATACCATTACATGCTAATAAAATTAACCATTTCTTCATATCACCTAATACCCAATGCTTTTAAAACTTTTTCCATATTGTATCAAAACTTTGTTACAGCTGATTTATTTGAGTCAGGATCCAAACGATGTCCCAAGGATTTTATACCCAGTTGAACTCTCCTTCAAGGCTAAATGCTATAGATAAATTCTCATCCAAAACTATTCCCATGATCCAGCTCTTCTCTTGGAAACTACTACTATAGTGTTACTTCTCTAACTTCAGTGAACATATCAAATCACATAGGAATTGTATGAAAATGCAAATTCTGATTCAGCAGGTCTTGGTTGGGGCAGAGATTCTACGTTTCTAACATGTAGGTAATGATGTCAATGATGCTAGTGCATGGACTACACTTTGAATATCAAGGGCCTAGAAGGTGAACTTCGGTCAACCCAGAAATTATTAGGGAAACCAGCAGAAGGCTTGTCTCAAATTAACTGTAGAAATAAAACTAAAAATAGGGATTAGATGTATAAAATGGACAACTAATAAGAACATGCTGTACAAAAAATAAATTAAAAATAAAATTCGGGCTTCCCTGGTGGCGCAGTGGTTGAGAGTCCACCTGCCGATGCGCAGGGGACACGGGTTCGTGTCCCGGTCCGGGAAGATCCCACATGCTGCGGGGCGGCTGGGCCCGTGAGCCGTGGCCGCTGAGCCTGCGCGTCCGGAGCCTGTGCTCCACGACGGGAGAGGCCACAACAGTGAGAGGCCCACGTATCGCAAAAAAAATAAAATAAAATAAAAAATAAAATAAAATAAAATTCAAAAATTCCAAAATACCAAAAAAAAAACAAACCTAAAAATAGGGATTAGATTGCCAGAATATATAAATGCACCAAAAAGATAGTCATTACAATTAACAAAATGTGAGAGTGAAAAGGAAAAAGGCAAGCGGTAGAATAAATTAATTGTCATCTAATATAGCTGGAAGTCAAAGGATGATACTTGAAACTAACAAATCAATTATAATGATGGGCAAAAGTAATATTTCTGACCAAAATCAGATAGTAGAGGAGAGAAAGAGCAAAAGGAAGGAAGGAAAAACAGTAATTTTGTTACTGTTCATGGTAGGAAACTAGAAGACAATGAAATAAAGGGTTAAGTATATTGTTCTATAGTTATGATTATATAGGTGTCCACTAGAATAAAGTACAGAAGTTTTTAAATATCACAACTACACACACAAATAAATAAAATAGATACTTGTCATTATCACTAAATGTAAACAGGCTAAACTCAACTATTGAAAGAACAAGATTTTAAGACCTTCTCAAAGCAAAACTCAATTCTATGCTGTATATAAGAGATACACCTAAGAATGAGCAAAGCTAAAGAAAAATGCAAATAAAGTCTTAATTATCTTCAAACAAGGTAGTATTCTAGCTAAAGAGCAATAACCAAGACAAATATGAGTATGTTTTAAATGATAAAAGGTACAATTCACCATAAACATGTTATAAATGTCTATGTACAAATAAGAGAGAGTCGATAATTATAAAGCAAAATATCTCAGAAATATGAGAAATCTAAAAAATACCAATAATGGGAAATTAATCTCTCAATTTATGGCAGACCAAATGGCAGGCAAAAGAAAAGATGTAATAACTAATAAAATATAACCTAAATATTTAACTGTTTTCAATTATCTAGAACACAAAAATTCACAAAAAATATTTGCAAAAATTTAACCATAAGGAACACATCAATACATTCCAAAAAATAACACAAGTAACATTTTCTGATCACAATACAATAAAACTGGAAATTAAAAAAACAGACAATCAAAAACCCTCCTCCTGGGGCTTCCCTGGTGGCACAGTGGTTGAGAGTCCGCCTGCCGATGCAGGGGACACGGGATCGTGCCCTGGTCCAGGGGGATCCCACATGCCGCGGAGCGGCTGGGCCCGTGAGCTATGGCTGCTGAGCCTGTGCGTCCGGAGCCTGTGCTCCGCAACGGGAGAGGCCACAGCGGTGAGAGGCCCGCGTACAGCAAGAAACAAAAACAAAAACAAAACAAAAAAACCCTCCTCCAGGGACTTCCCTGGTGGTCCAGTGGTTAAGAATCAGCCTTGCAATGCAGGGGATGCCAGTTTGACCCTGGTGCAGGAACTAAGATCCTACATGGCACAGTGCAACTAAGCCCACATGCCGCAACTACTGAGCCCATGCGCTCTGGAGCCTGTACGTCACAACTAGAGAGAAGCCTGCGCACCACCATGAGGAGCCTGCATGCCACAACAAAAGATCCCATGTGCCGCAACTAAGACCTGACTCAGCCAAAAGAAAAAGAAAAACCCTCCTCTATCTGGAAATTTTTAAATGTCCCCTTAAAGGGCAAAGGGGAAGAAATATGATCCAAAATAGAAAACTATTTAGAAAATAGAAAATTTATTAGAATTAACTAATGAAAATCCACTGGATATAGCTAAAGCAGTGCTTAGTGGAAAATTCATAGTCTTTGCACTTAAAACAAAAGGACAAACTAAGCATATGCCTCAAAAAATAATAGAAAATAACAGGAAAACCAATAAAGGAATAAAAAACGGATACATCAGAAAACAGAAAAGCATTTGCACTAAGTAAATCTAAAATTTAGTTCTTTTAAATTAAAAAAAACCCAACTAGCTAATCCAGGGAAATAAAAATGAAGCAATGTGGAAGGAGAAAGGACAAGCATAAAAAATCAGAAAAAAAGTGGAAATAATCACAGAATAAAGGAATTAAAAAACATAAAAATCCATTTTGCTCAGTTCTATGTATATAACTTGAAAATTAGAATGAGTCAAATTTTTAGAAAAAAATACTTTACCAAAACTGACTCTAGAATAAAATAAGTCCCAAACTGACTGATTCCCAAAGAAGAAATAGAAATTCTCAAAGGTATGTCAAAAAAAAATACTAGACTCAGATGATTTTATAGGGAACGCTAACAAACTTTTAAATACACACACACTCAACATATTACATGTAATATTTATGTTTCATACACAGACACAAATTCCCATGTTTTTTAAGGAAAAGAACACTCCCCCAAATCTTTTTTTTTTTGCCAAGCCGCATGGCATGTGGGATCTTAGTACCCTGACCAGGGATTGAACCCGCACCCCCTGCAGTGGAAGTGCAAAGTGTTAACCACTGGACTGCCAGGGAAGTCCCTCCCCAAAATCTTTTGTGAAGCAAACATAATACCGATATCTAAACCTCCCAAAGATGACACTACCACCCCCCCAAAAAAACTTCAGATCAACCCCACTCATGAATATTAATGCTCAAATCCTAAAGAAATATGTATTAACAAAATCCAGCAATGCATTAAAAAATAATAATATATTGTGATCATACACATCAAGAATGCATTGATGGTTCAACACTGACAGCCTCAGTTGTTGCTGATCTATCTCTCAATAGATCATATTGAAAGATATTAGGAGGAAAATCAAATGATCATCTCTATAACACACAGAAAGCATCTGCTCAAAATTCAAAAGTTATACTTGATTTTGAAAGATTCAATAGATTAAGAATAAGGATATTTCCTTCACATAGTGAAATGTATCTATTTAGGCCAAAACCACTATCATAATAGAGAAACTATAACCACCAAAGTCAAGGATGTCCACTATTACCCCCATTACTTTTACTGAAGGTACTAGCCAATGCTAGATACCTCTAGTAAAGAAAGTTCGTTTTCTTATTCTAGATAAGAAAGTGAAATTACAAGAATAAAAATTAGATAAGGCAAGGTAAACTTATCACTATTTGCAAATGACATGAATGTATACTTGGAAAATCTGAGTAATCAAGTGAAAACAAGATATTCAGTAAAGTAATGGAATATAAAACCAATACATAGTCATCAACAGTTTACAAGGTTTGTAGATATAATGGACAAACAAGTTTGATTACAAATAGACATGAGAAAGATAAACTACCTATCAATAAACTTGTGAAATATGAAAGACATAAATGAAGAAAACTTCAAAACCCCTCCTAAAAGATACAAAAGAAGAACAGAACAAACAGAAAGACTTATCACAGTCTTAAACATGAAGACTAAGCATCATATAGATGCCAATTTTCTCTAAGCGAATTACTAAATCTATGCAATCCCAATAAAAATACCAATAGGTATTTTTGGGGTTGTTGGGGGATGATGAGGGTGATTAGACAAGCTGATTCTACAGCTCATAAATATGATTACAAAAATTCTAAAAAAGAGCAACATGGAGAAACTAGCCCTAAAAGATATAAAACACCATTAGCCTACAATAAAAATATGGTACTGGTGCCTGAATAGACAGAACATCTAAACAGAATATAAAGCCCTGAAATAGGCCTAATTACATTGGGGATTTGGTATATGACAAAGGTATTTCATATCACTTGAGGAAAAGATGAGATTATTCAATAAATGGGGTCGGGGTACTGGGTAGCCATCTGGGAAACAAAGCTGGAGCCATATCTTAAGAGTAATTCCAAATAGATCAGGGTATTTATTAAACATAAATAACCATGAAAGTACTAGCAGAAAACAAGAAGAGAATTCCCTTATAAATTTAGAATAAAAAAAGGCCTTTCTAACCATGGCTCAAAATCCAGAATCCATAAAAGATTGACTAATTTAACTACATAATTTTTTATCAGCTCTACATGGCAAAAATCATAAGCCAAATGGTGACATCTGTAACTCTTATCAAAAAGGGCAACGCTCTCCTAGAAATGAGTAAAAAGACCAAGAACCAATACTTAAAACGGCATAAAAGATATGAAAGAAAGTACACAGAAAAGGAAATACAAGTGGCTCTTAAGCATGTGAAAAAGAGATGCAACCTCACTAATGAAAAATACAAGATAAAATTATAGTATGACAACCAAATTGAGAGACATAGTACAAAGTAAATTGGCCCATACTATTCAGAAATGTCAAGGTAATGAAAGACAAACAACACTATGGAACTGTTCCAGATCAAAGGAGACTAAAGATACACATTAACGGGACTTCTCTGGTGGTGCAGTGGTTAAGAATCCGCCTGCCAATGCACGGGACACGGGTTCGAGCCCTGGTCCAGGAAGATCCCACATGCCACGGAGCAGCTAAGCCCGTGCACCACAACTACTGAGCCTGCGTGCCACAACTACTGAGCCCACATGCCACAACTACTGAAGCCCGTGCACCTAGAGTCCGTGCTCTGCAAAGAGAAACCACTGCAATGAGAAGCCCGCGCACCACAACAAAGAGTAGCCCCTGCTCGCCGCAACTAGAGAAAGACCACATGCAGCAACGAAGACCCAATGCAGCCAAAAATAAATAAATTAATAAAAAAAGATACACATTAACAATTAGATGCATTAAGTGATATTGATTTGGATCCTGTAACTAAGCTTTATCTATTTAACTCCTTATTATTTAGCTGTAAGGGACATTACTGGAACTGAGGAAATGAAAATTATTAAGGTTTATTTTAAAATTGAAATTAATGAAATCAACCAATTATCAATAATAATTTTATCAATGTGAATATCATAATGTTTTTGTTTTTAGGAAATACACACTTAAGTTATTTAGGAATAAAGGAGCATTATGTCTGTAACTTACTTTCAAACAGTGTAGAAATAATAGGTGTATATAGAGAGAATGATTTTTAAAACCATGAGATTATTCAAGATATTAAAATTAATTTTAAAAATAAAAAAATTCCACATATATTTACTAACCTGGTGAGGTATACATTATGTAGGTGGGGTGGGGACTAGCAGTGGCTCACCGTCCATGGTACAACACTCTCGGATATGTGTGCGGGCATGAGTGGAAAAGAATGTGGAATATACACACCAGACTGCCCGCTGCCAATTATGTGGGGTAGACCAAGAATGGAGGCAGCACATTTTAAACTGTTTAATACAATTTTGAACTGTTTATGTTAAACAAGTATGCTCAAGAGAACTTTGTTTTTCAAGACCAGCTAGTACCGGGATAAAAGGTAACTTAAAGAGAATCTGCAGGAATCATAAGTCAAAAAAGGTAAAAACTAAAAAACACTTAAAAAAAATACCCTCATTATGAAGTTCAAGTCCTTCAACATCCCTAATCTAAGAGTCCCAATGATACTGAGGTCCATCCTATGGACTCATGATTGATGATTTGAGGCATTATCCTTCTCATCCTTTCAGGAAAACAAAATCCCTTTAAGCAAATTCCAAGATGAGTATCTTATAGCTAATATCATATTAGCCAGCATTTATCATAAGAACTTCAAGAGTTTTAATGGACATCAGAAAAGTCAAGTTTTTAATAAAATAAGTGAATACATTACAATGAATTAAGAAACCTGTGAATATGGGGAACGCAAAGGACAGGCTCTCTTGCTCTCAGTTCTCTTGTCTCTTCTTGAATGGTCCATTCTTATTTCACAGTCAGGTGTTCAGATAGCCTTTCAATGCCATCTGAAAAGCAAGATCCCAGAGGGCAGCATCCTCTGGTATGAAGTTTTCTTTACACAAATTTAAGACAGCAAAGGACCTAAACGTTTCATTTTCTTCACCTTTAAAACAGGGATAGTGATAGCACCTTTCTAACAGGGTTGCTATGAGGACTAAATGTGACAGGTTGCTTAAAGCATTCAGCCAAGGGTCTGGATGCTTAGCACTATTCAACACATGATAACTCTCACTATCCTTGTCATTTCGTAATACAAGGGAAAAAAAGACCAGGAAAATAGGAAGATACTCTATTTCACTAGTATTCAAGGAAATACACACCTATCAAAGTTTAGATGATGAAAAAAATGTTCACACAAACAATAAATGTCTAGCAGAAATGTGCTAACTTTAGTGTACTAGATATTTTTCCTGCCAACAGATCAGTAAAAGGTACAGCTACAGATGTTTAAAAACCTGAAGAATTAATGTTCTCTACTATTCATTTCAAACAAATGACAATGGAGACACAACGACCCAAAACCTATGGGATGCAGCAAAAGCAGTTCTAAGGGGGAAGTTTATAGCAATACAAGTCCACCTTAAGAAGCAGGAAACATCTTGAATAAACAACCTAACCTTGCACCTCAAGCAATTAGAGAAAGAAGAACAAAAAAACCCCAAAGCTACCAGAAGAAAAGAAATCATAAAAATCAGATCAGAAATAAATGAAAAAGAAATGAAGGAAACAATAGCAAAGATCAATAAAACTAAAAGCTGGTTCTTTGAGAAGATAAACAAAATAGATAAACCACTAGCCAGACTCATCAAGAAAAAAAAGGGAGAAGACTCAAATCAATAGAATTAAAAATGAAAAAGGAGAAGTTACAACTGACACTGCAGAAATAAAAAAGATCATGAGAGATTACTACAAGCAACTCTATGCCAATAAAATGGACAACCTGGAAGAAATGGACAAACTCTTAGAAATGCACAACCTGCCAAGACTGAATCAGGAAGAAATAGAAAATATGAACAGACCAATCACAAGCACTGAAATTGAAACTGTGATTAAAAATCTTCCAACAAACAAAAGCCCAGGACCAGATGGCTTCACAGGCGAATTCTATCAAACATTTAGAGAAGAGCTAACACCTATCCTTCTCAAACTCTTCCAAAATATAGCAGAGGGAGGAACACTCCCAAATTCCTTCTACGAGGCCACCATCACCTTGATACCAAAACCAGACAAGGATGTCACAAAGAAAGAAAACTACAGGCCAATATCACTGATGAACATAGATGCAAAAATCCTCAACAAAATACTAGCAAACAGAATCCAACAGCACATTAAAAGGATTATACACCATGATCAAGTGGGGTTTATCCCAGGAATGCAAGGATTCTTCAATATACGCAAATCTATCAATGTGACAAACCATATTAACAAATTGAAGGAGAAAAACCATATGATCATCTCAATAGATGCAGAGAAAGCTTTCGACAAAATTCAACACCCATTTATGATAAAAACCCTGCAGAAAGTAGGCATAGAGGGAACTTTCCTCAACATAATAAAGGCCATATATGACAAGCCCACAGCCAACATCATCCTCAATGGTGAAAAACTGAAAGCATTTCCACTAAGATCAGGAACAAGACAAGATTTCCCACTCTCACCACTCTTATTCAATATAGTTTTGGAAGTTTTAGCCACAGCAATCACAGAAGAAAAGGAAATAAAAGGAATCCAAATCGGAAAAGAAGAAGTAAAGCTGTCACTGTTTGCAGATGACATGATGCTATACATAGAGAATCCTAAAGATGCTACCAGAAAACTACTGGAGATAATCAATGAATTTGGCAAAGTAGCAGGATACAAAATTAATGCACAGAAGTCTCTTGCATTCCTATATACTAATGATGAAAAATCTGAAAGTGAAATCAAGAAAACACTCCCATTTACCATTGCAACAAAAAGAATAAAATATCTAGGAATAAACCTACCTAAGGACACAAAAGACCTGTATGCAGAAAATTATAAGACACTGATGAAAGAAATCAAAGATGATACAAATAGATGGAGAGATATACCATGTTCTTGGATTGGAAGAATCAACATTGTGAAAATGACTCTACTACCCAAAGCAATCTATAAATTCAATGCAATCCCTATCAAACTACCACTGGAATTTTTCACAGAACTAGAACAAAAAATTTCACAATTTGTTTGGAAACACCAAAGACCCCGAATAGCCAAAGCAATCTTGAGAACGAAAAAAGGAGCTGGAGGAATCAGGCTTCCTGACTTCAGACTATACTACAAGGCTACAGTAATCAAGACAGTATGGTACTGGCACAAAAGCAGATAGATCAATGGAACAGGATAGAAAGCCCAGAGATAAACCCACACACATATGGACACCTTGTCTTTGATAAAGGTGGCAGGAATGTACAGTGGAGAAAGGACAGTATCTTCAATAAGTGGTGCTGGGAAAACTGGACAGGTACATGTAAAAGTATGAGATTAGATCACTCCCTAACACCATACACAAAAATAAGCTCAAAATGGATTAAAGACCTAAATGTAAGGCCAGAAACTATCAAACTCTTAGAGGAAAACATAGGCAGAACACTCTATGACATAAATCACAGCAAGATCCTTTCTGACCCACCTCCTAGAGTAATGAAAATAAAAACAAAAATAAACAAATGGGACCTAATGAAACTTCAAAGCTTTTGCACAGCAAAGGAAACCATAAACAAGACCAAAAGACAACCCTCAGAATGGGAGAAAATATTTGCAAATGAAGCAACTGACAAAGGATTAATCTCCAAAATTTACAAGCAGCTCATGCAGCTCAATAACAAAAAAACAAACAACCCAGTCCAAAAATGGCCAGAAGACCTAAATAGACATTCCTCCAAAGAAGATATACAGACTGCCAACAAACACATGAAAGAATGCTCAACATCATTAATCACTAGAGAAATGCAAATCAAAACTACAATGAGATATCATCTCACACCAGTCAGAATGGCCATCATCAAAAAATCTAGAAACAATAAATGCTGGAGAGGGTGTGGAGAAAAAGGAACCTCTTGCACTGCTGGTGGGAATGTGAATTGGTTCAGCCACTATGGAGAACAGTATGGAGGTTCCTTAAAAAACTACAAATAGAACTACCATATGACCCAGCAATCCCACTACTGGGCATATACCCTGAGAAAACCAAAATTCAAAAAGAGTCATGTACCAAAATGTTCATTGCAGCTCTGTTTACAATAGCCTGGAGATGGAAACAACCTAAGTGCCCATCATCGGATGAATGGATAAAGAAGATGTGGCACATATATACAATGGAATACTACTCAGCCATAAAAAGAAACGAAACTGAGCTATTTGTAATGAGGTGGATAGACCTAGAGTCTGTCATACAGAGTGAAGTAAGTCAGAAAGACAAAGACAAATACCGTATGCTAACACATATATATGGAATTTAAGAAAAAAAAATGTCATGAAGAACCTAGGGGTAAGACAGGAATAAAGATGCAGACCTACTGGAGAACGGACTTGAAGATATGGGGAGGGGGAAGGGTCAGCTGTGACAGGGCGAGAGAGAGTCAGGGACATATACACACTAACAAACATAGTAAGGTAGATAGCTAGTGGGAAGCAGCCGCATGGCACAGGGATATTGGCTCAGTGCTTTGTGACAGCCTGGAGGGGTGGGATAGGGAGGGTGGGAGGGAGGAAGACGCAAGAGGGAAGAGATATGGGAACATATATGTATGTATAACTGATTCACTTTGTTATAAAGCAGAAACTAACACACCATTGTAAAGCAATTATACCCCAATAAAGATGTTAAAAAAAAAAAAAAGACAGCCATCACAGTATAAACTACATATATACAAAGGAATATTACTCAGCCATAAAAAGGAATGAAATTGGGTCATTTGTAGAGACATGGATGGACCTAGAGACTGTCATACAGAGTGAAGCAAGTCAGAAAGAGAAAAACAAATATCGTATATTAAAAGATAGCCATCAACTCCCGGATAATGAACATCAAAACTCATGACAGCCTACAGCCTGGAAATTCTGGTGACTCTCTGATTAAGGCCCAAATAACTGAGGATTGGATGCAGCCCAACAAGTCTGTAAAAACAGAAGCACTTTGCTATAAGATGTACCTCTTGGATGTTGAGACCCAAGCCAGACAGGCAGTGGGCCCCTCCCAGATCCTGCCCTGTGGAATGAGTCTCTGCTGCAGACCACAGCCACAACCATGGCTGCTCCAATCTGTGCTCTGAGGAGCAACTTGGAAACCAATACTGCAGGAATTTCAACATCTCAGCATGAATCTAGCTTCCACAAAACTTAGAATAGCTTGACCAAATAACAGCCATATTGGTCAAGACAGCCAAAAATGAAATTTCCATCTCCCAAACTGGAAAAGAAAGAAAAAGAAAGAGGGAGAAAGAGAAAAAGAAAGAAATCACAGACACAAAAAATTTGATTATTTAAGAATTTCAATATAATTTCTTTTGTTCTTTATCATTTTCATGATTACACTGTAAACTTACTGCACTAATACCCAAGCTGGGTATTATAATTGTATATATCAACTTCCTAGTGGTCTGTTACTAGAATACACAGTATATACTGTTTACAGTGCAGTACAGTGGTTCTAGAATATAATGCATCATTATATAAGTTGATGATAGTAAAAATAAAATCTGTTTTAAAAGTCTGTCAAGTGAAACTCAAATGAAATTGAGAAGTCTTAGGGCTGCAATGCAGTCTGGAAATGCCATGTTATCATACTTTTCATATGTGTTAAGCACAGTGGCAGATACAAAGAGAAAAAGAAATCAAGCCATGTGGACCCTCTCCAGGCAGCTCTCTCCTGGCCTCTATGAACATGGTCACACATTCTACGGTCACACAGACTGACCTGTCAAGCAGAGGGGATGAGGTGGAAAAAAAGATTCTCCCACTTCAGCATGATTTTCAAAGATCTTTGTCCAAGGCACTTTCACAGTCTACATAACCTATCTACTGGTGTCTCCTATTTACTGTACACATGGTATGTACCAGGCACAATGCTAATAACTTTATACATATTATTTCATTTAATACAACAATTTTAAGACAGATGCTAATATTTTTATACCCATTTTAGAGATGAGGCAACTAAGGCCCGGAAAGCTTTAGACCCCCTCAGGGTCTGAGTCATATTAGCACCCAGACCTAACGCTTCCCTCTGGCATCCTGGCTGAGGTTTTAAAAATATCTAGATAAAGACCTCTACATGGTTCTCACTTTAATGTTGCCATTAAAACAATTAAAAATTAGTAACTTCTATTCCTCATCACTCCTTCTATTTCCATTGTAAAGAGAACCCCCACACACACACTCAGGAGGGTAGAGACAAAACTCCAGATGGATATCTGCCTCCTTGTAGGGGATCTGGGACAGCAGTGGTGGGTGAGTGGCTGGGGCTGATGCAAGGAGTACCTTTTCTGCGATGCCATTTTCTGTCGTGTATATTGCCATGAGCTCGGTGTCTTCATTGTCCTGTTCACCGCTGGATGTGGCACCTCCATTGATCACCACCTGAAGGGAAACACTTCATTTAGAGGCTTTTTTCACCCTATACGCTCTGTTGTATGAAAACATTTTGCCCCAAAGAAAAAAACTGCATTTTCACTTATCAGGTTAGCCAAGTTTTAAGTTTTCTTAAATGAAACTCCTGACAAGTGCGCTGCACCAGTGATCACACGTGTTTTTGATGGAGAAACGTACCATGTTTTCTACAGAGTGAGGCTGCATGAATGGGGGTCAGCTGAAGGAGACCAGAAATGCAACACCCAAAGGAACTACAAGGAGTAGGACCCTCAACAGCCTCCAGGGACAAGGGAGGCTTGGCTGAGAGGACAAAGCTGCAGTTTCTGAGCGGGTGAAAGGCATTCTGAGCTGCCTTGGTTGAGATCCCTTCCCAGGTAACGCCTGATAACAACTTACTTCTATGTCCCTACAGGGAAGAAATGTGCCAGTTAGAGCAATTCACGCACTGCTGTTACCCTAACTTACTAACTTATATTTCTCACTGCAGTTAAATAAACTAGCCCACTGGTGTGTGCCTTTCTTTGTGGCATTGGAGGGATGTGGATGGGCAGGGGCTGTCTACGCCAACAAAATTGAGTTTCTGGGCCCTAAAGGTATGGACTAGAAATTATCCTAAGAATCAAAAGAAAACACCTGGGCACCCAGCAGGTCACGACCCGTCTTCATGCCTACCCTTGGTGAGATAACGCATAGTCTCCTTAGGTCCTGGCTGACTGCAAGAACCTTAAAATATTTTTAGTCTTTAGCCTAATGATTCCATTTTTAAGAATCTATCTTGAAAAAAATAATACTGAATGTAATTATATGTATGAATAACAACACATTTTTTAAATACAGAGGAAAAAAGAAAAACCACACAAAGTTTAAATTCTGGTGTTATAAAATACACTAAGGAGAAGTAAAAGATGAGTGATGGTGTAAGAGAAAACACGGTGCAACACGTAACAATGATTGGTATTAGTAATTCAAAAAGAACACCTGCAAATCCGTAATACAAATAACCCAAAGGATAGGAGTCTATGATCCACAGGGGAAAAAAAAATTAGAATATCCAATGAGACACAAAAAAAAGCTGTTCAACCTTACGTAAAATTATAGAAGTGACAAAATATAATTTCATTTTTTAACATAAATTAGGGGGAAATTTTAAAAGACGAATCTGGTGTTGACCAGGGTGTAGGGAGATTATGTTCTTGGTGGAATGACCTTTGTGGTGGGGAACTTAGCACTGGGATTCGAAACAGGCATTTTCTTGGAGCCAGCAATTACACTCAGGGAAACTTATCCTCCAGAAATATCTATGCAATATCTATGTTCAAGGTTGATGACTGCAGCATTATTTACAATGCTGAACACTTAGAAAACTTTAAATGTTTATCAAAAAGACAGACGTTGTTAAATTATCATATATCCATTTCAAGAATAATATTCAGTCATTTTTTTTTTTAAGTTTTTAATTTTTTGGCCCTGCCACATGGCTTGCAGGTTCCCTGACCAGGGATCAAATCTGGACCCACGGCAGTGAAAGTGCCGACTCCTAACCACTGGACCACCAGGGAATTCCCAATATTCAGCCATTTAAAAGAATAAAACTGGGCTTCCCTGTTGGCGCAGTGGTTAAGAATCCTCCTGCCAATGCAGGGGACACGGGTTCAATCCCTCACATGTTGCAGAGCAACTAAGCCCGTGAGCCACAACTACTGAAGCCCGTGCGCCTACAGCCCGTGCTCTGCAACGAGAGAAGGCACCGCAATGAGAAGCCCGGGCACCACAATGAAGAGTAGCCCCCACTCTCCTCAACTAGAGAAAGCCTGCGCGCAGCAACGAAGACCCAACACAGCCAAAAAATAATAAATTTTTTTAAAAAAGGGCACTTTACGTAGATTGACTCATTTAATGAAAAAAGTTTTTTTAAAAGAATAAAACTGGACTTCCCTGGTGGCGCAGTGGTTGGGCCTGCTGATGCAGGGGACACAGGTTTGTGCCCCGGTCCGGGAAGATCCCACATGCCGCGGAGCGGCTGGGCCCGTGAGCCATGGCCGCTGAGCCTGCGCATCCGGAGCCTGTGCTCCACAACGGGAGAGGCTACAACAGTGAGAGGCCCGCGTACCGCAAAAAAATAAAGGAATAAAACTGATGTACTGACAAGGAAACAAGTCCAAGAAATACTGTTTTTTTTTAAAAAGCCACAAAACAGTAAGCCTAGAATTATCCCAATTATGCTAAATAAAATAAAATTTTAATATCCTATCTGTCCAAATGTTTGGTTAAGGATCCAGAAAAGTCACAAACTACTATGTAGGTTGCCCTAGGTGCAAGGAGTAATGATGGGTAGCTTTCATTTTTCATTACCAACCCTTCTTTAGCATTTGGATCTTTTATAATCAGTATATTCGTGTGTTATTTGATACTGCTTTTTAAAATGGCTAATAAAAAGATGTACACCAGGGACTTCCATGGTGGTCCAATGGGTAAGACTCCATGCTCCCAATGCAGTGGGCCCGTGTTCGATCCCTGGTCAGGGAACTAGATTCTGCATGCATGTCACAACTAAGAGTTCACATGCCACAACTAAGATCCCGAGTGCTACAACTAAGACTTGGCACAGATTAGATAGATAGAGTGATATTAAAAAAAAAAAAAAAAAAAGGTGTACACCAGTATACCAAAACAGTAACAGTGATTGCCTTTAAGCAGTGGGGCCATTTTCACCCTCTTTTTCCCTTTATATATTTTGATAATTTTCTCTAATGAGGACAATTTATTTTTATAACAGGGAAGAAATTAAAAAGACTAAAGATTCAAGCAGCATGGCTTGGACTAACTAAGGCAGTCCAGAGAGATTTCAATCCACCTATTTTTGCACTTGAGGAAATCAGGTCAGAGAACATTTTAATTTCTTATTCAAGGTCATATAGATTATATAACCCAAGTCTAAGGCTAGTTTTAAAGTATTCCAAAAATCTCAATTAAGTAGTACATAATTCTTACAGGATAAAATATTTTTATTTCAAATAAAGAGTTGCTTTTAAAACTCTAAGTCATGCTATAGCTTTTTACACAGCCGACTGAATTTGTGGCATTTGTTTGCCTATAAAACTAGCTGCCAGCAGGATACATGCTCCAAACCAAGTTCAAGTCCACAACATAAAACTCTAACTCACTATTACAACCATGCTCCAAGTCATATCACAGCAGCACTCAACCCACTTAGAAGCCAAGAGGTACACACACTCAGGATGAACCGTCTTCAAACAACATTTAATTACTTAGTCATCCGAAAAACCCAGGCCTGATTTAAAGTCCTATCCCAGCTAAAACTAACCATCTACATTCATCAATGGTTGCCGCAGAGAGCAAAATTGCTTCATGGGTATGGGGTTTTCTTTTGGGGTGATGAAAATGTTTTGGAACTAGGCAGAGGTGATGGTTGCACAATACTGTGATTGTGTTAAATGTCACTGAATTGTTCCCTTTTAAATTATTAACTTTGTTGTGTGAATTTCACCTCAATATTTTTTTTTTAATCTGTATATGTGTCACCAAAGAGTAGATTCCGGCAACTCTCACTCCTCCCCTGACTTACTGCAATCTCGCACACACACAATTAAATAAATAGGTACTATAAAATGAGATGGTCCCCAGACTAGGAAAAGGCTCACATATTCATTCAACAAACACTGTTTGAGAATCTACTCTGCCCAGGCAATGAGGATGCAGTCCTGACACGCCCCAGGAACGGGTGTCAGGTTACAGAATTGTGACTGAACAAAGGATGCAGCAGGGAGTCATGATGTGGTGCCCAGGACAGGTGTGCCATGATCCAGTGTGCCACATCTGGCTTTGGATGACATGCTGACTACAGCGGGAGAGTGGAAGGGTGGGGTGAAGTAAAGGGGATGATGACGGGAACAGAGGCGGGCAGACCCTTTATGAGGCAACTGCCAGACAAGAAGGGACAGTGGCCTGAGCCAAGGTTTTAACAGTGCTCTGGGAAAGGTAGTCTGGTTCAAGAGAGAGCTAGGACATGGCCTTAATACTGCCTGGGGACTGCCCAGACAGGAGCCGTAGCACCACAGCACTGCAGCTTTGCAGGGCGAGTGCAGGGGGAGACACCACCACAGTACGATAGGCAACATCCCAGGCCTGGACTGGATTTTGCGGGCAGAGGGGTAAAGCATCTGGGCTGCTGTCCAGTTCACTCACCCAGGTGGCCGGTGGATGGAGGTGCTGGTCCCAAAGAGATTTGTGTAGGGAGAGACAGAGTGACAAACTGGTACAACAGAAGTTTGTAAGTCAATTCAAAATATGTTTGATCCACAGAAATCACCCCGTAAAGAAGCTTACGTTCCCAGGCCAGTATGCGAAGTTTATTCAACTGTAAATATTATTGACCTACGATTTCTAACATATTTCCATAGGTAAAGCGATCCCTGGGGACCTCAGAGCCCACCTTCCCTGGAAGTCTCATGCTCCAGAGCTGAGCCACTGCCTCTCTCCAAGCCATCCTCACCCCTAAGAGAGGAAAATGCGCCCCTTCTTCCCAGGCCCCTGCTCCATCAGCGCTCCAACTGAGAATGGGAACAAACCTAGAAGGTAGGAGATTCTGGAGCAAATGGGAGATGAAACAGGTTTTCACTCAAGGGAAAGGGGAATTCAGCACCAGGGGGAAGCCAAGGCTAGAGAAGAAAGGGACCACTGACCTGCTATGTCTCCTGTGTCTATGTGCAGGGAGTGACTAAACATCACTGAAAGTAAAACACTAGTTGTTTCACTAATATTTTCCCTTTGGCATATTAAATTAGCCACTCTAATGGTCCATTTTCTTAAAAACATGAAATTTAATTTAAAAAATCAGATCAGTTCTTCAGGAAAGGCATAGAGTTTTGTTTTGTTTTCTTTAAGAGAAAAAGATTAAAATGTTGCTGATACTATGAAAGCTCCATATTTTTGAACCTCTAAATATTATTTCAACTGGGAAATAAAACATGTCTTAGAAAGCTTTCTAAACTTAATAAAAATAGATTTTCTTTTGTGTTATTAATAGCATCACAGATAACAGAGGGAAATCTTTCATCTCAGGGAACTGATCATGTTTTTCTTTAAAATATATATATATATATCAGCAGATTATTTTAACATTTTTCGGGAACCATGTCCTTTCTCCCCCCAGAACTATTTGAAATCAAACTTGTGGCTTTAAATTTTTTTTGCCTAAACTAATATTATACAATCACTCAATCAGTTTAGGAAAGCAGGTTCTCTCTGCCTAAATTTTTCCAGTTGGTTTTGTCTCCAACAAAAAAAGGCTATGCTGCCTTTGGTGGGGGTATGTGTCTACTGCTCAGTAAATATGTCTTTCTTGCTTATGTGTTTTATTTCCACTAAGACAATAACGTTAAAGTATTTGTTTCTGAACAGTAATCCTGAGACGGTCAAATTGTATAGGAAGCAGGAGTGACAGGAGTGATAGCCCAGGAGTCCCACACTGAGCATCATTATGACAGCAATGCCAATTTAAGCTGACAGCTGGATGAGCCTGTGTTACTCATATAGAAGGTAAAGGATGTAGGTACCAGGGAAACCCAGCACCTCTGATCAGAACGTTCAGAGCTCAATTTATCACCTATTGCAGATCTGGCAAAATTTACCCACCACTGACTGTCATGTGTCTGGTAGTCAAGTGAGCCATTTTCTACTAAAACAATCATTTTCAGAGTAGTAATAAAGGTCCCCAAAGTAAGTGCTTTCTATTCTTTTAATAAAAAGGTGGGAATTCCCTAGCAGTGCAGTGGTTAAGACTTGACGGTCTCACTGCCTGGGCCTTGGGTTCGATCCCTGGTTGGGAAACTAAGATCCCACAAGCAATGTGGTATGGAGGTAACACACCTTATTCTTACCCCCCTACACACACCATTATTTCCTCTGATATGTGTATCTATACTACAATTAAAATGTGTTTTAAATAAAGATGATATCAAGACTACTGTTTCACAGCCTTTAACCCAAGCCTCCTTTTAATGAACATAAAAATCTCCCACCTACCTTCAAATTATTTGAAACTTCAAGATTAACTGCCATGAAAAATAAATCAAAGTGAGTATAATACAACATATGCTAAACCTCCAGAGCTTGTCAATCTTAGGTTATGACACCCCAAAAGATCTAGCTGGTAGATCTAATTTAATGCTACTGACCCTAAAGTTGGCAGAGGCAGCAAAGCCCCTAATCTTATTTCCACTGCTTCTTCAAATACAGCAGCTCCCTGTGACACACCCAGTGGCTACGTGCAAGCAAAACCATCAGAAGCAACCAATACTGCAGCCAAAAGCCCAGCTAACCCTACAAAGCACAGCCTCCTTCCCTTGCACTGCCCCAGCCCAGCCCAGGTCTTAGGGTAGCTCTGAATTTCTTCAGCCTTCTCCAGAAAGCTCCTGGGGCCACAGCAGCCAGAGAATCCCTCAGGGTTCCAGGTTGTGTCCCACCTGCCCCCCCAGTATGACTTGTCCTTCAAGAGGAGCAGAAGGTACCTCACCTCTCTCTAAAGCCAGCCCCTACCCCAAAGGGCTGGATGGGTTGATGTGCCATCACTGGCTCGTACTGCGAACATTGTCTGTGCTCCTCCTGCTCCCACACACATCTCACAGCCGCAGTGACGGTGAAAGCTAATGTTGCTGGGCATAGATTCATGCCGAGCACTGGGCTGGGCACTTCACCAGATATCTTCCCTTCAAGGCAATGTTTGCAAGAGCTTAACTAGGTATGTCCCTTGGACCACCCCCACCCCCACCCCATCCTCAGACTGACTCCAGTAAAAATCCCAAGGGCACCCAGCAGGTTACGGCACACCACCCAAAAGAGGGCCATTGTCTTCCATTCTTTCCAGGCACTAACACTTTATAGATAACAAAGCTAAATTCTCTGACATGCAAATATGTAAGGGCTACAAACCAGCAAGAAAAAGGTGAACATTCCAACAGGAAAATAAGGAAATATAAATGGCTCCTGAATATTTGAAAAGATGTTCAACTTCACTCATGAGATGCAAATTAAAACTAAACTTTTCATCTATTAAACTGGCCAAAGGCCCAGTCTGACCCACATTCCACTGGCAAGCCTACAGGAAAACAGGCACTCACCCTGCAAATGGAGATGAAATGACCTCAACAGAGGTCACTTAGCTGTACCCCTCAAATTACCAAGGCACACACCCTCTGCCTCAACAATCCCACTCTTAGAAATTTATCCTTCTATCACATCTGAGTGAACTGTCATGTGCATGGTTATTCACTGAAGTGCAAATTGTAATAACAAAATATTAGAAACAATCTAGATGCCTATCTAGAAAGTTAAATAAATTACGATACATCCATACCACAGAATGCTCTGGAGTTACCAAAAGAATGAGTGCGCTTTATATTCTGATGTAGGTACATACAGAACATCATCCATGATATATAAGTGGCTAAAGCAAGAGCAGAGCTATAGACATAGATGTTTAGATGCACACACGTGTGTAAAAGGGGATCTGCTTACATATTCACAAACTATTTCTTGAAAGGTAGTGTGTAGGGAGAATTGGTGCATGCAAGACCAAGCAAGGGGCTTTTCACTCAATACCCTTTGAACTCTTAAATTTTGAATTATATAAATATATTACCTAATGTTTAAAAAATAAATACTAATTTAAAACTAGAACTTCCTTTCAGGACCAATTAAAATTATGGTACATCTTCTAAGATAAATACCATGTTGTTGCTAATGAGGACGAGGCAAATCCATTTGAACTTTTTGGGAAAGAGGTCCAGGGCACCTTGTTAATAAACTCAGTAAAGCTGGTTACAGACAGTCTGCGAAAGTACCAGCCCATTTGCGCATACACACTCGATGACAGAATTACACACCCTGCTTCCCAACCATGTATTAATATGGAAACTTTTCCTGACCCTCACCACCGGTTCCAACATGAGAGCAGGACTCCTTCCATCTGGACTTCTTTCTTTCCTGGTTTCTATGAATATGGCCACAAGGATGAGCCTTCAAAAGGAGATGGAATGGAGCAAAGAAGATTCTCCCCCATCTTAGTGCGACTTCCAATGTTTTGGTCGAAAAACTCTGTCAAAGTATTTTGACATTTTAGCTAAACTAACCACTAGTTTCTCCTTATTCTCTTATTTATTGCACATTTCACAAATGCCAGGTACCATGTTAATAAGTTTACATATATTTTCTCATTTTATCCCTGTGACAACTCTGAGACAACTCTGAGATGCTATTTGCATTCCCATTTTAGAAAACTAGATACCTAGAGAAGTTAAGTAATTCCCTCGGGGTCTGAGTCACATTTGCAATGCAGACCTTACTCCAGACCTCAAGCTCTTTCCTTCAGGATTCTGGCTGAGGCTTTAAATAAAATCTAGATAATCACTCTACAGGTGCCCACCCTCCCTTGGTCCACATACTTGTGCAGGCCTTTGAAGAAGCCTATCAGAGAAGGATTGTTTCCCAAAGCCAGTTAACATTTGTAAAAGAGTCAATGGCTTGAGTCCCCCTTCTGATCCTCCCATCTGCCTGGGTTCTGTGGTTTAAGAGGCACAGCAGAAGTGGAGAAGAGGAGTGGAACAAACATGTATTCACTGCATACTGTGTATATGATCTGATGCTGCTATGTGTAATCTCATTTACTTTTCAAACATCCCAGGTGGCTGTGGCTTCAAGGATGAGTGAACGCACGGTTTCTCACGGGTATCAAGGGGTAAACTGAGACTTACAGTTAAGGCCCCAAAGCCACATCTTTCCACACACCAAGCTGCTCCTCCATAGATGGAACCAAATGTGATCTCCCCCTCCTACCCTGGGGCTATTGGTTGACGGCAGGCATAGCTCTGGCCAGCAGTGCTACAGTTTCTCCCTCCAACTGCTATGTGATCCAGGCATTTTCTCTGCAACTGTAACTTCTAATAGCCCTGTGTGCCACTCTGACAGCTGAGCTATTTTGGATCATCACTATAGCTCAACAGAGATAAAAGGGGAGGGGTGAAGAAGAGAGACATTCACAAAAAATATAAATGGCCAGGAACATGGGGGAAAAGTTTTCCACCTATTAAAATTCAAAACTAAAACAATTAGATTTCACTTATCGACTTGTTGATTTTTAAATCTAACATCTAGCATTGGCCTGTGTGCACAGTGGTGGGGTAGGGGGGTGGGTGGGGTTCTCTCACATAGCTGCTAAGAGTATAAACTGCTACAATAAGGTTAACATACACTAGTCTGTCATTTATAATAGCAAAGAATTAGAAACAACCCAAGGTCCCAACGAAGTTATAAGTAAGGTCCACGATTTGCTATCATGTCACCACTACAAATTATGTATTTCAATGACACTGATAAGCCAGGATATAATATGAAGTTAAAGGGCTTTATAAAGCAGATTGTATCTATGTGTTTGTGTGTGTGTGTGTGTGTGTGTGTGTGTGTGTGTGTGTGTGTGTGTGTGTGAGAGAGAGAGAGAGAGAGAGAGAGAGAGAATTTTACAGAATACCCAAATATTTGTTTCAAGTCTCTGGAAAGAAGTACACCAAAATATTAGCATGTTGTTTTTCTGGCTGATGGGACTTTAACTGATTTGGTTTCTTCCTCATTACACTGTTTTATGTTTTCAAAATTTTCTGCAGTGAACATATTTTTTTTCTAAATGAGTTAATTTATACAAATAACAAAACTGACAGAAAATAAACATATACAAGCTAGAAAAAAGGTACAGTGAAAGAACACGTTGGTTTTTTTACTACTTCCATTTCATTCTGACAACAAGCCTGGTGAGAAATACAGATACTTTAAAACATGTAAAATGTAAAAGGGGGAGGGGGAATGACCAGGTAATTACTACCATGCAACTTCCCACAACCTATTTTCCTCCTCAACTACTTTATTAAATCCTAACAGGAAATAAGCTTTTTCTCCAACAGAATTTTGGGCTTAGATTGTGGTAAAGAAATCAATCTGAACTATCTTACCTCTAATCATTACAGCTCAGGAGACTGCCTACCTAGCTTGGGTGAATACAGGTAATGAAGGAATGGAGAATTCAAAGCTGGGGGTGTTCAGCAGGTGTAAACACCTAGAAGAAAAAGAACTCTTAACTAGTCTAGGAAATGCAAAAGACAGGCAGGAATGACAATGAGGGGTGGGAAAGGAAACAGACTAGGAGGCAGGGAGGCTGTCCTGGTGATCCTGGCAAGAAATAATGAGGACCCAAAGAAAGCAGTGGCAGCAGGGATGGTGCTGATGGTGGCCTTATAGGGTAGGGAAGATAGGAAGCTTAGGCTACTATGTCTGTTGCATTCTCCTCACGTCTGGTATAGCTTGGAGCACAAAGCAAGCATTGAATAAGAGCAGATGGGACAAGATGTCCTTCAAGGCCCAAATTCTATGGATCTGGCCTCACACAACACAAGTAAGAGATAATCAGCCAAAATGCCAATCAACTTTGTAAACCTGCTCTAGGAGGTGACTAGAGCAACTCTTATTTTAAGATAGTTCATGCCAAACTGTATGTGTCCCAATTAATAGATGGGCATTTTGTATTACTAACATCTCTGATTTCATTTAAAACTACCAAAACTCCATTCAAATGAAAAGCTGCAATATAAGAAACTATCTGAAACTCAAAACCAGAGCAGAAAAATTAAGTTTTAAAATATCAAAAACTCTAGAAGGAAGGAAGAGGTAAGGAAAAGAATCTCTTAACATACATAAAACCTTCATTTGCATCCTATCTTTTCAGTATTTTTATTTTAAAGCATATATTGGCATATCCCCTTTCTAAAATAAAAAATTTTTCCCACACATACATTTTTAAATAGAAAAGCCTGCTCATTTTGGCTGTTAAATTTTGACCTATCAACATTCCCTCCCCTAAATCATGGCCATTATGCAGTAGATTCAAACTCTTATCTTACAGAAAGAGGGGAATTAAACCAATTCTCTGGGCAGGCTCCAGGAAATATATTCTCTCTTCATCCTCTTCTTAGAACGACACAATCTCAATCCCAATTTCTAATTATTATTACAAAAAAAGAACATTTTCTAAAACAACTATTATTATCATCCAACTAAAACTTTCAATTTTAAGATCTAACAACTCTGAACTCTCTATTTAGGAAATGTACAAGAAGGAACTCCACAGCACCTGGTATTAAAGTCATATGAACAAGGACATGTTCCAGGCTTCCTTATTCACTCTTTTTAAAAGGACTATTTACACCAAAAAAAAATCTTGTGCCTTTTTTTCACTGCTGAGAATGAGCATGTTCAAATCTGCCATTACAGAGTCAGGGGCCCAGGGGAATCAAAGATGAGGTCATCAAGAGGACGTGACCACCAGCTGACCCTAGAGCTGGACCTGGGCAATTGGAGGCTCCCCACCCCCATCCTTGGAATGTACATTCTGCCCACTTCCCAGAGTGCGAGCTGTTCCAAGGACACAGCTTTGAGAGAGCACATCCAACAGGGGCCATCTGGATGGGATACATGACTGAACCCTGTTGAGGCCTCTGTATAAACTTTAAGATTCTGGAGGGGAGGTGTGGAGATCCACTCCTCTTGAGGCCACCCAAGAAAAAAGCCTTGCATGTAAGTTCCCTTGCTTGTTAAACCTGCCACCTACCAATCTGGAGTGTCTGCCTCTTTCTTTGGTCTCTCCCTGTCCTGCATGTTTCTGAACTAACACCATTATATGGTTTCTTCACCCACCCCTCCCCATGTCTGCCAAAGTCACTTCTCTTACAAGAAGAAAAGACAAGAGAAGTGAAGGGAAAGAAAGGGAAGAAAGGAGAGGGAAGGAAAGGAGAGGAAGTAGAGGGACATGACAGGAAAAAGTAAAGGAAGGAGAGGACCATCTGTCTCCCTGGCTTCATCCTTACGTGGGCACAGCTCTGAGATGCTCACCACCCCCTATAGCACACCCATCCAGCCACTGCCCTGGGGTCTTAGATCTCTTCCAGGAGGACGTCTCACCTCTTCTTTATAAAGCTGTTGGCCACCCCTCCCCCACCTTGGTGCCACCCAAACCTCTCCCTCCTGGGTTATTTGTTCTTCATATACTTTCTTATGCCTGGACCAGGCCTCTTTCTCTGACTTCCTTCCAATTTGGCACAAGTGTAAATTTACAGGAAGAAGAAAACCCACCTGTAGTAATACAAAATGGGGGAGGGAGGGGAACCAATTGTTTTCTGATCAAGTCCATAACCATCCAATGCAAAAATAACCTTTATCTTCTAAATACTTTACTGTATTTTCTAAATTTCCTAATGTGAGCATGGATTACTTTTATAATCAGAGAAGGGCTTTTTTATGTAAGTCTAATATAAATCATGTTCAGATCTGATTTCAGATGGTCATTCTCAGCAAAAGAAGGAAGACTTGCTTCCTGGCTGCTAGAAGACAAAAGGGAAAAGACCTCAGATGCAAAGGAATCATGACTTTCCTAACTGTAAATGAATACAAAGCATGATGGAAGGATACAGAATTAAAGATTCTGCTCTATCAGTTCATTACTTCCCCAAACCAACTAAAAAACAAACAAAAAAAGTACCCTGTGTTCTGTTTGTGTGTCTCTTTTTTCATGGACGGGTGTCACCATACACCCAGGTGCCCTACCCCAACCCCTTCAGGTCATTCCTGACTTCCTGTTGTACCCACATCCAACCCAGCACCAAATCTGGTCACATCTACCTCTTCAGCACCTCTCAAAGCTGCCTTTTCCTCATCCACCTATCTTTCCTCTTAGATGCCCCCAAGGACCCCAATTCCCAGTTTCTTGACCTCAGCAGGACTGCCAAACCCTTTATCCAAATGCCTTTTCAACATCTTGAGCCCCAGAGCCCCTGCATCAACCTTAATTCCCTCTTCACCCTACCTAGGGACCATGGCACATCACTACAAGCCCTCACTGTCCTCTCTGGTGCTCACCTGGCTAAATCAAGCAATCCATCCTTACTCCTCATCCACCTGGCTTTCACAGTGCTTTCCTCACTGACTGCAAACGCACGCAAGAAGGATGCCATTCTCCTGCTCAAACAATGACCTCTCTTGAGGTCTCTCTCCCACCTCAGCCACCACTCCTTACCTGTCCCTCTTGCTGGCCCTCCTCAGCCTCCATACCTCCAAACACTGCATCTCCTCAGTGCAGGGCCCTCAGACCCCCTTTCTCTCTTAGGGGCATCTACCCCCAGGAGATGCCATCTAATTCCTTGGCTTTAAATACCATCTCCACACTGCTAACCTCCAGTGAATAGCTCCAGCCCACACTGCTTCCCTTACCAACTTTCTATCCAGTGTCTCCACGGCCAACACCAAACTCATGACGACTCCCTCCGCCTTGCTCCATGTCAGTACTTGGCCAGTTCCTCTCCAAGATGCTTGGGGGAAACCTGAAACCATCCTTGTCTTCTCTCTCTTGCCCCTACTCTCGTCTAGTCCATCAGCATCCAGGTCAGCTCTCCTCCAGTGCCTGACCACTGGTCACCACCTCCACACCAATGGCACCCTGGCTGGAGCCCTGTCAGCTCACCTGCTCTATGGCAGTCACCTCCTGAATGCTCTTCTGCTCCCCTCCTTCAGTTGGCTTCCCACTCAGCAGCCAGAATGATCCTTTAAAACTAGGCAGAGCACGTCACACCTCTGCTCAAAGGCCACCAACAGCTTTTCATCTAACTCAAGAAAAGCCAAAATCTTTACCAGGGCCAATGAGGCCTACACAGTCTGTTGACCCTGCCCTACCCTCTGTCCAGCAGCACCACCTACTCAGCGTTCCTCAGATATACCAAGTGCCTCTTGCCTCAGTGCCTTTGCACTTGCTGCTCACACTACCATGATGGGCTTCCCTCAACTCCTTCAGGCCTTTACTCAAATGCCATCTTCTAGTACAGCCTTTCCTGGCCACCTGAAAGGTCAACACACCACCCCTAGCAGTTTCTATCCCTCTTCCTGGTTTTATTTTTTCCTTGGTACTTATCAATATCTAACACCTACACAACTGACTTATTTTTAGTGTACATTACCTGTCTCCCCTGCCAGAAGGAAAGCTCTGTGAGGTCAGGGTTTTTTGCTGTTTAATTCACTGCTGTTTCCTAGACCCCTGAACCTGAGGGAAATACTGAGTGCATTTTTTTAAAGGATAAATTAATCAATAGTCTGCAAGTCCTGAATCACCCCTATCTGACTTTATATTCTATTCCTCACTATCCCCCTTCCTTGATTTATTTTCTTCACAGAATTTGTCACCAGCCACTACATGATGCTTCTGCTTAGTTGTTTATTTTTTGTCTCCTCTCACCACCACCAGGAGATCAATTTCACGGCAGTAGGAACCTGTGTTCCCAGCGCCTCACATGGAGCGTCTGGGAAGGAAAGAATTCCTTTCCTTCCTACTCTCCCAGATCAGGTCACGATCAGTTCCCACCTGAACTGCTCTAATACCCTAACTCTCCTTCCAATCCCCAGATCCTTCCACTCCCAGTGCCCACAGCAGGAATTCTCTACCCTAAAATTTGAATGCAATTGATTTTGCTACAACCGTTCATGAGCACCTCCATTGCCCAACCCAACTCTGGTGTACTGTTTACACTGAACTTGTGCCCAGAGTGAACATGGTTCCACTGTTCCCCCAGCCGAAAGGCCCTCGTTCTCCCTTCCCTGGACCTGCTACACCCAGACATTTTCAGGACTCTGATGTGATCTCCTCTGTGGCTGGGCAGGGGTCCCTTGTGGGCACTCTCACAGCACCCTTACTGAATTCAAACCCTAACACTATGGTTTGTTTGTCAACTTGCCATACCTCCTGCTATATTAGAAAAACCCAGTTTGGTCTACCTCCTGCATCTTTCTTTCCTGTGTATCTCCTTTACTACTCACACAGAATACTTAACTTCTGACACTCCTGCTACCAAATGTGTAGGGATTTTTCTCCACAGCAAGTAATTCTCGGTGACACCAGCTAGGTGTTCTATTGGGTTGGCCAAAAAGTTCCTTTGGTTTTTAAGTAAAAATGAAAGACACATTTTTCATTTTCACTAAGAACTTTATTAAACAATGTATTCAAACTTTTGTTCCACTACCTTCTGCCACTTTTCAGGCAACTTCATAATTCCATTCTCCCAAAACTTTTTATCTTTTTGAGCAAAGAACTGTTCCAGGTGCCTTTTACAGTCTTCCAGGGAATTGAAATTTTCTCCATTAAGAGAATTTTGTAAAGATCTAAATAAATGGAAATCCAAAGGTGCAATGTCTGGTGAATATGGTGGATGAATCAGAACTTTCCAGCCAAGCTGTAATAGTTTTTGCCTGGTTGTCAAAGAAACATGCAGTCTTGCGTTACCCTGATGGAAGATTATGCATTTTCTGTTGACTAATTCTGGACGCTTTTCGTCGAGTGCTGCTTTCAGTTGGTCTAATTGGGAACAGCACTTGTTGGAATTAATTGTTTGGTTTTCCGGAAGGAGCTCATAATAGAAGACTCCCTTCCAATCCCACCATATACACATCACCTTCTTTGGATGAAGACTGGCCTCTGGTGTGGTTGGTGGTGGTTCATTTCACTTGCCCCACGATCTCTTCCATTCCACATTATTGTACAATATCCACTTTTCATCGCCCATCACAATTTGTTTTTAAAACGGAACGTTTTCATTACGTTTCAGTAGAGAATTGCATGCGGAAATATGGTCAAGAAGGTTTTTTCCACTTAACTTACGTGGAAGCCACACATCAAAGCGATTCACATAACCAAGCTGGTGCAAATGATTTTCAGCACTTGATTTGGATATTTTGAGTATGTCGGCTATCTCCCGTGTGGTATATAACATTGACTCTTCTCAATTAATGTCTCGATTTGATCACTATCAACTTCAACTAATCTACCCAACCATGGAGTATCATCTAGCAAGAAATCTCCAGCATGAAACTGCACAAATCACTTTTGACACATTCGATCAGTCACAGCACCTTCTCCATATACTGCAAAAATCCTTTTTTTTTTTTGCATTTCTGTTGCATTTTTACCTTCCTTGAAATAATAAAGCATAATATGCCAAAAATGTTGTTTTTCTTCCATCTTCAACATTAAAATGGCTACACAAAAATTCACCAATTTTGATGTCTTTTTTTAAATGCACGCTGATATGACAGCTGTCACAATACAATCTAACAAAATTGTTTGGAATGAAGTTAAAGACAACTAAGTGCTACTAGAGCCATCTTATGGAAAAAAACGAACGAACCTTTTGGCCAACCCAATACAATTTAACTCAACTCTGATACTGTCTACCTAGATAAGAGTGTCAGAGCCCACAGGTTAAGGGCTCAGTCCCACAGGACTACTGCCCCTGCTACTTCTGATACCAATCTCAAGTAGTAACCCCAGCTTTACCCACAACTTCTGTCCAATTTGTCTACAAATTGGAGGTCCCCACGACCCCCTCCCCAGGTTTGATTAATTTGCTAGAGCTCACAGAACTCAGGGAAACACTTATGTTTACCAGTTTATTAAAGGATATGATAAAGGATACAGATGAACAGCCAGATGAAGAGATACAGAGAATGAGGTCTAGGAGGGGCCCGAGCACAGGAGCTTCTGTCCCTGTGGAGCTGTGGTGCATCATCCTCCTGGTGTGAATGTTTTCACCAACCTAGGAGTTCTCCAAACTCTCTACTGTTGGCTTGTATGGAGGCTTCCTCAAGTAGGCATGATCAATCATTAACTCCATTTATAGCCCCTCTCCCTCTCTAGAGGATGAGATATGAGGCTGAAAATGCCAAGCTTCAAATCACGGCTTGGTCTTTTTGGTGACCAGTCACCATCCAGAAGCCCACGCAGAGTCATCTTGTTAGAACATGATGCTCCTAGTGTTCTTTTCACTTAGGAAATTACAAGGAGTTCAGGAGTTCAGAAATTACACAGGGGTTCTGTGCCAGGGACCAGGGGCAAAGACCAACTTATATATTTTCTATTACTTCACACCTCAAGTGGGCTATAAGTAGCTTATTACCAGGTTTGTGTGGTACCCACCATGTTGGGGGCATTATGGGTTCCTAACATTATATGGCTCTGAAGAAAATACACTAGGGAAATCTGAAACAAATAGCGGATTTGTATGAACACTGATGAGTATTTCTCCCATTCCTTGTTAAAACTGAACCAAATAAAGCTACTCCTCTGTCCATAATATCTCCAGACTGAATGATCCACTCTTGGTACCCAAAAGAGGAGACTCAAATATTCTCACAGAGCCTATAGAAGGAGAGAAAATAAAAACTTAAGGCACCCTAAGCACTTCACCCAGCCCAGAACTGGGTGGTGGAAACATCAGACTGTATTATAGGTGGGGCTTTGCCAACAGTAAGTTTAAGCTATTTACCTGGTTTTCCCTGGATGCCCTTCCAGGTTCAGAAGATACAGGAGCTACCAACATAGGAGGACTGTAGAGGCAACACATGACTTTGTCCTGGCTGTGCTTCCCCGGCCGGTGTCCTTAGGGTATGGCAGTTCTTCGAGACTCTTTTTGTTTTTCTGGTTCCAATTTCTTGCCAGGCTGCATTCACCCCTTACACATTTCCTAGCTGCCTTTAAAAGCACACAAACTTGCCTAACAAGATTCCCATGGGATAAGGAGAAGACCTTTTGCTATCCTTCTATTTAATATCAACACTGATCATATGATCTAATTTCTATCAACCTTGGGGCTTTGCATGTCTCTTGTTCTTAATGTGATCCATTCATTATTCTTCCTCTATTTATGGACTTATTCTTTTTCTCTTTATTTTCATGTGTCTTTCTTTTATTTTGTTTAAAGACATTGTGATTTCCTCCCATAGGAGTTTTTTAAAAATCAGCACTTGTGACATTTGAGGAAGCAGTTATCTAACACAGGATGCCCAAGTGAGACCCTGAACACACACCCCACCAGCAACCCACTCGAGATACCTTCCCCAAACCTGGTTCTGAGGAACAGACAGCTTTGATTCCCACTGCCCCACCTCCCTACACTCCAGCACACCAGTCCCTAAATATCTTAACAGCCAGCCTGAGGCCCAGCTTCAGACTCCAAAGCAAACAAGGAAATAAGACCCTGCATTTTAGAGTCTAGGAAGGCCCTTACCAGCAAGTTTTTAAAAAAGCTGACTAGTGCAACTGAGGAACTAGATTTTAGATTTTATTTAATTTTAATTAACTTACATTTAAACAGCCAGATGTGGCTAGTAGCTGGTAGCACAAGAGCTAGAGAACCTAGGGGTGGCACAGATCTAGAGAAAAAAACGAATACAGAGCTGCCCTATTGGTCACTCTTCAATGTTTATGTTTTGGAAAGCCAGGATGAAGTAAGGCCCTAGCAGGCAGTGATGCCCTGGTGCCAATGCTCTGAGACACCCACATGTGGGCATCTCCAGCAGTGAGGTCCTCAACTCTCCTTTCTTCCTATTTCAGCTCTCTCCCTGGCAGCAATATCCACCTCTTCAGATTCAGCCACCAGCCACCTTAGCCCCAAGTCTTTTTAAAAATTTTTTATTATTATTATTATTATTATTATTATTATTGCACTCCTGCTCTCTCTCTGCTCCAGGTTCCACACCCCCAATTCCTAGAGGATCTAGGAGTTTCATCAGCATTTCAAATCCACAATTGTTCAAATGAAACCCATTATCTTCCATCTTCCCCACCCTTCAAACCTATGATTTTCCCTGGACTCCTTATTTTCTGCAAAGGTACCATCACACAACCAGTTTCCTTTATATAAATCTTAATATCACCCTTAACTCTCAGTCCTCTCTCTCAGCCCTCAAAATCTCCTTGGCATCTCTTCTGTCAGCCTCACCTCCACTCCTACTGCACTTACCCATGCTTAAGACTTTGGTATCTCTCAGGTCTCCCTGACTCTCCCTGTCCTAACCTGTCTTCACCCCAACGAGTCATCCCAAAAAGAGTCTGGAGGCCTTCCAGTGGGCTCCTGTTGCACGCTATAGGAATCCCTACTGCAGTGCTCACTCTACTGTGCTGGAATTGTCTACTCACTGCTCTGGCTCATTCACTACTTGAGGGAAAAGAGTAAGTTGTAAGGTTTTATGCATAGATAAGGGCCACCTCTTATACAGAATGTGTTCAATAAATATTTGCTAAATGATTATTGCAACAGATACCTGTTATGGATTGAACATTTTGGCCCCCCCTCCCCAGATTCATATGTTGAAGCTTAACTCCCAACGTGATTAGAAGGAAGGGCCAGCTTCCGGGAAGATGGCGGAAGAGTAAGACGCGGGTATCACCTTCCTCCCCACAGATACACCAGAAATACATCTACCCGTGGAACAACTCCTACAGAACCCCTACAGAACGCTGGCAGAAGACCTCAGACCTCCCAAAAGGCAAGAAACTCCCCATGTACCTGGGCAGGGCAAAAGAAAAAAGAATAAACAGAGACAAAAGGATAGGGACGGGACCGGCACCAGTGGGAGGGAGCTGTGAAGGAGGAAAGGTTTCCACACACTAGGAAGCCCCTTCACGGGTGGAGACTGCGGGTGGCAGAGGGGGAAGCTTCGGAGCCGCGGAAGAGAGCACAGCAACAGGGGTGTGGAGGGCAAAGCGGGGAGAGATTCCCTCACAGAGGATCGGTGCCGATCAGCACTCACCAGCCAGAGAGGCTTGTCTGCTCACCCGCCGGGGCGGGCGGGGCAAGGAGCTGAGGCTCGGGCTTCGGTCGGAGCGCAGGGAGAGGACTGGGGTTGGCAACATGAACACAGCCTGCAGGGGGTTAGTGCGCCATGGCTAGCCGGGAGGGAGTGCGGGGAAAAGTCTGGACCTGCCAAAGACGCAAGAGACTTTTTCTTCCCTCTTTGTTTCCTGGTGCGTGAGGAGAGGGGATTAAGAGCGCTGCTTAAAGGAGCACCAGAGACGGGCACGAGCCGCAGGTAAAAGGCGGACCCCAGAGACGGGCATGAGACGCTAAGGCTGCTGCTGCTGCCACCAAGAAGCCTATGTGCGAGCACAGGTCACTATCCCCACCCCCGTTCCGGGGAGCCTGTGCAGCCAGCCACTGCCAGGGTCCCGGGATCCAGGGACAACTCCCGCGGGAGAACACACGGCCCGCCTCAGGCTGGTACAATGTCCCGCCGGCCTCTGCCCCTCACTCCGTGCCCCTCCGTCCCCCCATGGCCTGAGTGAGCCAGAGCCTCCGAATCAGCGGATCCTTTAACCCCGTCCTGTCTGATCGAGGAACCGACGCCCTCCCGGCGACCTACACGCAGAGGCGGGGCCAAATCCAAAGCTGAGCCATTGGGAGCTGTGAGAAGAAAGAAGAGAAAGGGAAATCTCTCCCAGCAGCCTCAGAAGCAGCGGATTAAAGCTCCACAATCAATTTGATGTACTCTGCATCTGTGGAATACGTGAACAGACAACGAATCATCCCAAATTGAGCAAGTGGACTTTGAGAGCAAGATTTATTATTTTTTCCCCTTTTCCTCTTTATGTGAGTGTGCATGTGTATGCTTCTGTGTGAGATTTTGTCTGTATAGCTTTGCTTCCACCATTTGTCCTAGGGTTCTATCCGTCCGTTTTTTATTTTAATTTTTTTTCTTAATAATTATTTTTTATTTTAATAACTTTATTTTATTTTACTTTATCTTCTTTCCTTCCTTCCTTCTCTCCCTCCCTCCCTCACTCCTTTAGACAACGAATCATCCCAAATTGAGGAGGTGGACTTTGAGAGCAAGATTTATGATTTTTTCCCCTTTTCCTCTTTTTGTGAGAGTGTATGTGTATGCTTCTGTGTGGAAGCTTTGCTTCCGCCATTTGTCCTAGGGTTCTATCTGTCCATTCTGGTTTTTTTTTTTAATTTTTTTTCTTAATTTTTTTTTGTTTTAATAACTTTATTATATTTTACCTTACTTTATTTTATTTTACTTTATCTTCTTTCTTTCTTTTTTTCCTTCCTTCCCTCCTTCCTCCCTCCTTTTTTTCTACTAAATTTTTCTTTCTACTAATTCTTTCTTTCTACCCCTTCTCCCTTTTATTCTGAGCCGTGTGGACGAAAGGCTCTTGGTGCTGCAGCCAGGAGTCACTGCTGTGCCTCTGAGGTGGGAGAGCCAACTTCAGGACACTGGTCCACAAGAGACCTCCCAGCTCCACATAATATCAAACAGTGAAAATCTCCCAGAGCTCTCTGTCTCAACACCAACACCCAGCTTCACTCAATGACCAGCAAGCTACACTGCTGGACACCCTATGCCAAACAACTAGCAAGACAGAAACACAACCCCACCCATTAGCACAGAGGCTGCCAAAAATCATAATAACTCCACAGACATCCCAAAACACACCACCAAACGTGGACCTGCCCACCAGAAAGACAAGATCCAGCCTCATCCACCAGAACATAGGCACTAGTCCCCTCCACCAGGAAGCCTACACAACCCACTGAACCAACCTTAGCCACTGGGGACAGACACCAAAAACAATGGAAACTACGAACCTGCAGCCCGCAAAAAGGAGACCCCAAACACAGTAAGATAAGCAAAATGAGAAGACAGAAAAACACACAGCAGATGAAGGAGCAAGATAAAAACCCACCAGACCTAAAAAATGAAGAGGAAATAGGCAGTCTACCTGAAAAAGAATTCAAATAATGAAAGTAAAGATGATCCAAAATATTGGAAACAGAAAAGAGAAAATGCAAGAAACATTTAACAAGGACCTAGAAGAACTAAAGATGAAACAAACAACGATGAACAACACAACAAATTAAATGAAAAATACTCTAGATGGGATCAATAGCAGAAAAACTGAGGCAGAAGAACGGATAAGTGACCTGGAAGATAAAATAGTGGAAATAACTACTGCAGAGCAGAATAAAGAAAAAGGAATGAAAAGAACTGAGGACAGTCTCAGAGACCTCTGGGACAACATTAAACGAACCAACATTCGAATTATAGGGGTTCCAGAAGAAGAAGAGAAAAGAAAGGGACTGAGAAAATATTTAAAGAGATTATAGTTGAAAACTTCCCTAATATGGGAAAGGAAATAGTTAATCAAGTCCAGGAAGTACAGACAGTCCAATACAGGATAAATCCAAGGAGAAATACGTCAAGACACATATTAATCAAACTGTCAAAAATTAAATACAAAGAAAACATATTAAAAGCAGCAAGAGAAAAACAACAAATAACACACAAGGGAATCCCCATAAGGTTAACAGCTGATCTTTCAGCAGAAACTCTGTAAGCCAGAGGGGACTGGCAGGACATATTTAAAGTGATGAAGGAGAAAAAGCTACAACCAAGATTACTGTACCCAGCAAGGATGTCATTCAGATTTGATGGAGAAATTAAAATCTTTACAGACAAGCAAAAGCTGAGAGAGTTCAGCACCACCAAACCATCTTTACAACAACTGATAAAGGAAATTCTCTAGGCAAGAAACACAAGAGAAGGAAAAGACCTACAATAACGAACCCAAAACAATTAAGAAAATGGGAATAGGAAGATACATATTGATAATTACCTTAAATGTAAATGGACTAAATGCTCCCACCAAAAGACACAGATTAGCTGAATGGATACAAAAACAAGACCCATATATCTGCTGTCTACAAGAGACCCACTTCAGACCTAGACACACATACAGACTGAAAGTAAGGGGATGGAAAAAGGTATTTCATGCAAATGGAAACCAAAAGAAATCTGGAGTAGCAATTCTCATATCAGACAAAATAGACTTTAAAATAAGAATATCAGAAGAGACAAAGAAGGACACTACATAATGATCAAGGGATCGATCCAAGAAGAAGATATAACAATTGTAAATATTTATGCACCCAATATAGGAGCACCTCAATACATAAGGCAAATACTAACAGCCGTAAAAGGGGAAATCGACAGTAACATATTCATAGTAGGGGACTTTAACACCCAACTTTCACCAATGGACAGATCATCCAAAATGAAAATAAATAAGGAAACACAAGCTTTAAATAATATATTAAACAAGATGGACTTAATTGATATTTATAGGACATTCCATCCAAAAACAACAGAATACACATTTTTCTCAAGTGCTCATGGAACATTCTCCAGGATAGATCATATCTTGGGTCATAAATCAAGCCTTGGTAAATTTGAGAAAATTGAAATTGTATCAAGTATCCTTTCCGACCACAATGCTATGAGACTAGATATCAATTACAGGAAAAGATCTGTAAAAAATACAAATGCATGGAGGCTAAACAATACACTACTTAATAACGAAGTGATTACTGAAGAAATCAAAGAGGAAATCAAAAAATACCTAGAAACAAATGACAATGGAGACACGATGACTCAAAATCTATGGGATGCAGCAAAAGCAGTTTAAGAGGGAAGTTTATAGCTATACAATCCTACCTTAAGAAACAGGAAACATCTCGAACATGAACAACCTAACCTTGCACCTAAAGCAATGAGAGAAAGGAGAACAAAAAACCCCTAAAGTTAGCAGAAGGAAAGAAATCATAAAAATCAGATCAGAAATAAATGAAAAAGAAATGAAGGAAATGATAGCAAAGATCAATAAAACTAAAAGCTGGTTCTTTGAGAAGATAAACAAAATTGATAAATCATTAGCCACACTCATCAAGAAAAAAAGGGAGAGGACTCAAATCAATAGAATTAGAAATGAAAAAGAAGTAACAACTGACACTGCAGAAATACAAAAGATCATGAGAGATTACTACAAGCAAGCAACTCTATGCCAACAAAATGGACAAACTGGAAGAAATGGACAAATTCTTAGAAATGTACAACCTGCCAAGACTGAATCAGGAAGAAACAGAAAATACGAACAGACCAATCACAAGCACTGAAATTGAAACTGTGATTAAAAATCTTCCAACAAACAAAAGCCCAAGACCAGATGGCTTCACAGGCGAATTCTATCAAACATTTAGAGAAGAGCTAACACCTATCCTTCTCACACTCTTCCAAAATATAGCAGAGGGAGGAACACTCCCAAACTCCTTCTACGAGGCCACCATCACCTTGATACCAAAACCAGACAAGGATGTCACAAAGAAAGAAAACTACAGGCCAATATTACTGATGAACATAGATGCAAAAATCCTCAACAAAATACTAGCAAACAGAATCCAACAGCACATTAAAAGGATGATACAGGGCTTCCCTGGTGGCGCAGCGGTTGAGAGTCCGCCTGCTGATGCAGGGGACACGGGTTCATGCCCCAGTCTGGGAAAATCCCACATGCCGCGGAACGGCTGGGCCCGTGACCCATGGCTGCTGAGCCTGCGCGTCCAGAGCCTGTGCTCTGCAACAGGAGAGGCCACAACAGTGAGAGGCCCGTGTATCGCAAAAAAAAAAAAAAAAAAAAAAAGGATCATACACCATGATCAACTGGGGTTTATTCCAGGAATGCAAGGATTCTTTAATATAAGCAAATCAATCAATGTGATAAACCATATTAACAAATTGAAGGAGAAAAACCATATGATCATCTCAATAGATGCAGAGAAAGCTTTTGACAAAATTCAACATCCATTTATGCTAAAATCCCTGCAGAAAGTAGGCATAGTAAAGGCCATATATGACAAACCCACAGCCAACATCATCCTCAATGGTGAAAAATTGAAAGCATTTCCACTAAGATCAGGAACAAGACAAGGTTGCCCACTCTCACCACTCTTTTTCAACGTAGTTTTGGAAGTTTTAGCCACAGCAATCACAGAAGAAAAGGAAATAAAAGGAATCCAAATCGGAAAAGAGGAAGTAAAGCTGTCACTCTTTGCAGATGACATGATACTATACATAGAGAGTCCTAAAGATGCTACCAGAAAACTACTAGAGCTAATCAATGAATTTGGTAAAGTAGCAGGATACAAAATTAATGCACAGAAATCTCTGGCATTCCTATACACTATTGATGAAAAATCTGAAAGTGAAATTAAGAAAACACTCCCATTTACCACTGCAACAAAAAGAATAAAATATCTAGGAATAAACCTACCTAAGGAGACAAAAGACCTGTATGAAGAAAATTATAAGACACTGATGAAAGAAATCAAAGATGATACAAATAGATGGAGAGATATACCATGTTCTTGGATTGGAAGAAGCAACATTGTGAAGATGATTATACTACCCAAAGCAATCTACAGATTCAATGCAATCCCTATCAAACTACCACTGGAATTTTTCACAGAAGTAGAACAAAAAATTTCACAATTTGTATGGAAACACAAAAAACCCAGAATAGCCAAAGCAATCTTGAGAACGAAAAGTAGAGCTGGAGGAATCAGGCTCCCTGACTTCAGACTATACTACAAAGCTACAGTAATCAAGACAGTATGGTACTGGCACAAAAACAGAAAGCTAGATCAATGGAACAGGATAGAAAGCCCAGAGATAAACCCACGCACATATGGTCACCTTATCTTTGATAAAGGTGGCAGGAATGTACAGTGGAGAAAGGACAGTATCTTCAATAAGTGGTGCTGGGAAAACTGGACAGGTACATGTAAAAGTATGAGATTAGATCACTCCCTAACACCATACACAAAAATAAGCTCAAAGTGGATTAAAGACCTAAATGAAGGCCAGAAACTATCAAACTCTTAGAGGAAAACATAGGCAGAACACTCTATGACATAAATCACAGCAATCACAGCAAAAAGGTTTTTGACCCACCTCCTAGAGAAATGGAAATAAAAACAAAAATAAACAAACGGGACCTAATGAAACTTCAAAGCTTTTGCACAGCAAAGGAAACCATAAACAAGATGATAAGACAACCCTCAGAATGGGAGAAAATATTTGCAAATGAAGCAACTGACAAAGGATTAATCTCCAAAATTTATAAGCAGCTCATGCAACTCAATAACAAAAAAACAAACAACCCAATCCAAAAATGGGCAGAAGACCTAAATAGACATTCCTCCAAAGAAGATATACAGACTGCCAACAAACACATGAAAGAATGCTCAACATCATTAATCATTAGAGAAATGCAAATTAAAACTACAATGAGATATTATCTCACACCAGTCAGAATGGCCATCATCAAAAAATCTAGAAACAGTAAATGCTGGAGAGGGTGTGGAGAAAAGGGAACCCTCTTGCACTCTTGGTGGGAATGTAAATTGATACAGCCACTATGGAGAACAGTATGGAGGTTCCTTAAAAAACTACAAATAGAACTACCATATGACCCAGCAATCCTACTACTGGGCATATACCGTGAGAAAACCATAATTCAAAAAGAGTCATGTACCAAAATGTTCATTGCAGCTCTATTTACAATAGCCCGGAGATGGAAACAACCTATGTGTCAATCATCGGATGAATGGATAAAGAAGATGTGGCACATATATACAATGGAATACTACTCAGCCATAAAAAGAAACAAAACTGAGCTATTTGTAATGAGATGGATAGACCTAGTGTCTGTCATACAGAGTGAAGTAAGTCAGAAAGACAAAGACAAATACCGTATGCTAACACATATATATGGAATTTAAGGAAAAAAATGTCATGAAGAACCTAGGGGTAAGACAGGAATAAAGACGCAGACCTACTAGAGAATGGACTTGAGGATATGGGGAGGGGGAAGGGTAAGCTGTGACAAAGCGAAAGAGAGGCATGGATATATATACACTACCAAACGCAGGGTAGATAGCTAGTGGGAAGCAGCTGCATAGCACAGGGAGATCAGCTTCGTGCTTTGTGACCACCTGGAGCGGTGGGATAGGGAGGGTGGGAGGGAGGGAGACGCAAGACGGACGAGATTTGGGAACATATGTATATGTATAACTGATTCACTTTGTTATAAAGTAGAAACTAACATACCATTGTAAAGCAATTATACTCCAATAAAGATGTAAAAAAAAAGAAGGGGCTTTGGAAGGTAATAAGATCATAAGGGTAGAACCCTCATAATAGACTCAGTATTCTTATAAGAGGGAAAAGGGACACCAGAGCTTCTTCTGTCAGCCTTGTCAGGATCCAGTGAGAAGGCAGCTATCAAAAGCCAAGAAGAGAGCCCTCACCAAGAATCAAATCTGCTAGTACCTTGATCTTGTTCTTCCCCGACTCCAAAACTGTGAGAAATAAATGTTTGTGGCTTAAGTCACCCTGTCTATTGTAAATTGTTATAGCAGCCAGAGGTGACTAAAACAACACTTTTCTTTCTTCGTCTAATCGTGCCCTACTCCAGTTTGTTCTAAAGCACAACCTTTTGGGTTATTCCCCTGGTCAACACTCTTGCAGAGCTTTTTATTGATAGAGTAGAAACTTCCAAATCCCTTAGCAAATCATTCAGGAACCACCCAGAATCTAGGCTTCCAGCCTAATGGTTCTAACACCATTCCTCCACACCTTTCCTCTTCTACCCCTGACTTGGCTCAGGCTGATCCCTTCCTCTGCACTATCCCAACATGTTCCAACATTGCCTCCTTTCACTTCAAGGTCCATTTCAGCTGCCCCTGCGTCCAGGGCCCAACACAGCCAGGGTCCTCTCCCCACCTCAACACCTCCTGCCTCTTACCCACACCTCTCTTTGTCTAGTGCAATCATATTTTCCATGGGAGATGTGTTTTAAAGTCAGCCAAAATATCACCTATATTTGAAACTACCCTAGAGATTCTCTTAAGAGGACTAACCCTATAATCCAAAATACCAATTCTCAAATGCACTGAGTGGCCACATTATAGGGAAAAGAAAAGAAAAACACAACCAGAACCATGAAGTCAGTCAGATGCTCACACAGACAAGTAGCTGGAGGAAACAAAACTGAGCCTCATTTTTCACCACTGCTCCCACTGGAGCATCAGCTATAGCAGTTTAATCACCACCACTCCCAACTCTTTATTTCGAAGACTGTTCCCAAGAACATCTGTGAAACTCAGAAGATAAATGCCCTGTACCTGTTGTTAGTGTTGCTAATGTGCAGCTCCTGCCTTGCTCACTGGCTGTGAACTCCTTGGGGACAAGAGCCTATGTGATCCAACTGATATAAACTTTACTTAATTAACACACCATGTGAGCTAGATGCTTTGGGCAAATCCCTACATTTCACCTTCCCAAAGAACCACTTGGAAAGTTCTAAAGCCACTTTCACCTCTAAGGCTATCAGAGTCTATGAAATTAGTGTGTAGACCTGTGGTCCCTGAATGAGGAACAGGGAGAGACAGACACACTTCCTAAGAGCAGAGAGGCAGGGACCAAAATAATCCTACCAGTTGGGCAGCGAAAAGGGACCAGCTCTAACCTAGCCTCCTACCTCTGTCCTATCAACAAGCAAATCATTCAAAATGGTCTTCTATCTTACTGTCTAAGTTTTCTTAGGGTAGCAATTTCACTAGTGATTAAATATAGGCACTACTGTTCCTCTTTTCATTGTATTACAAAATATTTTCTAACAAAACTTTCTACAACCCCAAATTCCAACAAATGAACTATTTCTTTATAAAAATTTTTGGATAGGCTTTTGTTTTCATCTGTTTTCCTTCTATTATTTCACCTTCCATTTTCTCATAAGCTCGAGGTAGCACATGTTAACACACTTCTTGGCATCCCTGTTCTAAGTCATCCTGATGATTCATGTGCTGACCTTAACAGCTTATCCCCTTGATATTTCGCTCTCCTCCCACTAGCTCAATCCCATGATTCCAACTCTATTACTCCTCTTTTTCTTCTCCCTTTATAATGCCTACTTTTATAGCCCAAGACTAGAGTAAAAATTCCATAACATCCCTATATGAAACTGCTCTAGTGTTAAATTACTTTATATTCACATTATATTTATGTCTAACTACATATTATATCCACATTCCCAGCTCCCATGTACTTGTAATCCTGCTGAAGATGGATCTGGAAATTAATGCTTTGAGGAATACTCCGTCCCAACCCCACCCCTAAATAACAATGGAGTTGGGAAAGCCCCAAAATAGGCAAGGCTAAAAACAGACAAGCCTTTTAGAATACAAGAAACATAAAGCAATGAATGGGTGGACACTGGGACCCACGAGACTCTGAGCCTGGAAGACCTCAGTCAGGCAGCTCCCATGGAAAAACAGGGACTTAAGGGTCCCCACACAAGGGGAGGACCAGAACCAGGTTCAGTGCTCAGGGGCCAGCGGGTCTCCTCACTCCTTCATGTTATGGTCTGTACCCACTGGGGGAAGACAGGAAGACCTCCACTGTAAGAACAGGTTCTGGACTGGATCCAGGAAAGGAAAAGGCAAAACTATAGGAAAAAATTGGGGAGTGGCAGAGAGAGAGAAGAAAATATCAAAAGAAACAAGGATTTCACACCAGAAGAAAGTAGAACAATTGGAAAAATACTTTAGTACATTAGGGTCCTCAATAATTTAAAAGTACAAACATTTTAAAACAAATACATACATACAAGAAATTAAGAACAAAAATAGGCAGATATAGGGCTTCCCTGGTGGCGCAGTGGTTGAGAGTCTGCCTGCCGATGCAGGGGACACAGGTTCGTGCCCCGGTCCGGGAGGATCCCGCATGCCGCGGAGCGGCTGGGCCCGTGAGCTGTGGCCGCTGGGCCTGCGCGTCCGGAGCCTGTGCTCCGCGACGGGAGAGGCCACGGCAGTGAGAGGCCCGTGTACCACAAAAAAAAAAGAAAAAAAAAAAAAGGCAGATATAAACCAAATAGTAATTTTAGAAATAAGAAAAGAATCACTGCAATAAAACTTCAACATAAACACATGACTGTACACAAAGAATTAATAAATTGTAAAATAACACTAGGGAATCCAGCCAAAAGGAAGCACTAGAAAAAGATATACAAACCATGAGAAAGCAGTTAAAGAGAAATGGAGACAGAACGGGAGTGTATAATTAATAGAAGTTCATTCAAGAATTGAGAGCAAAATACAGTTATTTTCAGATGTTCAAAGACAAAGTCAGCGACCATTCACAGTCCCTTGGTGTAGTTTAAAAGAAAAGTGAACAAAGAGGGAAGGAGAGTGCTACAAGAAACAACAGTGAACATGAAAACTGATAACATGCTGGTGAATTTAACTGCTAACGGTGCAATATCACAATCTGAATGCTAAAATAAGCCTAAAACTCTAAGCCAAAATGACAAGGCAAGTGGGTGGCTAAGGTGTACTCAAGTTTTTGTCTCTCAAGTGGAGAAGGGTGAGGGTGAATGGTCTGCTGGGCAAATGCCACAGGAGAGACAAGTCAATACTCAGGCATGAACTTTCCTCTTCACTTTTCAGAGATGCTCTAATTTAAACTTGGAAACCTGACATCTCTTCCTCTAGATAATCTGTGTTGACCTTAAGTCTTCAGTATAACAGAAAATCTAGTTTCAAAATTTCACTTTACAGAAAGAAGGAAAACAAGTAACACCAGTTGTAAAATCAGTGGAACATCTCTCTGAATTCACAGAGTAAAATTCAAAATACAGTAAATCAGGGCAACCAACATACTTAAAGATGCCATGTTCACGTCTTTCTTACTGGGTAATGTTTCAGTGAGGCAAATTCTAGGACCATGTTTTAAGGAATCCTAGAATGGTATTCTTGACATTAACCTCATTTCCTATATTAAGGGAAAAACAGCTGAAGCAAGTTCCCACTAAAGAGCTTTTTTCTTTCTTAAACCAACACTTTAGGTAACTTTATACACATCAAGTCATAATCCTACATCTGAAAAAATATTAGCATTGAATATAATGAAGGTGTGTAATCAACCTTCTCTGACTGATATAACTTGTCCAGGCAAAATACCTCTATCTTTGATGCTACTGCCATAATACAAGTCATGGACACTTGGGTTCCAAACAATGAATGTCATTCATTCATTCTTCCACCTTGAAATACAAGTATGAAGTTGGGTGACAGGTTATTTCACAAAAACACATTTTTGGAGATAAAATTAAGCCTTCAACATCCTCCAGTACACAGTAAGCACTGGGCCAGTTTCACAATATTCACAGCAAGGCATGCTTCCTTCTTGGAGTTAATCCCATCAGGTGACTCTAGGCAGAGCCAAAACCACTGTCAGCCAACAGGGTTCCCAAAGCCTCTCTCTCGTGAAAAGCATTTGGTTTTCAAATGCCTTAACCTTCGCTGAAAACAGGAGTATTAAAGCTAATCCTACACTGAGCTCTGCCCGCCAGAGCAACAGTCAGCTCTACCCACCACTAAGTCCCTCCCATCAGGAAACTTACACAAGCCTCTTAGATAGCCTCATCCACCAGAGGGCAGAGAGCAGAAGCAAGAAGAACTACAATCCTGCAGCCTGTGGAACAAAAACCACATTCACAGAAAGATAGACAAGATGAAAAGGCAGAGGGCTATGTACCAGATGAAGGAACAAGATAAAACCCCAGAAAAAAAACTAAATGAAGTGGAGATAGGCAACCTTCCAGAAAAAGAATTCAGAATAATGATAGTGAAGATGATCCAGGACCTTGGAAAGAATGGAGGCAAAGATCGAGAAGATGCAAGAAATGTTTAACAGAGATCTAGAAGAATTAAAGAACAAACACACAGAGATGAACAATACAATAACTGAAATGAAAACTACACTAGAAGGAATCAATAGCAGAATAACTGAGGCAGAAGAACGGATAAGTGACCTGGAAGACAGAATGGTGGAATTCACTGCTGCAGAACAGAATAAAGAAAAAAGAATGAAAAGAAATGAAGACAGCCTAAGAGACCTCTGGGACAACATTAAATGCAACAACATTTGCATTGTAGGGGTCCCAGAAGGAGAAGAGAGAGAGAAAGGACCTGAGAAAATATGTGAAGAGATTATAGAGGAAAACTTCCCTAACATGGGAAAGGAAATAGCCACCAGAGTCCAGGAAGTGCAGCGAGTCCCATACAAGATAAACCCAAGGAGAAGCACACCGAGACACATAGTAATCAAATTGGCAAAAATTAAAGACAAAGAAAAATTATTAAAAGCAGCAAGGGAAGACGACAAATAACATACAAGGGAACTCCCATAAGGTTAACAGCTGATTTCTCAGCAGAAACTCTGCAAGACAGAACGGAGTGGCATGATATACTTAAAGTGATGAAAGGGAAGAACCTACAACCAAGATTACTCTACCCTGCAAGGATCTCATTCAGATTCAATGGAGAAATCAAAAGCTTTACAGACAAGCAAAAGCTAAAAGAACTCAGCACCACCAAACCAGCTCTACAACAAATGTTAAAGGAACTTCTCTAAGTGGGAAACACAAGAGGAGAAAAGGACCTATAAAACCAAACCCAAAACAATTAAGAAAATGGTCATAGAAACATACATATTGATAATTACCTTAAACGTGAATGGATTAAATGCTGCAACCAAAAGAAACAGGCTTGCTGAATGGATACAAAAACAAGACCCATCTATATGCTCTCTACAAGAGACCCACTTCAGACCTAGGGACACATAGAGACTGAAAGTGAGGGGATGGAAAAAGATATTCCATGCAAATGGAAATCAAAGGAAAGCTGGAGTAGCAATACTTGTATCAGATAAAGCAGACTTTAAAATAAAGAATGTTACAAGAGACAAGGAATGACACTATATAATGATCAAGGGATCAATCCAAGAAGAAGGTACAATAATTATAAATTTATATGCACCCAACATAGGAGCACCTCAATACATAAGGCAACTGCTAACAGCTATAAAAGAAGAAATCAACAGTAACACAGTAATAGTGGGGAACTTTAACACCTCACTTCCACCAATGGACAGATCATCCACACAGAAAATTAATAAGGAAACACAAGCTTTAAATGACACAATAGACCAGATAGATTAATTAATATTTATAGGACACTCCATCCAAAAACAGCAGATTACACTTTCTTCTCAAGTGCGCATGGAACATTCTCCTACATCACGCCTTGGGTCGCAAATCAAGCCTCAGTAAATTTAAGAAAATTGAAATAATATCAAGTATCTTTTCTGACCACAAGACTATGAGATTAGAAATCAATTACAGGGAAAAAAACGTAAAAAAACACAAACACATGGAGGCTAAACAATACATTATTAAATAACCAACAGATCACTGAAGAAATCAAAGAGGAAATCAAAAAATACCTAGAAACAAATGACAATAAAAACATGACGATCCAAAACCTATGGGATGCACCAAAAGCAGTTCTAAGAGGGAAGTTTATAGCTATACAAGCCTACCTCAAGAAACAAGAAAAACCTCAAATAAACAATCTTACCTTACACCTAAATGAACTAGAGAAAGAAGAACAAACAAAATCCAAAGTTAGCAGAAGGAAAGAAATTATAAAGACCAGAGTAGAAATAATGAAATAGAAACAAAGAAAACAACAGCAAAGATCAATAAAACTAAAAGCTGGTTCTTTGAGAAGATAAACAAAATTGATAAACCATTAGCCAGGCTCATCAAGAAAAAGAGGGAGAGGACTCAAATCAATAAAATTAGAAATGAAAAAGGAGAAGTTACAACAGACACCGCAGAAATACAAAGCATCCTAAGAGACGACTACAAGCAACTCTATGACAATAAAATGGACACCCTGGAAAAATGGACAAATTCTTAGAAAGGTATAACCTTCCAAGACTGAACCAGGAAGAAACAGAAAATACGAACAGACCAATCACAAGTAATGAAATTGAAACTGTGATTAAAAATCTTCCAAAAAACAAAAGTCCAGGACCAGATGGCTTCACAGGTGAATTATATCAAACATTTAGAGAAGAGCTAACACCTATCCTTCTCAAACTCTTCCAAAAAATTGCAGAGGAAGGAACACTCCCAGACTCATTCTATGAGGCCACCATCACCCTGATACCAAAACCAGACAAAGATACTACAAGAAAAAAAAATTACAGACCAATATCACTGATGAATATAGAGCAAAAATCCTCAACAAAATACTAGCAAACAGAATTCAACAACACATTAAAAGGATCATACACCATGATCAAGTGGGATTTATCCCAGGAATGCAAGGATTCTTCAGTATACGCAAATCTATCAATGTGATACACCATATTAACAAACTGAAGAATAAAAACCATATGATCGGGCTTCCCTGGTGGCACAGTAGCTGAGAGTCTGCCTGCCGATGCAGAGGACACGGGTTCGTGCTCCAGTCCGGGAAGATCTCACATGCCGTGGAGCAGCTGGGCCCGTGAGCCATGGCTGCTGAGCCTGCACGTCTGGAGCCTGTGCTCCACAACGGGAGAAGCCACAACAGTGAGAAGCCCACATACAGCAAAAAAAAAAAACAAAAACCATATGATCATCTCAATAGAGGCAGAAAAATCTTTTGACAAAATTCAACTTGCATTTATGATAAAAACTCTCCAGAAAGTGGGCATAGAGGGAACCTACCTCAACATAATAAAGGCCATATATGACAAACCCACAGCAAACATCATTCTCAATGGTGAAAAACTGAAAGCATTTCCTCTAAGATCAGGAACGAGACAAGGATGTCTACTCTCACCATTATTATTCAACATAGTTTTGGAAGTCCCAGCCATGGCAATCAGAAAAGTAAAAGAAATAAAAGGAATACAAATCGGAAAAGAAGAAGTAAAACTGTCACTGTTTGCAGATGACATGATACTATATATAGGGAATCCTAAAAAAGCCACCAGAAAACTACTAGAGCTAACCAATGAATTTGGTAAAGTTGCAGGATACAAAATTAATGCACAGAAATCCCTTGGATTCCTATACACTAATAATGAAAAATCTGAAAGAGAAATTAAGGAAACACTCCCATTTACCATTGCAACAAAATAAAATACCTAGGAATAAACCTACCAAGGGAGACAAAAGACCTGTATGCAGAAAACTATAAGACACTGATGAAAGAAATTAAAGATGATACCAACAGATGGAGAGATATACCATGTTCTTGGATTGGAAGTATCAATATTGTGAAAATGACTATACTACCCAAAGCAATCTACAGATTCAAAGCAATCCCTATCAAATTACCAATGGCATTTTTTACGGAACTAGAACAAATAATCTTAAAATTTGGAGACAAAAAAGACCCTGAAGAGCCAAAGCAGTCCTGAGGGAATAAAACGGAGCTGGAGGAATCAGACTCCCTGACTTCAGACTATACTACAAAGCTACAGTAATCAAGACAATATGGTACTGGCACAAAAACAGAAATAGAGATCAATGGAACAAGATAGAAAGCCCAGAGATAAACCCACACACCTACGGTCAACTAATCTATGTCAAAGGAGGCAAAGATAAACAATGGAGAAAAGACAGTGTCTTCAATAATTGGTGCTGGGAAAACTGGACAGCTACATGTTAAAGAATGAAATTAGAACACTCCCTAACACCATACACAAAAATAAACTCAAAATGGATTGAAGACCTAAATGTAAGACCAGACACTATAAAACTCTTAGAGGAAAACATAGGAAGAACACTCTTTGACATAAATCACAGCAAGATCTTTTTTGATCCACCTCCTAGAGAAATGGAAATAAAAATAAACAAATGGCACCTAATGAAACTTCAAAGCTTTTGCACAGCAAAGGAAACCATAAACAAGATGAAAAGACAACCCTCAGAATGGGAGAAAATATTTGCAAACGAATCAATGGACAAAGGATTAATCTCCAAAATATATAAATAGCTCATGCAGCTCAATATTAAAGAAACAAACAACCTAATCCAAAAATGGGCAGAAGACATAAATAGACATTTCTCCCAAGAAGACACACTGATGGCCAAGAAGCACATGAAGAGCTGCTCAACATCACTAATTATTAGAGAAATGCAAATCAAAACTACAATGAGGTATCACCTCACACCAGTTAGAATGGGCATCATCAGAAAATCTGCAAACAACAAACGCTGGAGAGGGTGTGGAGCAAAGGGAACCCTCTTGCACTGTTGGTGGGAATGTAAATTGATACAGCCACTATGGAGAACAGTATGGAGGGTCCTTAAAAAACTAAAAATAGAATTAGCATATGATCCAGCAATCCCACTGCTGGGCATATACCCAGAGAAAACCATAATTCAAAAAGACACATGCACCCCAATGTTCATTGCAGCACTATTTACAACAGCCAGGTCATGGAAGCAACTAAATGCCCATCAACAATCGAACGGATAAAGAAGTTGTGGTACATATATACAATGGAATATTGCTCAGCCATAAAAAGGAACGATATTGAGTCATTTGTTGAGACGTGGATGGATCTAGAGACTGTCATACAGAGTGAAGTAAGTCAGAAAGAGAAAAACAAATATCGTGTATTAACACATGTATGTGGAACCTAGTAAAATGGTACAGATGAGCCAGTTTGCAGGGCAAAGTTGAGACACAGATGTAGAGAACAAACGTATGTACACCAAGGGGGGAAAACCGCGGTGGGGTGGGGATGGTGGTGTGCTGAATTGGGCGATTGGGATTGACATGTATACACTGATGTGTATAAAACTGATGACTAATAAGAACCTGCTATATAAAACAAAACAAAACAAAATAAAAAAGAAAACTAATACTAAACTTTCTTTGGGTTAAAAAAAAAAAAAAAGCTAATCCTAGTCAATGCAGAAACTACTTTAGAGTGACTTAAGAAGAAAAAAGACAGGAAATGCTGTTACCGGAAGAGTAAAGAAAGCCGGGTGCTTCGCTTCATCTTCATATTTGCCTTCAGTTGAACTTCCAGCCTCCATGGATTTGGATGTAGTGTTCTTACCAATACCCATCATTAAGAGAAAACGAGTAATTTGACCTTTGGACTGAAGTGGCTGGAAGTTAAGGCTTGTTCACACAAGGAGCCCAGGATCAGAGTCAGCTCTTCCAGTGCCAATTCTCAGGCAGAGATGAGCCCCACAAGTGCCATCTCTCAGCACACCTAGAAAAAGAGAAAGCAGCCAAATTACATCAAGCACTCAAACAGTACAGGACACACAGACACTGTGTTTCCTGCATGGGAAAGTCGAAGTATAAATTATATCCAAACACCAAAAAAACTTATTACGCTTTTCAAGTCCCCATCCACCTTCATTTATAGTCACTCAGATTCTGAATCACCTTTTGGAGCGGGCGGTGGGTGGGGAACCACCAAAGTGAACCACCAAAAATATTAGAATACTAGGGAGAAAAAATAGCAGAGGGATTTTTTTTGACATGCATTATGGTATCTATCTTAGAGCCCAGCACTATCCAATAGAACTTTCTGCAATGATGGAAATGTTCTACATCTGCCTTGTCCAATACAGTCATCACTAGTCACTGGCTACTGAGCACCTGAAATGTGACTAGTGCAATAGAGAAACTGAACCTTTAAACTGTATCAAATTTAAGTTTAAATAGCCACTTGTGGCTGGTGGCAATCATACTAGACAGTTCAGTTATAGCCAATTTACTACAATTGTATGGATATTAAAATAATTCTGAATTTCCTACAGGTGCCCAATTAAAGGCTGGGAAGACACTGAAAAGCACAAAAAAGAGGAGACAAAACCAACCTAGGATTAAATGGCCATACAGAATTCCAAGAAGGTGGCAAGGTGAGCTTAAATGGGCTAGAATGCCATACAAAAAACAGAACCGAAACATTCAATATCAAATCAAATGACAACATAAACCTAAAAAAGTAATCCAACCCCAAAAAAGGGGGTTGGGGAAGTAAAGTGGCAAGAGATAAGAAAGGGTCCGAGGAGAATCAAGACCCAAGGTGGATCTGACATGCTCGGAGAATCTTAGAGAATCTGGACAACGCTCCAAACTAAGAGAAAATCCAAGTAAAAGTCAAAGGCAGGAAGCTACTAAAACAATCCCATGCAGCAGAAAATATTAAAAACTCAATTTCAAACAACAGAAGTATTACTTGAATAATAAAAGAGATCCACCAAAAGATTAAAAAGCATTTGGAGAATTTGGCTTAAAAAATGAGAGGGCACAGGGACTTCCCTGGTGATGCAGTGGTTGGGAGTCCACCTGCCAATGCCGGGGACACAGGTTCAAGCCCTGGTCCGGAAAGATCCCACATGCCACGGAGCAACTAAACCCATGAGCCACAGCTACCCAGCCTGCACTCTGGAGCCCATAAGCCACAACTACTGAAGCCTGCGTGCCACAGCTACTGAGGCCCATGCACCTAGAGCCCGTGCTTCCAATGGGAGAAGCCACCACAATGAGAAGCCCGTGCACTGCAGCGAGGAGTAGCCCCTGATAGCCGTAGCTGGAGAGAGCCTGCACGCAGCAACAAAGACCCAACACAGCCAAAAATAAATAAATAAATTTATTTATTTAAAAAAAAGAGAGAGGGCACAAGGGATCCCTTCCAGGATTGGCACACGTACAATCAAACATGCCTAGGTGTTTCTACTTTTTTTTGGTGGGGGGCACACAGCACAGCTTGCGGGATCTTAGTTCCCTGAGCAGGAATTTAACCTGCACCCTTGGCTGTGAAAGCACAGAGTCTTAGCCATGGGACTGCCAGGGAATTCCCTAAGATAAAGAAAAAAATACCACAAGCATGTAGGGGTGAGAAGGGACAGAAAACATTCACTGGCACTCAGATTAGAACAATGCGTATAGACCTTAGCACCAATTAATTTCCCACAAGGAATGAATAACCCAGACAAGCTGTCCTGCAAATGTGAAGGCAAACCTACAAGAAGTTTGGAAAGACAAGTAGGAAAACTTCTGTTCAAAGAATTCTCTTACGCACACTTCATTCAACAAATACTTTAGATGAGCCAGGGGAAAAACTGAAATAGAAACAAATAAAAAAAGAGAAAGAATTAACAAAATTTGAAAATTCAATAGAGGGCAAAAAGGAAAAAATAAAAGAAATAGTTGCCAGAATATCAAGTTGCCTCTATAGAATCGAGCTAGGTGCACACACCAAAATTTTTTGAGGTGGCTCTTTTGGTTTAAATGTTCATGCACATTTTGCATTCTTGTTCACATTATATACATGTCTCTTTAAAGCAGCAGCTCTCAACGATGAGTGATTTTTTTCCTCCAGGGGACATTTGGCAATGTCTGGAGGCATTTTTGGTCGTCACAACTAGGGGAGAGCTACTAGTATCTAATAAGTGGAGGCCAGGAGTGCTGCTAAACATGCACAGGACAGACAGTAATTTTTTGTTATATTTGATGCAAATATCTTATCCCAGCTTTTTGTTTGCTCATGAATTTTGTGAATGATCTTTTAGAACTGTTTTTATTTTTATGTAATCAAATCCATCAATCTTCTACATTGTGATTTAGCCACTGCCATCCATCAGCTTCCCAAGATCTGAAAAAAAAAAAAAGATACAGTGTGACAGCAAACATACCTAAATATAAAATCTGCCTGAAGTAGCCCTGACATTTTTACCTTGACCAAGAGCTTATGTTTGCCAGAAGACAGGACAAGCAAAGAGGATGGTGAAATTGTTAGATTTTTACAAGACCACCTGCCTTACAGTCACATTCAGAGGGACCAATAAGTTCTTTGCTCTACATCCAGCCCCACTGCCATTAGGATGCCAGCAGACCCACGTTAACTTTAGGGAAAAATGACAGGACTTTAATGTAGAATACATTTATTCTACTAAGTTAATTTTATCTTCATGTTTGTTTCAGATGTGCACATCCACTGCAGTAGCCAACCCTCCCCACTGCTCCCCATCACCAGGAACAGAGGGGGACCAATTCCATCCTGACAAGACCACTTTTCGTCAAGTACTCTGTACTCCATTTCCCTACCAAATGTTTAACCGACCCTCACAAGCTATACTGAGGGGGCCCATCCACTCCCTTTGCCTGTCTCTTACCCAACAGCAGCCTTCAGGGAGTCCTGAAGATATAGACCCAAATGAGCATGAAAGGTTTTGGGGCCAAAGAAAGCACAGGGCAGGAAGCTTCGAGAAAGGCTTTGGGGCAGAGGGCTGCAAAGCCTGGGAAGGGTGGACAAATGGAGGGAAGAAGAAGAGGAAGAAAGGGAGAAGATAATGAACATTGAAAGCAAAAACGCATCTTTTTAAGTTCCAAAATGACAGAGTATTCAACAGCCAAGTACTCAAGACTGATGAAGACAGCCTGAAGGCCAGAAACCACGCATCAACCTGAGATCAGAGTGTTTTATGCACAGACCTGAACTTTTGTGTGGGGAAATGCCAAGGCCCAAAGGCAAACGCAGCAAAAGATTTAAAAATGTGGAGTTTAGGGCCTGTGTTAGAATTTGTGGTAAAACAAAAGGCAAAATCTCCCAGGGAACCTGACACCAGGGAAAGTTTGTCCTCCCACAGTGCCCAGTGACGCCACTTCCTACTCTTTGCAAAAGAAAGAGAATAAGCAAAGCCACTGCTATCTTGCCCCTGACCACATGACAAGGGGAAAGGAGATGCTGGGGGATAAAAGATCAGATTCACAAATAACGAAAACAGTAATAATGACAGCAGTTTTCCAGCTAAGCGCCGATGTGTGCCAGACACATGTCTTACATCTCATTATATAAATGGCAATTATTTCTCCCTAGTAAGCATAGTATTACTTGATAGGCACACTAACTCCACAAAAGTGGAAACTGAGCTTCACAGAAGTTAAGTAACTTGCCAAAGGACACACAGCTATAAGCAGTGCAGCAGCAGGATTCAAACTTAAATCAGTATTCCTGTCCTAACAATGTTTGTACAAACAAGACATAAAACTATCCTCAGTTTACAGCCAACCTCCCTGAGCGAATAAGGTCCAGGCCAGCTGGCCTTAAACATTGTCTTCAGGGTACTTTCTGTCCTCCTTGTGATTTTTGAGGGAGGTCCAAGGGGCAGAAACGGCCAAGCTCCTTCTCCAGGGCTAAAGCCTGCTCCCCTTAGACCAGGAACCCCCAAATCTGCACACTTCTGGCCACTGTGTGGCACGAGCCATCATCTCAACAGCACAACAGCCTCGTCTCATTTTCTTGTTCCATCTTGATAGCTCTACTGCAGCGGGCACAGCCATGCTACAGAAACTACCATACCCTTTGATGGCGTCCTAATTAGCCAGAGAATGACACCCAAATTCCTTAACAAGGCTGCAGGTCCACTGTGAAGCCTATGGTGAAATTTGCCCTCGCTATGCTATAGTTTCCATCTTTCAGTTCCTTGAAGGTGTTGGGTTCTCCTCTAGCCCTCAGGCCCTTGCACATGCTGTCCCTCCAAAATAGGCACCCTTCATCTCGCCCCTTTCCCTTGGGGTAACTCCCATCAGTGCTGCCTCTGATCACCACACCTCATCATGGCGTCTGGGAACCATAAAGATGGTTACGATACAACAAGATAATGTCTACCTGCTCAGCCAGACAGGTGCAGAACAAGAGGCATTATCCCCAGTGCCTAACTTGGCACCTGTATTAAAGGCTCCCCAAAATATGTAGAACGAATAAATGATGCTTAAAAATATAATAATAAAGGTACTTCATATAATGTAACAGTCATTCTTGCTTAATACTCTTTCTTAATCTTGGAAAAGAAAAGTAACAGCCAATATCAAACTTATCTGTGATACAACAGATACATTAATGTCAAGGACAAGCCAGGTTGTCGACATCACTGCTATCATTCAACTGACAGAGAAAGATGAGGGGAAATATTTGAAAGGAAAAGAGTGAATTATAGCCATATTAAGAGATATGAAAATTGTAGAGAATCTTTGCATAGATGGCTAGATACAAACACATGAGCAAGGCTCTTTCAGTGCTGACTGATTCTAACATTTCCCAGTTGCCAGCAATAAGCATCTAGATCAGAAGCTAGCAAACCACTGCGTGGCCTGGTTTGGTGTGGTCCCCAGCTATGAATGATTTTTACAAGGTTGTAAACAACACCAAGGAAGAAGAACATATGACACAGGCCATCTGGTCCATGAAACCTAAGATATTCACAGAAAAGTCTGCTGACTCCAAAGGTAAGAGGATGAAGGAATCCTGTTTAGAATGGTAATAACAACATTAAATACTTAATAAATTTAACAAAAATGAGCATGATCTTTACAAATAAAGCTATAACCTATTATTAAGGGCCATAAAATAACCAGAAAAACAGACAATATTCTTGGATAAGAGAGCTACTATAAGAGTATACATTCTTCTACAAACATAAAGTATATAAATTTAATAAAAATCAATTAATACCTTAAAGGGGGAGAAAAGGGGGCTTGCTAAAATTCCTGTGGAAGAATAAGCAAAAGTAGCCATAAATATTTGAAAAAAGAATAGGAAGAACATGTTCTATCAGAAAGGGACCCTAAAGTTGTAGTGAACAGAGGAGTTCAACTTAGGTATAAAAAGAGACAAATAGGTCACACAACAGAAAACCCACAAAGTGACAAATATATGATGTGGGAAGCATTTAAATCTTAAAACAAAGTATGGATTTTTCAATACAACATGCCAAGACAACTGGTTCACTATTAATAAAATCCAGAAAAGTAATAAAGCCACTAAATGACTATATAATGTTAGGGTAGGGGACTCCATTTTTAGTATATCATTAAAGATGAAAAAGAGATGGAGGCTGATAGATTTTTACAATATAAATTTTTTTAGATTTCTGTATGGACAAAAATCCAACAAAATCAAAAAACAAAATATAATATAGGTAAGATAATGTGTTGATATCTTTACTATCTGAAGAGCTCTTGCAAACCAATAAACAGAAAACAAAAATCCTTACTATAAAAATGGGCAAGACATATGAGCTTCTAATCCTTAGTCTCCCACAAAAACAAATAGAAAAATAAATGTTCGATCCTTGTTTGAAATCAAAAGTACATTGAAATGAGGTATACTTTTTTTTAACCTACATCAGTTATTTATAATACCCTTATTGGACAGTGTTAGAGAAATAGACGAACACTCCTAATGAAATACAAATTTGCTAATAAGAAGGTAATTTGGTTATATGTATCAAGAATTATAAATATTCATATTCACTTCTAATATGTCCTGAGGAAATGCTACTTCTAGGAATGTATTTTAAGGTAATAATTAGGACATATAAAAATTTAGCTACAAAATTGTGCGTGTTAACATTGTTAATAAGACCAAAAATCAAGAAAAATCTAATATCCAACACTAGGGAATTGAATGGTAAAACTACGGTATGTTCATACAAAGGAATGCCACTGCAGCCATTAAAAAGATGGCACACGGACTTCCCTGGTGGTGCAGTGTTTAAGAATCCGCCTGCCAACGCAGGGGACACAGGTTTGAGCCCTGGTCCGGGAAGGTCCCACATGCCGTGGAGCAACTAAGCCTGTGAGCCACAACTACTGAGCCGGCGCACCCTAGAGCCTGTGCTCCACAACGAGAGAAGCCACCAGAAGGAGAAGCCCGTGCACCGTAACAAAGAGTAGCCCCCACTCGCAGCAACAAGAGAAAGCCCACACACAGCGACAAAGACCCGGCGCAGCCCAAAATAAACAAACAAATAAATAAATAATTTTTAAAAAAGATGGCACAGAAATATTTATTGACGTGGGAAAATGTCTGCCTTATGTTATATAAGGAAACAGGGTTTTTTTTCTAAAGTATAATATTATACTAAAGCCAGTCACAGAAGGACAAACATGACATGATTCCACTTATGTGAGGTATCTGGAACAGTCACTCATAGAAGCACAGAGTAGAATGGTGGTTGCCAGGGGCTGGCAGGGAGGGGGAAGTGGGGAGTTGCTTTTCAGCAGGTATAAAGTTTATTAAGCAAGATGAATAAGTTCTAGAGATCTGCTGTACAACATCATGCCTATAGTTAACAATACTGTATTGTTCACTTAAAAGTTTGTTAAGGGCTTCCCTGGTGGCGCGGTGGTTGAGAGTCAGCCTGCCGATGCAGGGGACACGGGTTCGTGCCCAGGTCCGGGAAGATCCCACATGCCGCGGAGCGGCTGGGCCCGTGAGCCATGGCCACTGAGCCTGTGCGTCCTGAGCCTATACTCCGCAACGGGAGAGGCCACAACAGTGAGAGGCCCGCTTACCACAAAGAAAAAAAAAAAAAAGTTTGTTAAGAGGGTAGATCTCAGTAATAATTAATAATAAAAGATATCAATTTTCTAAAATAATGCAGTGAAAAGAATTAAACGAAATTTATACAATGAAAAAAGCAGTATGTACAGAAATAACCCACTGTGTATGGATAAGTGTGCCACACGCATATACACACCAAAATGTTAACCAAAATGTTGACTGGTGGGACAGCAAAGGACTTATCTTTTTCCTTTTATTCCTCTATTTTTCCTGAAGTTATTTACTCAACAATGAATGCTATGCTCTCTTTCTCCCCCAAGAGCCACATCAGCACCCATATCAAATCCAGAGAAGTGATCAGTTTCCCTTAACAAGGGGATACAAAGCCATTCAGTCCTTTCTGTTGAGAGATCAGAACACAACTCTATAATTGCAAAGTGGTGTGGAGTAAAGTTCTTATGTTTAAAGTTGTAATTTTTGTCATCAGAGAATGGAGAAAAGACAAGGCTTTGTAAATTATACTTAGCAAGGAGGGAACTAACAATGAAAGAGGCGTATCAATAGCCAAGGCTACCCCAAGTGATCCTCAACTTTGACTCTATGTTGGAACCACCTAAAAACTTTAAAAATACTCTCTACCCACCCAGAAAGTCTACTGAATAGGACTGTATAGCCTGAGCATTTAGATTTTATAAAACTCTCCTGCAGCCAGAGTTAAAAATTCCTACCTTAGAGCAAGCAAGAAATCACTGAAGATTCAAAAAATAATAAATCAACCTCAATAAATGTAAGCCTCATCGGGTGGGAAAATAGCAATTTGGGAAATTCTGCTATGAGCAAATAGAAAAGGAAAATATTTAGATCTTCAACAAATCTTTCAATTCCCTAAAGACTGAGCCACCAGCTCTCTAGCCACCGATAATCATGCACAAATGCAGAATAACAATTCTTAATCAGTGTTTATTTCATCAGCTATTCAGCCAGAGATCATTTCTTTCTTTTTTTTAAAAATAAATGTATTTATTTATTCATTTATTTAATTTTTGTCTGCATTGGGTCTTCGCTGCTGCATGCAGGTTTTCTCTAGCTGCTAAGAGCAGGGGCTACTCTTTGTTGTGATGCACAGGCCTCCCATTGTGGTGGCTTCTCCCATTGCAGAGCACGGGCTCCAGGCACACGGGCCTCAGCAGTTGTGGCACACGGGCTTCAGTAGTTGTGGCTCGCAGGCTCCAGAGCGCTGCAGGCTCCGTAGTTGTGGCACACGGGCTTAGTTGCTCTGCGGCATGTGGGATCTTCCCGGACCAGGGATCGAATCCGTGTACCGTGCATTAGCAGGCAGATTCTTAACCACTGCACCACCAGGGAAGCCCCAGTGATCATTTCTTTTGCACTGAATTTTTTTATCTGACCATTTTTCCCCTGTCAGTGTCAACTTTTTCAACTGTGGCTTACCATGGCCACCTGACTTGAAAGTATGATGGTACTACCCAAACAGCGGATTTAAGGGCCAAACTGCTCCTGGAACATAATACCAACATCTTTTGTGTTTCTTGGAAGCACAATCAAATGCTAAGAAAATGTGTATTCCCAGCACCAGCTCCTAGTAGTCCCTAGTACACAACATACAAAACACTTTATGGCTGAATGAATTAATCACTAAGAGTCCTCTGAAGGATAGAATCCCCCTGTGTACACTTCATCTTTATATTCCAGTTCATAAAACAGTACTCAACAAATGTTGATGAGAGCCACATTTACCCCAAATAGATGGCACTGAACGAATACTACATTGAACACATAACTGCAAAGCAAATCCATCACTTGATCTGGATACAAAAACCTACAGTTCTCCAAAATGATAAAGAATAAGAAAAAAAAGGATAGAGAAGGACTTCCCTGGTGGCACAGTGGTTAAAGACTCCACACTCCCAATGCAGGGGGCCTGGGTTCAATCCCTGGTCAGGGAACTAGATCCCACATGCATGCCACAACAAGGAGCCCATGAGCCACAACTAAGACCCAGCACAACCGAGTAAATTAAAAAATTTAAAAAGGAATAGAGAGAATAAGAATCAATGGTTCATGTACCTAAGACTTAATTGGGAATCTTATTCAACATGCAGATTTCTTCCACACATATAGTGGCAGAAAAATATTCAAAGCTGTTTTTATTATAACAGTCCCAAACTCAAGACACAGAAATGTCCATCAACAGGCAAATGGATAAACAAAACATGGTGGGTCCACACAAAGGGATACTAAGCAATTAAAAGGAAGCAACTACTGATGCACCTAATAACATGGAGAAATCGCACAGACACAATGTTGAGTGAAAGAAGCCAGACACAAGACGTGCTGCCTGAATCCCTATAGACAAAACTAATCTTCAGTAGCAGGAAACAGTTAGTGGTGATCTACAACGGCTAAGATGGGAAGGAGGGACTCCAGAGGCAGAGGAAGGAACCTACGGAGTGACAGAAATGTTCCATAACTTAACTATGATTCTGGTGGCTCCATTTGTATGTATATCCATTTACTGTATGTAAACTATGGCTCAGTAAAGTTGATTTTAGAAGAAAAAAAAATTTTAACTCCCATAATCCCACCAACTTTAAAAAAATGTCCCCTCCCCCAAATTCTGATTCCACAGACCTGCATCAAAACCTGGGACTTACATTTTTAACAAATGCACAAATGTTCTGATGCTAGTGGTCCTCAGATCAACACCTCTGGATGGGCAACCTGGGGTGGGATAAAGCTATTTTCCCCACTTGCAGAAATCTATCTAGACAGGTGAGACTATATGATCACGAAAGAAAACTCTGGGATAAGGAAACTCAAAACCTCAACTTGCCAAGTGGTAATCTGGTCCTTCCCAAGATACAAACAAGAACTTTCAGAGCTGGCCAGGTTCAATGATAAAGCACATTTAAAAAGTCAATTTGTAGCTCTCTGCTTAAATCCGATCATTAGGGGATTATAGTTGAACTGTGGCTGCTCCATTAAATTCTGTTAAATGCTAACATTTGACCTAAATGCTTTTAATTCAAGCCAAAAGAAAGATTACTGGAACAAATATCCTCAACTTGTACGTGATCAAACTTCCTTTAAATATAATGACTTAAATCGTTGCCTAACATACAGTCTTGCTTTAGGGGGTTTAGAATTCTGACATTGACCCTGGCTAGCTATCATTATTCCATTTAAACAGTAATGAAATGAACCTGTAAGAAGTGGTTATCATTTGCCCTTGTGATTACAGTTATGGTGTAACTGGGGGGGGAAAAAATCATCCTACAGCCTTTTCCAAAACACTCTAAGAACCCTTGCTCTTATTCTTCAAACTGCAAGTCACCACCCACTAGTGGGCCATGAAACCAACTGGATCTCAACCAGAATTTGCAGAACAATGAAATTTAACAGAATAAAGAAAATTCAGAGCACATCTCACAAGATAAGGGTAACCCAGAGTTTCAAGGTAAAAACTGTGGGTCAGTCAAAAAGAGCCTAAAAGTCACTGATATAAACTAAAGTTCTGCCCAGTGACACAAAAGGCATATCTCAAGTGCCCAATTTAAATCAGGTTATTTGCTGAACTTTAACATACTCACAGAAATAATTTGCCAAAGTGGTACAAGATGATGACACTGATTAACAAAATATCATAACATCCCCTTGCCACAAGGATGGAGAGAGCACCCAGAATCATGGCCTCAGAGTGGCCTTTCTTTAAAATCTATCAGAGCCCTAAACCAAACCACCTCAGTGACTGCAATCAAGACAGGCTCTATTGCACCCCAATGAGCTATGTAAGCTTCTGTCACTGTGTTGGTTTGTCAATTTGTTCCCTTAAAAAGAAGAGACTTTTAAAAAGTTAGATAAAACCGGATTTCTGAAGGGGAATCAGGATTGGTTGTCAGGTTTCATCTCAGAAACCACATGCTGAGAACCTCAGGAGCCTCTGGGCCTATGAGGCGCCCATGGCACAATCCTACAGGCAAAGTGGAAGGGAAAGGGCCCCCGGATGAACGCTGCTCAAATACTTAGGAATCACCTAAAAATATAGTCAGGGTCCTCAACAGTGGGCCAGAGAGGATGCAAAGCCACTGGATAGACATGGCAAATATTCCTGGAACATCTGTAGGATGAGGTGAGCAGGGAAGATCATTCCTAATTGAAAGCAAATATTTTTGGAGCATCAGATGACATGCCTAACTGATAAAATGATGGAAGATGTTAAAGAATATGCTCTGCCTTCAGAAGACACCTTCAGTCTCTTCCAGAGACGTGGCCTGGGAAGCCCTTGGTACAGAATAAGCTCTAGTCCCAAATAGACTCTAAATCCTAAAGAAGCTTACATCCAGCCCAAGACAGGTTGTTTTGCTGATGTCAGTTTACACACAGCCTGAGCCATGAAAATTGGTGGTCGTGCTGTCTAGAGGAGAAAACAATGACTCATTGACTGCTCAATTAGGGAAAAGATGGAGTCAAGTTTACAGTAAAAGGTCAAAGCAGCTGATGTTTTGTTAGTTTGGTGGCTTTAAAATACAAAGTCATCAGTGATCTCTGTTTTTCTGACCTAATGTTGTAGGTCGTAGGTATCAGATGCTGTGGCTAGTACCATACAACAGAAATCTCTTCCCCAAACTTTATTCAAAATTATGACAAGACCTTAACACTCATCATCCTCACTGTGCCTCTCCTGCACCAGGTACTATCCATATGAACCATGTTGACCTGCAGAGCTCCCAGGTCTTAGCTCAAAAAGTCTCCTCCTGTGCTTCCCTGGTGGCGCAGTGGTTGAGAGTCCATCTGCCGATGCAGGGAACACGGGTTTGTGCCCCGGTCCAGGAGGATCCCACGTGCTTTGGAGCGGCTGGGCCCGTGAGCCATGGCTGCTGGCCCTGCGCGTCCGGAGCCTGTGCTCCGCAGAGGGAGAGGTCGCGGCAGTGAGAGGCCCACGTACCGCCAAAAAGTCTCCTCCTATAGGAAGCATTCTTGGGTTAGCTGTTCCTCTACTATCATGTTTCAATAGCACACTGCTTCTTGGTCCAGCTTCCCAACCAGGCAGGGATGGGGCAGAGACACAGTGTTCATCACATAAAAAAGCATTCAAATATATGAGGAAAAGAGAATTTTTCCATGGGTCAGTTAGCCATACAACCAAAACAAAACCTAATCCCTGCCCTCCAGTTTCACTCAAGGAAACCGTGTGGCTGGGATAAGAGAGAGGGTAAGGGAGAGGTAGTGGAGCAAAAGGTATAGTCTGTGGGCCAGAATTAAAATATAAACAGATATTTGAGAAAACTCAAGCAGAATCAAGATGGATTTTATTGCATTTATTTCCACTGTGTGATTTAACATACCACTTTTTGTACAAATAATGTATTTTTATGGAAACACTATTTTTAGTGTATTAATATTATTTTTAATGTACAGGGGCCACTGAAAAGCTAATTTTATATGGAATTTTAATGACAAGATAAAACATATGCAAAACTGACTATTATATCCAAGATACAAACATGATATCACTTAACTGTATAAAAATTCTAGGAGGAGTTGTTATTATCCCCACAGTTTAAAACTGAGGCACAGAGAGGGTGTTATACCCTTGGACAAAAGCCAAGGGCAAGTGACAGACAAAGCAATCACTGAGAGCATAAAAACTGCTCCTATTCCCTTACAGACTAACAGAACAAGGCTCTAAAGATGAACAGCCAGAAAAGACCTGAGATGTTATGTCTGAAGGTCATTTTGGAGGAAGCTGAGGAAAGCCCCCAGTTACTGTCAGGGAATAAAAAGAAAGACACTTTCTCCTCTTCCACACCTCCAAGTAACCTTTGTCATTTGATGTCTCCCCCCACCTTTCCAGTACAACAACAGACTTGGGTGCTTAAGTAACCTCCAGGGCATGGCTCTGCCCTGCTAACCCTGTGCCCCCTCAGTACCACCCCAGCTCCTGCTTCATCCTCCATTTCTAGCACACAGGTAACTCATCTCTCACCTCTAGCTACTGTTGCCACTGCTAGCTCCGCTGGAGAAGAGAAGGCACTGCTCATGTGCTGGGAGAAGCATTTCCATGCCTCAAGCTCAAATGGAATAATCAGCTCTCTCCCTGAATTACCCTTCAGACCACACCATTCCTCTTTGGAATGTTCTCACCTTTCCTGTGCCCCAACTGCCAAAACCAAATTTCTTTCTCTCACCTGCAGAGAGAGGTCAAGCCCCACCTTTCCTTAATTTCCTGACTACCCATTACACCTGCTCTGTTTTGCTGGACTTTGGCACAGTTACTTAGTTCTCTCAACCACCTGCTCTCTTCCTATAGTCTGGAAGAAATCCTATTTGCAAATCTCTTCTGCAATATTTTTTTTCTCCCCTCCAAGCCCTCCTGCTCCCTATTCCAGTTTACTAAGAGTTCTGTCTCCTCCTCCCCACAGACTCTCCCAAGATAAGGAAAGGGGCACTCTGAAATCTCACGTACCCTGATGGATTAACTGATGGCTGAACAGTGGGTTTGACTACACTGCACTGCAATTACCTGGGGCTGGGACACTGTAATTCTTCTCTAGACTAAAACCAAGTACACAGTGATTGAAATAAATTTTCCCTGACCTTCATTAAATGGGAGCCTTTTTCCTGACCTTTAATAAACATCCCATGCCTGTTTGTTATATATATATTTTTTTTTCTGCAGAGGAGCATGTTCCTCCTAATCCATTAAAAAAAAAACAACCCACATCCATTCAATATAGAGACTACAATTACTTAGAATCCTATGGCACAGATGTATTGGTTTTTTTGGTGTCAAAACCTGACATTTTTACAACCCCAAAACCTTAAAAGGAGTATAAATAGATGTATTCAGCTATAAAAGAGGCTCCAGCTCTCTCTGAGGTTTGTTTAATCTATGTTCCTTGTTGCCTGTGTACTTACTTTTCCTCAAATCCCTAAAATTTTGTATAAAATAAAACATAAAAGAGCACAGAGGGCCTTGGAAGTCCCAGGACTGGACCTCACTCAGAAAATAAGGTAAATGAGCACCTGAAAAACACTGAATCTAACATTTTAATTGCTGCAGATCAGGTTTTTATTGTCACTCTCACATATTTAATGAAGGGCATCGCCTTCTAAGGGTTGCATAAATCTTAATGTTATTAATATTCAAATAATGTCTGACAGCACCAAGAAAGACTGTGGAGATTTTCTGGTAACCCAGCTTAGGAAACTTGAGCCATAGGCTCCTCACCCACCTACATAGACATACACACACATAGCCATATATTCGCAGGAAAAAAAAAACAACAACAACAAGACACACAGTCTCATAGACAGGAGCACACATAGTCACAGATGCATGTGCATGGAAACAGACACCCATAAACCCAGATGCACAGACATAGGCAGATGCAGACACTAATTCCCCAAAGCAAAGCTTCTGTACCAAGAAATGGTCTTACCTGAAGAATGAAATCTTACTGTATTCCCCCACAATATTTTGTATTCAGTGCCCTACCCACCAATTCTGTGCTGGGATCTGTGTGAGGCTGGGATCCTTCTGATGCTCAGCATAAGACTCTTCAGGTGCTGAAGGAATTTTGGCTTTTATAACCCACACAGGCTCACCAAAATTGTATAACATCACCACCTAGTCAGAAATGCTATCTACTTTGTATTACACAATAGCCACCCTCTGGTTACAAACGGTTACTGCATACCTCTAGTATGGTTTGTTTACCATCAATCTGTAGCAGGTTTCTATGTGGCAGGCTGGATATTCTATTGTGGAAACCAAGCAGCTGCTGCGATTACATTTCTCAAACCCACACAAATAAGGCAAATAAAAACCTATCTTTCCAAACCCTTCCGTTCAGATGAACAAGTCCACCCACACTGCTTTCAGCTCAGTGAAAAGGGAGATTAATTTTACTTCCTGGTAATTTTTCATTTCCCCAATCAGGGGCCCAAAGACAACTATTTTCAAAGCTCAAAGACTTTCAGAGATTAAAAATAGATCTGGGGGCTTCCCTGGTGGCGCAGTGGTTGAGAGTCCGCCTGCCGATGCAGGGGACACAGGTTCGTGCCCCAGTCCGGGAGGATCCCATATGCTACGGAGCGGCTGGGCCCGTGAGCCATGGCCGCTGAACCTGCGCTTCCGGAGCCTGTGCTCCGCAGCGGTAGAGGCCGCAGCGGTGAGACGCCCGCGTACCGCAAAAAAAAAAAAAAAATAGATCTGAAGGTATGATTTCTTCATTAGATTACAGGCAGAGCCAACAATAACCATAACATTGAGAGCTCTAACTGCTGGAGTCCCGCTGTATGTGGCACCTCGTGTACACTCCCAGCTGCAGAGGCCCCACTGGACAGTGAAAGTGCCATGAAGACATAGAAAAAGGCAGACATACACTGACAATCTGGTACCAGTGAGAAGGAAGAAGCCGCAGCTGCAGTCAGACTTTGTCCCTTCCAGTCCTGACTCCAGGCAAGGGCCTACCAAAACCTAGGCAATGGTCACCTCGCCTCTGCTGTGAGAGGGCAAATACTTGCCCCCATCTCCCCAACACCACTGCACTTCCCAAATCCAGACAGAAAACCATGAAACTCAGATGAGAAACAGCTAGGCAGAAGATGCATCCTGGAAGATGGGATCCCTGAGATAAAGGCAGAAGAACAAGGACAACTCCTGGAGAGAAAAGTAGCTCTAAGTGTTACTTATTCATGAATAATCTTAAGGAAATCAGCAGTGAGCATAAGAGGAAGATGCCACTTGACTAGGGGAGAAGCTATAGCAGAAGCTGGGGAGATGGTTGAAAGGCAAGCACTTTAACTGTTCAGGGGCAAGAGATTCACAACCACAAGTGCCCAGAACACAGGTCACACGTGACACACCCAACCCATCAGGTCAACATACCCAGGTAGTCCCTTGCTCCAAGGTGAGCTAACCCAGTGTGTGGCCTATGGGAAAAATACTCCAGTTTCTGTATCCTGAATACAAGAACTATAATCAGGATGTTCTGTGAAGACTCAAACTTCAAAAAGGTTCTACTGTAGGAACCAAAAGAAAATTTCAATTTGGAAAAAAGAATAAAAAACAAAGACAGTTGTGTATCAACAAAGGAAACAGGATCGGATGATTATATGAAGAAAATGGACTAAGAACAAGAGACAACAACTGGGGTGGGGAAGAACTGAGAGGAAACAAAAAGCACAAAATTAGCTTAGAAGCATTAAAGAGAAGTGAAACTGCAGAAAACAGCAGAAAACTGAAAGGTGGAGGACAAGCTTGAGAAACTCCTAGACAAGGAAAAGTCCAGAAAGGCAACAACAGTTCAGAGATGAGTACCATGGAGGGAAAAAAGCAAAGAGCAAAGCCAAGACATGAATAATCCAGTGCTTATTAAATGGACTTAAAAAACAAAGAAGCCAGTCATGCTGTAGGATTCCATTTTATATGAAATGTCCAGAATAGGCAAATCTATAGAGACAGAAAGATTAGTGGTTGCCTGGGGCTGGGGTAGAAATGGGGGGACAGGAATGGAGAGTGACCGTTAATAGGTTTGGGATTTCTTTATGGGATGAAGAAAATTTCTAAAATTTGATTGTGGTGATGGTGGCACAAGTATGATTTACTAGAAGCCACTGAACTGTACATTTTAAATGGGAGAACTTTAAGGTATGTGATTTACATCTCAATAAAACTTTTTTAAAAAAGAACAATGAAAGAGACTTAAAGATAAAACAGATATAGAAAAAACCACAACTAATTCTGAGATTAAGAAAAATCTGAGTATAGAAATGGGCACACCAGAGTCATTCAAAATTAGAGAAGAAACTTAACTTGAACATATCCTGGCAAAATATTTTAACTATAGGATGAAAAAGTCATAGAAACACCCAGGGAGATGGAGAAAATGTTTGGTTTACTTGAGCAGTAGCAATAATTAAGATTAGCCCCAGGATTTTCCAAGGCAGTATTAAACACCAGAAGTCAATAGAAAATATAGATCTATAGAAAACTGGAGAAAAGGGTTTACCAAAGAATTTTATAATCAAACAAGTTGCCCTTCATGTGTTAAAGCCCAAAACTGCAATTTCAGATATGCATGGGCTGAGAAAGAAAAAAAGCAAAGCCTGAGGCTATATTCCAGCCACATAAGAGGTAAAATTTGGAGTGGTCACTAATAAACAGGGTTGCTAACAACGTATACCAGCCAAACCCATCAAGATCAGGACATAAACCCAGTTATAAAATTGACTGCATATGGGCTTCCCTGGTGGCGCAGTGGTTGAGAGTCCACCTGCCAATGCAGGGGACACAGGTTCATGCCCCCGTCCAGGAAGATCCCACATGCCGCGGAGCAGCTGTGCCGGTGAGCCATGGCTGCTGAGCCTGCACATCCGGAGCCTGTGCTCCGCAACAGGAGAGGCCACAACAGTGAGAGGCCCGCGTACCACAAAAAAAAAAAAAAAATTGACTGCATATATCAAATTATTCTTTAAAAATGTGCTATGTAATGTTAAAAACGTAATTAAAAACAAAGCAGATTGAACAAGAGTACATTAAAGACTGAATGCAGGAAATGAAAAGATGCTGAAAGCCCTTCTCCCAAACAGACGGGAATAGGAAAATACCATTAGATTTTAGCTATGACAACTGAAGAAAGTCTTTTTTTTTTTTTAGAGAAACTACTATTAGAATTTGAAACAGACTATAGACTAAAACTAAACCTGTAAATTAGTTAAATTCATTCCATTAAAAATATTCCCAGGTTTGTCAAAAACTAAATGCCTGGATTTCCTTGGTAGCACAGTGGTTAAGAATCCACCTGCCAATGCAGGGGACACAGGTTCAAGCCCTCGTCCAGGAATATCTCACATGCCGCGGATCAACTAAACCCGTGTGCCACAACTACGGAACCTGCACTCTAGAGCCTGTGAGGCACAACTACTGAGCCCGTGTGCCACAACTATGGAAGCCTGTACACCTAGAGCCCGTGCTCCGCAACAAGAGAAGCCACTGCAATGAGAAGCCCGCGCACCGCAACGAAGAGTAGCCCCCCACTCGCCGCAACTAGAGAAAACCCACACATAGTAACAAAGACCCAACACAGCCAAAAATAAATAAGTTTATTAATAAATAAATAAATGCCTAAGATAAACCTTAAAAATGAAACAAAAATAAAGCAACATTAATGCTGCTTTATCATTATTTTTAAATGTCAGACACAATGGAATTCATGCCAGAAAGTATTAAAAGGGGAAAAAGAGGGTCATTTTACATTATTATATTATAATATTATAAAATTCATATGTTAATTTTATGTTATAAAATTATATATATATTATATTATATTATAAAATATAAAATATATATTATATATAATATATAAAATATATATTATATTATATATTATATATATAATTTTATATTATAAAATATAAAATTATATGCTATATTATAAAATTCATATGTTAATTTTATGTTCTGAACATTATTTCATTGAAATAAGATCCATAATGGTTAGCAACACAGAAGAATGACCAACACTATAAACATACCTATCTGCCTCCAAGAAGATAGGGGGCAAGAGGGTGGAGGGGTAATGAGCACAGGCTTGATCTCTATGTTAATTTTATTTTGCATCAATTAGAGAATCTGACCAATATAATGAATCAGGCTAACATAATAAGTATCAAACTTTCCATGACATAGAAAGTAGAGCTTTATTTTCAACAGCTAAAGAGCATTAGTGGAAACTGACCATCATGCCAAATGAAAATTTCAGCCCCCACAAAAAAGGAACACTTCTCAGTGCCCGATCATAATGTCAAAACACATAAAAAATAATTATCAACAAAGAAAGTTTAACAACTTCAAAATTTTTAGCCTTTCTCCCAAATAACCGTTAGGTCAAAGGTGAAATTGAGACTGTTAAAAATACCCTTACAAAAAAAGAATAAGCAACAAAATACTCTAAAGAAACTTAAAAAAAAAAATTAAAGAGAGGAAGAGGAAAAAATTAGCTAGGAAATAAGCAACAGAACTGATAAATTTGATAAATACATCCAAGAGGGCTCTTAAGGCCAAGGCAGATAGAGACTTTCCATTCAAAAACACACTGGACCCAGGTGGTTTCCTAGGCAAACGTCTCCAAGCATTAAGGAAGTTACTCCTTACACTTAGCTCCAAAGCACCGGAAAAGGATGAAAAGCTTGTCAATCATTTTAGAAACCTAAGCATAACCCTGATTCCAAACTTGACAAAGCACAAAAAAAGGAAAAAAGCTAGTATTACAACTCATATCAACAGGCAGAAGGAAGAAAAACCATTAAGATCCAAAAAGAAAACCAGAAACCAAAAAGGCATTTGATAAAACTCAAAATCAATTTTTGAATGAAATTCTTCATGCATTCCAATACAGAAGAAAAATGTCCTCAAAAAGAATCCCTATCTCATGCCAAAAGCCAATGAGATACTTACTCTGAAAAACCCAGAAAGGTTATATTAAAGCCAAAAACAGAAGGGAATGTGATGGCCTCCGTTACAGAAAACTGTTCTGGAAGTTCTAAATAATACAGTAAGAAAAAGATTTTTAAAGTTCAAATAATAGAAAAGGGAAGACAAAAGAATTATTCACAGGTAATGGATCTGTCTACAAAGAAAATGAATTGGTGGGGTGGGGGGGGCACTAGAATAAGATACTTCAGAACGGTAGCCATTTACAAATGAACATAGAAAAAAACCATCCTATGCACTAGCATTAACTCATATGATGACCCTCTTAAAGTACTGTATACATGCACGTGCAAGTGTGCTAAGAAACCAAAAGGTGATGCACCAAGCTGCTTATACCAGTTACCTCTGTAAAGTGGGATTATAATTGTTTTTACTTTGTGGAAAAGTTTTAAGTCTTAATTTTGTCCCTCCCAATGTATTAGGAGGCAAAATTAGCAGTAGTTCAATTCTTGGCACCCATATAAGGTCAGTAAATTTAGGACCAAAAATTAGGCAAAACAACCAAAAGGCTAAACTTGGCCAAATACTGAAAAAAATGTTTAATTCTTCAGAAATAATTATGTATTTGAAAATATCTAATTTGACTAATGTAATCTCTGATTTATCTTTTCCCTTTAAGGACAAATTTAAACTATTTTTTTAAAACCTTACACATTTGGTGATTATCTATTTCTGCCTTTCCAAATAAATGTTACATACTGACATTTCAGTGTCCCTACTGTTGTAAAACTGAGTAAAACAACAAAGGAGATTTAGAGTTAGCAACTGGACAAAACTACTCTGATCCTGTAATAAGATAACCTGGGGGGAGGGGGGGAAGGAATTCTGTAAACACTAAAAGCAAATATATTAACAGTACCCTCTAGTGTTACAATATTTAAATGGCACTTCATTAAGATAAATTATAAAATATAAAATTTTTTTAATATTTTGTAAAATTTCACACAGAAAAGTAGACAGAACTGAAATACATTTTAACTTCATATCCAACTTATTTCTATGTATTGTTTTCATTCACGTGGCAAATTCTCTACTTAATTGTCAGAGACCACCAGGTGTGAGTCCTCTGTCATTCAATTAATAACTAGACTAATAAAAAGCCTTGATTTTAAGTTCAGCACACAACCAATTAAATTCAGGCAACATTTCCCAGCCTCCCTTGCAGCTAGATGTGGCCGTGTGACTATGTTTTGGTCAATGGGATGTGAGTTGGAGTAAACATGCTCTCTCCTTTCCCTCTTCCCACTGGCTGAAGGAAACATCTTGAGCCATGTAAATGAATCAATACTCTAGGAATGGTGAAACTATAAGAATAAAAAGGAGCCAGATTATGTGAAAAAGAAGCTATTTCATATTTGGGTATAATAGAACAGCCAAAACTATTACCCCCCTCCAAAAAAAAAAAAAAAACCCACACACGTAGAAAGAAAATCTGGCAAGACAACACATTTGGAATAAACCCAGTCACTAAATTTTCAACAGAAAATAAATCAGTACATATTTCAAACCTGGCTAAATTCTATTTTCCTTCAGAGGAACCAAATGGAAGGATCACAATAAAGGATACACATTTGTGTGAGGTGAATAAATTCACTGTTCCCCTTGACTATCAAAGACTTATTAAGTTGGCTTCTCCAGCAGACACTTAGAGGCTGGCCTTTCATTCATAATCTCAAAACACAACTCGGAATATGTGCTGACAGCACATCCAGAATTCAGCAATAAAAGTAAAAGTAAGTGTATTCAATTCTGAAAGTAAATCCACTGTTAAGACTACATCCTTCAAACTAACGATTCACATTACAGTGTGTTCTGGTCAGTACCTTGAAGTCGAATACAAGGGGTAGTGGGAAAACAGAACTCACTGAGAATCCAGAAGCCCATGGTTGTGCGGACCATGCACGATGGTGTAAGTGCAGGAAAGACATTATCCAGTGGGCCTCAGATGTCTTGCTCTGTAAAATAAGGGTGTTGGCCCATATCTGTGGTTTTTGCATGTTTGCTTTCAGTAATGAAACAAGCACCCTCAAATTGAATCTTATTCAAAGCTGGGAGGGGGGCAGTCTACATAAGTAGGTGGATGATGTCATTAAAATGGGGACTCAATACTCTTCACTATAAAGTTTTAATACATATTTTCCAGAAATAAAACCAAATTTTAAAAATCCCCAACCAGTAAATCAAAGATTCCATAACCATATGAACTTTGCTGAGAGCAGCAAAAAAAAATACATTTACCAAGCTTTCTAGCAGCAGCCTGCAATGTTAGGCTGCACTATACCATATCTTTATCATTATTTGGTTACCCTAACACAATGCTGATTTTGAATTAAAGGGGGAAAAAAGAACATGCAAGACCAAGAAAGGCAAATATCAATTATTTTAAATCATTTAAAAATATAATCCATTTTAAAATTTAATTTTTTGGGTTAAAAAAAAGACATTCCTATTAGAATGGCTAAAACAAAAAGAAACTGCTAATACCAAATGCGAATAAGGACACAGAGCAAATGGAACTCTCATACACTCGTGATGGGTTTGTTAAAATGGCAAACCACTTTAGAAAACAGTTTGGCCATTTCTTATAAAGTTAAAACACACACTTACTCTAAGATCCAGCAATATACTCCTGGGTATCTACCCAGAGAAATGACAACTTTTGCTCAAACAAAAATCTGTACATAAATGTTTACAGTGGTTTACAATAGCCCAAACCTGGAAACAACATTCACCTTTAACTAGTGAATGGATAAACAAACCATGGAATATGCCTATTAAAATGTGGTATCATTTCACACCTACCAGATAATGCAGGAATAAAAGAGTTTAATAATACCAAGTGTTGGAAAGGCTGTGGATAAACAGGAATTTTCCCACTGTTGCCAGAAACGTAAATTGGTTCAAATACTTGGGAGAACAATTTGGTAACATCCAGCAGGTTGAAGATGTGTGTGCCCTATGATTCAGCAATGCCACTTCTCAGCATACTCCACCCCATTTTAACAGTATACAACCAACACATCAACAGGAGAATATAAAAATAAGTTCTGGTATGTTTAAACAGTGGAATAAAACAGAGCAGTTAAAACAAGTGAACTCTAGCCACTTGGATCAACATGGCTTGAAAACATACCTGAATGAGCAAGTAGGCTGCAGAACTCATACCACATGAGATCTTTTATTATGGGTTTTAAATCAGTCAATATTGTATGTTGACTTATGGATATGGAAACATATAATACAAAAGTAAAACTGTGGACTGCAAAGTTACCTCTAGGAGAGAGAGAGAAGATGATATTAGCAAAGGATACAAAAAGGATATTTAAAATGTTTTATTTTCTTATTTAAAAAAAAAAACCCTAAAGCAAAGACAATGTGGTTAGACTTATTAGATCTGGGTATCTGACATATGAGGGTTCATTCTTTCAATTTCTTTATATTTGAAATTTCCCAATTAAAAACAAAATTCTAACAAAGAAACTCCAGAAGTTTCACACAAAACACATGCAAAACACATGCAAAAACTGGTAAAAGCAGTTGCCTCCAGAGAGGGAAACTGGGAGCAGACAGAAGGGAGACTTACTTTCCATATCTGTCTTCATGTACTTTCTGAATTTTTTTCCATGTATATCCACTACCTTTTTTATTTTAAATTACAAATAAATCTGATGTACTCTTCACCTCAAATCTGACCCCTCTCCAAGGGGGGAAAAAAAACTAAAGTATTTTTATTTTGGATAAAGAAAGGCTACTAATGGAGATTCCAGCCCAGACTGTGCCACAAATGAGCTCTGTCACCTTGGGAGGTGATTTAATCCACCCCTCTCCAAGGGCTGTGTCACTTCTAAAATCCTATTTTCTGCGAAAACACAAACATCTCTCCATAAATTGAAGATCTGAAATTCTAAGTATACCAATAAGGAGCAATAAGCAGTTCTCCTGTAATCCTGGGTGGAAAACTTTCAGAATCTGTAACAACAGGTCCACACAGACTGTCTGTAGTGATTGCCTCATGTCCTCTGTGGAATAAAGTGGGTAGAGATGTATAGAGATAGTCACTATTACTCAACACTCAATGAGACAGGAAGTTGAGGGAGCACTTATCTGATGACTTATTTTCTTAATGAACTAAAAAGTGGAGGTCATGGTGGAGAAGAAGGAGGCCAAGGATGAGATATGGGAAAGGAATGAGTAAAATTACTGACAAACGAAAAAAAAAAGTCAAGGATCTAGCTGAGCCCAAAACTTATAAATACGTAAAGGAGAAAGTCACCTTGTTATCCAATTTCTCTCCAGCAGAGTGCAACTAACAAAAAAAAGATAGAAAAATTAAACAAGTAGGACTGTGCCACTGACGAAAGTTGGCAAGTTATGGGGCCAATTCAGAGAATGAGAAAACCAAGGTGTTGGTGAGATGACAGTAACGAGACTCCCTGAAGTCCACAGCAGGTAAGAAGGGTTGGGAAGGCAAGAGGAAGCCAGAGAACACCGAAGTGCCCAAGGAACAAGGACTGCTGGAGGAGAATAAATGAGAGCTAGGAAGGACAGGATGTGTGCAGAGGGGAGATTCTCCAAGCTCAAGGTTCCCAAAGTATCATCTGGGAGATAACAAGGCCCAAGAAAGCTGAAGTGAACTGGATGTAAAACTCCCTGGAAAAGATAATGTAAAGGGAGAGTGAGGTTTGAAGGCTGGATAAGCCAACAACTTAGAGACGATGTTAGAAGACACAGTGGAAAGAAACATAGCAAGCCAGGAGCCAACATCCAAGGCACATAAATGGCCAAGAAGTTGGTAGATGATGGCACAAAGTAAAGAGAGGATGGTATCACAGACTGATGTGAACTTCAAAACTGATAGGCATCAAGGCTGGAGAACACAGCCTGCTATTCTCACTACCTGGAATGCTATAACATCTGGAGAATTCCTATTCATACTTCAGATCTCTGTTTAAATGATCAATTCCTCAGCAAATTCCTTCCAGACCCCTCAAAATCCAAGTCAAACTGTTCACCTTCCTTCACTGTTCCCTCCAAAGCAATGACGCAATTCATGCCAAGTATCCTTCTTTATCCAAATTTATGCTCTTTTTGAGTTCATGCAGTGAGGAATCCACATTTTCCTGAATCTATCTGGTTCCTAAGTTTGGACTAGCAAAATAAAAGATTTCAGAAGGGTATACCCCAAAATTTATCCAGAGCCACCAGGTCAGGAAGGCAGGTTCTCTGATGAATTGGATTTAGGACACCTTAGCCACACACACTTAAAAGCAGTCCACTTGGCTGTAAGAATTCCTAACACATCAAGATTCCTTTTTAATTTTAATGTGATTCTCACTATATTGCTGATGGGAATATAATCATGTGTAAGCTTTCTTCTGAAAAATGTGAGAAATCCAAAAGATCATAAATAAAATGTATTACTTATAATTCACTCAGCAAATCATAAAATTACTAAATAATTTTTAACGTCCCTTAAGCAGGAAAGCACTTTGGATATACTGCTAGTGGGAGTAATTACTGGCTTTAACATTTCTAGATGGCCATTTAACAACATTAATCAAAAGCTCTAAAAATACACCTAACCTTTGACCCAACAATCCTATTCTTAAAGAATTTATCATAACAAAATAATTAAAATAGGCTAAAATTTTTCAAAGTGAGAATGTTCACTAAATAGTGCTTAGAATAATCCAAAACTGGAAGGTAAATTATTAATGTCTAAAAATAGAAAACTGGTTGGTTAAATCGTGGGTTAATTCTTATAATATTATGGGGATTAAAAAATTGGTAATAACATTTCACTGACATGGAAATGTGTTGACTGTGTCACTGAGTAGAGGAAAAGGCAGGTTACAAAACATACATGACAATCCTATTAAAGTTGTAGCCACACACACTTAAGCACGCACACGCACGCACACACGCACGCGCGTGCACACACACACACGGAAAAACAGATTCTCCAGATGACAGGATTAAAACTGATTTTTTCCTCTTATTTTTCTAGAATGTATATGTATCACTTTCAAATTTTTTAAACCTTAAATCACTGCATAAGGTCAATACTGAAATAAATATGAAGGCAACACAAACTAGAAAAAAGAAGCTAAGGCACTCAAAACCAGTGCTGAAGAAACACACCCAACTGATGTAGTCAATGTGCTCGCTCCCCAAACAGCAGCTGACAGATGGGTCTCCCTGTAACGAAATGCCTAAGTTCCTCATTTCTGTGATTTGCTGAGAGCACCTGAGTAACTAAGGGAACCAAAGGTGTGGTTAAGAAGGTAGGCGTTCTTAATGTGCTGCAAACCTACCGGGTTCAGGGGTTCCTGATTTTCCTGTATTTCCTCATATCCTTTTATTCTCTGATTTCAACTCTTCCAAAGCCCATTTTTATCTAACAATAGTACTGTACTTCTTACTTAAGAAAAATTACATATATATATAAATTTTAAATGCTATGTTAAGAATTTTTTTTCTACTTCTCAAGCGAGGGAATAAATGGATTAACATCTAGAACTACTGCCTATCAATCGATCTAATTGTGAAATTGGTTCAGAAACAATTTTCAGGCAATGGGAAACCTCTCCATTTAACAGGAAAAAAATGAGAAAGGGGTGATAGAAACATCACTCAACTATGAGTATATTTTATTAGGCAGTCCTTAAATTGAAGTGTCTTACATTATGAAATACCCCAGAATCCAAAAGCTTACAACTTGACAACTCAGTAGATAAAGCAATGTGGTCTTGAGCTGTGCCATCCAATGTCACCAGCCCCATATGACTACTGAGCACTTGAAATGTGGTCAGTCCAACTGAGATAGGTAAAATACACACCAGACTTCAAAGAGTTACCATGAAAAAAAAAGTAAAATCTCATTAATTTTTATATTGATTACATGAATAATGTTTTTTATACATTAGGTTATAAAATGTATTACTAAAATAAATTTTACCTGTTTTTAACTTTATTCACCATAGCTACTAGAAAATTACATATGTGACTCCCACTGTAATTGTATTGGACAGCACCAGTCTAAGAAAATGGATATCAGGAAAAAAAAGTAAATGTTATTTCATAGTAGATAACCATGGTAATCAGACTCCATTCAAAAAGTGTGTTCTGACACCTTTTTACAAATACACATATACACAACAGAGGCATGGCCATGTATCTTAGTCCAAATATCAAAGCAAACCCTATATCATATCCTACGTAATCAACTTTGCAGCCTGCACTATGATGGAGGTGAACAAGTGCCATAACCTAATTTCTCACTCACAGCACTGGGAGGAGGGAGGGAGTCAGATGTGAAAAAGGCCAAAGCAGAAATCCACGTGGTAACAAGCACAAGCTGAAAGGCCAAAAGGGGAGTCAGAGGCTCTTTTTGAGAAGCTCAGAACCAGCATAAGAAATCTAAATGAAACACAGGGTCCATCCAAGGGTAAACACTACTCAAATCCAAAAGGGCCTTATAATTACTAAATTGCAGGTTCTGGTTTTACATGGCAAACCTAAAACAAAATACCTGTATTTAAAACAAATTATCATCAGAGGGAATGGGACAAATTTATTGATGAGGTTTTTCCATACCAAACAGAAAGTCATCAAACAACTTAGACAATTTATAGACAGTTGGTCTTAATCCAACACTAACATGTTGATTTTAAAATATATCCAACTGAAAAGGCCAGAGTTGTTCTAATATGCTTCGAATCTCTTTATATAACCATTACAATCTTCCTTCCTTACCTTCTTATGCAAGCTCTGTAATCATCATCAGTGTTTATATAGTTTTGCAAAACTACTCAATTTCTCTGGTAAATATTTCTCTTGTTGCTACTGATCAAACTATAAACAACACAGCATTTTCATATAACATGTTTAGTAACGAGAAAGTAGGACACTGACGTCAACGGCATGAAGAATCTGTAAACCAAAAACACCAGAACTACCAGACACAGTGAGGCCTCTCAGAAATCAGCCTCCAATAAAATAGAAATTTCCCTTCCCTGCTCAGTTTTTGATCCAGTTTATATCTAAGTCCCTCCATATCTGTGGCAGTTCAATCAACTTCTAAAATGAGCCTGAATCAGCACCCAGTCTGTAGGCTCCATGTATTGGGCAGAGCTGTTGCTCTCAGCTATGAACGCCCAGGCAGTGAACTCTCACCTGTATGCTCTTTTTTTTTTGTTTAATATTTATTTATTTGGCTGAGCAGGGTCTTAGTAGCAGCACACAGGATCTTTGTTGTCATGTGTGGCCTCTTCGTTGTCGCGTGTGGGCTCTTTTAGTTGCGGCATACGGGTTCTTGTTGCAGCATAAGGGATCTAGTTCCCTGACCACGGATCAAACTCAGGCCCCCTGCACTGGGAGCGTGGAGTCTTATCCACTGGACCACCAGGGAAGTGCCTATATGCTCCTGTTAACAATGATGAAAGGTACTATCAAGGCTTCTCTTTTTCCCAGTTTAGTAAGAGGTCAATATTTTAGCATCTGTACTGACAGTCTCAAAGAAAATGGAATAAACCAACTGTTTGGCTAGCTTCCTGAACTGCCACAACTGTCTAAGCACTGAAATGGAAATGGGAGTACATGTGAAGCAATATACCTAGACAGACTGGAACAACTAGTGAACTAAAGAAACACTGCCTAATTATCAAACAGTGCATGAGAGCTCAGAAAAGCAGGAATTCAACAGGGCTTGAAACTGTCAGAAATGACTTTTGGGAACTGGGACTTGGCACCAGCCTTGAAAGATGGAGAGTCCTGAGCAGGAGGCCACCATGGGGTCAGTCCAGAGGTAGGCATGAAAACAGGCTAACCAGGGCACACTAGATGGAGGAAGAAAACGCCTCACAGGATCTTCGGAGTCTCCAAAGTCCAATGTGAATGCAACACAGCTTTATGACACATGAGCTTCTGGACAGATGATAAGAGTTAGCAAGAGTCCACCGCTGGATACTCAAGATAAGAGATCAAGAAGCTACTGCGTTAATCCAACTATACGGATCTTGGCAAGTGGGACGATGGAAACAACAAGGGATGGATAGTGGGAGTGACTTCTAAAAAAAAGAAAAATCTAAGACTTGGTGTCAAAGATGACCTCTGGGAGAACAAGAATGTTCCCCCTTCAGAAATAAGTAAATGGATTTGACAGGCAAGTAATGAATGAAGTTTGGACGTGTTGAATTTGAGCTGGTGGTGGCATGTACATCTGACAAGTGTCCAACAAAGACCACCAGAAATTGAGAGCAGCTCTATGAAAGAACAGAGCAGAGAAAGAGATTTGTGAATTGAAATAGAAAAATGGTAACTGAAACTCTGGGATTGGGAGACCATTTATTTTGCAGATATCCCCAAACACAGCTGCCTTCCCCTCACCTCCCTTATCTTTAGCAATTATTACTTTTAAGAATGCAAAACATATAATTTAATGATGATGGCTTAAGGAAAAAAAACTACACACAGAAAACAAAAGGAATGAAAGAAATACACAAAAATATTCACAGTGTTGTCATTAAGTAGAGGATTCAAGGATATTTTCTTCTTCCTAATTTTTGTAATTTCCCAAGTTTTATTTATTTTTTAAAGTAGCAAGCATAGCTTCTCTTAGAAAATAAAAAATATGTTTTAAAAAGGCATGATTCCCTCTAAGCATTTTTGAAGGTTCTTATAACTGTACACCTAGTGAATTTATTTCACTGTATGTAAATTAAAATTAAATAGACAAAAATACCATTGATGTAGTGTTTGACATTCACCATACTGAATAAATTTCGTCTTGACAAGACAAAATGAGAGAATGTTTATCAGTAGGAATATAAATTCTTGCAGCTTCTCAATCTTCAATTTGCCAGTATCTATCAAAATTTTAAAAACTGGAAAATCTTATCACTGTGCCCAACAATTTTATGGCTAGAAATTTACTTATGGGTAGTCTCTCCAAAGTATGTACAAGAAATTTCACTACATTATTATTTATAATAGCAAAAATTTTTAAATAACCAAAACGCCCATCAAGCTTTAGGATGAGGGAGATGGTAGAAGGAAAGGAGAGAAAAAAAGTAATGTTCCTTAGTAATGTATTTGTGCTTAGTCTCACTACTTAAATTGCTGAATACCTGAATAAGAGCGAGGGAACAGGTCTTCAATTTCTTTACCCCCAGGCTTCACACCTGTGACCCTGACCAAGAACCCCAACAGCAACAGGCACTCAAATGTTAGTGGATTAAAAAAAAGTCAAAAGCATGTAAATGAAAATGAAAATATTTACCTCCTACCTTGTAATTAGTATAAGTGGCAAGACCGTGCCTGTTTGTTTTCTAGTTTAAGCTACTTATGTGGAATTTGGCCTTTATTAAAGAAGTATTACCTTATCATTAGCATTAACCTAATAATTATTCCCAGGATTGCATTTAGACCTTTGCTGACATGTGCAAAGGGCAAAGTCAAGCACAAAAGGACCGTCAGTACAACTCTCACAAAATGCAGAACAAGAAAGATCGTGTTTCAGATGCAGACCTGTCCTTATGCTTTCCATTACAAGCTGCTGAGCTACATTTCCTTGTGCTGCCAAAGCCCAAGCTCAAAACAGCATGTGGAGTCCCGGTTAGTGGAGTTAAGACCTAGCCAGAGAAAAACAAATGGTAAATCAAAATAAAAAGTAATAATAAGCCTGGCAGGAGGTTTATGCAGTCTACTTTTCAATGGGCCATGCTCAATCCTAGAACTCGCTCTATTACTTCTTCCCTCTAAAGGAATATCTACAAGGCCCTAATGCATCCCTAGGTAGGATTACAAATTTTTCAGTCCCTTAAAAATTAACTCTCCATTTGCACAAAATATTTTGAAAGACAGTATTTTAGAGCACCAGAAGAAGTAAATTTTGTTACCCAGTGGGCTTTCTTGATAATTGTTTTAACTCCATATTCCCTAGCACAGGGCCTCAAATTTTAAAAACTTTTAAAAGATTTTAGTTCTCACTATGTGCCAGGCATTGTACTATATATCCTATGTGTGAAATTCCATCTTCACAACAACCCTTGGGAAAAACTGGGCCCACACTTTATAAGTAAGAAAACCCAGAAGGGGTGAGGCCTCCTGGTCAAGGTCCTGGAGCTTATAGGAGACGTGACAAGACAGGGGACAGAGCCCATCAGGACTGTGACAGCAGAACCCTCACCTTTCATTATGACTCTACATTGCCTTCAATGCCACCACTAGAATAAACTGCAGGTACTGTATTTGTGGGAAAACAGAAGACTTAATTACTCAAAAATCACTTTCTTTTAAAGCCTCTTAAAAATGTATCAATACATTGGGGGGCGGGGTATGCTTCCAAAAAAGCTGGGTCACGTTCTGTTTTTTTAAGCTTGGTAGACAGATATTCATCTTACTGTTTATTAAATGAACGTGTTTTATACATGCTTGTACCTATGCATGCATTTCACAATAAAAACCCAGAGCCTGACTCAGGCAGCGTCTCTGGAATAGTCAATGCAACACCAGTTATGAGCCTGACCCTCCATTATAAAGAAAAACGTATGAGATGACTATAGTTTAGCCAGACACCAACAAGTTCTTCACTGGAAAATATTTAGGCTGTGAATCTTTCAACTTCACTGTTTGTTCTAGGGCAACTTAGCATTGCCACTCACAGATGACTCTAGGTAAATAAGCACACAAATGCCATCAGAGTTATACCCGTTCCAGGCTTCAACGAGTGTCCAGTGATCCTGTATTTTTTTTTTTAATTTCAGAAACTAAACATTGGTCTTTTGCTGTTTGGGACAAAAAATACTAGTCTTTTTAAATGATTAGAATATGAATAGAGAAATTATGGTTTTTTCCTGCCAAAAAAAAACGGGGGGGTAATTTACTTCCCAAAATAAAATCTTCATAACCATAAATCAATTTTAAGTTATGTTTATTAAAAATTTACAGAGTCAAAAGGGAGGTATCCATCAGTGAAGATTAGTCAAGAAGAGGAATAGTGGGAAGAACATGGAAAAAAGTAACAAGAAAAGCGTTAAAAGAATATCTTTTTTTAGTGAAACAAATTATATACTTTGTACTTTGAAAAATGCAAGTTGCACAACATGTATAGTATAATCTGACTTTTATTAAAAGTATAATTACATAGAACATACTTGTGGACACAGGAATGGGTTGGGATGGCTAAACATCAAGCTGCCTTGAGTGTAGGGGGCATAAGAGTCTGTATGACTTTCAAAATTTGCTTTATCCAATTCTGACAAGTTAGAATTATTTTCCAACATGCATATGCTTCTTTTATAAATCATTTAAAAAGCTAAAAAATATTGTTTTAAAAAAAGGTTCCATGATGGCAAAGTTGCAATTAACAAAATATCATTTAGACAAATCACAGAAAAATTCTGAAAGTGAAAGTACTATGACTCTATGAATACTTATTTTTGGAAAGTATTTTTTTAAGCTGATTGGTAAGATGAGTGTTTGGAAGAACTCACTTTCTACGCTACTGAACAACTATCAGAGACCAAAACACAGAATTGGGTCAGAGGTTCTATCAGTAATATTGGGGAAATGCAAACATATTTTTAAGAAAGGAATCTTGAGAAAGGAATTAAGCAGGAGGAGCCACTCAACAAAAACAAGACTGAGTTATCAAGTGAGCATCCTTGAACTTCTGTCAAGTGGCCCTGTAACACCCCTCCCCTTCGTAGGCTCCACTGTACTCTAGAAACATGAAAACCTGCCCTTTGCACACAAGGCTACCCAGCTGACATCATAGCCCAGGCCCTTGAGAGCATTTCAGAGGAGACGTCACGTGGAGGGAGAACAATGACGTGCCACCCGACTTTCCCCCAACAAAGGCCACTCCCCACTCACAGGAAACTGTTCACAGTGCTTCTCTTCTTCTTTTTTTTTTTAAATAAGTTAATTAATTAATTTATTTTTTGGCTGCATTGGGTCTTCGTTGCTGCAAGTGGCCTTTCTCTAGTTGCGGTGAGCGGGGGCTACTCTTCGTTGCGGTGCGCGGGCTTCTCATTGCGGTGGCTTCTTTTGTTGCAGAGCACGGGCTCTAGGCACATGGGCTTCAGTAGCTGTGGAACGTGGGCTCAGTAGTTGTGGCTCACAGGCTCTAGAGCGCAGGTTCAGTAGTTGTGGCGCACAGGCTTAGCTGCTCCACGGCATGTGGGATCTTCCCAGACCAGGGCTCGAACCCGTGTCCCCTGCATTGGCAGGCAGATTCTTAACCACTGAGCCACCAGGGAAGTCCTCTCTTGTTTCTTAATTAGGGTGTGCAAAAGTGCTACATGCTGGGGTTGCCAGACTTTGATTTCCTAGAGGAAAAAAAAGTCACCAAAAAAATGTGGTAGGAATAATACAGAATTGTCATTTTTGCATTTTACCATTTCCTTAAAAAGGGATGTTAACACTTCAGAAGCAGGAAAGAGAGAACCCCAGGGCCAATACCATTCACAAGTCAGAAACTATGAGCAGCCAAATCATTATATCAATTCAGTAGATGCCAAACAGGCTGACAAAACACCTACTCCTGATTTAACAAACAAAAACAAAACCTCTTCAATTAAAATTATAACGATACTTGCTGAATATAACAAAAAATATCTTCTGAAAACAAGGGCAAACACAAAAATACTATATACTCTTCATTTAGTTTGTATATTTTAAAGGACTTATAAAAGAAGCACATGTGTATGTACCTGAAAATCTAGATGAAATGAGCAATTTTTTTAGGAAAACTGTTTTTTGAAATCCTGAATAAGTAACAATAAACAAATAGAGAAAAGTACGAAAGCAAAGAATTATTCACAAGAAAGGTGCCAGGGACTTCCCTGGTGGCGCAGTGGTTGGGAATCCACCTGTCAATTTAGGGGACACGGGTTCAAGCCCTGGTCCAAGAAGATCCGGAGCAACTAAGACCGTGTGCCACAACTACTGGGCCTGCACTCTAGAGCCCGCGTGCCACAACTACTGAGCCCGCGTGCCTAAAGCCTGTGCTCGGCAACAAAAAGAAGCCACCGCAATGAGAAGCCCACACACCACTACAAAGAGTAGCCCCCGCTTGCCGCAACTAGAGAAAGCCCGCACACAGCAATGAAGACCCAACGCAGCCGATAAATAAATAAATAAATTTATTTTAAAAAAGAATAAAGAAAGGTGCCAGACTCAGACAAATTCACAGGCCAGTTATTTCCTAATCTTCCTGGTAAGAAATGGGAAATTGGTAACCTTCCCAATTTCTTCTGGAAAAACTGACAAGCTAACAAAGAAAGCACAAGAGAAGAAAACTGTATGTTAACCTCACTTGCCATTCCTAGATTTTTTTTTTAACTTTTGCAAATATGACATGCAAAGAATGACATCTGGTTTTAATCCTGATTTCTTTGATCCATATGTCTACAGTTCTCTTATGAACTGTAAGTGACTTTTGCCCATTTTTTTCAATAGGTTTGTTTTTTTTCTTGTTCATCTGTAAGAGCTCCTTATAAATTAAGCACATTAACTCTTTGTTGGGTTGCAAAACTATCCCCAGAAAGAGCAAAAGACTGCTTTTTCCATTTTGTTTGTACCACCTGAAATGAAGGATTTTTTAAATTAATTTCTCTTAAGTCAAATCTAGTATCTTTTTGCAATTTCTTCTATCACTTTCATGCTTAGAAAGTCCCTCTCCATTCCAAGATCAGAGAAACAGTCACCATTATTTTCAGCCAGATGTTTTTGCTCAAAATCATTTTAATATATGTAACATCCATCTCTAAAAAATGCATATTTAATAAAATCACTGTTCAAGAAAATAACTAGATGAGTATAATTATATTAACTTTAGTTGTAGAACAAGTCTAAGTAAATTATGACAGTAAAGTACTTTATGATAAAATACTACAAAGCCATTCTATAGTACACTATCTGATGACATGGGGAAATAGTCATGAACTGCTACTAAGTGGGGGGAAAAAAGGCAGAATACCATTTTTATATAAAAACTACACTTATTTGAAAAGCCAGGCAGTATAGACACTTACCTAAACATTAACAGTGATCCTCCCTGGGTGTCAGATTCCAAGTGGTGTCATTTCTTTGTGTTTTTTTGTTTTATACATTACTTATGAATTTGTATTATATTTGTGATTAGAAAAAAAGTTTAAAATTCATAAATACATATGCAAAAAGAGTCACTAAAAATTTTTGCCCACATGCTTAAGTTGCAACTGTCTTTCAAAAAAAATAAGATGCCTTTCCTTCACTTATTTAATCCCATATTACAAATGGGATAATAAAAACTTAGTTCAAGAAAAATGGGGGTCTTGCCAATCTACCTAATTACCTAAATCAGGCAGTAATGCCTGATTTATATTCTTGGCAAAATGACCAAGTTAATATCACAAGCCAATGGCAAAGATCAGTGGTGATAGTAACTCAAACTCAGCTAACACAAATGGTTCCATTTTCCCTAGTAGACTGTGCCTCAGTGTATGAATGAGCACTGCCCAGCTCAATCAAGCTGAAAAGCCTGTTTTATGTACACTAACCCAAAACCTCCTTGGATGCAACTAGAGATTATCATACTAAGTGAAGTAAGTCAGAAAGAGAAAGACAAATACCATATGATATCACTTACATGTGGAATCTAAAATATGGCACAAATGAACCTACCTACAAAACAGAAACAGACTCACAGACATAGAGATCAGACTTGCGGTTGTCAAGGGGGAGGGGAAGAGGGAAAGATTGGGAATTTGGGGTTGGTAGATGCAAACTATTACATTTAGAACGGATAATCAACAAGGTTCCCTGTATGGCACAGAGAACTATATCCAATCTCCTGGGATAAACCATAGTGGAAAATAATATATAAAAAAAGAATGTCTATATGTGTAAAACTGAGTTACTTTGCTATACAGCGGAGATTGGCACAACACTGTAAATCAACTATACCTCAATTAAAAAAAAAACTCTAAAACCTTTCCAAAATGTCTAGGAGTGATCACAATTAGATACTGACCAGATTAAAATACCGGGAGTCAAAATTTTGAACTCAAAACTAGTGAAGACCTGGAGATGGTCATGCCAGAGTCCCAGACAGGCTGCTTCTCCCAAACTGTGCCCCAGTGCCTGACCCAGCACTCTGCCCAAAGACGGTGCTCAACAAAGGAGGGTGGGAGAAGGAACACAAAGGGTTTAGAAATCCTGCAGCAGAGACTCACACCCAGTAGAGGCAGCAGGATAACCAGAACCCAGACCAGACTCATTTCTCCTGAGAAGCTATGGAGAGGAAAACAGTGTCAGGATGGCAGAGGGCTCTTAGTGCCTACTCCATGCCTCTGCTACACTAAGTTCCCGGCCCACAACCTCGAGGAGTTAGCCCTAAAATGTAGTTAGGATGAGTGTTTCTAGAGACCTGGAATACAAGGGGAAGCCCATTTTTTGAAAAAAGCCTAAAGGATATCATCAGAGTCACATAAGGCTATTATCAAAGTATGATGCAGAAGTCTCAAATTCTATTTTTTAATAGTACTGGAGCAAAAGTAAGGAATTAAGGCACAAGAGCTCCATCAACTCAAAATAGACACATGTGCCCAAAGGGTCAAGCACTAAACACCAAAAGTACCGAAATTTAAAACTTGAGTGGAAAGTTTATAAATGACACCTAGCCTCACTTTCTGGCTGCTTAGAATAAGAGCACCCAACTTTCAGACCATACCACTTAAAGTTCCCATTTACTGGGACCAAGATGTTGAAAACTCTTCAAGTTCAAATTTTATTTTTTAATTCAGCTGATTATCCCAAGCATATTTTAACAGACAAGCAAACTTGAAATCTAAAAAATATTTTAAACAAAATCATGTTCTGATTATTCATCTTTAAGAAAAATATTTCCTTTGAAAAAAGATTAGATTTTTATTTTGAAAACTAAACCCCAAGAAAAATGAACTACAAATAAAAAATGTATGTCTTGAATACATCATAAAATAAAATTATAAGGCAAAATGGGCAAAATATCTGTAACATTTTTTAAAGTCTAATATCCTGGATATAAAAAGAACTGCTGGGCTTCCCTGGTGGTGCAGTGGTTAAGAATCCGCCTGCCAATGCAGGGGACACGGGTTGGAGCCCTGGTCCAGGAAGATCCCACATGCCGCGGAGCAACTAAGCTCGTGTGCCACAGCTACTGAGCCTGCACTCTAGAGCTCATGAGCCACAACGACTAAGCCCACGAGCCACAACTACTGAAGTCCATGTGCCTAGAGCCCGTGCTCCGCAACAAGAGAAGCCACCGCAATGAGAAGCCTGCACACCGCAACAAAGAGTAGCCCCCACTCGCTGCAACTAGAGAACGCCCGCACGCAGCAACGAAGACCCAACACAGCCAAAAATAAAGTAAATAAATTTTTTAAAAAAAGAGAACTGCTATAAATCACCAGGAAAAAGATGAACACAAGACTAGAAAAATTGGTGAAAGAAATGAGTAAGCCAAACAAAATACAAATGGCAAAAAAAAACTCATTAAGAAGTGTTCAAACTCACTAGTTATCAAAGAAAAGCAAAAGAAACATGGTTCTATCCTTCACCCAAATTGTTTAAAAAAATTTTTTTAAGTTTAAATAATAACAGTAATTCCCTAACCTGGATGCAGAAGTATCTGGCATATATGTTACATATGTATCAAAGCCTTAAAAATGCAAATGATATCCCCTCCAAAAATGTAGTCTGAAGAAAAAAAAATCAGAAAGATGCATATAGATTTCTGTACAAGGCTGTTCACCACTGTATTATGTTCACCACAGCAAAAAAAAAAAAAAGAAAAAAAAAGGCCCTGTATGATCTCTATTTTGAAACACACACAAATAAACATACATGTATGCATGTATATATACACACATTTTACTTTCAAATAAATCAGAAAAAAAAGGATCATCAGAAAGTTTAATTTAAAACTCGAAGTTTCAAAGGACACCAGCAAGAAAGTAAACACAACACATAAAATGGTAAAAGTTATTTGTAAAGTATATATCAGATAAGGGACTCATATGTCAAATATATTAAGAAACCTTACAACTCAACAATAAAAAGACAATCCAATTTAAAAATGGGCAAAGGATTTGATAGACATTTCTCTAAAGAAGACATACAATGGGCCAACAAGCACATGAAAAGATGCTCCACACCATTAGGAAAATGCAAATAAAAACCACAAGACACACTTCACACCCACTGAGATGGCTATACTCAAAGACAGACAATAACGCATGTGGAGAAACTGGAACCATCATAAATTGCTGATGCACCCACTCTGCAAAAGTTTGGCAGTTCCTCAAAATTTTAAACACAGAATTACTATATAATCCAGTAATTCCACTCCTTGATATTTACCAAAGAAAATTAAAAACATGATCACACAAAAACATGTACATGAATGTATATGCATGTACACAGCAGCATTATTCATAATAGCTGAAATCTAGAAACATCCCAAATGTCCATCAACTCATTAATGGATAAACAAAATGTGGCACTGATTCTTGCAACAAGGTGGATGAACCATAAAAGCATTATGCTAAGTAAAAAGCCAATCACAAAAGACCACATATTGCATGATTCCATTTATATGAAATGTCCAGATAAGGCAAATTCACAGAAATAGAGTACAGATTAGTGGTTGCCAAGGCCTGGTAGGGGGAGGGAAGAAAGGGGAATGACTGCTAATAGGTATGGTTTCTCTTTGGGGTGAAAAAAAATGTTCTGAAATTAGATAGTGGTGATGGTTACACAAATCTAAAAACAACTGAAGCGTACCTTTCAAAGGGTAGACTTTATGGTGTGTGAATTATATCTCAATAATGCTTTTTTTTAAGGCTAGCCGGTCAAGTGCCCCTTCCCTGTCATTCCCACAGAACCTCATATGGTTCCTTTACCATACAATAAAAAGGTTATTTATTCGTAGTAACTCAAAGGCCTTACTTCTGAGCCTTATATTTCATGACCAGATCACAAAATCGCTTTGGGTGACACACTAATTTTTTTAGTTAGTGAAATAGAAATAGAAAATATCAGAATACACAGCATATAATGTTTTTGTGACACTTGTTTTTGAGATACACACACACAGACACACAGACATATATATGTTGATGAAAAATGAGTCAGTCAAAACAAAGTCTAGAAAATATATTGTAGAAGTTGACTGACACCTATTCAAGAAACAAAACAAAGGACTTCCTTAGCGGTCCAGCGGTTAAGACTGCGCTTCAAATGAAGGCGGGCTCAGGTTCGATGCCTGGTCGGCGAACAAGGATCCCACAAGCCGCTTGGTGTGCCGACCCCCCCCCAAAAAAAAGAAACAAAACAATAAGTACAAGATCTCAGAGTCAAAAACAAATTGAAAGAAAATTGAAACCACTTTGGAGCATCACCCTAGGCAATGAACTAAACATTAGAAAAAGTGAACTGGGGACTTCCCTGGTGGCACAATGGTTAAGAATCCACCTGCCAATGCAGGGGACACGGGTTCAAGGCCTTGTCCGGGAAGATCCCACATGCTGCGAAGCAACTAAGCCCGTGAGCCACAACTACTGAGCCTGCACTCTAGAGCCCAAGAGCCACAACTACCAAGCCCACGTGCCATAACTACTGAAGCCCATGCACTTAGAGCCCAGGCTCCGCAACAAGAGAAGCCACCACAATGAGAAGCCCACGCCCCACAACAAAGAGTAGCCCCCGCTCTCCACAACTAGAGAAAGCCTGCGCGCAGCAGCAAAGACCTAACGCAGCCAAAATATAAATTAATTTAAAAAAGAAAAAGTGAATTGGACCCCATGTCTGTTTTTATTGATCTAGTGAAGTAATAAAAGATTCCCTACCCCATTTACCTCCCAGGACTTCTGCGTGGGTTCAGAGGAGCCTCCTGCTCCTAGGATGTTCAGGATCCCTGCCGGAAATGCAGGGCCCCAACTTACACTGGGTGTCAAAAAGCAGGTACAAAAAGGAGAACAGAAAAGGGAAAAATCGATATTGCTAGTATACTGTTTATCTTCACAGGGATGAAAAAATAATGAGAAACAAGAACCCACAAAACTTCTCTGAGGGAGAGAACATTTCCAAAGACTGAGGGTCAGAATCCCTGACACAAAAGATGCAAACAGCACAGAATATCTGAACCTGAAGGAAAGATATAACTTGTATAATTCCTTCCAGCAAGAAATTTGAGGTCATCCTTAAATCAGCATGGAAACTGAATTTGGAGAATTACCACAAAAACAGGAACAGACTCTACAAAGAATTTTTTTTATGGTACATAAAATTCCAGGGTCAATGTCAAGGTGACAAACTTTGTTCATTCAAAACACTATGTATATTGTAATTTAGTGAAAAAGACATTGAAAATAGGACACTTTACTATCATTAAAGATTATATACAATAATGCATTCCAATAAATATTGAAAATAAGAAGGACCACTACCACATTTAAACCTGTTCTGTAAGTACTCTGCAGTTTATATTAAGAAAAAGAGGTATTTAAGAAGAAAAAAAAACAACAAATGATGGTTTGCAGCTATTATGACTGCCTATCTAAGAAACTAAAGAGAATCAACTGAAAAGTAAGAATAACAGAGTTTGGTTAGGTAGTACACCAGCACCAGCTATTTCATTTTCCTTGTTGACACACAAAATGACTTTGTTTCCCAGCTCCTTTGCACCTAGGATAGGGCTAAGAGACTGTGGAAGAAAATACTACTAACTCCAAGCTTGACCCATAAAAAAAATCGTCCATACACAAAATTTGCCAAAGTCTGGCAAACTTAGAGGCCAGAGTTTGAAGTCAATTGTGTTATAAGATGGAAGGAGTCTAAATCCCCAACTCACCAGTTAGGGGAGAACCTGTGAGCAAGAAATAACTTTTTATTTTGTTAAGTGTACAGATTTTGGCTAGCATTAACTAAGCTGAACAACATTAGAGGTCAGTTAGAAGAGATATAGACTGCATGCAGTATACTTGTTTTATACCAATTAGGAAACAGTATATATGTAAGGGAGAAGGAGAAAAATCACCTTATTCTAAATAGCAAGCATTTTAAAATAAAGAGCAATCAGTAAGTGATCTGTAGACCATACATTAGGAAGAATCTAAAAAATGAGACCTATTAAAGATCTGTATGAATCAAAAGATTTGTTTATGGACAGAACAATTCAATATTATAAAGATGAGAAGTCTCCCCAAATTAACATACATTCAATGAAACTGCCCATTAAAAGTTATTTTGAAACCCTAAACTGAAACATACTGGGAAAAAAATTGAGCATAGGCACTATTACATAGTAAAGCCTACTATAAAGTGATTATTATGATGAAAATAGCAAGGTCATGGCTAAGGAATACACAGATAAATGGAATAACACATTAAGTCCCATGACAGATATAAGGATTCAGCATATTATTATGGTTAATAAGTTAATAAGAATGAATTAATGAATAAATGGTGTTGGAATTAATGTAGAGAAAAAAATCCTTACTTCATGCCATACTCTAACACAAATACTAATTATAGCTGAATATTAAAAAAAGAACTAAGAGAAAATATACATGCATATTTATAAAATCTTGGGCTAGAGAAGGCATGGGAAAGATAAACTGACAGATTTGAATTCAAAGCATAGAGCATATATTCGCAACTTATGACCAAAAAATGCAAATATTTTTAAATTTATTTTTTATTGAGGTATAGTTGATTTACAATGTTGTGTTAATTTCTGCTGTACAGCAAAGTGACTCAGTTATACACATATACACATTCTTTATATTCTTTTCCATTATGGTTTATCCCAGGATATTGAATATAGTTCCCTGTGCTATACAGTAGAACCTTGTTCTTTATCCATTCTACATGTAATAGTTTGCATTTACTAACCCCAAACTCCCACTCCATTCCTCCTCTACCCCCTCCTCCCCCGTTGGCAACCATAAGTCTGTTCTCTATGTCTATGAGACTGTTTCTGTCTCATAGATAAGTTCATTTGCGCCATATTTTAGATTCCACATATAAGTGATATCATATGATATTTGTCTTTCTCTTTCTGACTTACTTCACTTAGCATGATAATCTCTAGGTGCATCCATGTTGATGCAAATGGCATTATTTTGCTCTTTTTTATGGCTGAGTAGTATTCCATTATATATATATGTACCACATCTTCTTTATCCATTCATCTGTCGATGGACATTTAGGTTGCTTCCATGTCTTTGCTACTGTGAACAGTGCTGCTATGAACATAGGAGTACATGTATCTTTCTTTTTAATTTTTAAAACTATTTACTTATTTGTTTATCCATGTTGGGTCTTAGTTGCAGCACACAGGATCTTCACTGCAGCATGTGGGGTCTTTTGTTGCAGTGCACGGGCTTCTTTCTAGTTGTGGCGCCGGGGCTCCAGAACATGCAGGCTCAGTAGTTGCAGCACACAGGCTCTCTAGTTGTGGCGCACAGGCTCTCTAGTTGTGGCATGTGGGCTCTCTAGTTGTGGCACATGGGCTCCAGAGCACGTGGGCTCAGTAGGTGCGGAGCACAGGCATAGCTGTGGAGTGCGGGCATAGCTGTCCCGCAGCAGATGGATCTTAGTTCCCTGACCAGGGATCGAACCCGTGTCCCCTGCATTGGAAGGCAGATTCTTAACCACTGGACAACCAGGGAAGTCCCTGTATCTTTTTGAATTATAGTTTTGTCAAGATATATGCCCAGGAGTGGGATTGCTGGATCGTATAGTAATTCTAGTTTTAGTTTTCTGAGGAACCTCCATACTGTATTCCATAGTGGCTGCACCAACTTACATTCCCACCAACAGTGTAGGAGGGTTCCCTTTTCTCCACACCCTCTCTAGCACTTTTTTAAAATGCAAATCTTAATAGCATATTTCTCAAACAAAGTGAAAGCAGGATCAAAGGTAACACGTCTAGCAGCATCAACTTTACTCAAAGATTAGGGAGGAAAAGTGTTTCATGTTAAACCAAGCACTGATGTTTCTGGAATAGAATATAAACTTTACATTAATTTTAGATAAAAAGACTTAAAAGTGTCATGATTTTTATACTCTCTAACACTTCAAAATATGCATATATTCCCCCATACCATACTTCTGTGGAATAATTTGTGAAGCAATGTCTTAATATAGAAAGAGCTCCTGAGGGACTTCCCTGGTGGTCCAGTGGGTAAGACTCCACACTCCCAATGCAAGAGGGGCTGGGGTTCGATCCCTGGTCAGGGAACTAGATCCTGCATGCATACAGCAACTAAGAGTTCGTGTGCCACAACTAAGGAATCTGCATGCCGCAACTAAGAGTCCACGTGCCTCAAGAGCTCATGCAGCCTAAATAAATAAATATTTTTTAAAAAAGAAAGAAAAAGGAAGAGCTCTTGATAATAAAATATGAACTCAAACTTTTTGTGTCTTTTGGCTGCACCACACGGCATGTGGGATCTTAGTTCCCCGACCAGGAATGGAACCCACGCCCCCTGTATTGGCAGTGTAAATTCTTAACCACTACACTGGCAGGGAAGTCCTGAACTCAAACTTTTCAGCACTGACCACATAAGTATTACTATGAAGCAGGGATAAGCAAACTTTCTACAAGAGCCAGATAGCAAATATTTTAGGCTTGCAGGTTATATGGTCTCTTGAATGGGCATGACTATGTCCCAGTGAAACCTGATTTACAAAAACAGGTGCTGGTGGTTCCCCAATCAGCAGCATCCTCATCATCTGGGAACTGGTTAGAAATGCAGACCAGGTCCCATCCCAGACCTTCTGAATGAGAAACTCTCAAGTTTAACATCTATCATGTTAGACAAGGAAGAGGTTGTACCCCCAACCAGGTGATATGTCTTCGGAGACAGCAAAGAATTTAAGCCAGCACTGCAGAGGGGACAAGAAAGCCATACCGAATTGGAGACTGAAATCCCAATACAGCTGAATTGTGAGAAACAGCGTTTCAAGCAGTGCTTCTCATCAGAAGCAGGGGAGAAGACCATCCACAGAGTCATTATACCAAGACCTCTGTAATGAAGCCTTGGTCCAGAATAGAAAAGTTAATGCAGGTTTAATTAACGCTGGGTCATGTATGTCTTCACTTGAACAAAGCGAAGCCACCTCAAAGGAAGCCTGTATAAAGGAAATGTGCATGTGTTGGGGTAGGGGGTTGTGGGAGGAGCCTGCAGGAATAAATGAGGGAAAGGAAGGAACAAAGGACCCAAGCTGGGGTGCAGAGAAGAAAACACTGAGCCTGTTATGAACAACAGGATGGATAAGAGGACGCAGGAGAAAGCGAGGACGATCTGTTCTCCTTCAGCCTCAGCATGTACCCTCCACACTGCCCCAGAGTTTCCTACAATGCACATCTTTACAAGTCACTCCCCTTCTGGGAATTTCTTAGTGGTCTTCCAGACAAAATTCAAGCCCCATAATATAGTATGAAAAGGACCTTTAAGCTCTGTACACCCTTTCCACCTACCTCAGCCTCAGCCTCCCTCCAACCATCCTGACACATTCAGCGCCTCTCACAAGCCTCTCCACTTTTACTCACGCCATTCCCACCTCCCCCTCCCCCACACCCACCCAATGGAGCATGGCAATCAGACCAGCCCTCGGTCAAATTCTGACTCAGCTACTATGACCTTGGGCAAGGAGCTGCCCACCACCAACTTCAGCATCCTCAGATGTAACATGGGAATAGTAATACCTATTACCATAGGGCTGTTGTGATTAAATGCCATTAGTAAACACAGGAAGTGCTAGGCACCCGTTGACCAACTGACACTAGTTTCCCTGCCCTCTTCTATGCCAACAGGAGCTAAGAAACACAGACCTTCAGGCAAGACTTGGGAATAGCATTCTATCATTGAGGGTCCCAAGGTTTACTGGCGCATTAAGAGCAGAATTCAAGACCCAAGAGTTAAGTTAGAAAAGTTTATCAAGCTCCAGTTCCTTCACTGATAAGATGCAGACCAGAACCATGTTGGCTGCCAGCTGTTGAAACCAACAATAGTGAACTCAAGTGTTCAGCACATAGCCAATAACCACTGGCACCATCATTATTGCACTGGCCCTATCACATGGGGCTCACTGTCTAGTCTTTCTTGGGTCCCCTCTACTGCTTAGAGAGGCTCCTGGAGAGAAGAGTTTTAAACTGCTCTTGAGTTCAACTTAGAAGATAGGAAGATTCAACTCAGTAAGAGTCACATGCACATAAATGAGAGAGAGGTGACCACCAGGCACTCATTGAGATGCCCCAGGGCAACTGACACAAGGCGACTTAAAGATCAGCTGCTTTGGGAAAAACTGTGGAAAGAACCCGTGAATCAAGAAGGCTTTCTGGACCACAGACCATAAAAAGCCATGATTTGTGGCAACCAGGCAACATGAGGCCCAGTGCAACCCTGACCCCCTCACTGAAGGAGGAAACTGAAGAACTCATCAAGGCTACAGAGAAACAATGATGAAGGAAGAACTGGGGTCAAGACCATGGCCAACAGGAAGAGGCTGAGAGCTGCACCCTTAAGTTGCTGAAAAGTTCACAGGCAGTGAGACTACTTGATTGAAGTCCTAAGTATGATTCTCCATGAGCCTATGCAGTATCCACTACTGTACCCATTACACTTGAATACTTAGATATTTCTGTATATAGTGTATATGCAAATCATGTCTACCACACTTTCTAAGATGTAGGGACTTGTCAGAGGCCATTTTTCATGAATCCGAATTTTTGCTTTTTGTGCTACCTTTAGATTTTAGGCCTGCATAACAACAACAACAACAAAAATATGAAGTAATGCAAGACATGGTTATGAAAAAACGAGTAGATGGAACTTTCCTTCATGGGGTAAGGAGGATCATAGAGGCCACCTAGACCTGAGGTGAGGGACTTACCCGCCTGAGCTCAGAGGAGAGAATTAAGACAAAGGACAATGAGAAGCTCCCAAGAAGAGTTACATTTCCATGGAAGAAGACCTCCCCCAAAACATCCACCCTCTCCTTACCACTGCATTTAGTTGCATCAGGCTGGCATCATGCGGCATGTGGCTCCTGGGGCAGCCACTTTCTTTCTAGGTGCTTAGGCCAGAAACCCTGCCGTTGCCCTGAACTCCCTCTCTCACCCCCCACAGATGGTCCATCAGCAATCTCCTCAGCCCCACCTGACAATCCGACACTTCTCACCACCACCTTACTGGCACCCACTTCCACTCAATCACCATCTTCAGCCCTGTACTCGCTGCCTGCCCTGCAGCCCTACCCTGCTCACCCTGACTTCATTCTATTCTCACACATCAACAACCAGCATGTCTCTATCCCTCCTCTATTCAAAACTCTCCAATGGCTCCTACCCCACCTCAAAGTAAAATCTACAGGCCTTCCTAGGTGCCACACAGCCTTAAATGATTCAACTCCCATTGTTATTCTCTTTCTCCTGCCTCAGGGCCTTTGCATCTGCAGTTTCCTCCGCGGGAATGTTCTTCCCCCAGATATCCATATGACTCACTTCCTTCACATCTTCACTCAAAGATGACTCAGAGCTTCCCGTTCTACATTTCCTACAATTTCAGCTCCCACGGCAACACTTAATACCCCCAATTCTGCCAGATTCTTCTTCAGAGCACAAAGTCTCATTGTCTGCCTCCACACTAGAGTGTGAGCTCTGTGTGGGGAAGAAATCTCTATGCAGCAACTGGAGCACCAAGATCGTTACCTGGCACACAGTCGGCAGTCAATACATGTACTAAATGTGGGGAGGCCTGTGAAAAGCATAAGTTGCAAGCAGACCTCAATTCTTAGAGAGACAACAATCTAGAACCGGTGACAAAACAACAGGCCAAAAATAGCAAAGCCAGGGAGAAAATGAAGAGAGTGCCACAAGGAGCACAAAGGACCAGTTTAAACCGCTTAGTAGTAGCTCACAGCTTAACCTGAAGCAGGAATGCTCCCCAGCAAAAGAAAGAAAGAAAGCCCAGACTCAGGCCCTCTGAGGAGAGAATAACTGGAAAAACAGCAGGGAATGAAAATGAATTAATGAGGTTACCTGGCACTGGGAACAGACTAGCATGTTGGGAGGTTTTTAGGCAAGGCCTGGAAACAGGTCAGGGAAGGACTGCAAAATGTTTAAGTTAGAATACCATGAGGGACTTCCCTGGTGGCGCAGTGGTTAAGAATCCGCCTGCTAATGCAGGGGACATGGGTTCAAGCCCTGGTCCAGGAAGATCCTACATGCCGCGGAGCAACTAAGCCTGTGAGCCACAACTACTGAGCCCACATGCCACAACTACTGAAGCCCGCGCACCTAGAGCCTGTGCTCCACAAGAGAAGCCACCCCAACGAGAAGCACGAGCACAGCGACAAAGAGTAGCCCCCGCTCGCCGCCCACACGCAGCAACTAAGACCCAACACAACCAAAAATAAATAAATAATACAACATAAGAGGATTAAATAAAGTTTTTAAAAAGCTTTCATTTACAAGTACAAAGCACTATGTAATTGCAAATTATGACTGCTGACTTTTAATTCCCTTAACCATAATGGGAAAAACCCTTAAGTCACCAGTGATGCCAGAAATGAGTACCCAAATGGATCCCCAGTTTGTCTCTGGAGACACTGAAGATGGTGGCAATAACCAACTCAGGATTTCCAGTATCCAACACACTAGACCTTAGGCTACTTGAAGGCAAAAGATTGGGTTTTAGTCAATAATATTTGGATTAACAGCACTTGTCACCAAATTAGCTGATGTACATCTAACTCATTTCTGCAATGCTATTATAAATCCACTAGCCTTTGCTACACAAACCAGATAGGCAGTGTTGCATGAAACCTAGCAAAACCCTATCCAATATTCTACACAGGTACTTTCATAAGCAGTTTTCAAACATCCTAACAGACATTAAAACTCGGCTTGGCTGTGCCACAGTCAGAAAACACAACTGCCACACAACCATCTTTGGGAGCGGGAGGGAACTACTACGAAAAGTTATTGAAATACCTAGTTTCTTTAAAAAAAAAAAAAAAAAAAAAAAATCACTCCTCACTCCAAGCAAAGAAACCAAAAGAGAAATGCCCTGGTATTCAAAGAAAGAAGCTGGTCACCATTTTGGCAACGATATAGTCTAGAAAGCAGATAGCTCATGTTCAGGCTGTCAGGTGAAACAGGTTGTCAGCTGGACACACCTACTCACCCCCTTTTAACTAACAGGTGTGTCATGAGGGCTTACACTGTGCACACCCACTGCTGGGCTTCTAGAAGGCAGGAGACCCAAAGCTATTAAATTTTGGATGAGTGAAAAGAGACCAGTAGTGACAGGTTCACAAGTGACCCTGACAGAGTCAACCATGACCCTGTACAGAATTCAGAATTTCTGAGCCAAAAGGCCCTTTTTATAAATCTCACCAGACTCACCTTCAGGGGTCAAGTGGGCCAAGTCATATGCAAAGGTGAAAAGGCAGGTCTAGACAACTTGGAAGGGCGAGGCCCCAGTCCAACAGCATTCAAATGCAAAAATATAAAAATTAAAATGTTCCAACCATCCGTGATTCTAACCTCTGGCTTCAGAGAGGAAGAAACTGGGTGAGGGAGATCACATGCCAATTAACGACAGCTCAAATCAGACTGTGCACGTCCTCACACTGCCCAGCCTTCTCTGCACACAGACGTCCAAATATCAGCAGGGACAGCATCTTCCCCCTCCTCTCTCCCATCACTGCACGACTAAAAGTAGTCAGCAACTGCTAATGCCTCAGACCCAGAAATCCCTTATAAGTGACTTTCTTCCACCCGCAGTTGCCTCACTTACCCTTTGGATTGACAATCAAGAATTTCCCATCAGTCATGCTTAAAACCCCCAGCCTGTAGGCCGAATCCCTATCAGCTGCCCATCAAAGGGACATCTAGAGTCATAGGAAGGAGAAATTTCTGCGCCCATAAACTAGTCACACTCGAAAATGACAATTTCTCTTTCCAGCAAGGTGGCAACAAGGGGGACGGCGACCCCCGGGGAACTGGCCAGACAGAAAGGCCCTGGGGTCGGAGCGAGAGCTCCTAAAATTACTCGGCGCAGCCACTGTAGGGGAGAAAAAAGGCAAAAATGTAAAAGGCACCCCCCTCCGCTGCCCCTCTTGATGGCCCTGCATTCCTGGGGGCACGGAGATGCCCGCGCGCACCGCCTGCGGACGGCCGACCGGAGAGCGACCCCAGGCCGCGCGGGCCGAGGGCCGGGGAGGAGGCGGCGGCGACCGGGTCCTGGGGGGGACCCCACTTGCCTCCCCGCGGCGCGGCCTGAGGGCCCGAGCGCACGGCGGCCCCGGCCGCAGGCAGGGTTGAGCGCCCGGGGACCCGGCGGGGCTGCGGGTCGCCGGGCATCCCGGGGCCCCGCGGTCAGGGTGGCCGGGGGACCCCGGAAACAGGCCAGGGTGTGGGGGCGCAGGCCGCGCCGCTGACAGCGCGCGGGGGCCGTGCCTGGCCGGCCTCGTGGGCGCGGCGGGCCCCTCGCGGCCAGGCCCGGCAGGTGCGGCCCCTGGGCCGGGCGGGGGGCGCGGCGGACCGGCTCTCACCTGGCTGCAGATCGCCGGGCTCCCGTCCTGCCGCCGCGCCTCGGCTCCGCAGTAACCGCCGCAGCCTACGGTCCCCGCAACAGCCGCCTGCAAAATGGCGCCGCGGAGGGGCGGGCCAGGGGCGGGGAGCCGCAGAGCCGCCCGCCCCCGCGCCGGCCCGGACCCACCTCCCTCTCCGCGCCCGACCCCCGCCCTCTGGCCTCCCCCGAGGGAGGGGCTCCCCCTCAGCGCCTGCCAAGCTAAGCGAGCCGCTTGGCCTCCCAGGCGCCCCCCCTCGTCGTCCTCTCCGCCCTCCAAGTTCATTTTATTTCCCGCCCCCCTGCGTGGAAAGCGCCCCCCTTCTCCTGCCTTCCAGTCACACCTGCTTCTGGGGACCCACCTGGAATACGGAGTGCTCGCCCGGAGTCTCCCCCTCCTCGTACCCCCTTTTTACTCAGCCTGACACCGAGCCGTCATTTCTCAGTGAAGATAAGCAATCTGCGGCGCCTTGGGCTCAATGGTTTGGATGTCAAGGCGCTTTCACCGTTTCTCCAGTTAGGCTGTCAGGTTTTTTAACTTACTGGGGAAGAGGTCCTCATTACCTTATACAAACACGGTAATATAGACCGAGGCTTCTCAGACTCCCCTGAGGGTCGTGTTTAAGTGCAGGTTTTGATTCCGTGGGTCAGGGTGCAGCCCGAGATGCCGCTGGGTAAGGGCGGCTGAGCGGAAAGGCCTCAGGTAAATCCGTGGCCCTCAATCTTTAGCGCGACTTCACCTTAACTGCCTCAAGATGCACGTGGCTGGGCCCCACCCCCAGGGCTTCTGAGGCCAGAGGTGTGGAGTGAGGCTCCAGATTTTGCATTTCTGGCAAATTCCCAGGTGATGATAATGCTGTTCTCTGGGGTTTACCCTTTGCGAGCCACTACTGAAGACTATCTGAACACATGGCTAAACAAACGAACAAACAAAAACCTAATAATTAGCACTCTCATAGCACCTTCCATCTTGAGGCTGCAGTCTAGTTGCTATTACAACCGAGTAATAACCGACTAGTGCCCCAAGCAACTCGAGAGAGCTAAAGAACCGTGAACGGTGTCTGACCTTACATGGGGAGGAGCAGATTTTATCATCAGAGTTTTCTGCCTGTTTTACACAGTTTGAGGGACTGGATGTTATAGATATCACAGATATCGATGGGGGGGCGGGGGAGTGACCATCAACTGTGGGAATTTTATAAAATAGAAAGATGTGGTCCAAGTCTTTGAGAATCAATAATGTCATCCTATTTACTTCTCTAATAACATGTATTTTTAAAATACAAGAGTTGGCTTGTAAAATTCAGTACACCCTGGAAGACCAGGTGTTTTGATCCACATTGAAGATGGAGAAAATAAGGGACAAAAATTCTGTGACCAGTGAGAAAATTCACACTGCCCTGTCCATCTAACATCTCTACCATCCTCCTATACCAGAGAGAGCCTTTTCCAGCCAACCTTTTTTTTGGCGAGGAGGGGGTGGCGGGGTGGTGGGGGTATCAGTGTGGAGCCGCGAAGGAGGTACTAAGTGTTTTATTCAGCCAGGGATGAGATATCTCAGATAAAAGAAGGGGAGTTAACAGGACTTCCCTGGTGGTGCAGTGGTTAAGAATCCACCTGCCAATGCAGGGGACACGGGTTGGAGCCCTGATCCGGGAAGATCCCACATGCCAGGGAGCAGCCAAGCCGGTGAGCCACAACTACTGAGTCTGCGCTCTAGAGCCCGCGAGCCGCAACTACAGAAGCCCGCGCGCCTAGAGCCCGTGCTCTGCAACAAGAGAAGCCACTGCAGTGAGAAACCTGAGCGCCGTAAGGAAGAGTAGACCCTGCTCGCCGCAACTAGAGAAAGCCCGAGTGCAGAAACGGGAGAGCTAACTATTGCATCCTCAGGGTCTCCCTCTCCCTCACTTACAGATTTTCTCTATCCTAAAAAACTTCCTCTGGCCTGGCCTCTCCCACCTTCCTGCCTGTCTTCCTTCCTATCCTCCCCATCACTCCTCAGGTGCTGTCACTCTCTGCTTTCTTCGATGTCACCAGTGACCTTCTAGTTGCCAAATCCAGTTGCCTGTTTGCAGTCCTTTTCTTCCTTGATGGCTCTGTAACATTCCATTGACTTCTCCCTCTTTCTCAAAACTCTTCTCTAGCAATAATACCACTGGGTCTTACAATTTTTCCTACACCCCCCCCACTTCCCTCTCAGAGATGTAAGAGTTACCTATGCTCACCTCTAAAAATGTTTGTTTTCCTTAATATCTCCTTTCTCTCCATCTTTTCCCCTGCCCTGTCCTCCAAAGATCAGCCATCTCCTCATGACTCCCAAATCTCTCTCCAGACCAGACAGACATCTTTCTGAACTTCTAGGCACACATTTCCAATTGTCCTCCAGATAACCTCTCCTTGATATTATCCAGGAATTTTTTTTTTTTTTAGAATTTTTCTTTTTAATATTTGTTTATTTATTTATTTATTTTGGCTGCGCTGGGTCTTCGTTGAGGCACGCGGGATCTTCACTGTAACATGCAGACTTCTTAGTAGCAGCATGCAAACTCTTAGTTGTGGCATGCAGGATCTAGTTCCCCGACCAGGGATCTAACCCAGGCCCGCGGAGTTTTCTCACCAGGGAAGTCCCCAGGAATTTTAAATATGGCACCTCCACTGCTGAACTCTTTATCCTCCTCTCACAAACTTGCTTCTATCTGAGGTTTCTCATTTTGCCACCAGAAACTTTGAAATCAACTTTGACTTTGACTGTCACCTATGGTCAGCTGGAGTGGGAAAGTGTGTCTGGAACTCTCTTCTCTGTGCCCACCATCCCAAACCCTCACTTGTTCTTCCTCAGACTGTTGAAAAAGCTTCTCTCTCGCCTCTTGGCCTCAAGAGTTATCTCCCAAAGCCATCATTGTAATCATCTCAAAGCACAGAACTGACCACCTCACACCCCTCCTAGAAATTCTTCAGGGCCTCCTGGTCTACAGAAAAACTGGGTAAAAAGAAACAGTATAGACAGGACAGCATTCAAGACCCATCTCTGTCGTCTCCAGCTGCTTTTGTTTTTTTTCTGTACAAATTACTACTTTTTACTGCTGGCAGACTGGAGTTGATGTCAGAAACTGACCCTGACTTCAACATTGCCAGGGTTTTTGTGAGGATTAAAATGCTTATTTAGTGCTTGAATACATCCGTATTTATATATAATTATTTTTATCATCAATTAACTATTAATTCAAAAAATACATGAATATTTTCCTATTAATTTCCTTTTATTTCCTATTCATTTTCCTTTCCTATTAGAGTTGGTACAAGCAGGGTTTTTTCCTCCCCCACTCCATTCTCTAAACTAAATCAACAGAATTTATCAAGAACATCTTGTGTCCTGGATAATTTGATTGAAATTTCTGTCATTTCCAGGCTGTTTTATTTTTGAGAGGTAATTGTAGCTCGGGGCTATCTTTACAATATTTATTTCCAATATCTCTCTGGAGTCTGGAACTGAGGTCGGCAAAGCGAGAATACCAGCATCCAGGTGGTGAGCAGGCAGGAAAGAGCTAGCCTGAGGCCTGGAGGGACATGTGCTTAGTGGTTGATCACTACAGAACACAACCCAGTCCCTCTCTGAGGACTGGGGCCTCTATTCCCCAAAAAGGAACAAAAATTTAGTCATCATTACATCATTTTCCACCCATCAGATTGGCAAAGATTAATAACATCCAAGGTTGGTTATGGCAAAGGGAAATGAATCCTCTCAAAATCTGTGGGAGGAAGTCTAAATTGGTCTGCCCTTTCTGGAATAGGATTTAGAGATATCTGTCTGTTTAAATGCACATATATCTGTTAAAATATCTGTTTAAATGCATGCACCCTTAACCCAGAATACAAGTTCAGGGAATTTACCTGACACAAACACACACTGGAGAGCACAGGGATTTATGACTGAGGATGCTCAAGGAGACATGTCCCCTGCCCCTTCAGCCTCCTCCATGTCCCCATTTGCTCAGCAGCCCCTCCTGACCTCAGATCCCTCCCTCCTCAGCCCCTCTCACCCCCACACCCAGCGCAGCTGAAACCCAGCCCTGTCAGCCACAAAGACACTGGTATTCTCTCCACCAAGCCCAGCCCTCCTGCCGAGGCAGCCTTAGCCTCTTATCTGCTGACTCCTTGCAGATTTCTCACCTGCACTCCCAGCCTCTCCTTGTACCTTGAGGACACTGTTACCTGACTGCTGGTACCCACAGCTGTCTCTCTTGGTGGTCAGCCTGGTGGTGAAGATGTCATCTTATGGTACATCTATACATAGAATATTTTTTTACCTTAAAAAGGAATGAAATTCTGATATGTGCTACAACCAGGATGATTCTTGAAAACATTAGGCTAAGTGAAAGAAGTCAGATACAAAAGGACAAAGACCACCCTTTATAAGTCCCTCACAGGTGAACTTTCTTACCCATCCCCATCAACCTCAAATTCCCTATCTGTCCATACTCCCTACTTGCTTCCTGCTCCCAGGAGACCATTCATGAGCGGTGTGTTCCCTCTTCCCAGCCTCTGGACTAAAGAGCCCTCTGAGGCCTCCCTCCCTCAGCTGTCCTCCTGCCCTGCATTCCGGCACTGACCACTCCTTTCTAAAACCTGCCTCCTTCCCAGTTCATGTACCTCTCTCCCCTTCTCAGCTCAGCTTCTGGAAAGAGCTGCCTCCAGTCCCTGTCTCCTCATCCTGACATCCCTCCTCTCTTCACCTTCTGGCAATCTGGTTCTGTCCCTATTTTCCTCTGAAACTGCCCAGGTAGATTAGCCATTTCCTCCAAACTGCACAATCCAAGGGATCTTTTCTGTACGCATGTTACTAGAACTTTCTGGAGGCATTTGGCATAGCTAGTGCTATGTTCCCTCAGGAAAAGTTCTCTTTCCTTGGCTTTGTGGCTGCATTTCCTTCTGGTTCTTCTACATCTCTGACCATTTTTTTTTCTGTCTCCTTCTCAGATTCCTTTTCCTCCTGCTTGCTTCAAACACTAGGGGTGGGGGTGGGGGGAGTGTGGTTGTGTCTGTTTCTGTTTTCCCCTCAAAAGCCCTTCAGGGGCTTAGCTGTTTCTTCTGCTTGGACATCTTACTCTTTCTTCTGGATCATTCTTGCTCATCCTTTAAGTCTCACCTTGGCCTCTCCTAGAAATCTCTCTTGAGCCCCTCAGCTGGTGTAAGTGTAGCCTGGGGTACTTCCTAGTATTTAGAATGGACTTATATTGAAATGATTTGTTTTTCTGTCTCACTTCCCTCCCTCACTAACTGTCAGTTCCTCCAGGACAGAGATCTTGATCTATATAACTCTGCATGCAGCTAAAATAGTGCCTGCCACACAGTAGATTCTCAGTAAGTACTTAATGATCTCAGAGGTTGGACTGAACCAATGGGGTCTGGCCACTGATGGAAGGTGAGATGTGAAGGGAGAGAAAGACTCAGGATTAACTTCCAGGTTCCTGGAGAACTGGAAGCTAAGAGAGAAACACAAATTAGAGGTAAAACACAAAAGGCCTCAAATGCAGGGTAAAAATAAAATAAAACTTTATTCAATAAGGGATTCATTTGAACCTAGACCCTCATGGGGACACTTAGTCTTTGGGGAAAAAATGGAAAAAGAATAAAAATCCATCAGTAATTATATAAAGTAGAAAAGAAGCAGAACTAACCCAGGCTGTTGGAATTCAGGATGCTGTTGCCCTGTCGGGGGATAATGATTAAAGAGAAGACCATAGGTTCTTCCGAGGAGCTGGCCACGTTCTTTGCTTTGATCTGGGTGCTATAGGCACACGAGCATATTCACTTTGTGAGATTTCATTAAGCCGCACACTTGTGATATGTGCATTTTTCTGTATGTATACTACAAAAAGTCTTTATTAAGTAAATGCAATAACTAGACTTAGAAAAAAATCCAGTTAACAGATTTATATCCAATAAATTGGGTATTCCCCATTTTAAATAACATGGTCCATCTCCAAAAGAAAGTGGCAATGAAGCCCCAGTCTCGAGTAGGTTCTGGGGCAAAAGGTCAGGCCCAAGAAGGTGAACTGATACAAGTTATTGTCTCCAGGAATGTGCACTTTAGGAAACAAGGATGTGTGTATATATACTGTAGGATGTGAAGGTTTAATTTGGAATATTCTTTAGTGCTAGGATAAATGTGACATACTATTCCTGCAGCCTTAGAGAAAAGGCACAGGGTCCCTGCCCCATCTCTGCCTTGCTGAGTGACCTTGGGGCAACCATTTAACCAAGCTACACGTAGGTGTCCTATTATGCAAACTCAAGACAATTCTGTCTACTCTATCTACCACCTAGGTGGGTATAAGGATTAAATGATATAATTACTGTGAACATGTTTTCTGCAAATGTTTTTCATAGCCCTTTACAAATACAAAATACCTATTAGTATAAGAGGCCTAATCTAGCTGTAGAACTGAGCCCACAATTTGTTTTGAATCGTAATATCACACACTCATTCTTTCCATGGGCTATGTTTACACTCCATCCATATTAAATTTCATTCTCTTTTTTTTCGATAACGTCTCCAGTTATATAAGGTCACTTGGAATTCAGGTCCTTTGTGCCCAGATTGTTGGCTGCACCACTTACATCTGATATAAGTTAGTATAGCCAATCTTCACTGGTCACATGTTACCTGGAAGGCACTGGGCTAGACATCATTGACAAAACTCACCTCACCTGCCCCAGTGAGCCTACATACTGGTAAGTATGGGAGGTCAGAAGAGAAATAATTGTATACCCAACGTCTGGCTGGGCTTCTGGTACCCAGTAGACTTGTGTTCTAAGACATGAAATGGCAGCCAGCAAGTAAATAATATTTGTGTCTGTGGTAAGTGCTAAAAAGGAACAATAAAAGGGGCTGACTGTAATCCAGGTTGGGGGGCCATCTTAGGTAAAGTGGTAAAGAAGGACTAAAGAGGGGACATTATTGCCAAGACTCAAGGAAGCCAGTTATGCAGAGCTGTGAAAACACCATTCTAGAAAGAGGAATAGCAAGGATAAATGTCCTGAGACAGGAAAGAGCATGTCATGTTTGAGAAATTGAAAAGCAGTTGGTGTGAGTGGGACATGGAAGGTAGGAGGGAGAATGTGATGAAATGAGATTGAGGAAGAGGTCATGAGGGGCTCAGATGGAACAGGGTTTCTAAGTATAATAGGAAGTCATTAGAGGGTACAAGCAGGGGAATAACATGATCTCATTTCTGTTTTAAGATGATCACTCTGTTGCCATGTGGTTAATGTATTGGAGGAGTCAAGGGTAAAGCAAACAGAACAGAGAGGAGTTACAGTAGTTCAGATGGAAGATGGTGGCTTGGCCTGGGGTGAGAGCAGTAGAAATGGAGATAAGGAGGCCAATTCAAAATATCCTTAGAAGATAAAATGACAGGGATTGCTAACAGGCTGTATATGGAGCATAAAGGAAAGGGAGAAATCAAGGAAGGCTTTTGGGTTTGGAGCTTGGGAAGCCAGGTAGGTGAGGGGCCACTCCATAGATGGGAAGAATGGAGGAGGGTTGGGATGGAGGACAGTCTGGGAGACTTCTATCTGTGACATCTCAAGAGGGAACAATTGGATAGCTTCATCCAGATTCATGTACATGGGCTCAGGGAGGAGGACTGGGCTGGAGTTACACACTTGGGAGTCATCAGTGCTATGTAATATTTAAAGCCAATGGAGGGACTTCACTGGTGGTGCAGTGGTTAAGACTCTGCGCTCCCAATGCAGGGGGCCTGGGTTCAATCCCTGGTCAGGGAACTAGATCCCACCTGCATGCTGCAAGTAAGAGATCACATGCCACAGCTAAGGAGCCGGCAAGCCTCAACTAAGGAGCCCGCCTGCCATAACTAAGAGCATGCCAGCCACAACTAAGACCTGGCGCAACCAAATAAAATAAATAAATAAAATAAATATTTTAAAAAATAAATAAAGCCAATGGATCCAATAGGATCATCTAGGAGGAGAGAGTGCAGTTGGAGAGGAGTGAAGCCCCAGAGATGAGCCTGAGGGGGCTCCTCCAGCACAGGAGACTGTATAATACCCAGTGTTGGTGAAGATATGAGGAAATGAAAACTTTCCCACACTCCTGGTGGGAGTTAAATTGGTACAACCTTTCTGGAAACCTTAGTAATATATATTGTAAGACTTTAAAAAGTGCTTACCTTTTAATCTTACAAGTCTACCCATAGAAGTTTATCCTATGAAAATAATTATGAATGTGTGCAAAGACTTACAGACATGGATGTCTATCATAGCATGATTTGTAATAATAAAAATGGGAAATGTAAATATTTAATAAGAGGGATTTATTTATTTATTTTTTTTTTTGCTGAGCCACACAGCATGACGGATCTTAGTTCCCCTACCAGGGATCAAACCCGTGCCTGCAGTGGAAAAGTGGAGTCCTAACCACTGGACCACCAGGGAATTCTCAAGAGGGATTGTTAAATACATTTCAACACAAGTGTTATGCAACCATTTTGCAACCATTTTGTTTGATGATGTAGAAAAATATCAAATGACAGGAAAAAATGTTCATGAAATCTAAGCCAAAAGCAGTTTGAAATGCATATAAATTAGATTACCTTTGCCTGAAAATAGCAAAGAATGCGGAGTCCTATTTATGTGTAAGGAATAAAGAATATAAGTGAGTAAGGAAAATGTATTCTCTCTGCTAACAAGAAGCCCAGAGGTAAGGATGGGTTTAGGTTTAATTAGTAGCTTAATGACATCTTCGCGGACCCAAATTCTTTTCATCTTTCCATCCCATCTCTTTAACATATCAGCTTAACTCTCCTCATGGTTGCAACGTGGTTCCAGGTGTAGCATGCATTCACAGTAATGCCCAACTGAAGAAGAGGGACTATTTTGCCTATGCAGCTTTTTAAGAGCAAGGAACTCTTTTCCAGTGGCCATCATTAGAACTTCACTACTCAACTCTGCATTGTAGTGTGAAAGCAACTAGAGACAATATGTAAACAAATGAGTGTGACTGTGTTCTAGTAAAACTTTATTTATAAAAATTGGCAGCAAGCCTGCTGGCCATAATGTACCTACCTCTAACATAGACCATGTTTCTTCAGCCCTGCCAATGATTCTTTGAGCAACACATATCACTTTCTGCTAGAGAAGATTATGTTGTCTGCTACTAAGAATCCTTAAAAATAAAACCTTAATGAGTTGGTGCTCCATTAACAAGAAAGAAAAAGGGAATGGCAGTTGGGTGAGCAACCTGTATTATTTCCTACAAAAGATGGTGTGTACAGTAAAAAAGAGATAAATAGAAGATGAGAGAGAAGAGTGGAGGGGGATTGTGATAGCCAGCCTCCAAAATGACCCCCCAGTGACCCTTGCCCCCTATTATTCACACACTTGTGAATGTTTTATGGGTAGGTGAATGGTTTACAGTGTAAACATGGGTAAACAGGGTAAACATCCCTCCAACAATGAATAGGGCTGACCTGTGTAATCAAAGAATATAGCAGAAAGAACAGTGTGTGACTTCTGAGGTTAGGTTATAAAAAACCTTGTGTCTTTCATCTTGCTCTCTCTTGGATCACTTGCTTTAGGGGAAGCTAGCAGCCATGTCATGAGGATGCTCAAGCAGCTCTTGGGAGAGGTTCATATGACAAGAAACTGAGGCCCCCTGCCAAAGGCCTTGTGAGCATGTCATCTTGGAAGAGGATTCTCCAGTCTCAGTCAGACCTTCAGCTGACTGCAGGCCCAGCTGATATCTTAAACTAAAACCTCCCAAGACCTTAAGCCTGAGCCCCAGCTAAGCTGGTCCTGAATTCCTGACCACAGAAGTGAGATAATAAATGTTTACTTTTGTTTTAGGCCTCTACATTTGAGGATAATTTATTGTACAGCAACAGGTAACTAACAGGGATACAATAAAATATCAATATCAATAGTAATTATCCATGGGTGGTAGGATTACAAGTGACTCTCAGGGGACTTCCCTGGTAGTACAGTGATTAAGACTCCACACTCCCAATGCAGGGGGCCCAGGTTCGATCTCTGGTCAGGGAACTAGATCCCACATGCATCTCGCAACTAAGAGTTCATATGCACAGCTAAGGAGTTGGCAAGCCTCAACTAAGGAGCCAGCGAGCCTCAACTAAGGAGCCAGCGAGCCGCAACTAAGGAGCCTGCCTGCTGCAACTAAGACCCAAAGCAACCAAATAAATAAATTAAATATTTTAAAGAACAAAACAAAAACAAGTGACTATCAGTTTCTTTGTTGTATTTGAAGTTCTGAAGTTTCTGCAATAAACGTGTACTAGAATCTGCATATTACCTTTCTCTCTCTAGTCAATGATTCTTCCCACCTGCTTTTCCACAGTACTCAGGTTAGTCTCCTACACCATGTCATGAGTTTCTTGGCTGGCCTACACTGTGATGCCTCACCTAAGAGTCAAATTCTCTCTTCTCCAGGTGATCCACAAGACAAATACTACATAGTTCATTCACAAGGTCAAGCACTACAAAACTAAAGACAGAGGCCAGGCCAAATTTCTGAGAGCCTTGTATATCACCCTAAGACCCAATGTCTTTGATCAGATTTTCCAGAAGCAGACTTCAGATAAGGGTTTGTTTGCAAGTGATTTATGAAGGAAAGACTGCCAGGAGAAATTGGTAAGACAGTGGGGAAAACAGAACAGGAAAAGATCAGAAGCTAAGACAGGCAATTTTAGGTAAGTTCTCAGCCTCATCCTGATCTCATAGGGTAGTTCTGGAGCATAAATTATATCTCAAGGCAAGGGAGCTGGCTGCTCATACCCCAGCACTTTTCAGTCAGCACTTTTCAGTCATAAGCTCCTGTCCTCTCTGTGCTTTTAGGCAGAGCAGTTCCAGTAGCCCAGTACAGATATAAGACAGTCCTCTAAAGAGAATATAGATGTAGGCCACTGGAAGCAAAAGCACAGAGAAACCAGGTGAGTGACATAAGGAAATTGTCAATGGAACCCTGGGTGTGTTGAGCATCTGGGCGGAGCACTGAAAGCATATAGGCATCTTAAACTCTCTGCACTAAGTGTGGAAAATGGAGAGTAGGCAAAGAGATGGCTGGAGAGAAGACTACTTAAAAGGTGATGAAAAAGTCTAGATGAGAAGTGATAATTAATGCTATGGCAGTAGGGATAGACATGAAGAACCAGACTGGAAAAACCCATCTATGTGAGCTTGGAAGAGTTACTTAACCTAACTGGGCATCACCTGCAAAATGGGTCAATTATAATAATAGTGAAAAAACAATATTAGTGGCAATAATGTTTACCGAGCACTTTGCTACAATCAAGATACTGATTGTTCCAAAAACTTTACCATTGTTATCCTTAGTGTAACCCTCACAGCCACCCTATGAGGTAACACAATTCTTGTCTCCACACAACAGACAAAGACACCGAGGCTCAGAGAGGTTAACTTGCCTAAGGTCCCATGGCTAGTATCTTTCTCAAAATATTGTTGAAACAATTAAATGGCAGCCATAAAAATAATAATTATCATTATTTTTATTGTTGTTATTAGGAATGACAGGATTTGAAAGACAGAGGATTTGGAGAGAAAGACCAAAGATGAAAATCATCTAAGAGCCCAATTTTGTGGATGGTTAGATGTCAACTTCACAGATGACACTGTGTTATTGGGAACACAGGATTGTGAGTAGAGAGTCGAGAGGCTGGAAACCAGAGGGGGAAAAGGACTTTGTGTTTGGAGCTTGTTAAGGTTTGCATGTTTGTGGGACACCAAACTAGGGATGTCTGATGATATTTAGAAACATGAGTCAGGAGCTTGGGAGACAGCTTAGGGCTGGAGATAAAGACTTGGCCCTCATCTTCACAAATCTACCCAGTGGAAACTGGGGGGCCACAGAGCAGCAGGGATACCTCATTCTGGAGAGACATAACAGGGGAGAGTCAGCCAAGGCCTGGCCTGGGCTTATGGGCCTCAAAACTTTCTGATTCTTGTTTCTGTTGGAACGAAACTATTTTCCCTGAGTTTTTATATCTTCCATCAGCCCCCATCTCCTTCATCACCAGCCAATCTCCAATTTCACTGACTTTTTTGTCATTCTCACCAACCTTGGACTTCCCCACTATTTGCCACCCCTCAGCCTCCTCTAAGCTCTTTCTCAAAACCACCTTTTTCCTCTTTGATTCAACAACAGTGAAATCAGTAATAGCTCCAGCTTCATAACAGCTACTATTCACTGATGCCATAAATATCTGTAGAGGACTTACTCTGAGTGGGGCACTGCACTAAGCCTGCAGTTATTGCAGCACACAGGGCAGACATGGTCTTTGCTCTTTTGGAGTTTACAATTAAAATGGAGTCAAGGACAAATCAACAGATACCAGGGGATCATTCCAGATCACGACTTATTATTCAAATGGAGCAAGATGAGAGTGAGTAAGGGGTAGGTGCCATCCCTGGCGGGTGAGCAGGGACTGGGAGCTGAGGCTTAATGCTAAGGCTACTGCTTCAGCCACCAAGAAGCCTGTGTGCAAGCACAGGTCACTATCCACACCTCCCCTCCTGGACACCTGTGCAGCCCGTCACTGCCAGGGTCCCATGATGCAGGAACAACTTCCCCAGGAGAACACACGGTGTGCCTCAGGCTGTTGCAACATCATGCTAGCCTCTGCCACCACAGGTGAGCCCTGCATTCTGTACCCCTCCTTCCCCCTGGCCTGAGTGAGCCAAAGCCCCCTAATCAGCCGCTGCTTTAACCCTGTCCTGTCTGGGCTAGAACAGAAGCCTGAGGGCAATCTACACGCAGAGGTGGGGCCAAAACCAAAGCTGAACCTCAGGAAGTGTGCGAACAAAGAAGAGAAAGGGAAATTTCTCCCAGCAGCCTCACAATCAACTTGAGGTATGCTGCATCTCTGGAATACCTGAATAGACAATGAATCAACCCTGCCCACCAGAAAGACAAGATCCAGCCTCACCCACCAGAACACAGGCACCAGTCCCCTCCACCAGGAAGCCTACACAACCCACTGAGCCAACCTTACCCACTGGGGGCAAACACTAAAAACAACAGGAACTATGAACCTGCAGCCTGTGAAAAGTAGACCCCAAACACAGTAAGTTAAGCAAATTGAGAAGACACAGAAATATGCAGCTGATGAAGGAGCCAGGTAAAAACCCACCAGACCAAACAAATACAGAGGAAATAGGCAGTCTACCTGAAAAATAATTCAGAGTAATGATAGTGAAGATGATCAAAAAGCTCAGAAATAGAATGGAGAAAATACAAGAAATGTTTAAAAAGGACCTAGAAGAACTAAAGAGCAAACAAACAATGATGAACAACACAATAAATGAAATGAAAAATTCTCTAGAAGGAATCCATAGCAGAATAACTGAGGCAGAAGAACGAATAACTGACCTGGAAGATAAAATAGTGGAAATAACTACCATAGAGCAGAATAAAGAAGAAAGAATGAAAAGAATTGAGGACAGTCTCAGAGACCTCTGGGACAACATTAAACACACCAACATTCAAATTATAGGGGTCCCAGAAGAAGAAGAGAAGAAGAAAGGGATTGAGAAAATATTTGAAGAGATTATACTTGAAAATTTCCCTAACATGGGAAAGGAAATAGTCAATCAAGTCCAGGAAGTGCAGAGTCCTATAGAGGATAAATCCAAGGAGAAACACCAAGACACATATTAATCAAACTATCAAAAATTAAATACAAAGAAAAAATATTAAAAGCAGCAAGGGAAAAGCAACAAATAACATACAAGGGAATCCCCATAACGTTAATAGTGATCTTTCAGTAGAAACTCTGCAAGCCAGAAGGGAGTGGCAGGACATATTTAAAGTGATGAAAACGAAAAACCTACAACAAAAATTACTCTACCCAGCAAGGATCTCATTCAGATTCGATGGAGAAATTAAAACCTTTACAGACAAGCAAAAGCTAAGAGAATTCAGCACCACAAAACCACCTTTACAACAAATGCTAAAGGAACTTCTCAAAGCAAGAAACACAAAAGAAGGAAAGGACCTACAAAAACAAACCCAAAACAATTAAGAAAATGGTAGTAGGAACATACATATCGATAATTACCTTAAATGTAAATGGAATAAATGCTCCCACCAAAAGACATAGACTGGCTGAATGGATACAAAAACAAGACCTGTATATATGCTGTTTACAAGAGACCCACTACAGACTGAAAGTGAGGGGATGGAAAAAGCTATTCCATGCAAATGGAAATCACAAGAAAGCTGGAGTAGCAATTCTCAAATCAGACAAAATAGACTTTAAAATAAAGATCATTACAAGAGACAAAGAAGGATGCTACATAACGATCCTTTGATCTTGAAGAAGACATAACAATTGTAAATATTTATGCACCCAACATAGGAGAACCTCAATACATAAGGCAAATGCTAGCAGCCGTAAAAGGGGAAATCAACAGTAACACAGTAATAGTAGGAGGGGACTTCCCTGGTGGCACAGTGGTTAAGAATCAGCTTGCCAATTCAGGGGACACGGGTTCGAGCCCTGGTCTGGGAAGATCCCACATACCATGGAGCAACTAAGCCCATGTGCCACAACTACTGAGCCTGCGCTCTAGAGCCCACGAGCCACAACTACTGAGCCCACGTGCCACACTACTGAAACCCACATGCCTAGAACCCATGCTCAACAACAAAGAAAAGCCACAATGAGAAACCCGTACACCTCAACAAAGAGTAGTCCCCGCTTGCGGCAACTAGAGAAAGCCCGCATGCAGCAACGGAGACCCGATGCAGACAAAAATAAATAAATAAACTAATAATTTTTTTAATTAAAAAAAATAATAGTAGGGGACTTTAACACCCCACTTTCACGAATGGACAGATCATCCAAAATGAAAATAAATAAGGAAACACAAGCTTTAAATGGCACAATAGACCACATAGATTTAATTGATATTTATACAACATTCCATCCAAAACAACAAAATACAATTTGTCTCAAGTGCTCATGGAACATTCTCCAGGATAGATCATACCTTGGGTCACAAATCAAGCCTTGGTAAATTTAAGAAAATTGAAATCATATCAGTATCTTTTCCAACCACAACACTATGAGACTAGATATCAATTACAGGAAAAAAACTGTAAAAAATACAAACACATGGAGGGTCAACAATACACTACTAAATAACCAAGAGATCACTGAGGAAATCAAAGAGGAAATTTAAAAATACCTAGAAACAAATAACAATGAAAACACGAGGACCCAAAACCTATGGGATGCAGAAAAAGCACTTCTAAGAGGGAAGTTTACAGCAATAAAATCCTACCTCAAAAAACCAAAAAAATCTCAAAAAAACCCCTAACTTTACACCTAAAGCAATTAGAGAAAGAAGAACAAAAAAAAAGCCCCAAAGTTAGCAGAAGGAAAGAAATCATAAAGATCAGATGAGAAATAAATGAAAAAGAAATGAAAGAAAGAATAGCAAAGATCAATAAAACTAGAAGGTGGTTCTTTGAGAAGATAAACAAAATCAATAAACCACTAGCCAGACTCATCAAGAAAGAAAGAGAGAAGACTCAACTCAACAGAATTAGAAAAGAAAAAGGAGAAGTAGGGTTTCCCTGGTGGCGCAGTGGTTGAGAGTCCGCCTGCCAATGCAGGGGACACGGGTCCGTGCCCCAGTCTGGGAAGATCCCACATGCCACAGAGCAGCTGGGCCCGTGAGCTATGGCTGCTGAGCTTGTGCGTCCGGAGCCTGTGCTCCACAATGGGAGAGGCCACAACAGTGAGAGGCCTGTGTACCACAAAAAAAAAAAAAAAGGAGAAGTAACAACTGACCCTGCAGAAATGCAAAGACTCACGAGGGATTACTGCAAGCAACTATATGCCAATAAAGTGGACAATCTGGAAGAAATGGACAAATTCTTACTAAAGCACAACCTTCCAAGACTGAACCAGGAAGAAACAGAAAATATAAACAGACCAATCACAAGCACTGAAATTGAAACTGTGATTAAAAATTCTTCCAACAGGGACTTTCCTGGTAGTGCAGTGGTTAAGAACCTGCCTGCTAATGCAGGGGATACGGGTTTCATCCCTGGTCTGGGAGGATGCCATATGCCATGGAGCAACTAAGCCCATGTGTCACAACTACTGAGCCTGTATTGCGAGCCACAACTATTGAGCCCATGAGCCACAACTGCTGAAGGCTGTGTACCTACAGCCTGTGCTATCAACAAGTGAAGCCACCGCAATGAGAAGCCCAAGCACTGCAATGAAGAGTAGCCCCCGCTCGCCGCAACTAGAGAAAGCCCACGAACAGCAAGACGGCACAATACAGCCAAAAAAAAGAAACAAAAAATTTCCAACAAACAAAAGCCCAGGACCAGATGGCTTCACAGGTGAATTCTATCAAACATTTAGAGAAGAGTTAACACATATCCTTCTCAAACTCGCCCAGAATATAGCAGGAGGAGGAACACTCCCAAACTCATTCTATGAAGCCACCATCACCCTGATACCAAAACAAGACAAAGATGTCACAAAAAAAGAAAATTACAGACCAATATCACTGATGAACATAGATGCAAAAATCCTCAACAAAATACTAGCAAACAGAATCCAACAGCACATTAAAAGGATCATACACCATGATCAAGTGGGGTTTATTACATGAATGCAAGGACTCTTCAATATACACAAATCAATCAATGTGATACACCATATTAACAAACTGAAGGATAAAAAACGTATGATCATCTCAATAGATGAAGAAAAAGCTTTCAACAAAATTCAACACCATTTATGATAAAAACTCTCCAGAAAGCAGGCATAGAGGGAACTTACCTCAACATAATAAAGGCCATATATGAAAAACCCACAGTCAACATTGTTCTCAATGGTGAAAAACTGAAACCATTTCCTCTAAAATCAGGAACAAGACAAGAATGCCCACTCTCACTACTGTTATTCAACATAGTTTTGGAAGTTTTAGCCACAGCAATCAGAGAAGAAAAAGAAATAAAAGGAATCCAAATCAGAAAAGAAGAGGTAAAGCGGTCACTGTATGCAGATGACATGATAATATACATAGAGAATCCTAAGGATGCTGCCAGAAAACTATTAGAGCTAATCAATGAACTTGGTAAAGTAGCAGGATACAAAATTAATGCACAGAAATCTCTTGCATTCCTATACACTAATGATGAAAAATCTGAAAGAGAAATTGAAGGAACACTCACATTTACCACTGCAACAAAAAGAATAAAATACCTAGCAATAAACCTACCTAAGCAGACAAATGACCTGTATGCAGACAACTATAAGACAATGATGAAAGAAATTAAAGATGATACAAACAGATGGAGAGATATACCATGTTCTTGGACTGGAAGAATCAACATTGTGAAAATGACTCTACTACCCAAAGCAATCTACAGATTCAATGCAATCCCTGTCAAACTACCACTGGAATTTTTCACAGAACTAGAATGAAAAATTGCACAATTTGTGTGGAAACACAAAATACCCTAATAGCCAAAGCAATCTTGAGAACAAAAAACGGAGGTGGAAGAATCAGACACCCTGACTTCAGACTATACTACGAAGCTACAGTAATCAAGACAGTATGAAACTGGCACAAAAACAGAAATATAGATCAATGGAACAGGATAGAAAGCCCAGAGATAAACCCACACACATATGGTCACCTTACCTTAGATAAAGGAGGCAAGAATATACAATGGAGAAAAGACAGCCTCTTCAATAAGTGGTGCTGGGAAAACTGAACAGCTACATGTAAAAGAATGAAATTAGAACACTTCCTGACGCCATACACAAAAATGAACTCAAAATTAATTAAAGGCCTAAATGTAAGGCCAGACACTATAAAACTCTTAGAGGAAAACATAGGAAGAACACTCTATGACATAAATCACAGCAAGATTCTTTTTGACCCACCTCCTAGAGAAATGGAAATAAAAATAAACAAATGGGACCTAATGAAACTTAAAAGCTTTTGCAAAGCAAAGGAAACTACAAACAAGATGAAAATACAACTCAGAATGGGAAAAAATATTTGCAAACGAATCAACGGACAAAGATTAATCTCCAAAATATTATAAACAGCTCATACAGCTCAATATTAAATAAACAAACAGGGACTGCCCTGATGGCCCAATGGTTAAGAATCCACCTGCCAATGTAGGGGACACGGGTTCTAGCCATGTTCCAGGAAGATCCCACATGCCATAGAGCAACTAAGCAACTAAGACCATGGGCCACAACCACTGAGTCCACGTGCCGCAACTACTGAAGCCCATGCACCTAGAGCCCATGTTCCACAACAAGAGAAGCCACCACAGTGAGAAGCCCGCGACCTCAACAAAGAGTAGCTCCTGCTCGCCATAACTAGAGAAAGCCTGCGTGCAGCAACAAAGACCCAAAGCAGCCAAAAATAAATAAATAAATTTATTTATTTAAATAAAATTAAAAAATAAACAACCCAATCCATAAGTAGGCAGAAGATCTAAATAGACATTTCTCCAAAGAAGATGTACAGATTGCCAACAAATACATGAAAGAATGCTCAACATCACTAATCATTAGAGAAATGCAAATCAAAACTACAATGAGGTATCACCTCACACCAGTCAGAATGGCCATCATCAAAAATCTACAAACAATAAATGCTGGAGAGGGTGTGGAGAAAATGGGAACCCTCTTGCACTGTTGGTGGGAATGTAAATTGATACAGCCATTATGGAGAACAGTATGGAAGTTCCTTAAAAAACTAAATTAGAACTACCATATGACCAGCAATCCCACTACTGGGCATATACCCTGAGAAAACCATAATTCAAAAAGAGTCATGCACCACAATGTTCATTGCAGCTCTATTTACCATAGCCAGGACATGGAAGCTGCCTAAATGTCCATTGACAGATGAATGGACAAAGAAGATGTGGTACATATATACAATGGAATATTACTCAGGCATAAAAAGAAATGAAATTGAGTTATTTGTAGTGAGGTGGATGGACCTAGAGTCTGTCATACAGAGTGAAGTAAGTCAAAAAGAAAAAAACAAATACTGTGTGCTAACACATATATATGGAATCTGAAAAATAAAAAAAAAAATGGTACTGATGAACCTAGTGGCAGGGCAGGAATAAAGACGTAGATATAGAGAATGGACTTGAGGTCATGGCAGGCAGGGGTGAGCTGGGACGAAGTGAGAGAGTAGCACTGTCATATATATACTACCAAGTGTAAAATACAGAGCTAGTAGGAAGCAGCCGCATAGCACAGGGAGGTCAGCTAGGTGCTTTGTGACCACCTAGAGGGTAGGATAGGGAGGGTGGGAGGGAGACACAAGAGGGAGGGTAGAAGGGAGACACAAGAGGGAGGGGATATGGGGATATATGTATTAATATAGCTGATTCACTTTGTTACACAGCAGAAACTAACACAATATTGTAAAGCAATTATACACCAATAAAGATGTTAAATAAATAAATAAAATGACCAACTGGTAACTTAAGATATGGAAATTTGTGCTTTGTGCCTATAGACAATTAGTAAGAGGTTTTAAGTGGTAATAAATAGCATTTCATCATGGTTTAAAAAAAAGTTCTTCATACATTCTGGACACTGGTTATCTGAGTATTTCACATACATGTACATGTATTGCAAGAGCTGGCCTCAGGCAAAATTGTGAAACTGAAGTTCACATTGACATTTTTTTCCTTCCAACAAAAGGTCTTACATATTTATTACCAAGCCAAAGCACTAGTGCAGAAACACTGACACAAAGAGAAAAATCATTTTCCCAATAAAATACATCCAGCTGTTCAGATAGTGATGTTCTCAGGGTGATATAGTAAGATGTAAGTGACTTTGACACAGCATAAATATGTTTGCCTCCTCATGTGTGGGGCTGCTTATAGACCCTGCTTGGTTCTGCTCCAATGTCTTCTCTCCGAATTTTACCTGTTGTATTATCAGTTTTCATTCTAATACGTTGGGGAATGGGACAATACTGCTTTTGTTTCTTGGCCAGGAATCACTTGATCCTGCAAGTCTCGTTACAAGACATGGCGAGGAGCAAGTTCAACCGCACATAAGATGGTGGAGAAGAGAAGAGAGTGCCACATTAATATTTATGTGTATCTACCAGGTACCAGGTGCTCCTTGCACCATATTTTTCTCACCCTCACACTGCAGGGAGGCATTATTTTCTCTATTTTCATTCTGAGATACCAGAGCCCAGAAATGTTCAGCAACTTGCTCAATGCTGCACAGTGTTTAAGGTGAAGAGCTAGGATTCAAAGAAATCTGTGTGAATTCTGTCCCTTGAAGAAAGCACACTTAAACTGATGCCTCCCACTTCTCTTTCTCTTCTTTTTTTTTTTTTTTTTTTTTTTTTTGCAGTACGCGGGCCTCTCACTATTGTGGCCTCTCCCGTTGCAGAGCACAGGCTCCGGACGCGCGCAGGCTCAGCGGCCATGGCTCACGCGCCCAGCCGCTCCGCGGCATGTGGGATCTTCCCGGACCGGGGCACGAACCCGCGTCCCCCGCAACGGCAGGCGGACTCCCAACCACTGCACCACCAGGGAAGCCCTCTCTTCATTTTTTAAAATAATTTATTTATTTATTTATTTTTGGCTGTGTTGTGTCTTTGTTACTGTGCGCAGGCTTTCTCTAGTTGCGGTGAGTGAGGGCTACTCTTCGTTGCGGTGCGCAGGCTTCTCATTGCGTGCCTTCTCCTGTTGCGGAGCACGGGCTCTAGGCACGCGAGCTTCAGTGGTTGTGGTTCACGGGCTCTAGAACACAGGCTCTGTAGTTGTGGCGCACAGGCTTAGTTGCTCCTCGACATGTGGGATCTTCCTGGACCAGGGCTCAAACCTGTGTCTCCTGCACTGACAGGAGGATTCTTAACCACTGCGCCACCAGAGAAGCCCTCTCTTCATTTTTTTTTTTTTTTTTTGCGGTACGCGGGCCTCTCACCGCCGCGGCCTCTCCCATTGCAGAGCACAGGCTCTGGACGTGCAGCCCCAGCGGCCATGGCCCATGGGCCCAGCCGCTCCGCGGCATGTGGGATCCTCCCGGACCGGGGCACGAACCCGCGTCCCCCGCAACGGCAGGCGGACTCTCAACCACTGCACCACCAGGGAAGCCCCCTCTCTTCATTTTTAACACCCTCATCTCCTGTAACCCTCAGCTAGCTTGTCTTACTCCCCAACTTGCTGGTTACTTTCCCCTGGGGAGCCTTTTCCGCTGCCCAGTTCACCAGCTCAGGTTATGGGGCCTTTCCAAATCACTTGTCACACCATTTCCCCATCTGTCCTCAAGACTGGACTCTGGGCTCTGTGAGGTAGAGGGACCACATCAGTCTTGTCCGTTTTTATACCCCAGTAGTAGATGCTCAGCACCTACTTGTTTAATGAATTAATATGAGTTTATTGGGAGAGTAAGGTAATGTCTCTCTTGTTAGGCACTGCAATAGGGGTGGCAGAGATGTTTTTGAGCAGGGAAGCCCAGCCAAGCATCAGGACTGGAAATCATACATTTGTACCTCTTTCCTTGACTCTACATCCTTGCCCATCGCTCCAAGGGCACAGCCCATCTCAGCGCCCCATCTTTGGCTTCTGACTCACTACCTGTTGACTCCACCACAGCAGCAGATAAATCTGGCTTTTCTGTTCACCTCTACTAGAAAACCCAGAGGTGAGGTATCTGCCCTCCTTGAGCCCATATCTGGGCACATTTGTAAATCCACAGTAGTTTGCACCTATTGGCACAGTTCCTTTTTAACCCCAAATTTTGTTTTTATTTTGTTTTTAATCCACGAATTTGTATTTTGAAAATTTCAAACCCTCAGGAAAAGTCCCAAGAAAGATATAATAAACACTCATAATCGTTCACCTAGATTCTCCAATTGTACCTACTCTCTCTCATTTTTTCCCCTGGCTGAAACATTTGGGAGTTACTGCAGACATCATGGCATTTCACCTCTAAACACTTCACCATAAATTTCCTACAAACAAAAACATTCTACACAACCATAATGTCACTCTCTGGAAATTTAACATTGTTATTGTACCAATCTCTAATATTCAGTCTATATTAAAATTTCCCTAATTGTCCCAATAATGTCCTTTGTATATATTTTTCTTTTTGATCCTAAATCCAATTAAGGATCCCATGTTGCATTTAGCTGTCATGCCTCTTTAATCTTTTAATCTGCAGGAGTTTCTTTGCTTTTATTTATTTATTTGTTTGTTTTTTTATTTTTTTGGCTGTGCTGGGTCTTCGTTGCTGTGTGTGGGCTTTCTCTAGTTGCGGCGAGCAGGGGCTACTCTTCATTGCGGTGCGTGGGCTTCTCATTGCAGTGGTGTCTCTTGCAGAGCACATGCTGTAGGTGCATGGGCTTCAGTAGTTGTGGCGCGTTGGCTTAGTATTTGCGTCACGCGGGCTTAGTTGCTCTGCAGCATGTGGGATCTTCCAGACCAGGGATCAAACCCATGTCCTTTGCATTGGTAGGCAGAGTCTTAATCACTGGAGCACCAGGGAAGTTCCTCTTTGCTTTTTTTTTTTTTTTTGTCTTTCATGATGTAGATGTGTTTGAAGAGTTTGGGTCACTTATCTTGCAGAATGTTCCTTAATTTGGATTTGCTGATGTTCCCTCGTGATTAGATTTGAGTTAAACATTTTTGGCAAGAATCACAAATGTGATGTATCCTTCTCAGTGCATGACATCTGGAAGCATTGTTGTTTTGTCCCATTATTGATGATGTAGGGAAATCTTTTCTTTTCTTTTTTTTTGATAAAACATCATTTTGTCCATGATGTCCATCAACAGACACCTTGGGTTACTTCCATTTTTTGGCTATTGTGAATAACGCAGCCATAAACACCAATTTCATAAAGATTTTCCTTGTGTTTTCTTCTAAGTGTTTTATAGTTCTAGCTCTCATGTTTAGGTCTTTGAGCCACCCTGAGTAATTTTTTTGTATATGGTTGTAAGGTAGGGGTCCAACTTTTACTCTTTTGCATGTGGAAATCCAGTTTTCTCAACACCATTTGTTGAAAACACTGTCCTTTCTCCATTAAATTGTCTTGAGATCTGTGACAAAAATCAATTGACCATAGACTTAAGGATTTATTTCTGGGGTTTCTATTCTATTCTGTTGATCTATATATCTATCTTTATGCCAGTATCACACTGTTTTGATTACTGTAGCTTTGTAGTAATTTTTGAAATCAGGAAGTATAAGTCCTTCAACTTTGTTCTTTTTCAACATTGTGTTGGCTATTCATGGAGGGCAGTTACTTTTTAAACAGGACTCCTGGAGACTCCATTTGATATTAAGGAAGAGATGATTGGGATTTTCCTGGCAGTCCAGTGGTAAGGACTCAGCTCTTTCACTGCTGGGCCCAGGTTCAATCCCTAGTCAGGGAACTAAGATCCCACAAGCCAGGCTGTGTGGCCAAAAAAAAAAAAAGGAAGAGATGATCCATAACAGTCAACGTTTACACACTTTAGGAAGAATGTTGGTGACTGTGTTTGGCTGCCTTCAAAACCCATCTCATGGTTTGGTGACCCTAATGTTTGTACCAAGAAGTAGAATGCATAGCCTGGTAAAGATAAAAGTATTAAATCCCATTTAGTTAAGTGTTACACAAAATTTAATATACTAAAATATATAAAGTAGCATGGAATCAGATATCTGAGCTGCCTAGTCACTGTACACACTCATCACTTCAGCCCATCTGAACACCTGTCTTTCCTTTAAGTGTGCTCTACTTCTCCTCACCCACCACCTACCTCCTTTTTCCTGAATTCAGATGTCACATGCAAGTCATTTTGTAATCTATTTTTATTCTTTTCTCTTCTTGCAGGACACTTTTAAAACTCTATGCTTTAATTGTACTGATTAAAAATAAGTAATACATTCACCAGTTTCAAAATTCAAAAGGTAAAATGATCCATGATGAAAGCCTCCCTGACATCCCTGTCCCTTCTCTCCAATTATCCTCCCCAGCAGCAACCACTCTTATTGTTTTCTGGTATTTTCATATCCATACACATTTGGGCCACAGGTAAGTAAAAAGAACTTCCTCATGCAAACAGCTGCATAGCAGTTGCTGTCAGTACTCTGCTGTATCCTTTGGACCTTCTCTTGTCAGTGTGCTCCTACAGACTCACTTACCAAGAGTGTAGTTTTGTGCCTGAAGACTTGACGGAAGCTGGGAAGACTATTTTAAGCACTAACAGCAGGCCGTGTGTAGGGGGGAATTACTCCTACCCAGGAACAGCTCCATCCAAGAAGCTCAGGAAGTGGTATCTTAACATGCCAACTCGCCACCTATCCTTCTGGTGGGATAACTGGGAGTGCAAGTTCTACGCTGGTTCCAAGAGCTTCTCAGCAGCATTGGGCTCCAGTTTCCCATAGCAGTAATTTGTTGAATAAGCCACTCATTATAGGCTGCTTTCCCTTCCTTGTTTCACTTCTTCACTCCCCACAAGCTCACTTCCCAAATGAACTACTTGCACTCAAATTCTGGTCTCAGAGTTTACCTTGGGAGAAACCCAAACCAAGACACATAGTATACCATATACACTGTTTCATACCCTCCTTGGTTTGCCACCCCACAACCCTGGGTTAAAAGAAAACAAGTTTGTTTTATTATTCTCTTTTCAGTTTTTTTTTCTCAAAATTAGGAACAATTTAAAAAATTGGCTGTCAAGATTAAAAAGTCAGGAGATTAAACATTGGAATCTGGATTTCATGCTTCTCTTGAAAAATCAAAATTCCTAGCAATACCTCTGTTCTGGTATGACCACCGTCTTCAAGGCTGGATCTGAGGGTCCTTCCCCCCTGGGGGTGAGGAGTGGGGTCTCTTTGCCATTCATGAGTCTCGCACAGTGGGCTCCTCCTTCACTTATTGGACCTCCCTGGTCCTGAAACAGAGGGAAGGGGTCAGGGCACAAGCTTTAAAAGAATGACATAGCCCAAGGACATGACATAAACTGAGTAGAACCAAATAAGTCCAAGATGGCAGACAAGTTGACTTCCACTACACCTGGAGGCTCAGTATATGTTCATTGTAACACATCACCAAGCTAAATGATATACCCACAGGTACCATGACAGTTCCAAGGCCAACCATAAAGGTCAAAAAGTGGGTGGTGCCTCAATTCCTGGAAATCCTCGCCCCTTCCCGAAATAGCTGGAATACCCCTCCCACTCATTAGCCTATGAAATTACCCACCCCTATAAAAACTGATAACCCCATACCCTGGGACTGCCTTGCCTTCTCAGATGGCCCACACTCTTTCTGTGGAGTGTGTTTCTCCCAAGACCTTTCACCTTCTGAGATGGCCCACACTCTGTGGAATATGTTTCTCTCTAAATAAATCCACTTCTTACCTATCACTTTATCTCTCACTGAATCCTTTCTGTGACATCAAGAATCTGAGCTTCATTAAGTCCTGAAAACAGGTGTGTGATCTCAGTTAAAAGGCCATGGGTTCAAGTCCCAATGTGGGTTTTGGCTGGGTTCGAGTCCTGGCATGTGGGTTCAAGTCCCAATCTGAGTTACACGGTTTCAGTCCTAGCAGGTCACTAAAAATGAAGCCCCTGGTTTGGGCCCGCATTAACAGAGGCTTGAAGTATTTCTAAATCATCTAAAGTCAATGTAAATTCTGATTCAGTTGTTCTGAGTCAGGGTGCAAGATCCTGCCTTTCTTACAAGCTTTCAGGTGATGCTGATGTTCCTGGTCCACAGACCACTCCTTGAGAACCAAGATTCTAATTTCTCCCTTCTCTAATCCATTTTGCATATCATTGTGCATTTACTTTTCTAGAACGCTATGTTTCATCATTTTAAAAATCCCAGTGGTTGTTGAATATCCATGGCAGTTTCTCTTTAGTATTTTAATTTTTAAACCACAGTCTTTTGTTTTCCCAAACAACACTATTGCTCTGAGCCCCGGTGCACAAATGAGATAGAATACGGGTGCTACTAAGGTTAAAGACGGGGCCTTGGGAAATATGTCCCAAAGTTTCCACCCACCTCACTGATCCTCAGATCCCTGTGGCAAAGCCACATGAATTTAAAATTGCATGGAACTCAGTTGAAAGTCAGAGACCTTATTCTGGTATTCCAAGGCTTTGGGAGTTAAGTAACTTGCCCAAGGTCACACAGCTGCAAAGCACTGGATTTCCCAAACCCCTTGTGCATTCTTGTCCCAAGGCTACATTCACACCCTTTCCTCCCAACACCCAGGTCAAATTCTCCCACTTGATTACAGGCTTTTCCCACCCTGGTCACACCTAAGACTTAGCTGCTCTAGGGGCACTACCTCTACTGATCCAGCCTCTCCCTTATCTCTTTATCCTTATCTCCCTTTCCCCACCAAGTTATGTTAAAATAGGGCTTAAAAGTACTAAGAAGGACCTCTTGACTGCAACTCTACAGAAACACATATGTAGGGCTTCCCTGGTGGCGCAGTGGTTAAGAATCCACCTGCTGGGCTTCCCTGGTGGTGCAGTGGTTGGGAGTCCGCCTGCCAACGCAGGGGACATGGGTTCGTGCCCTGGTCCGGGAGGATCCCGCATGCCATGGAGTGGCTGGGCCTGTGGGCCGCGGCCGCTGGGCCTGCGCATCCAGAGCCTGTGCTCCACGGCGGGAGGGGCTGCAGCGGTGAGAGGCCCGCGTACCACACAAAAAAAAGAATCCACCTGCTAATGCAGGGGACACGGGTTCGATCCCTCGTCGGGGAAGATCCCACATGCCACGGAGCAACTGGGCCCATGCACCACAACTACTGAGCCTGAGCTCTGGAGCCCACGTGCTGCAACTGCTGAAGCCCGCATGCCTGGAGCCTGTGCTCCGCAACAGGAGAGGCCACCGCAATAAGAGGCCCGTGCACTGCAATGAAGAGTAACCCCTGCTTGCCACAACTAGAGAAAGCCCATGTGCAGCAACGAAGACCCAATGCAGCCAAAAAAAAAAGTACTAAGAAAAAGTCTGTGTCTTTCACCCCTCTCTTACCCTGCAGTTCTCTCCAAAATGGTGTATTTGGCAAAATGTGGGGAACCAGGTAACTATGGGATAAAGTTCTACCTCCTGATTTGGCCTCTAGGTCTCCATCATGTGGCTGTGGCCTCTGTGCCAAGTAAGCATCTTGCCTTATCATCCTGCCAAGAAAACCTCCTCTCTGCCCAGTTGGTGCTCACCTTCACCTAAAGTCACCTTTGGTGCCTCTGCCTAGCCTATGGGCCCTTGTTCACCCTATCCCCTACACACTCAGAACGTGTTAGTGAGTTTTTTAAAAATTACAATGAAAAGTCTTTAACGAATATAACTAGGAGTGTCTGAGAAATTAACAGCTCCTCCTCCATGTCTTTTTGAGGCTTATCTCAGAGATGAACAAAAATATCTTTTTTCTTTGCCACCTTTCTGTGTCTGCCCAGCCCTGCAAGGGAGGAGAGATGAGCAGCTCTCCTAAAACTCTGAGCTCTGTATGTTAAACTATGCATTTGAAAAATGAGATATAGTGGACAATTACCTGGAAAAATATCACTTACCAAAAATTATTCAAGAAATAGAAAACTTGAATAGATTTATACATTAAAGAAATTGAATCCAAATAAAAATTCTAGGCACAAAAATACTTCACTAAGCCTAGATGTCCTCATAGGTACTTTTGTCACCTTCAAGGAACAGAAAACCTCCATCTTACCCAAACTCAGAAGCAAGATTGAACAATTTGTATGAGGCTAGTCACTGACCACTGCTAGTGTAACCCTGACACCAAATCAGAAAGGACAGTGAAATTGACAGTTCAGTTTCACTTTACACATATAACAATTATAAATAAACCACTAGCTATCCAAATGCAGCAATGTAGGAAATATCCCAGGAAGAAAAGGATGTCATTTAGCCAGTAGAGAATATAATTTCCCAGCTACAGATCAAGAAACAAAAGTCATCTCAATAGATTCAGAAAAAAAAAACCCAAATGATAAATTCAACAACCATTTTATGAAAACAGTCTTCTTTTGGATTCCCCAGAAGCAGACCCTTACAATGATCCCACCAGAGGGGTGAGGGAGCTAGGGGATTTGAAGTTCAATTCCTAAGAGAAAGTCATTGCTTGAGTACTGCTCCTGGAGCTGTGATTCCACAGCAAGTCTAGGCTTCTCTTCACTGAGGCAGAGCAGCCTTCCTAAGTTTTGGGGGGGATCAGCGGAGGCCTCAGGCTGAGAGAGGCTGATTCTGGTATTTGAATGTGGGCCTAGGCACCCTGAAGCTCTAAGATATGGAAGAGGCCACACTCAGCACACTAGAAACAGAAGAGAATTACTTAATTACTTTAACCTGTCTTTTGTTGTTAAGAATTTTACTGAAAAAAACAAAAACAGAAACAAAACAAACAAAAAAACTAAAACAAAACACCTCATTCTCAGTGGTGAAATGTTAGAAGTATTACCTTTAAAGATAGAAACAAGGATGGCCTCTGTCAGTACATTTGTTCACAATAAAGAAAGATTGAAAAAGAAAAAGATGAAAAGTGAAAGTATTGGAAAGAAAACAAATAACAAACAAAAAAAAAAACTGTCATTATCTGCAGATAATATAATTGTCTTTAGGGAAAATCCTGAAGAATTTCACATATATGGAATTGGTATTTGTGTCAGTTAAGTAATGCGGTATAACAAGTTATCCCATATTTTAGCAGCTTAAAACAACAAACATTTATTACCACACACTTTCTGAGGATTAGGCGTCCAAGAGTGGCACAGTAGTTCTGGCTCAGGGTCTCTCATGTGGTTGTAGGCAAGTTTTTGGCCAGAGTTGCAGTTTTATGAAGGGAAGAAAATCCACTTCCAAGCTCATTAACACAAGAGGCTCCTCTTCTTCACTATACGGGTCAATCCATAGAGAGGGCTTCTCACACAACATGGCAGTTGACTTCCCCCAGAATGAGTGGAGAAAGAAAACTCAAGATAGAAGCCACACCTTATAAAAATCTAATCTCATAAGTGACATACCCTCACTGATGTGTATTCCATTTTTTCAAAGTGAGTCACTATGTCCAGCTCACACTCAAGGGGAGAGGACTACATAAGAACCTGAGTACTGAGAGGCAGGATCATTGGGGATCATATTAGGGTTTACCCACCATAGTACATAAGAGTGGTGTAGTTACAAATGTGCAGGAAAAGGAGTGGACTTTGCAATAAATGTGACTGGGACAATTGGTTATGCAGATAGAAAAAAGCACCAATCTGATCCCTAGCTTATTCCACACTCAAAATAAATTCCAAGTGGGTTAAAGGCTTAAATATTAAATTTAATTATTTAATTAATTAAAATTAAATATTAAAAGTAAAACATTCAGAAGAATATATTGGAAGAGTATGTTTATGCCTTCTGGATAGGGAAGAATTTTTTTTTAATTTATTTTTATTTTTGGCTGCGTTGAGTCTTCATTGCTGTGTGCAGGCTTTCTCTACTTGTGGCGAGTGAGGGCTACTCTTTGTTGCGGTGCGAGGGCTTCTCATTGCAGTGGCTTCTCTTGTTGAGGAGCACAGGCTCTAGGTGTGCGGGCTTCAGTAGTTGTGGCACACGGGTTCAGTAGTTGTGGTGCCGGGGTTTAGTTGCTCTGCAGCATGTGGGATCTTCCCAGACCAGAGCTCGAACCCGTGTCACCTGCACTAGCAGGTGGATTCTTAACCACTGTGTCACTGGGGAAGTCCTTTTTTTTTTTTAATCTATTTATTTATTTGTCTGAGCCAGGTCTGAGCTGTAGCATGCAGAATCTTCATTGCGGCCTGTGAGGTTGTGGCATACAGGATCTTTAGTGCAGCATGTGAGATCTTTTAGTTGCGGCAAGTGGGATCTATTTCCCTGAGCAGGGATTGAACCCGGGCCCCCTACATTGGGAGCACGGAGTCTTAGCCACTGGACCACCAGGGAAGTCCCAAGAATTCTTAATAAGATTCAATACTGTCAAATTACACTACATTGAAATTTAAGACTTTTTTACAGACACATGTCATGGAAAGCCATGAACAAAGTGAAAAAGAAAAGCTACAATGATGGATGCTAGCTGAGCTTATTGTGATAATCATTTCACAATATATGTAAATCAAGCCATCATGCTGTACCCTTTAAACTTATACAGTGATGAATGTCAATTATTTCTCAATAAAACTGGGGGAAATAAAAGAAAAGCTACAGATTGGAAGATGATATATGTAATGCATACAATTGAGAAAGGATTGGTATCCAAAATATTTTTTTAACCTACAATTAATGAGGAAAGGACAAACAACCCAAAAGGAAAATGGGCAAATGATGATTTCTATGACCAATAAACACATGAAACATATAGAAAGAAGCTCAACTTCTTCCATAAGCAGGGAAATGCATCTTAAAACATGATGAGATGCTATTTACATCCTTCAGACTGGCAAAAATTAGCAAGCCTGGCTATATTTATCAGGAATGCATTAGGCTGCAAATAAAAGAAGACCTAAGGACACTAGGCTGCAGATGGAATGGTTGGTTGAATCTGAGAATGCAGAACCAGCTGATGCAGAGGGCCGTGAGCACCACACCACTATAGACAAGGGACTTGAAATCCGCAGATTTTGTTATCCAGGGGGATCTTGGAACCAATTCCTCCTGCAGATACGGAAGGAGACTGTAGCAGTGACTGACAAATGGGAGATTCTTTTTCTCACATAACAAGAAGTCTGGAGGTAAGCAACTGTGGACATCAGTTCAGTAGCTCAGCTACCTGATTTCAAGGTAGCTGGTGTGCCTTCAGGGATTTCACCCAGTTTTAAAGACAGAATCAGGGAAGAGAGAGCAAAGCTAATGAACCCATCCTCTTTGTCAGAAAAGGAAAAACTTTTAAATTCTTCACACATCAGAAAAAAACAGGGAATGATATAACGTAAGACTTACGTACCTACAATAAATTCTTAACAAATGTTGATATTTTGCAAATTTTACTTCTTATTTTTTTCTTTAATAAAACATGAGGGATACAGTGTCCAGAACTATGTTTCATGGCCTCCCCAGAGGAAAGGGAGAAAGGAATATATTTAGTTTTCCAATATCTATAACAGAGGTATGCCAGGCAAAAAGGATTAGACCAGGGTATTTGGTTAGCCAGCCCACAGTGTCTAAAACACCAAGACAATAAAGTGAGGGTGAGGGTTTGAACGTAGAAAAAATTGCACTTGGTTGGCAGGAGTAAGTTGGCTCAATCACTTTGGAAAGCAATTTGTCAATATCCAGTAAATATAAAGATATAAATACGGGGCAACCCAGAAAACCCTCTTCTAGGTGTTTGCATTTGTGAAACTCTCACGTGTGCACATAGATATGCAAATGTTCATTTCAGCATTTCTTTTCTGGTTTTTTTTGTAATAGCAAAAAATTGGAAACAGCCCAACTGTTACTCAAGAGAACTAATAAATACATTTCACAATATTAAACCAAAGGAATACTATACAGCTATTAAAATGAGTGAACTCAGCCTCTATATGTTAACATAAACAAACATTTAAGACTCAATGCTGGACTTCCCTTGTGGTCCAATGGTTAAGAGTCTGTGCTTCCGCAGTAGGGGGTATGGGTAAAAAACAAAAAGACTCAGCGCTGAGTTAAAGAGGCAAGTTGCAGAAAGGTACATAGGGTATGATAATATTTATGTAAAATGAAATGCACACAAAATTTTGTGTTTATTCTATCATTTACAATAAAGGTGTAAATAAACTTCAGGAAAGGAAACATACCAACTTCATATTAGCAGCTATCTCAAGGGAAGGAAAGAGAACTGAGGGGAGAGAGGGAGTGGATGTGGGAAGACACTATACCTCTAATTTTTAAAAAATATTTTTTTATTGTGGTGAAGGTCACATAATATAAAACATACTATTTTAACTATATTTAACTGTACTGTTCAGTGGCACTAAGTACATTCACATTGTTGTGCAACTCTAACCATAATCCATCTCCCAAATTTTTCACCTTCCTAAGTTGAAACTCTGTCCCCTTTAAGCACTAACTCCCTGTTCCACCTCCCCACTCCCCCCACTGCCCCCTTTTGGCCCGTGGCATCTACCAATGTACTTTCTGACTCTATGAATTTGACTATTCTAGGTACCTCCTATAAGTGGAATCGAACAGTATTTGTCTGCACCTAATGTATTGATATATTGGAATGCATTTTTAATGTTAACTTAAGTCCTGCAAACAGACTGTACCCTCTTTTTTTTGTTCCCTGTGCTATACAGTTGGCACTCACCAGCCATCTACTTCATACATAGTAGTATACATATGTCAATCCCAATCTCCCAATCCACCCCATACCCCCCTTGGTGTCCATACATTTGTTCTCTACGTCTGTGTCTCTCTTTCTGCTTTGCCAACCCTCTGAGTGGGAGAAAATATTTGAAAATGAAGCAACTGACAAGGGATTAATCTCCAAAATATACAAACAGCTCACACAGCTCAATATTAAAAAAACAAACAACCCAATCCAAAAATGGGCAGAAGACTGAAATAGACTTTTCTCCAAAGAAGACATACAGATGGCCAAGAGGCACACAAAAAGATGCTCAACATCACTAATTATTAGAGAAATGCAGATCAAAACTATAGTGAGGTACCACCCCACACTGGTCAAAATGGCCATCATCAAAAAATCTACAAACAATAAATACTGGAGAGGGTGTAGAGAAAAGGGAACCTTCTTACACTGTTGGTGGGAATGTAAATTGATACAGCCACTATGGAGAACAGTATGGAGGTTCCTTAAAAAACTAAAAATAGGGCTTCCCTGGTGGCTCAGTGGTTGAGAGTTTGCCTGCTGATGCAGCGGATACAGGTTCATGCCCCGGTCTGGGAAGATCCCACATGCCGCGGAACGGCTGGGCCCGTGAGCCATGGCCACCGAGCCTGCGTGTCCGGAGCCTGTGCTCTGCAACGGGAGAGGCCACAACAGTGAGAGGCCTGCGAACCACAAAAATAAAAAAACACTAAAAATAGAACTACCATATGACCCAGCAATCCCAATCCTGGGCATATACCCGGAGAAAACCATAATTCCAAAAGATACATGCACCCCAATGTCCATTGCAGCACTATTTACAATAGCCAGGACATAGAAGTAGCCTAAATGTCCATCAACAGAGGAATGGATATCTCTAATATTTTATTAAGGAAAAAAGGTAGATCTGAAGGAAATATGTTAAAATGTTAACTTTTGCTGTATCTCAGTTGTAAATTGCTGAGTCAGAGGGCATAAGACTCTGCATTCCAATCAAGCTCTGGTGATGAGATATTGCTGGTTCAAAGACCCCACTTTGAGAAGTAGTGTTCTAGAAAACTCTGCCCTAGGCCTCCTGAGGTGGCAGTGAGGGGCCCAGCCTAGTGGACTGCGAGCCACAGAGAGGGAGGCTGCAGATGCGGAGGGTGCCTGAGGCTTTCCTGTCTGTTTTCAGACAGGGGAGGAGCTTCAAGTGTCCTAAAAACCCTATTCCAGCCTCTTAGCTGCCTCAAGCAAGATGTTCCTACCCTCTACTATATCCTTTTTAACCTTCTCACTGATTATCCTTTTATGCATGTGTTTTGTTTCAGTTTGTTTGATAGTTTTGTAAACCTTCTTTCCATATGTTTCAGCTTTGTGCTTCTCCCTTGATTGTTCTTTCCAAAACTCTTAATCTTTCTTTGCAGAATTTTAAGCTATAGTCTTATTCTGCTTTTTCTTCTTGCCTTCTATAGCTTCCATTTTGAACCATCACCATTTTACTGATCTACTTTCTCCCTTTCTTTTCACTGGTTTTCTGTCCCCGAGCCCCTGCTTTTTTCCCCCCTGCTCTATTTTTGTTTCCCTTATCTTCTTTCTCACCCTTTTGATTTAATCTTCATTGTTTTACTGCTCACCAATTCAGTGCCCACTGAGGCAGTGGTGTATCCTGTGTGACAGGAGTACTCTGGCACCAGGTCATCTGAGTTCAAGTTCTGCCTCCATCCCTGCTAGCTGTGGAATCTTGGGCCATTAACTGAACTTCTCTGTGCCTCAGTTTTCTCATATGTAAAATAACAATATTTACCTAATAGGGCTATGGGGAGAATTAAATGTATTAATGTGTTAGGACAGTGCCTTGCTCAAAATAAGCACTACAGTCATGTTAGCTCATATTTTTATCTATGTGGTATGGTATTCAGTCTCCAAGGTGGTCCCCAGTGATCCCCACCTCCAGCCCCTGTGCAATCCCCTCTCACCTTGAACGGGGTTGTGGGGCTGCAGTGGTGACCTGTGTAATGAAGAAGACATTGCAGAAATGATGGCGGATGGCTTCTTCAGCTTGGCTGTGTCACCTTGGATCAGCTGCAATGTCTGAGGAAACTGAGGTCTTGTGCCAATAGCCACCCATATATGGTCAAGTGATTTTTGACAAGGGTGCCAAGACTGTTCAATGGGGGAAATGACAGTCTTTTCAGTAAGTGGTTGTTGGGAAACCTGGATATCCAAATGCAAAAAAAAAAAAAAAACAATGAAGTTGGACCCTTACCTAACCCCTGAGAAGTGGAATATTTACTGATGTATCAGTAAACAAAGGATGTCACGGTCATCAGTAGTTGCAGCCCTCCAATGTGAGCCCTGAGGAAACTCAGGATGTGAAAACTCAGGATACTGGTCCCAGATAGCTGAGGTGCATATCAAAAGAATGAGTTCAGTGAGCCCAGACTCTTGTTTTTTTTTAAAAAGACAATTAAATTTTATTTTTATTTATTTATTTATTTTAACATCTTTATTGGAGCATAATTGCTTTACAATGGTCTGCTAGTTTCTGCTTTATAACAAAGTGAATCAGTTATACATATACATATGTTCCCATATCTCTTCCCTCTTGCGTCTCCCTCCCTCCCACCCTCCCTATCCCACCCCTCCAGGCGGTCACAAAGCACCAGGTTAATCTCCCTGTGCTAAGCGGCTGCTTCCCACTAGCTATCTACCTTACATTTGGTAGTGTATATATATCCATGCCTCTCTTTCACTTTGTCACAGCTTACCCTTCCCCCTCCCCATATCCTCAAGTCCATTCTCTAGTAGGGCTGTGTCTTTATTCCCGTCTTACCCCTAGGTTCTTCGTGACATTTTTTTTCTTAGATTCCATATATATATATTAGCATATGGTATTTGTTTTTCTCTTTCTGACTTACTTCACTGTGTATGACAGACTCTAAGTCCATCCACCTCACTACAAATATCTCAATTTCGTTTCTTTTTATGGCTGAGTAATATTCCATTGTATATGTGTGCCACATCTTCTTTATCCATTCATCCGATGAGGGACATTTAGGTTGCTTCCATGTCTTGGCTATTGTAAATAGAGCTGCAATGAACATTTTGGTACATGACTCTTTTTGAATTATGGTTTTCTCAGGGTATATGCCCAGTAGTGGGATTGCTGGGTCATATGGTAGTTCTATTTGTAGGTTTTTAAGGAACCTCCATACTGTTCTCCATAGTGGCTGTATCAATTTACATTCCCACCAACAGTGCAAGAGTGTTCCCTTTTCTCCACACCCTCTCCAGCAGTTATTGTTTCTAGATTTTTTGGTGATGGCCATTCTGACTGGTGTGAGATGATATCTCATTGTAGTTTTGATTTGCATTTCTCTAATGATTAATGATGTTGAGCATTCTTTCATGTGTTTGTTGGCAGTCTGTATATCTTCTTTGGAGAAATGTCTATTAGGTCTTCTACCCATTTTTGGATTGGGTTGTTTGTTTTTTTGTTATTGAGTGTCATGAGCTGCTTGTAAATCTTGGAGATTAATCCTTTGTCAGTTGCTTCATTTGCAAATATTTTCTCCATTCTGAGGGTTGCCTTTTTATCTTGTTTATGGTTTCCTTGGCTGTGCAAAAGCTTTTAAGTTTCATTAGGTCCCATTTGTTTATTTTTGTTTTTATTTCCATTTCTCTAGGAGGTGGGTCAAAAAGGATCTTGCTGTGATTTATGTCGTAGAGTGTATTCCCATACATAGAAAAGAGCTAAATTCCTTAACTTGGGATATCTGGTTTTCTTTAATTAACAATAATCTTTTGATGTTCCTGACTACTTGACCTTTGTTGCAAAACATCTATATAACCTGGCTCCCTCCCAGCCTCCTCGGAGTATTTTTCTCAGGGTTACTTGAGATGCTGCCTCCCAGGCTTGAAGTCCTAAAAATTCCCACTGAATTAAGCAAAACTCTCAACTTTTAGGTGTGAATAATTTTTTAAATCCACACACTATATACAAAAATCAGCTCAAAATGGATGAAAGACCTATAGAAAACATAGGGCAAAAGCTTCATGACATTGGATTCAACAATGATTTCTTGGATATGACACCAAAGGCACAGGCAACACAAGAAAAAAATAGAAAATTTGGACTCCATCAAAGTTAAACATTTTTGTGCATCAAAGGACACAATCAACAGAAGGAAAAGGCAACCCACAGAATGGGAAAAATGTTTGCAAATCACATATCTGATAAGGATTAATATCCAGAATATATAGGGAACTCATACAACTCAACAACAAAAAATCCTGTTTGAAAATGGGCAAAGGACTTGAACAGACATTTCTCCAAACAGCTATTAAAGCACATGAAAAGATGCTTAACATCACTAGTCATTACAGAAATGAAAATCAAAACATAAGGTACTACTTCACATCTGTTAGGATGGGTATAATTTAAACAAAAAAACAGATAATAACAAGTGTTGGTGAGGATGTGGAGAAATTTGAACCCTTGTGTATTGCTGGTGGAAATGTAAAATGGTGCAGCCACAATGAAAAATATTATGGCAGTTCCCCTCAAAAATTAAAAATAGAATTACCATGGGATCCAGCAATTCCACTTCTGGGTATATAACCAAAAGAATTGAAAGCAGGATCTTGAAGAGATATTACACCCATGTTCAAGGCAGCATTAATTGTTTGGTTTGTTTTTTTTTGTTTTTTGGGGTTTTTTTTTTTGCTGCACTGAGTGGCTTGTAGGATCTTAGTTCGCCAACCAGGGATAGAACCGAGGCCCACAGCAGTGAAAGCATGGAGTCCTAACCACTGGACTGCCAGGGAATTCCCATGGCAGCATTGTTTGTAATCGCCAAAATATAGAAGCAACTTGAATATCCATGGATGGATGAATGAATAAGGAAAATATGTTATATACATACAATGGAATATTATTCAGCCTTAAAAAGCAAGATAATTCTGGCCCATGCTACACCATACATAAATCTTGAGGATATTATGCTAAGTGAAGTAATCCAATCGCAAAAAGGCAGATACCATATACTCACACTTATTTGAGGTAACTACAGTCATCAAATTCATCAACAGAAAAAGTAGAATGCTGGTTGCCAGGGGTGGAGGGGAGGAGGGAATGGGGACATGTTGTTAAATGAGTATAGGTTTTCCAAAATGAAAGAGTCTTGGAGATTAGATACACAAAAATGTGAATGTATTTAGTACTAATAAACTATACACTTTAAAATGGTAAAGATGGTTAATTTTATATTATGTGTATTTTTCCACAATTAAAAATTTTCGTTAAAAAAGCTGAAAAAATCAGCCTTAGAGAAAGCATATAATATACTGTAAATTGATTTTTGGTAAATTATGTGAAAGAAGACATTAAGTATCTTCCTTCCCAATTACTAATCAGTTATCCTAATATGATTTATTGAATAATCCCTCCCTGTTCTTTTGTGTGATTTGTTGAACATGCTATTCCCATCAAACTTTTCTTAATTCTTCTCTCAATCTGTGAATTCTTTTCTAATTCTCCAAAGTTCTTTAAACCCTTTAATCTCTAAAATCTTGGATATGATCACTCCTAATGATACACTTGCTAGACACTTGTCCATTGTATCAATCTTTCCAAATAATTTGTTTTTTAAGTTTGTTGGACTTCCCTAGTGGCACAGTGGTTAAGAATCTGCCTGCCAATGCAGGGGACATGGGTTCGATCCCTGGTCCAGGAAGATCCCACATGCCGCGGAGCAACTAAGCCCGTACGCCACAACTACTGAGCCCACGTGCCACAACTACTGAAGCCCACGTGCCTAGAGCCCATGCTCCGCAAGAGAAGCCACAGCAATGAGAAGCCGGAGCACCACATTGAAGAGTAGCCCTCATTCGCTGCAGCTAGAGAAAGCCTGCGTGCAGCAATGAAGACCCATACAGCCCTAAATAAATAAATAAACAAATAAATAATTTTTTAAAAGTTTGCTTAATAAATGTTCATGATTTATTAATTTTTTTAATAAAAAGTTTCTATGGCTTCAACAAAGTCACAAGTATGACAATCAGATAATCTAGGTGAGTTTGTGTTGTATCATTCCTGACAGAATCCCTGAAAAGTTATGATACTGTCATGATAAATATTATTCAATAGTGGCAAAGTTTGATCTTTCTTTAAAAATTAATATAAATAAAAATTAAAAGTATATTTAGTATCCTAATTTATTAGTTGATACCTTTAACTGATTGATTTCTTTTATTTATGTTCCCTAGTTTTACCTCATTGCTATTTTCTCAACTTCTTGAGTTATATTAGTTAATGTATTTTCATTATGTCTTACTAACTTTGAAAACTTTAAAAGACATGAAGTTTCTTCTGAATACAGTTTTGGTACTATTGCACAAATTTTGATGTATACTTTTATTTTCTAAACAGTTGTGGTTTGATTTTTCTTTCTTCTTTCCCTTAAATGTTATTTAGGAGGGTGATTTAAAATTTTTTTCCAAGTAGCTAATTTTTATTTTTTTAATTTAAACTTTTATTTTCGCCTATAGCTTTTACTGCAATATGCTCAGAGAAAGTGGCCTGGATGTTTTCTGCTTCTGCAAACATACTGTGGGGTTTTTTTTTTTTTTTTTTTAACATCTTTATTGGAGTATAATTGCTTTACAATGGTATGTTAGCTTCAGCTTCACAACAAAATGAATCAGTTATATACATACATATATTCCCATATCTCTTCCCGCTTGCGTCTCCCTCCCTCCCACCCTCCCTATCCCACCCCTCCAGGCGGTCACAAAGCACCGAGCTGATCTCCCTGTGCTATGCGGCTGCTTCCCACTAGCTATTTACCTTACGTTTGGTAGTGTATATATGTCCATGCCTCTTTATCGCTTTGTCACCGTTTACCCATCCCCCTCCCCATAACCTCAAGTCCATTCTCTAGTAAGTCTGTGTCTTTATTCCTGTTTCACCCCTAGGTTTTTCATGACATTTTTTTTTTAAATTCCATATATATGTGTTAGCATACGGTATTTGTCTCTCTCTTTCTGACTTACTTCACTCTGTATGACAGACTCTAGGTCTATCCACCTCATTACAAATAGCTCAATTTCGTCTCTTTTTATGGCTGAGTAATATTCCATTGTATATATGTGCCACATCTTCTTTATCCATTCATCCGATGATGGACACTTAGGTTGTTTCCATCTCCGGGCTATTGTAAATAGAGCTGCAATGAACATTTTGGTACATGACTCTTTTTGAATTATGGTTTTCTCAGGGTATATGCCCAGTAGTGGGATTGCTGGGTCATATGGTAGTTCTATTTGTAGCTTTTTAAGGAACCTCCATACTGTTCTCCACAGTGGCTGTATCAATTTACATTCCCACCAACAGTGTAAGAGGGTTCCCTTTTCTCCACACCCTCTCCAGCATTTATTGTTTCTAGATTTTTTGATGATGGCCATTCTGACTGGTGTGAGATGATATCTCATTGTAGTTTTGATTTGCATTTCTCTCATGATTAGTGATGTTGAGCATTCTTTCATGTGTTTGTTGGCACTCTGTATATCTTCTTTGGAGAAATGTCTATTTAGGTCTTCTGCCCATTTTTGGATTGGGTTGTTTGTTTTTTTGTTATTATGCTGCATGAGCTGCTTATAAATTTTGGAGATCAATCCTTTGTCAGTTGCTTCATTTGCAAATATTTTCTCCCATTCTGAGGGTTGTCTTTTGGTCTTCTTTACGGTTTCCTTTGCTGCGCAAAAGCTTTTAAGTTTCATTAGGTCCCATTTGTTTACTCTTGTTTTTATTTCCATTTCTCTAGGAGGTGGGTCAAAAAGGACCTTGCTGTGATTTATGTCATAGAGTGTTCTGCCTATGTTTTCCTCTAAGAGTTTGATAGTTTCTGGCCTTACATTTAGGTCTTTAATCCATTTTGAGCTTATTTTTGTGTATGGTGTTAGGGAGTGATCTAATTTCATACCTTTACATGTAGCTGTCCAGTTTTCCCAGCACCACTTATTGAATAGGCTGTCCTTTCTCCACTGTACATTTCTGCCTCCTTTGTCAAAGATAAGGTGACCATATGTGCGTGGGTTTATCTCTGGGCTTTCTATCCTGTTCCATTGATCTATCTTTCTGTTTTTGTGCCAGTACCATACCGTCTTGATAACTGTAGCTTTGTAGTATAGTCTGAAGTCTGGGAGCCTGATTCCTCCAGTTCCTTCTTTCGTTCTCAAAATTGCTTTGGCTATTCGGGGTCTTTTGTGTTTCCATACAAATTGCAAAATTTTTTGTTCTAGTTCTGTGAAAAATGTCAGTGGTAGTTTGATAGGGATTGCATTGAATCTATAGATTGCTTTCGGTAGTAAAGTCATTTTCACAATGTTGATTCTTCCAATCCATGGTATATCTCTCCATCTATTTGTATCGTCTTTAATTTCTTTCATCAGTGTCTTATAATTTTCTGCATACAGATCTTTTGTCTCCTTAGGTAGGTTTATTCCTAGATATTTTATTCTTTTTGTTGCAATGGTAAATGGGAGTGTTTTCTTGATTTCACTTTCAGATTTTTCATCATTAGTATATAGGAATGCCAGAGATTTCTGTGCATTAATTTTGTATCCTGCCACTTTACCAAATTCATTGATTAGCTCTAGTAGTTTTCTGGTAGCATCTTTAGGGTTCTCTATGTATAGGATCATGTCATCTGCAAACAGTGACAGCTTACTTCTTCTTTTCCGATTTGGATTCCTTTTATTTCCTTTTCTTCTCTGATTGCTGTGGCTAAAACTTCCAAAACTATGTTGAATAAGAGTGGTGAGAGTGGGCAACCTTGTCTTGTTCCTGATCTTAGAGGAAATGCTTTCAGTTTTTCACCATTGAGGATGATGTTTGCTGTGGGCTTGTCATATATGGCCTTTATTATGTTGAGGAAAGTTCCCTCTATGCCTACTTTCTGCAGGGTTTTTATCATAAATGGGTGTTGAATTTTGTCAAAAGCTTTCTCTGCATCTATTGAGATGATCATATGGTGTTTCTCCTTCAGTTTGTTAATATGGTTTATCACATTGATAGATTTGCGTATATTGAAGAATCCTTGCATTCCTGGAATAAACCCCACTTGATCATGGTGTATGATCCTTTTAATGTGCTGTTGGATTCTGTTTGCTAGTATTTTGTTTAGGATTTTTGCATCTATGTTCATCAGTGATATTGGCCTGTAGTTTTCTTTCTTTGTGACATCCTTGTCTGGTTTTGGTATCAAGGTGATGGTGGCCTCGTAGAAGGAGTTTGGGAGTGTTCCTCCCTCTGCTATATTTTGGAAGAGTTTGAGAAGGATAGGTGTTAGCTCTTCTCTAAATGTTTGATAGAATTCGCCTGTGAAGCCATCTGGTCCTGGGCTTTTGTTTGTTGGAAGATTTTTAATCACAGTTTCAATTTCAGTGCTTGTGATTGGTCTGTTCATATTTTCTATTTCTTCCTGATTCAGTCTTGGCAGGTTGTGCATTTCCAAGAATTTGTCCATTTCTTCCAGATTGTCCATTTTATTGGCATAGAGTTGCTTGTAGTAATCTCTCATGATCTCTTTTATTTCTGCAGTGTCAGTTGTTACCTCTCCTTTTTCATTTCTAATTCTATTGATTTGAGTCTTCTCCCTTTTTTTCTTGATGAGTCTGGCTAGTGGTTTATCTATTTTGTTTATCTTCTCAAAGAACCAGCTTTTAGTTTTATTGATCTTTGCTATTGTTTCCTTCATTTCTTTTTCATTTATTTCTGATCTGATTTTTATGATTTCTTTCCTTCTGCTAGCTTTGGGGTTTTTTTGTTCTTCTTTCTCTAATTGCTTGAGGTGCAAGGTTAGGTTGTTTATTCGAGATGTTTCCTGCTTCTTAAGGTGGGCTTGTATTGCTATAAACTTCCCTCTTAGAACTGCTTTTGCTGCATCCCACAGGTTTTGGGTCGTTGTGTCTCCATTGTCGTTTGTTTCTAGGTATTTTTTGATTTCCTCTTTGATTTCTTCAGTGGTCACTTCATTATTAAGTAGTGTATTGTTTAGCCTCCATGTGTTTGTATTTTTTACAGATCTTTTCCTGTAATTGATATCTAGTCTCATGGCGTTGTGGTCAGAAAAGATACTTGATACAATTTCAATTTTCTTAAATTTACCAAGGCTTGATTTGTGACCCAAGATATGATCTATCCTGGAGAATGTTCCATGAGCACTTGAGAAAAATGTGTATTCTGTTGTTTTTGGATGGAATGTCCTATAAATATCAATTAACTCCATCTCGTTTAATGTATCATTTAAAGCTTGTGTTTCCTTATTTATTTTCATTTTGGATGATCTGTCCATTGGTGAAAGTGGGGTGTTAAAGTCCCCTACTATGAATGTGTTACTGTCGATTTCCCCTTTTATGGTTGTCAGTATTTGCCTTATGTATTGAGGTGCACCTAAGTTGGGTGCATAAATATTTACAATTGTTATATCTTCCTCTTGGATCGATCCCTTGATCATTATGTAGTGTCCTTCTTTGTCTCTTCTAATAGTCTTTGTTTTAAAGTCTATTTTGTCTGATATGAGAATTGCTACTCCAGCTTTCTTTTGGTTTCCATTTGCATGAAATACCTTTTTCCATCCCCTTACATTCAGTCTGTATGTGTCTCTAGGTCTGAAGTGGGTCTCTTGTAGACAGCAAATATATGGGTCTTGTTTTTGTATCCATTCAGCCAATCTGTGTCTTTTGGTGGGAGCATTTAGTCCATTTACATTTAAGGTAATTATCGATATGTATGTTCCTATTCCCATTTTCTTAATTGTTTCGGGTTCATTATTGTAGGTCCTTTCCTTCTTTTGTGTTTCTTGCCTAGAGAAGTTCCTTTAGCAGTTGTTGTAGAGCTGGTTTGGTGGTGCTGAACTCTCTCAGCTTTTGCTTGTCTGTAAAGGTTTTAATTTCTCCATCAAATCTGAATGAGATCCTTGCTGGGTAAAGTAATCTTGGTTGCAGGTTTTTCTCCTTCAACACTTTCAATATGTCCTGCCACTCCCTTCTGGCTTGCAGAGTTTCTGCTGAAAGATCAGCTGTTAACCTTATGGGGATTCCCTTGTGTGTTATTTGTTGTTTTTCCCTTGCTGCTTTTAATATGTTTTCTTTGTATTTAATTTTTGACAGTTTGATTAATATGTGTCTTGGCGTATTTCTCCTTGGATTTATCCTGTATGGGACTCTCTGTGCTTCCTGGACTTGATTAACTATTTCTTTTCCCATATTAGGGAAGTTTTCAACTATAATCTCTTCAAATATTTTCTCAGTCCCTTTCTTTTTCTCTTCTTCTTCTGGAACCCCTATAATTCGAATGTTGGTGCGTTTAATGTTGTCCCAGAGGTCTCTGAGACTGTCCTCAGTTCTTTTCATTCTTTTTTCTTTTTTCTGCTCTGCAGTAGTTATTTCCACTATTTTATCTTCCAGGTCACTTATCCGTTCTTCTGCCTCAGTTATTCTGCTATTGATCCCATCTAGAGTACTTTTAATTTCATTTATTGTGTTGTTCATCGTTGCTTGTTTCATCTTTAGTTCTTCTAGGTCCTTGTTAACTGATTCTTGCAATTTGTCCATTCTATTGTCCATTCTATCTCCAAGATTTCGGATCAACCTTACTATCATTATTCTGAATTCTTTTTCCGGTAGACTGCCTATTTCCTCTTCATTTGTTAGGTCTGGTGGGTTTTTATCTTGCTCCTTCATCTGCTGTGTGTTTTTCTGTCTTTTCATTTTGCTTATCTTACTGTGTTTGGGGTCTCCTTTTTTGCAGGCTGAAGGTTCGTAGTTCCTGTTGTTTTTTGTGTCTGTCCCCAGTGGCTAAGGTTGGTTCAGTGGGTTGTGTAGGCTTCCTGGTGGAGGGGACTAGTGCCTGTGTTCTGGTGTATGAGGCTGGATCTTGTCTTTCTGGTGGGCAGGTCCACGTCTGGTGGTGTGTTTTGGGGTGTCTGTAGACTTACTATGATTTTGGGCAGCCTCTCTGCTAATGGGTGGGGTTGTGTTCCTGTCTTGCTAGTTGTTTGGCATAGGATGTCCAGCACTGTAGCTTGCTGGTCGTTGAGTGAAGCTGGGTGCTGGCGTTGAGATGGAGATCTCTCGGAGATTTTTGCTGTTTGATATTATGTGCAGCTGGGAGGCCTCTTGTGGACCAGTGTCCTGAAGTTGGCTCTCCCACCTCAGAGGCACAGCACTGACTCATGGCTGCAGCACCAAGAGCCTTTCATCCACAGGGCTCCTTAATTTGGGATGATTCGTTGTCTATTCAGGTATTCCACAGATGCAGAGTATATCAAGTTGATTGTGGAGCTTTAATCCGCTGCTTCTGAGGCTGCTGAGAGAGATTTCCCTTTCTCTTCTTTGTTCTGACAGTTCCCAGGGGCTCAGCTTTGGATTTGGCCCCGCCTGTGCGTGTAGGTCGCCGGAGGGCGTCTGTTCTTTGCTCAGACAGGACGGGGTTAAAGGAGCCGCTGATTCGGAGGCTCTGGCTCACCCAGGCCGGGGGGTAGGGAGGGTCACGGAGTGCGGGGCGGGCCTGCAGCGGCAGAGGCCGGCGTGACGCTGCAGCCTGAGGGCGCCGTGCGCTCTCCCGGGGGGAGCCGTCCCTGGATCCCGGGACCCTGGCAGTGGCGGGCTGCACAGGCTCCCCGGAAGGGCGTGTGGCTAGTGACCTGTGCTCGCACACAGGCCTCCTGGCGGCGGCAGCAGCGGCCTCAGCGTCCCATGTCCGTCTCTGGGCTCCGCAATCTTAGCCGCGGCTCGCGCCCGTCCCTGGAGCCCTCTCAAACAGCGCTCTTAATCCCCTCTCCTCGTGCACCAGGAAACAAAGAGGGACGTAAAAGTCTCTTGCCTCTTCGGCAGGTCCAGACCCCTCCCCGGACTCTCTCCCGGCCAGCCGCGGCGCACCAACGCCCTGCAGGCTGTGTTCACGCCGCCAACCTCAGTCCTCTCCCGGCGCTCCGACAAAAGCCGGAGCCTCAGCTCCCAGTCCCGCCCGCCCCGGCAGGCGAGCAGACAAGCCTCTCGGCTGGTGAGTGCCGGTCGGCCCGATCCTCTGCGCTGGAATCTGTCCGCTTTGCCCTCCGCACCCCTGTTGCTGTGTTCTCCTCCGCGGCTCCCAAGCTCCCCCACTCCGCCTCCCGAAGTCTCCACCCGCGAAGGGGCTTCCTAGTGTGTGGACACTTTTCCTCCTTCACAGCTCTCTCCCGCTGGTGCAGGACCCGTCCCTATCCTTTTGTCTGTTTAGTTTTTTCTTTTGCCCTAACCAGGTACGTGGGGGGTTCCTTGCCTTTTGGGAGGTCTGAGGTCTTCTGCCAGCGTTCAGTAGGTGCTCCGTAGGAGTTGTTCCACGCGTAGATGTACTTCTGGTGTATCTGTGGAGAGGAAGGTGATCTCCGCGTCTTACTCTTCCGCCATCTTCCCGGAAGTCTTTGTGGGGTTTTTTTTAAATTTATTTATGTTACTTTATTTTATTTATTTATTTTTTGGCTGTGTTGGGTTTTCGTTGATGCACGTGGGTTTTCTCTAGTTGTGATAAGCAGGGAGCTGCTCTTCATTGTGGTGCATGGGCTTCTCATTGTGGTGACTTCTCTTGTTGTAGAGCACAGGCTCTAGATGCACAGGCTTCAGTAGTTGTGGCATGTGGGCTCAGTAGTTGTGGTGCACGGGCTTATTGCTCCGCGGCATGTGGGATCTTCCTGGACCAGGGCTCGAACCCATGTTCCCTGCATTGGCAGATGGATTCTTAACCACTGAGCCACCAGGGAAGCCCCATACTGTGGTTTTTTTGGGTTTTGATTTTGTTTTTTAGTCTAGTAAATAGTGTATGTTTCCAGTTTCCCTTGGATGCTGATTATAATCACATATTCTATGCTTCTAAAGGATAGGTGTTGATTTTTAATTCATAAATCATTTTTATTAAGTATGGTATTCAGATCCTCTAGAGTGTTATTTATTGCTAATCTTCCTTGATAGGTTAATACTGAGAGTGAGGTAAATCTCTATAATTATTACCTTTTATTTACTTCCTCTTAAGATTGCAAACAATTTTTATTTCAAACATTTTAATGCATAATAGTAAAATTGTGAATTTTATCAATGTAACAAGACCACATTGAATCTTACCTGTTGATGTCAATTTACTACCTTGTTTTCTTTTTTGGTATTTCCCTGATAGAATTTGTTTTTGAATTTTATTTAATTTATTTTTTTATACAGTAGGTTCTTATTAGTTATCCATTTTATACTTATTAGTGTATATATGTCAATCCCAATCTCCCAATTCATCACACCATCCCCTTGCCCCTGCCGCTTTCCCCCCTTGGTGTCCATACGTTTGTTCGCTACATCTGTGTCTCAATTTCTGCCCTGCAAACTGGTTCATCTGTACCATTTTTCTAGGCTCCACATATGTGCATTAATATATGATATTTTTCTCTTTCTGACATACTTCACTCTGTATAACAGTCTCTAGATTCATCCACGTCTCTACAAATGACCCAATTTCAGTCCTTTTTAAGGCTGAGTAATATTCCATTGAATATATGTACCACATCTTCTTTATCTATTCATCTATCGATGGGTATTTAGGTTGCATCCATGACCTAACTATTTTAAATAGTGCTGCAATGAACATTGGGGTGCATGTGTCTTTTTGAATTATGGTTTTCTCTTGCTATATGCCCAGTAGTGGGATTGCTGGGTTTTATGGTAATTCTATTTTTAGTTCTTTAAGGAACCTCCATACTGTTCTCCATAGTGGCTGTATCAATTTACATTCCCACCAACAGTAAAAGAGTGTTCCCTTGTCTCCACACTCTCTCCAACATTTGTTGTTTGTAGATTTTGTAGATGATGGCCATTCTGACTGGTGTGAGGTGATACCTCATTGTAGTTTTGATTTGCATTTCTCTAAAAGTTAGTGATGTTGAGCAGTTTTTCATGTGCTTCTTGGCCATCTGTATGTCTTCTTTGGAGAAATGTCTATTTAGGTCTTCTGCCCATTTTTTCATTGGCTTGTTTGTTTTTTTAATATTGAGCTGCATGAGCTGTTTATATATTTTGGAGTTTAATCCTTTGTCTGTTGATTCGTTTGCAAATATATTCTCCCATTCTGAAGGTTGTCTTTTTGTCCTGTGTGTAGTTTCCTTTGCTTTGCAAAAGCTTTTTAGTTTCATTAGGTCACACTTGTTTATTTTTGTTTTTATTCCCATTATTCTAGGAGGTGGATCAAAAAAGATCTTTCTGTGATTTATGTCAAAGAGTGTTCTTCCTATGTTTTCCTCTAAGAGTTTTATAGTGTCCAGTCTTACATTTAGGTCTCTAATCCATTTTGTTTTTGTGTATGGTGTTAGAGAGTGTGCTAATTTCATTCTTTTACATGTAGCTGTCTAGTTTTCCCAGAATCACTTATTGAAGAGGCTGTCTTTTCTCCACTGTATATCCTTGCCTCCTTTGACATAGATTAGTTGACCATAGGTGTGAGGGTCTGTCTCTGGGCTTTCTATCCTGTTCCGTTGATCTCTATTTCTGTTTTTGTGCCAGTACCATACTGTCTTGATTACTGTAGCTTTGTAGTATAGTCTGAAGTCAGGGAGCCTGATTCCTTCAGCTCCGTTTTTTTCCCTCAAGACTGCTTTGGCTATTCGGGGTCTTTTCTGACTCCATACAAGTTTTAAGATTTTTTGTTCTAGTTCTGTAAAAAATGCCATTGGTAATTTCATAGGGAACGCAATCCGTAGATTTCTTTGGGTAGTATAGTCATTTTCACAATATTGATTCATCCAATCCAAGAACATGGTATATCTCTACATCTCTTGGTATCATCTTTAATTTCTTTCATCAATCTTACAGTTTTCTGCATACAGGTCTTTTGTCTCCCTAGGTAGGTTTACTCCTAGATTTTTGGGGGGTTTTTTTGTTTGTTTTGTTTTTTGTGGTATGCAGGCCTCTCACTGTTGTGGCCTCTCCCGTTGTGGAGCACAGGCTCTGGACGCGCAGGCTCAGCGGTCATGGCTCAGGGCACAGCCGCTCCATGGCATGTGGGATCTTCCTGGACCAGGGCATGAACCCGTGTCCCCTGCATCAGCAGGCGGACTCTCAACCACTGCACCACCAGGGAAGCTCTATTCCTAGGTATTTATTCTTTTCATTGCAGTAGTAAATGGGAGTGTTTCCTTCATTTCTTTTTCACATTTTTCATCACTCGTGTATAGGAATGCAAGAAATTTCTGTGCATTAATTTTGTATCCTGCAACCTTACCAAATTCATTGATTAGCTCTAGTAGTTTTCTGGTGGCATCTTTAGGATTCTCTATGTATAATATCATGTCATCTGCAAACTGTGACAGTTTTACTTCTTCTTTTCCAATTTGTATTCCCTTTATTTCCTTTTCTTCTCTGATTGCCGTGGCTAGGACTTCCCAAACTATGTTGAAGAATAGTGGTGAGAGTGGACGTACTTGTCTTTTTCCTGATCTTAGAGGAAATGCTTTCAGTTTTTCACCTTTGAGAATGATGTTTGCTGTGGGTTTGTCATATATGGCCTTTATTATATTGAGGTAAGTTCCCTCTATGCCCACTTTCTGGAGAGTTTTTATCATAAATGGGTGTTGAATTTTGTCAAAACCTTGTCTGCATCTATTGTGATGATTGTATGGTTTTTCTTCTTCAGTTTGTTAATATGGTGTATCACATTGATTGATTTGTGTATATTGAAGAATCCTTGCATCCCTGTGGTAAATCCCACTTGATCATGGTTATGATCCTTTTAATGTGTTGTTGGATTCTGTTTGCTAGTATTTTGTTGAGGATTTTTGCATCTATGTTCAGTGATATTGGCTTGTAATTTTCTTTTTTTGTAGTATCTCTGTCTGCTTTATCAGGGTGGTGGTGGCCTTGTAGAATGGATTTGGAAGTATTCCTTCCTCTGCAAGTTTTTGGAAGAGTTTTAGAAGAATGGGTGTTAGCTCTTCTATAAATGTTTGATAGAATTCACCTGTGAAGCCATCTGGTCCTGGACTTTTATTTGTTGGAAGATTTTTAATCACAGTTTCAATTTCATTACTCGTGATTGGTCTGTTCATATTTTCTATGTCTTCCTGGTTCAGTCTTGGAAGGTTATACCTTTCTAAGAATTTGTCCATTTCTTCCAGGTTGTCCATTTTATTGGCATAGACTTGCTTGTAGTAGTCTCTTAGGATACTTTGTATTTCTGTGGTGTCTGTTGTAACTTCTCCTTTTTCATTACTAATTTTATTAATTTCAGTCCTCTCTTTTTCTCGATGAGTCTTTCGTTTATCTTCTCAAAGAACCCGGTTTTAGTTTTATTGATCTTTGCTATTGTTTTCTTTGTTTCTGTTTCATTTATTTCTGCTCTGATCTTTATGATTTCTTTCCTTCTACTAACTTTCAGTTGTGTTTGTTCTTCTTTCTCTAGTTTCTTTAGGTGTAATGTTACATTGCTTATTTGAGATTTTTCTTGTTTCCTGAGGTAGGCTTGTATTGCTATAAACTTCCCTCTTAGAACTGCTTTTGGTGCATCCCATAGGTTTTGGATTGTCGTGCTTTTGTTGTAATTTCTTTCTAGGTATTTTTTGATTTCCTCTTTGATTTCTTCAGTGACCTCTTGGCTATTTAGTAATGTATCGTTTAGCCTCCATGTGTTTGTGTTTTTTACATTTTTTTCCCCTGTAATTGATTTCTAATCTCATAGCATTGTGGTGAGAAAAGATGCCTGATATGACTTCATTTTTCATAAATTTACTGAGGCTTGATTTGTGACCCAAGATGTGATCTAACCTGTAGAATGTTCTATGTGCACTTGAGAAGAAAGTGCAATCTGCTGTTTTTGGATGGAATGTCCTATAAATATCAATTAAATCTTTCTGGTCTATTTTGTCATTTAAAGCTTGTGTTTCCTTACTAATTTTCTGTTTTCATGATCTTTGCATTGGTTTAAGTGAGGTGTTAAAGTCCCACACTATTACTGTGTTACTGATGATTTCCCCTTTTATAGCTGTTAGCTGTTGCCTTATGTATTGAGGTGCTCCTATGTTGGGTGCATATATATTTATAATTGTTATATCCTCTTTTTGGATTGATCCCTTGATCTTTATGTTCTGTCCTTCCTTGTCTCTTGTAACATTCTTTATTTTAGAGTCTATTTTATGTGATATGAGTATTCCTACTCCAGCTTTCTTTTGATTTCCATTTGCATGGAATATCTTTTTCCATCCCCTCACTTTCAGTCTCTATGTGTCCCCAGATCTGAAGTGGGTCTCTTGTAGACAGCATATAGATGGATTCTGTTTTTGTATTAATTCAGCAAGCCTGTTTCTTTTGGTTGGAGCATTTAATCCATTCATGTTTAAGGTAATTATCGATATGTATGTTCCTATTACCATTTTCTTAATTGTTATGGTTTTGTTTTTTGTAGGTCCTTTTCTTCTCTTGCATTTCCCACTTAGAGGAGTTCCTTTAGTATTTGTTGTAGAGTTGGTTTGGTGGTGCTGAATTCTCTTAGCTTTTGCTTGTCTGTAAACTTTTGATTTCTCCTTCGAATCTGAATGAAATCCTTGCTGGGTAGAGTAATCTTGTTTGTAGGTTCTTCCCTTTCATCACTTTAAATATATGGTGTCACTCCCTTCTGGCTTGTAGAGTTTCTGCTGAGAAATCAGCTGTTAACCTTATGGGAGTTCCCTTGTATGTTATTTTTTGTTTTTCCCTTGTTGCTCTCAATAGTTTTTCTTTGTCTTTAATTTTTGTCAATTTGATTACTATGTGTCTCGGCTATTTCTCCTTGGGTTTATCTTGCCTGGGATTCTCTGTGCTTCCTGGACTTGGATGGTTATTTCCTTTCCCATGTTAGAGATTTTTTCGACTATAATCTCTTCAAATATTTTCTTGGGTCCTTTCTCTCTCTCTTCTCCTTCTGGGACCCCTATAATGCAAATGTTGTTGCATTTACTGTTGTCCCAGAGGTCTCTTAGGCTGTCTTCATTTCTTTTCATTCTTTTTTCCTTATTCTGTTCCGCAGCAGTGAATTCCACCATTCTGTCTTCCAGGTCACTTATCCGTTCTTCTGCCTCAGTTATTCTGCTATTGATTCCTTCTAGTGTAGTTTTCATTTCAGTTATTGTATTGTTTATCTCTCTTTGTTTATTCTTTAATTTTTCTAGGTGTTTGTTCTTTAACTCTTCTAGGTTCTTGTTAAAAATTTCTTGCATCCTCTCAATCTTTGCCTCCATTCTTTTTCCAAGGTCCTGGATCATCTTCACTATCATTATTCTGAATTGTTTTTCTGGAAGGTTGCCTATCTCCACATTTAGTTTTTTTTCTGGGGTTTTATCTTGTTCCTTTATCTGGTACAAAGTCCTCTGCCTTTTCATTTTGTGTATCTTTCTGTGATGTGGTTTTCCTTCCACAGCTGCAGAATTGTAGTTCTTCTTGCCTCTGCTGTCTGCCCTCTGGTAGATGAAGATATCTAAGAGGTTTGTTCAAGTTTCCTGATGGGAGGGACTGGTGGTTGGTAGGGCTGTGTGTTGCTCTGGTGGGCAGAGCTCAGTAAAACTTTAATCCACTTGTCTGCTGATGGTTGTTTGGCCTGAAGTGACCCAACACTGGAGCCTACCCAGCTGTTTGGTGGGGCTAATGGTGGGCTCTGGGAGGGCTCATGCCAAGGAGTACTTCACAGAACTTCTGCTTCCACTGTCCTTGTCCCCATGGTGAGCCACATCCACCCCCCGCCTCTGCAGGAGACCCTCCAACACTAGCAGGTAGTTCTGGTTCACTCTCCTATGGGGTCACTGCTCCTTCCCCTGGGTCCTGATGCACACACTAATTTGTGTGTGCCGTCCAAGAGTGAAGTCTCTGTTTCCTCCAGTCCTGTCAAAGTCCTACAATCAAATCCCTCTAGGCTTCAAAGTCTGATTCTCTAGGAATTCCTCCTCCCATTGCTGGACCCCCAGGTTGGGAAACCTGACATGGGGCTCAGAACCTTCATTCCAGTGGGTGGACTTCTGTGGTATAAGTGTTCTCCATTGTGTGAGTTACCCACCCAGCAGTTATGGGATTTGAGTTTTTTGTGATTGCGCCCCTCGTGCCATCTCATCATGGCTTCTCCTTTGTCTTTGGATGTGGGGTATCTTTTTTGGTGAGTTCCTGTGTCTTCCGTCGATGATTGTTCAGCAGTTAGGTGTGATTCCAGTGCTCTCACAAGAGGGAGTGAATGCATGTCCTTTTACACTGCCATCTTCCCTCCTCCCTGATAGAATTTTTACTTGTCTTCCATTTTATACTTTTTTGGTACTTCATTATAGATGTGGCTTGTAAACCAGCATATGGTTATGATTTTGTGTCCCAATCTGCAAAGCATTGTTTTTAATAATATAACTTGGGACTCCCCTGGTGGCGTAGTGGTTAAGAATCTGCCTGCCAATGCAGGAGACACGGGTTTGAGCCCTGGTCTGGGGAGATTGCACATGCTGAGGAGCAACAAAGCCCCTGTGCCACAACTACTGCGCCTGCACTCTAGAGCCCATGAGCCACAACTACTGAAACCCGCATGCCTAGAGCCCGTGCTCTGCAACAAGGGAAGCCACCACAAGGAGAAGCCCTTGCACCACAACAAAGAGTAGCCCCGCTCGCCACAACTAGAGAAAGCCTGTGCATAGCAAAGAAGAGCCAATGCAACCAAAAAAAAAAAAGTAAAATAAAATAAAGGATGTATGGCTTAAAATTTATAGATAATAAAATATACAATACTGTTTATTGCAAATTCCACTTAGCCAATTGATTCTAACAGAAAACTTTCATTGATTTTTGCTGAACCCTTGTATCTGTAGCAAAATTATAGTTGCAATTGATGAGTGAGTATAGCTTCAACATGAATGTTTATGAACATGAATTTTCATTTATGTTACCAAGGAAGGTAAAAGTAAAACAACAAAAACATATTTCAAAACTTTACAAAAGGGGGCTTCTCTGGTGGCACAGTAGTTGAGAGTCCGCCTGCCAATGCAGGGGACATGGGTTCTTGCCCTGGTCCGGGAATATCCCACGTGCCATGGAGCAGCTAGGCCCGTGAGCCATGGCCGCTAAGCCTGCGCGTCCGGAGCCTGTGCTCCGCAACGGGAGAGGCCACAACAGTGAGAGGTCCACGTACCGCAAAAAAAAAAAAAAACTTTACAAAAAAATCTTTATATATTTATCAGTGACATGAGGACTTCTTTGCTGAAAAATATGATGGTTTTTGAACACTGTAAGAATATTTCCTCAAATTTTTGTGCTATTCCCAATGCAAAGCCTACATATATAAAAAATGTAAATTGTATACTATTTTGGAGTTCAAAATACACTATTTTAAGTTTAAATTTTTTTAATATTATTTATTTATTTTTTGGCTGCATCAGGTCTTAGTTGCAGCATGCGGGATCTTTTGTTGCAGCACACACGCTCTTTGTTGTGGTGTGTGGGCTTCACTCTAGTTGTGGCACGCAGGTTCCAGAGCATGTGGGCTCTGTAATTGTGGTGTGTGGGCTTAGTTGCCCAGCAGCATGTGGAATCTTAGTTCCCCGACCAGGGATCAAACCTATGTACCTTGCATTGCGAGACAGTTGGACCACTGGACCACCACGGAAGTCCCATTAAGTTTAATTTTTGAATGGGTAATACTTTCACGTGGTCTACTCTGCATTATTAACATTTTACTATTACTTTCTTAAGTTTTGACAATCAACAAAACAATGAATCAAGTCTTGATGATAATTTTTGCCAGTTTCTGTGGTGTAAATATTCCTATCATGGCCAATTTCAAGCTACAGACATGAAGATAAACCAAATGCAGACTTGGAAATAGATGCACAATGCTATACCATTATATCATATTTCCAACATACAGATAAAATAGATACAAATAGCCTCCAGAGCATAGTAGTAAAATACATTATGTAGTAAAATACATAATTAGGAATTGATGGCTTTCAATTATTTTGTTTGAATAATTATTCAATTATTTCAATTAGGAATTGATGGCTTTCAAGTATTTATTACTTTCAGTTTTAATAAAATGTATGCTTGTTTTTTGTTTGTTTGTTTTGTTTCTTTGTTTGTTTGTGGTACTTGGGCCTTTCACTGTTGTGGCCTCTCCCGTTGCGGAGCACAGGCTCCGGACACGCAGGCTCAGCGGCCATGGCTCACGGGCCCAGCCGCTCCGCATTATGTGGGATCTTCCTGGACAGGGGCACGAACCCGAGTCCCCTGCATTGGCAGGCGGACTCTCAACCACTGCACCACCAGGGAAGGCCAAATGTATGTATTTTTAATTTGTATAATTTAATTTTTAAAATTTATTTATTTTGGCTGCACTGGGTTTTTGTTGCTGTGTGTGGGCTTTCTCTAGTTGCAGCGAGTGGGAGCTTCTCTTTGTTGTGGTGCACGGGCTTCTCATTGTGGTGACTTTTCTGGTTGGGGAGCACGGGCTCTAACTGCACAGTCTTCAGTAGTTGTGGTACACGAGCTCAGTAGCTGTGGCTCGCAGGCTCTAGAGTGCAGGCTCAGTAGTTCTGGTGCATGGGCTTAGTTGTTCTGCAGCATGTGGGATCTTCCTGGACCAGGGCTCCAACTGTGTCCCCTGCATTGGCAGGTGGATTCTTTTTTTTTTTAACATCTTTATTGGAGTATAATTGCTTTACAATGGTGTGTTAGTTTCTGCTTTATAACAAAGTGAATCAGCTACACATATACATATATCCCCATATCTCCTCCCTCTTGCGTCTCCCTCCCACCCTCCCTTTCCACCCCTCTAGGTGGTCACAAAGAACAGAGCTGATCTCTCTGTGCTATGCGGCTGCTTCCCACTAGCTATGTATTTTACATTTAGTAGTATATATAAGTCTGTACATATATACTCTCATGGAGAGAGTCCATACCACTCTCACACTTTGTCCCAGCTTACTCTTCACCCTCCCTGTGTCCTCAAGTCCATTCTCTACGTCTGTGTCTTTATTCCTGTCCTGCCCCTAGGTTCTTCATAACCGTTTTTTGTTTGTTTGTTTGTTTTTTAGATTCCATATATGTTAGCATACGGTATTTGTTTTTCTCTTTCTGACTTACTTCACTCTGTGTGACAAACTTTATGTCCATCCACTTCACTACAAATAACTCAATTTCGTTTCTTTTTATGGTTGAGTAATATTCCATTGTATATATGTGCCACGACTTCTTTATCCTTTCATCTGTTAATGGACACTTAGGTTATTTCCATGTTCTGGCTATTGTAAATACAGCTGCAATGAACATTGTGGTGCATGACTTTTTTTGAATTATGGTTTTCTCAGGGTATATGGCCAGTAGTGGGATTGCTGGGTTGTATGGTAGTTCTGTTTTTAGATTTTTAAGAAACCTCCATACTGTTCTCCATAGTGGCTGTATAAATTTACATTCCCACTAACAGTGCAAGAGGGTTCCCTTTGCTCCACACCCTCTCCAACATTTATTGTTTGTAGATTTTTTGATGATGGCCATTCTGACTGGTGTGAGGTGATACCTCATTGTAGTTTTCATTTGCATTTCTCTAATAATTAGTGATGTTGAGCATTCTTTCATGTGTTTATTGGAAATCTGTATGTCTTCTTTGGAGAAATGTCTATTTAGGTCTTCTGCCCATTTTTGGATTGGGTTGTTTGTTTTTCCTGATATTGAGCTGCATGAGCTGCTTGTAAATTTTGGAGATTAATCCTTTGTCAGTTGCTTCATTTGCAAATATTTTCTCCCATTCTGAGGGTTGTCTTCTGGTTTTGTTTATGGTTTCCTTTGCTGTGCAAAAGCTTTGAAGTTTCATTAGGTCCCATTTGTTTATTTTTGTTTTTATTTCCATTTCTCTAGGAGGTGGGTCAAAAAGGATCTTGCTGTGATTTATGTCATGGAGTGTTCTGCCTATGGTTTCCTCTAAGAGTGTGATAGTGTCTGGCCTTACATTTAGGTCTTTAATCCATTTTGAGCTTATTTTTGTGTATGGTGTTAGGGAGTGATCTAGTTTCATTCTTTTACATGTAGCTGTCCAGTTTTCCCAGCACCACTTATTGAAGAGGCCGTCTTTTCTCCATTGAATATTCTTGCCTCCTTTATCAAAAATAAGGTGACCATATGTGTGTGGGTTTATCTCTGGGCTTTCTATCCTGTTCCATTGATCTATATTTCTGTTTTTGTTCCAGTATAATATTGTCTTGATTACTGTAGCTTTGCAGTATAGTCTGAAGTCAGGGAGACTGATTACTCCAGCTCTTTATTTCTTTCTCAATATTGCTTTGGCTATTCAGGGTCTTTTGTGTTTCCATACAAATTGTGAAATTTTTCATTCTAGTTCTGTGAAAAATGCCATTGGTAACTTAATAGGGATTGCATTGAATCTGTAGATTGCTTTGGGTAGTAGAGTCATTTTCACAATATTGATTCTTCCAATCCAAGAACGTGGTATATCTCTCCATCTGTTTGTATCATCTTTAATTTCTTTCATCAGTGTCTTATAGTTTTCTGCATATAGGTCTTTTATTTTCTTAGGTAAGCTTATTCCTAGGTATTTTATTCTTTTTGTTGCAATGGAAAATAGCAGTGTTTCCTTAATTTCTCTTTCTGATTTTTCATCATTAGTATATAGGAATGCAAGAGATTTCTGTGCATTAATTTTGTATCCTGCTACTTTACCAAATTCATTGATTAGCTGTAGTAGTTTTCTGGTAGTGTCCTTAGGGTTCTCTATGTCATCTGCAAACAGTGACAGCTTTACCTCTTCTTTTGTGATTTGGATTCCTGTTATTTCTTTTTCTTCTCTGGTTGCTGTGGTTATAACTTCCAAAACTATGTTGAATAATAGTGGTGAGAGTGGGCAACCTTGTCTTGTTCCTGATCTTAGTGGAAATGGTTTCAGTTTTTCACCATGGAGAATGATGTTGGCTGTGGGTTTGTCATATATGGCCTTTATTATGTTGAGGTACATTCCCTCTGCCTACTTTCTGAAGGGTTTTTTTCATAAATGGGTGTTGAATTTTGTTGAAAGCTTTTTCTGCATCTATTGAGATGACCATATGGCTTTTATCCTTCAATTTTTTTATATGGTGTATCACATTGATTGATTTGTGTATATTGAAGAATCCTTGGCTGGTGGATTTTTAACCACTGCACCACCAGGGTAGTCCCTATATAATTTAATTTTTTAATATACATTTAGTTTATTTATTTATTTTTGGCTGCAGTGGGTCTTTGTTGCTGCGTGCTGGTTTTTCTCTAGTTGTGGAGAGCGGGGTTACTCTTCATTGTGGTGCGTGGGGTTTTCATTGTGGTGGCTTCTCTTGTTGAGGAGCATGGGCTCTATGCACACGGGCTTCAGTAGTTGTGACACGTGGGCTTCAGTAGTTGTGGCTTGTGGGCTCTAGAGTGCAGACTCAGTAGTTGTGGCGCACAGGCTTTGTTGCTCTGCAGCATGTGGGATCTTCCCGCACCAGAACTCGAGCCCATGTCCCCTGCATGGGCAGGTGGATTCTTATCCACTGTGCCACCAGGGAAGCCCTATAATTTAATTTTTAATAATGGGTGTGTTTAAGAGCTAGACTACAAAATTCCTAAAAATAACAATCTTCTTTCAAGAGTCTGTAAGAGCTAGTTCCAGCATACCACTGTAGCCATCAGCAGTAAGGCCTAAGAAGCAGAGAAAGCCAATCTGCAGAGAAGAGAAAGAGAGAAGAAAGAGGGGGAGGAGGAGGAAGAGAAGGAAGACAAAGTAAAAGAGAATGAGAAGAACAAGAATGCAAAGAAAGGTAAAGGTAAGAGAGGTTAAGGGAACTATGGCCTGGATTCCTGACTTGTTCAACTTCTTAGTTCCAGTCCCTTCCTGCAGCCTAGTGCATTTCTGTATTGTAAAGATGTACCTCATATCCTTATAATAAATGCTTCCTTTAAAAAAAAATTTACACTTTACTAGGAACAATTTGCTGAACCCAAACCAGCTTAAGATTAATAATTAATACTTGGTGTTCATGCGCTCAAATGTATGTCACATTTTTATTAGAATGCAGTGACAAAGATAATATATTTATATCATTAATATATAGAGTTATAGCCACCCAAGGTGCAAATATTCCTAAACATGTTTGACCCAAAGTGCTATACAGTATGTGTAGTGCTTGTTTATAACAGCAAAGTTTACTGTTCATATGTCTTGTTGATATTAATCTATAAATTTTTTTAACTTAGTTTTTGAATAAATTTTTCTCTTTATTAATTCTTCTTTTTAAAAATTAATTAATTAATCTTATTTTTGGCTGCGTTGGGTCTTCATTGCTGCTCAAGTGCTTTCTCTAGTTGCGGCGAGCTGGGGCTACTCTTTGTTACAGTGCATGGGCTTCTCATTGCAGTGGCTTCTCTTGTTCCGGAGCATGGGCTCTAGGTGTGCAGGATTCAGTAATTGTGTCACGCAGCCTCAGTAGTTATGCCTCCAGGCTCTAGAGTGCAGGCTCAGTAGTTGTGGCACATGGGCTTAGTTGCTCCAGGGCATGTGGGATCTTCCTGGACCAGGGCTTGTACCTGTGTCCCCTGCTTTGGTAGGGGGATTCTTAACCATTGAGCCACCAGGGGAGTCCCTATTAATTCTTCTTGGCTTCAATTAAAGTACAGAAGTGTATGGTGCCTTTTTGTAAAACTATTAGGATTGACTTTGGTCCAGCTTGAAACCTTTTAATACCCACCCAGATTGCTCCTAATATCATCCTGCATCACTTACCCTTCTTTACTTACAGGAGACAGTCCATATTCCTTAGCATGGCTTTCAAGGCCCTTCCCAGACTGGCTCCTTCTCAACCTTCCAGTCCCCTGGACTCATCAGATGGCTGTTAATTCACGTTGCCTGCCCTCTCTGCCTAGAATGAATGCTTGTTTCCTGCCCTTGCATTCCCACTTCATCTGGGAAGACATTGCTTTTTCTCAAGGCCTCACCACCTGTGTGCCCCCATTCTGGTCCAAGCCCTCCAGCCCCATTATCACAGCATGGCAGGAACTGCTGTTTCACTACCCACTTATTAGTTGTATGCGAGGCTGCCTTTTTAGCTAAAATGTGGACTTTTGGAGGAAAAGCAGTATGACTTGTTCTTGGACCCCCAGAATCTCACACAGGACCTCTCACATAGCAGGTGTTCACTAAATTTCTCATGAATTGAAGTAAACATGTTTTAGGGGCAGAAAGAGCCTGATTTTCCCCACACATATGGTAGGAAGTCCTGGGATTTAGCCAGAAAAGCTTCTGGGAGAATTTTTTTGGTAAGTCTGGTAAGCAGGGCTTGTCCCTAACCTAACTTTCCATCTGTTTGCTACACTATCCCCTGCCAAATCTTCAACCTTAAGGATATTGATTAATGCCATGAGCTCAAGGACTTGTACATTAGTTACTATCACTGTGTAACAAGTACTCTAAATTTAGTGGCTGAAGTGATAAATTTCATCTCCCATGGTTTCTGCCATGCAAGGATTTGGGAGTTGTTTGGCTTTGTGTTCCTGACTCAGGATCTCTTTTGAGGTCACAGATGTCAGCCGGGACTGCAGTGACCTGGAGGCTTGGCCAGGGCTCTCTCATGGCTGGCAAGTTGGTTCCTCTCCTTATGGGTTTCTCCATGAAGTTGCTGAATGGTCTTGTGGCATGGAGGCTGGCTTCTCCCAGAGCAAGCAATGTAAGAGGCCAAGGCAGAAGCTGTGTTGCCTTTTCTGATCTGGCTTTGGAAGACACCCACCATCACTTCTGTCATATTCTATTGATCACACAGGCCAGCCTTACTTCAAGATGGGAGGAGACTACACAAGGGCAAGAATACCATGAGGTGATTATCATGAGGACCCTCCTGAAAGCTGATGACTACAACTAGACTGAAAGATAAGATGTATCTTATTATATAACTACATGATAAAAGAAATAAAGAACACAATGTACCAAGTGATTAGTAGACCTTATGTGATACATTCCAAAGGTTGTTCCTAAAATCCTGAGGGCTGGAAAAAATTGTATGCATGCCCAGAAGGAAGAGAGAATTTCAGACACATCACCAGCAGTAATTATAGCTTAATCAATACTATCATTTATTTAACAATACTTCAAGATGCTCATGGATCTCAAAGATAAAAGCCCATAGCCTTACATAGTATCCCCTGCTACAAGCCAAATCCCAATACTTCCCAATACTTTTGTATGGTAATAAGCTATCTGAATTTGAGATAACTTTGTGCGCATAATCAAGAAATTGTGTGGATCCTTTGTTAAAGGAGTCTTACCTTAGTACTCTTTAAAAGTGCCCCATGGAGGCCTGTACTGTCCTTGTCTGTTTAACGTATTAATCAGTGGTTTGGAATGAAAAAATGTTTATCAAATTGTAAATGACTCAAGTTTGAAGGAATAGTTACTACATGAGATGATAATACCAGGTTTTAGGGCAATTCCCATGGGCTAGAATGATGGACTGAACAAGTAAAAGCAAACTTAACAGGGACATATGAAGAGGCTGATATTCAGATCCACTTAGTTATTTAAGTCTTCTAAGTCCTCAACTCACATGTCCCTTCCATTAGAGAGCACGCATGGCCCAGTCACTCTTGGGAAATGCCCCCTCTTCCCTATTTCTGATACCCCATTCTGACAGGTAGACCCTCCTCCAGGTTCTGCATCCTTTCTCCAGGGCCAGACTAGGAGGGTCTTCAGGGTTATGGGGAAATAAATGCAGAGGAACTGGGTTAGAAAAACCCCTTCATGACTGAGTAGGCCTCATCAGCATCCTTTGTCCCTCTTCTAACCTTCATTCTTCTCCTCCCCATAAGGAAACATACTATCCCTCACCTAAGTCTACCTATGTGGAAATGTGTAAGATAGTCCTTTCCACAGATGACCATCCTTTTGGATTTTTCTTTAAACTTCACAGGATCTGACTTTCATCTTTTGGACACCTAAAGAAACCACCATGATCACTCATGGTCATTAATCTTTTCCTAGAGGGAATAGGTTAAAAGATGGATGTTTGAGTATGGTCATCAAAAGGAAAATAAGTACTTAGAGCTCAAGCCTTCATGAAACTGTGTGCTTGGAAAAATGAGGGCTCTGTTTTAGTCAGTATAGGTTAGGTAAAGCTGCAGTATCAAACAACAATCTAAGTGGCTCAAAACTAGAGTTTATTTTTCACTCACATAACATGTACATTGCAATTCAGGAAACAAGTTAACAGGGCTGCCCCATCTGAAACACCACTGGTCACCACCACAGAGAGAAAGGAAGATGGAGGACACGTACTGATTGTTAGTTGCTTTTTCCTAGATGTGGCACATGTCACTTTTGTCCTTATTTCATTAGCAAGAGCAAGTTGATGGTCATACCTAACTTTAAGGGGACAGGGAATTGGAATCCTCCCCTATGTCCAGATGTGAGGGAGATTAGAAATTGGCAAATGGAATAATGTCAGTCACAGGCTCTATGTATAAGTAGAATGGTGCTATTTTTTAATTTGTGGAGCTGAGGGAGAGGTAGGCAATGGGAGATACTGGTTTCTAATTATTTTTAATAGAAAGAATCCCTCAATCTGAACTAAAGAAATAAAATGAAAAGTCAACCTGTCACTTGGATACTCCAACCACCAGTTCTCCTCTACAGGGCAATCATGATTACCAGTTTTCTGTGTCTCCTTCCCTCCAAATTATCTACAAATAATCACACATGTTTATAAAAATATGAGTTTGTTATATATAGTATGTGTTGTATATAGCATAAAGAAAAATGCAAAACAAGAAACAAAAAAACTTGCATGTAGAGTTTAACGAAAAAAAAAAACTCATCGGGGCTTCTCTGGTGGTGCAGTGGTTGAGAGTCTGCCTGCCGTTGCAGGGGACACTGCCCCGGTCCGGGAGGATACCACATGCCGCAGAGCGGCTGGGCCCGTGAGCCATGGCCGCTGAGCCTGCGCGTCCGGTGCCTATGCTCCGCAACGGGAGAGGCCACAACAGTGAGAGGCCCGCGTACCGCAAAAAAAAAAACAAACAAAAAAACAACTCATCAACACCCAGGTGAAGGAATAGAAATGAGAAGTTCCCTTGCCAAATCTCCCTGTGTGCCCCTCCCTGGTCATAACTGACTCATCCTTTTAGGTGCCCATGATTCTGACTTTTGTGATAGTTACTTCCTTGCCTTAAAAAAAAAAAACAATTTAGCACCTTCATATATATCCCTAAGTGATATAATTTAATTTTTCCTGTTTTCAAAATTTACAAAACGGAGTCTGTATAATCCTTTGAGTCTTGTATTGTCTTGAGTCTTGTTTCTTTCAATCAACATTTTGTTTGTGATATTCATCCTCGCATAGCTGTAGTTTTGTCATTTTTATTACCATGTAGTATTTCGTTAGAAATTTACCACAAAACAAAACAATAAAACAACAAAAAAGAAACATCACAATTTCTCCATTTAAAAATTTTCTAATTTTTCCATCTTAATGTCCTCTTGATAGACATTTGAGTTGTCTGCAGTTGGGGCTGTTAAATGCAATGCTGCTGTGAACATCCTTGTCCATGGGTCTTGGTGCATAGGTGCATGAATTTCTCTCATGTGTGTACCCAGAAGGGAAATTACCGGGTTATAGAGTACAAACGCCTTCAACTTTAATAATAATGCCAGCTAGTTCTCCAAAGTGGTTATACCTGCTTATATTCTCACTAGCAGTATAAGAAATTTCTATAGCTTTATCAACTCTTGGTACTGTCAGAGTATATTATTATTTTACACAAATAGGAAAGTAGTGTAAAGTTCATTCTCCAACCTTGCCTTTTTTTTTTTTGGTAATATAGCAGCATCATTTTATTCTGAATTCTTTGATTGGATAGTAACAGTTGATAAAAATCCCTATGATAAAACCTAATGACTCACTTCAGAAAAGATAGAGATGGGCCTTCCTAGCAAATATGGCAGAGAAAAGTCCAACTTTGCCTTTTTAAAAATATAAAAATACATCTTGGAATGTATGCCATCTAGAATATATAGACATCCATTTTCATGCTTGCTTAATGTTCTTAGTTATGACTTTTATTTTCTCTACTATCTTAAATAATAAATCATTTTCAACATAGAGAGAGAGCTGTAGGACAAAGATGGCATGTATTCACAACTCATTCCTCTGTTCATGGCACACATTACTAATTGATCATGGCACTCTTTCCCACTGAGCACAAATGTAGCCTTAGAATCCTTCTCAGTTCAGTGCTCTAATACCTTACTACTCAAAATGTAGTCCCAGGGCTTGCAGCATTAGCATCACCTGGGAGCTTGTTGGCAATGCAGAATCTCAGACCCTACTCCAAACTTACTGAATCAGAGTCTGCATTTAAGAAATATTCCCAGGTAATTCACCTGCATAAGGAAGTATAAGAAGTGCTGGCTTAGGCAGCATCTACAAAATACCAGTGAAATGTGTGTGTCCTCCCTATTCCAGAGGCACACTGCAAGCCTCTGTCCTTGGTCCTGTTCTTCCAAAGCGTTTATCTGTGCACTTCATGGGAACATAGGTGGCAGGCTGATCTGATGTGTCTACAGTAAGAATTCTAGAGGGGTAGCAGAAACACTGGATTGCAGAATCATGATACAAGCACACCGAGAGGGTGGAGTGAAGTACAGGCTCTAACCATTGAGCTAAATAAAATTTGACCAAGACAAACAAAAGACTTCATAGGAGCATATCTGAAAATAGCAGTGGCATATAAACATTCATGTATGGGGCTTCCCTGGTGGCACAGTGGTTGAGAGTCCACCTGCCGATGCAGGGGACATGGGTTCGTGCCCCGGTCCGGGAAGATCCCACATGCTGTGGAGCGGCTAGGCCCGTGAGCCATGGCCGATGGGCCTGCGCGTCCGGAGCCTGTGCTCCACAACGAGAGAAGCCACAACAGTGAGAGGCCCGCATACCGCAAACACACACACACACAAAAATGTATGTATAATAATCATTTTGCTGTACACTTGAAACTAACACAACACTGTAAGTTAACTGTGCTTAAATTTTTAAAAGTAAAAATAAACATCTAATAACACAACAAAAAAGAGAATAGCAGTGGCATGCAATGTCTGTTATGAAACATTACCCTTGATGTCACACAGAAAGGCTGGGTTCCAGATTAGGTTGGGACACAAAACCATGCTCTTCCCTGCTCATATTAAGTCAATTAATGCACTAGAAAATACAGAGGCTCTGAGGTACCCATTGTAGTCAGTTCTCTTTGTTTAATTCAGCAGTCCCCAAACAGAACCCTTTCTGTATATCACCTATTAATATCTACAGGACTGATGTTATGGAACACAGTGTGGGAAACACTGGCTTGGGGTTTTAGTTTATGGTCTGGGCCATGAAAAAGACATAGCTGGGAAGAGGGGAAAGATGGCGGAAGAGTAAGACGCGGAGATCACCTTCCTCCCCACAGATACATCAGAAATACATCTACACGTGGAACAACTCCTACAGAACATCTACTGAACGCTGGCGGAAGACCTCAGACCTCCCAAAAGGCAAGAAACTCCCCACGTACCTGGGTAGGGCAAAAGAAAAAAGAATAAACAGAGACAAAAGAATAGGGACGGGACCTGCACCAGCGGTAGGGAGCCGTGAGGAAGAAAGTTTCCACACACTAGAAGCCCCTTTGCGGGCAGAGACCGCGGGTAGCTGAGGGGGAAAGCTTCGGAGCCACGGAGGAGAGCACAGCAACAGGGTGTGGAGGGCAAAGCGGAGAGATTCCCTCACAGAGGATCGGTGCCGACCGGCACTCACCAGCCAGAGAGGCTTGTCTGCTCACCCGCCGGGGCGGGCGGGGCTGGGAGCTGAGGCTTGGGCTTCGGTCGAAGCGCAGGGAGAGGACTGGCGGCATGAACACAGCCTGAAGGGGTTAGTGCACGGCTAGCAGGGAGGGAGTCCGGGAAAAAGTCTGGACCTGCCGAAGTGGCAAGAGACTTTTTCTTCCCTCTTTGTTTCTTGGTGCGCGAGGAGAGGGGATTAAGAGCGCTGCTTAAAGGAGCTCCAGAGACGAGCGCGAGCTGCGGCTAAAAGCGCGGACCCCAGAGACAGGCATGAGACGCTAAGGCTGCTGCTGCCGGCACCAAGAAGCCTGTGTGCGAGCACAGGCCACTATCCCCACCCCCGTTCCGGGGAGCCTGTGCAGCCCGCCACTGCCAGGGTCCCGGGATCCAGTGACAACTTCCCCGGTAGAACGCACGGCGCGCCTCAGGCTGGTGTAACGTCATGTTGGCCTCTGCTGCCGCACGGTCGCCCCGCGCTCCGTACCCCTCACTCCCCCGGCCTGAGTGAGCGAGAGTCCCCGAATCAGCGGCTCCTTTAACCCCGTCCTGTCTGAGCGAAGAACAGACGCCCTCCCGGCGACCTACATGCAGAGGAGGGCCAAATCCAAAGGTGAACCTGGGAGCTGTGTGAACAAAGAAGACAAAGGGAAATCTCTCCCAGCAGCCTCAGGAACATCGGGTTAAATCTCCACAATCAACTTGATGTACCCTGCATCTGTGGAATACCTGAATAGACAACGAATCATCCCAAATTGAGGAGGTGGACGTTGAGAGCAAGATTTATTATTTTCTCCCCTTCTCCTCTTTTTGTGAGTGTGTATGCTTCTGTGTGAGATTTTGTCTGTATAGCTTTGCTTTCACCATTTGTCCTAGGGTTCTATCCATCCGTTTTTTTTTTTTTTACTTAAAAAATTTTTTTTCTTCATAATTATTTTTTCTTTTAATAAATTTATTTTACCTTACTTTATTTTATCCTCTTTCTTTCTACTTTTTCTCCCTTTTACTCTGAGCTGTGTGGATGAAAACCTCTTGGTGCTGCAGCCAGGAGTCAGTGCTGTGCCTCTGAGGTGGGAGAGCCAACTTCAGGACACTGGTCCACAAGAGACCTCCCAGCTCCTTGTAAAGTCAAACAGCGAAAATCTCCCAGAGATCTCCATCTCAACACCAACACGCAGCTTCACTCAACGACCAGCAAGCTACAGTGCAGGACACCCTATGCCAAACAACTAGCAAGACAGGAACACAACCCCACCCATTAGCAGAGAGGCTGCATAAAATCATAATAAGTCCACAGACACTCCAAAACACAACACCAGACATGGAACTGCCCGCCAGAAAGACAAGATCCAGCCTCATCCACCAGAATATAGGCACTAGTCCCCTCCACCAGCAAGCCTACCCAACCCACTAAACCAACTTTAGCCACTGGGGACAGACACCCAAAACAACGGAAACTACAAACCTGCAGCCTGCAAAAAGGAGACCCTAAACACAGTAAGATAAGCAAAATGAGAAGACAAAAAACGCACAGCAGATGAAGGAGCAACATAAAAACCGACCAGACCTAACAAATGAAGAGGAAATAGGCAGTCTACCTGAAAAAGAATTCAGAGTAATGATAGCAAAGATGATCCAAAAGCTCAGAAATAGAATAGAGAAAATGCAAGAAACATTTAACAAGGACCTAGAAGAACTAAAGATGAAACAAGCAATGAAGAAAAACACAATAAATGAAATTAAAAATACTCTAGAAGGGATCAATAGCAGAATAACTGAGGCAGAAGAACATATAAGTGACCTAGAAGATAAAATAGTGGAAATAACTACTGCAGAGAAGAATAAAGAAAAAAGAATGAAAAGAACTGAGGACAGTCTCAGAGACCTCTGAGACAGCATTAAATGCACCAACATTTGAATTATAGGGGTTCCAGAAGAAGAAGAGAAAAAGAAAGGGACTGAGAAAATATTTGAAGAGATTATAGTTGAAAACTTCCCTAATATGGGAAAGGAAATAGTTAATCAAGTCCAGGAAGCACAGACAGTCCCATACAGGATAAATCTGAGGAGAAACACACCAAGACATATATTAATCAAACTGTCATAAATTAAATACAAAGAAAACATATTAAAAGCAGCAAGGGAAAAACAACAAATAACACACAATGGAATCCCCATAAAGTTAACAGCTAATCTTTCAGCAGAAACTCTGAAAGCAGAAGGGACTGGCAGGACATCTTTAAAGTGATGAAGGAGAAAAAGCTACAACCAAGATTACTCTACCCAGCAAGGATCTCATTCAGATTTGATGGAGAAATTAAATCCCTTACAGACAAGCAAAAGCTGAGAGAGTTCAGCACCACCAAACCAGCTTTACAACAAATGCTACAGGATCTTCTATAGGCAAGAAACACAAGAGAAGGAAAAGACCTACAATAACAAACCCAAAACAATTAAGAAAATGGGAATAGGAACATACATACCAATAATTACCTTAAATGTAAATGGATTAAATGCTCCCACCAAAAGACACAGACTGGCTGAATGGATGCAAAAACAAGACCCATATATATACTGTCTACAAGAGACCCACTTCAGACCTAGGGACACATACAGACTGAAAGTGAGGGGATGGAAAAAATATTCCATGTAAATGGAAACCAAAAGAAAGCTGGAGTAGCAATTCTCATATCAGACAAAATAGACTTTAAAGTAAAGACTATGAGAAGAGACAAAGAAGGACACTATATAATGATGAAGGGATTGATCCAAGAAGAAGATATAACAATTGTAAATATTTATGCACCCAACATAGGGGCACCTCAATACATAAGGCAAATACTAACAGCCATAAAAGGGGAAATCGACAGTAACACATTCATAGTAGAGGACTTTAACACTCCACTTTCACCAATGGATAGATCATCCAAAACGAAAATAAATAAGGAAACACAAGCTTTAAATGATACATGAAACAAGATGGACTTAATTGATATTTATAGGACATTCCATCCAAAAACAACAGAATACACATTTTTCTCAAGTGCTCATGGAACATTCTCCAGGATAGATCATATAACAGGTCACAAATCAAGCTTTGGTAAATTTAAGAAAATTGAAATTGTATCAAGTATCCTTCCCGACCACAACGCTATGAGACTAGATATCAATTACAGGAAAAGATCTGTAAAAAATACAACACATGGAAGCTAAACAATTCACTACTTAATAATGAAGTGATCACTGAAGAAATCAATGAGGAAATCAACAAATACCTAGAAACAAATGACAAAGGAGACACGATGACCCAAAACCTATGGGATGCAGCAAAAGCAGTTCTAAGAGGGAAGTTTATAGCAATACAATCCTACCTTAAGACACAGGAAACATCTTGAATAAACAACCTAACCTTGCACCTAAAGCAACTAGAGAAAGAAGGAAAAATAACCCAAAGTTAGCAGAAAGAAAGAAATCATAAAGATCAGATCAGAAATAAATGAAAAATAAATGAAGGAAACGATAGCAAAGATCAATAAAACTAAAAGCTGTTTTTTTGAGAAGATAAACAAAATTGATAAACCATTAGCCAGACTCATCAAGAAAAAAAGGGAGAAGACTCAAATCAATAGAATTAAAAATGAAAAAGGAGAAGTAACAACTGACACTGCAGAAATACAAAAGATCATGAGAGATTACTACAAGCAACTCTATGCCAATAAAATGGACAATCTGGAAGAAATGGACAAACTCTTAGAAATGCACAACTTGACAAGACTGAATCAGGAAGAAATAGAAAATATGAACAGACCAATCACAAGCACTGAAATTGAAACTGTGATTAACAGTCTTCCAAAAAACAAAAGCCCAGGACCAGATGGCTTCACAGGCGAATTCTATCAAACATTTAGAGAAGAGATAACACTTATCCTTCTCAAACGCTTCCAAAATTTAGCAGGGGGAGGAACACTCCCAAACTCATTCTACGAGGCCACCATCACCTTGATACCAAAACCAGACAAGGATGTCACAAAGAAAGAAAACTACAGGCCTATATCACTGATGAACATAGATGCAAAAATCCTCAACAAAATACTAGCAAACAGAATCCAACAGCACATTAAAAGGATCATACACCATGATCAAGTGGGGTTTATTCCAGGAATGCAAGGATTCTTCAATATATGCAAATCAATCACTGTGATACACCATATAAACAAATTGAAGGAGAACAACCATATGATCATCTCAATAGATGCAGAGAAAGCTTTCAACAAAATTCAACACCCATTTATGATAAAAACCCTGCAGAAAGTAGGCATAGAGGGAACTTTCCTCATCATAATAAAGGCCATATATGACAAACCCACAGCCAACATCGTCCTAAATGGTGAAAAACTGAAAGCATTTCCACTAAGATCAGGAACAAGACAAGGTTGCCCACTCTAACCACTCTTATTCAACATAGTTTTGGAAGTTTTAGCCACAGCAATCACAGAATAAAAAGAAATAAAAGGAATCCAAATAGGAAAAGAAGAAGTAAAGCTGTCACTGTTGACAGATGACATGATACTATACATAGAGTATCCTAAAGATGCTACCAGAATACTACTAGAGCTAATCAATGAATTTGGTAAAGTGGCAGGATACAAAATTAATGCACAGAAATCTCTGGCATTCCTATACACTAATGATGAAAAATCTGAAAATGAAATCAAGAAAACACTCCCATTTACCAATGCAACAAAAAGAATAAAATATCTAGGAATAAACCTACCTAAGGAGACAAAAGACCTGTTTGCAGAAAACTATAAGACACTGATGAAAGAAATTAAAGATGATACAAGCAGATGGAGAGATATACCATGTTCTTGGATCGGAAGAATCAACATTGTGAAAATGAATCTACTACACAAAGCAATCTACAGATTCAATGCAATCCCTATCAAACTACCACTGGCATTTTTCACAGAACTAGAACAAATGTTTTCACAATATGCGTGGAAACACAAAAGACCCAGAATAGCCAAAGCAATCTTGAGAACGAAAAACGGAGCTGGAGGAATCAGGCTCCCTGACTACATACTGTACTACAAAGCTACAGTAATCAAGACAGTATGGTACTGGCACAAAAACAGACATATAGATCAATGGAACAGGATAGAAAGCCCAGAGATAAACCCACGCACATATGGTCATCTTATCTTTGATAAAGGAGGCAAGAATATACAGTGGAGAAAAGACAGCCTCTTCAATAAGTGGTGCTGGGAAAACTGGGCAGGTACATGTAAAAGTATGAGATTAAAAAAAAAAAGTATGAGATTAGATCACTTCCTAAAACCATACACAAAAATAAGCTCAAAATGAATTAAAGACCTAAATGTAAGGCCAGAAACTATCAAACTCTTAGAGGAAAACATAGGCAGAACACTCTGTGATATAAATCACAGCAAGATCCTTTTTAACCTACCTCCTAGAGAAATGGAAATAAAACCAAAAATAAACAAATGGGACCCAATGAAACTTCAAAGCTTTTGCACAGCAAAGGAAACCATAAACAAGACCAAAAGACAACCCTCAGAATGGGAGAAAATATTTGCAAATGAAGCAACTGACAAAGGATTAATCTCCCAAATTTATAAGCAGCTCATGCAGCTCAATAACAAAAAAACAAACAACTCAATCCAAAAATGGCCAGAAGACCTAAATAGACATTCCTCCAAAGAAGATATACAGACTGCCAACAAACACATGAAAGAATGCTCAACATCATTAGTCATTAGAGAAATGCAAATCAAAACTACAATGAGATATTATCTCACACCAGTCAGAATGGCCATCATCAAAAAATCTAGAAACAATAAATGCTGGAGAGCGTGTGGAGAAAAGGGAACACTCTTGCACTGCTGGCGGAAATGTGAATTGGTACAGCCACTATGGAGAACAGTATGGAGGTTCCTTAAAAAAACTACAAATAGAACTACGATATGACCCAGCAATCCCACTACTGGGCATATACCCTGAGAAAACCATAATTCAAAAAGAGTCATGTACCAAAATGTTCATTGCAGCTCTATTTACGATAGCCAGGATATGGAAACAACCTAAGTGCCCATCATCGGATGAATGGATAAAGAAGATGTGGCACATATATGCAATGGACAATTACTCAGCCATAAAAAGAAACGAAATTGAGCTATTTGTAATGAGGTGGATAGACCTAGAGTCTCTCATGCAAAGTGAAGTAAGTCAGAAAGAGAACGACAAATGCCGTATGCTAACACATATATATGGAATTTAAGAAAAAAAAAATGTCATGAAGAACCTAGGGGTAAGACAGGAATAAAGACACAGACCTACTAAAGAACGGACTTGAAGATATGGGGAGGGGGAAGGGTGAGCTGTGACAAAGCGAGAGGGAGGCATGGACATATATACACCACCAAACGTAAGGTAGATAGCTAGTGGGAAGCAGCCGCATAGCACAGGGAGATCAGCTCAGTGCTTTGTGACCACCTGGAGGGGTGGGATAAGGAGGGTGGGAGGGAGGGAACGCAAGAGGAACTAGATATGGGAACATATGTATATGTATAACTTTGATTCACTTTGTTATAAAGCAGAAACTAACACACCATTGTAAAGCAATTATACCCCAATAAAGATGTTAAAAAAATAAAATAATAAAGTAAAATAAAGCCCCTCCCAAGAAAAAGAGTAGCTCCCATTCACCGCAACTAGAGAAATCCCACACACAGCAACAAAGACCCAACACAGCCAAAAATTTAAGAAAAGAAAAAAAACTGTAAACACAGCAGGGAAAAAAAAGATGTTTTTAAAAAGCAGAAATGAATACAATGAAGACAAATGAAACCCCTAAATAAAACTAAATACTAATTGTTTGGAAGAAAAATAATAAAATAGACATGTTTGAAAAGTATTATCCAAGAAAAAAAGGAAAAAACAAAAATAACATTTGAAAATTGTTAATTAAGAACAAATTATTGGGACTTCCCTGGCAGTCCAGTGGTTAAGACTTGGCGCTGTGCTCCCTCTGCAGGGGGCATGGGTTCAATCCCTGGTCGGGTATGAATAGATAAAAAAAATAATAATAAAAAAATAAATTAAAAAAATTGGCACAACTTTATAGCAATAACTTTAAAAATTTGAACAAAATTTATGATATTTTGTGAATGAAATACAAATATACAATAAACATATGAAATGATGGAAAATATAGGAAAGCAGGTTTGGCTTCATTATAAGGAATAACTTCTTAACAAAGTGGAATTATTCATGAATGGCATGACCTATGTTGCTAAAGAAGGGAACATCTCAGGCTCAGATGCCTGAGAGGTGGACCAGACATGTGGTCTGAGAGGTGGACCAGACATTGCTCCTGATAAGGAGAAATGAGGCTGATGCTTTGTGTTGGTGGAGACTGGAAGAGAGAATTCTCTGTTTCTTTGATGTCCCTGATCCACCTCCCTTAGCAGTGTGTTGTTTTTACCAACAGCCCTTATTGTTACGGGCAGCAAAGTTGCTCTGATGATCTCCTAGAGACTAGCAGGCTGGGGACAGGCAGTTGGTATGGCCTGTTTGCCTGGGCCTAGAGGAGGCCAGGTGGCCAGAGCAGAGACCCCTTACTGCCACCAGCTTCTCAGGCTCCCTGGACTCACACGGGGATACTTTCGGAATAACTGGGTTAAAACCAGGGCCTAATGACTGAACTCTGGGGCAGGGCTCCAGAATGAAGGACAGGAAGTGACCAGCCCACGGACTGGACCACATAGGCTGTGACTCACTGGTTGTTCAGGTGCAGGTCATGCCCCTGGCATGCCGACACTACAACTGTAGGTCAGCTTGGAGTTGCACTGGGGATAGGCAATACCATGATGGGGGCTGGGCTGCACTGGAAACCCCATCCCTGTGAGGATCAGAGAAGCAAGAGCAAAACTGAGTAAGGGTAGCAAGAGGCCGCCATGTTGTAGCCCACAAAATTTCCCAGGTTTGGCATTCTGCCCAGGCCTCTGCCCTCACCCCCTGCTCTATTCTGCCTACACACCCACACTGGCCCAGACGGGGAAACTTCACAGCTTTGCTAAGTCATGGTCAGGCTAGTTATGGCCAGTAAACCAAGTAGGTGACACATCATTGCCAACGTGGCAGGCCTCCTTATGGACTGGGCTGGGACTGCCCTTGGGTCACTATGCTGGCCAGTCAGGATGGAGTCATTCTTCCTTGGAGGATGCTGCCTTTCCTGATGGAGGATGTGAAATGCTGCTCTGTCCTCCTAGAGTTCTGGAGCATTCCAGAAAAGGCAAGACTGGGAAGCAGAGGAAAAGAGCATGTGTTCAAAAACAAATATGTCAAAACCCCAAACATAACCAAAGAACCTCCTTCCAGAGTTACACACACCTGTGATTCATGAAATTTACACCTTGAATGTTTCTGGGATCAGACAGAACATCACTGACTTGGGTTGGCTTTCATCACCCCTCTCGGACATGAGTGTCTTCATCTCCTGACTGACCTCTTTGTTTAACATCTCCTGATCGCTAGGGTCCCCAGCTGCCAACTCACACATATCTGAGCCCCTGTTTAAAGCTTCTAGGTGCTCCCATTGACCTCCAGCCAGTCTTAGTTTGAGTTCCTACAAAAGTAGGTTCTGTGTATGTGTAGTTTGTCTGGAAGTGATTCCAGGAAGAAGTGGGGAAGTGATACAGGGAAAGAAGGAAATCTAAGGAAGAGAACCCTGAAGAAGTTGTCTTGATTACCCAGGCATCTGACTGGTGAGAAAGAACAGCCCAGCACCTACTCTGCCATACCCCTGTTCCAGGTGCACTAGCGCTAAGGGCTATGGCAGGTGACAGGTGGTACTCTTCCACCACATTGGCTCCATTCATCCAGGTAGAAGTGGAAAGCAGTATTTAATTATTGAGTGGGAGAAGACTTAACAAATATTTGCATAAAAGGATTTTACTCCTCTCGGGCAAATAGCTGGCAGGTTTTGTTTGTTTGTTACTATTGTTGCTGGTTGCTCTGGAGCAAGTGTGGCAGAGGAAAAGAAATAGACTTCTCAGAAGATGTATGGGATTTTTTGTTTGTTTTTTTGTTCTTTCTTATTTGTTAGGAGCTGACAATGTCTTGTTTCCAGGTGAATGGCAATGGAGTGGTTGTCAGGAGGTACTCAAAAATCAGAAGATCACATCTGTAGATGCCCGGTAAAACTTGGATGGTAAAATTTGGAAGTGGGAATATATTTGACTCCAGTCATTAGGGAATGTCTCAGCTCAGGAAGTATGGATCACTAGACTATGTGTGGCTTAATGCAGGGCAGGAGCAAGTCAAGAACACACAAATACACAGACAGATGCAGAAACGGGTGTGGAGATGGGGAGCTGGAGAAAGACTGGGACCTGAATATACATGTAAGAATATATAGATTCATAATTATAGCAATTATATATATATATATGTGTGTATATATATATACATATATATCAAGATGAATATAGATATCAATATGTGCATGTAGAGAGATAGACAGAAAAGTATTACGAAGTGTTATATATATGAGAGTTTATTTCCCTACATATGGTGAAATTGCAGGTAAATGTTTTTCCCTTTTGCTCATCTAATATATTCTGTTTTTTGTAAAATGAACTTGCATCATTTATCCAAAAAGAAAGTTGTTTTTTTTTTAAGAAAAGACTAAAGATACAGAAAAAGTATAAAACACTTTGTAGGAAAGGCTTCCAACTAGCAGACACATTTAGTTATCTCCCATCTAGTTAGGGTGTCGAGGCAAATAGAGGGCTTCCAGCATCAGGAAAAAGGGGAAATTTTTAAAGCTATGTCCTAATTATGTAAGCTAATAATGTACCTAGTTATGTTTTATTTCTGTGAAATTTTTCTACTGAAAAATGACTGTCTATGATAAATATCCAGTTTTCAACCAAGCTGTTTCAGGAGTATAGTAGTGATTCTTTGTGGGTATTCCTGATCCAAAAAGGCTTTTTTTACATGCACATTGCTTTCAGAATCTGTGGCACATCGTTTAATTAATGATAACACACAAATAGGTCCATGATAAAATGGATTCACCTTATTGTAAACAATTCTCATCCTTTGCAGAAGTATTTGAAATATGAAGCATCAAAAATTATTACTAACCATATATGAGAACTAAGATGGTTGAGAAGAGGCATTGTATTAGTTGCCTGTTGCTGCATAAAAATTACCATAAACTTAACAGCTTAAAACAACACCTCTTTATTATCTTACACTTCTCTATAGATCAGGCATCTGGGCAGATTTGGCTGGTTCTTCAGCTCAGGGTCTCACAAGGTTGAAATTGAAGTGTGGGCAGGTCTACATTCCTCTCTGGAGATTCTACTGGGGCAGAATCTACTTCCAAGCTCCTTCGGGTGTGGGCAGAATTCAATTTCTTGTTGTTAGAGGGCTGAGGACTTGTTCCTCACTGGCTGCTGACTCTCAGTTCTTTAATGCCACTCACATTTTTCTCATGTGGTCCCCACAGTCTTCAAACCAGGAATGACATGTAAAGTCATTCTTATGCGAAGAATCTTTTTTTCTTCTGCCTTCTTCTGCTGCTTTTTAAAGGGGCTGTGGGATTTGATCAGGCCTACCCAGACAATCTCTGTATTTTAACGGTTCTCCAGATTGGGAACTTGAAACAAGACTGGGATAGAAGGTTAAGAGGGCTGGTAATTTTAAAAGTATTTCTAAAAGTTTTTTTTTTTTTTTTTTTTACTGTTGTTAGGTTATCTTTTCAAGCAACCTGAAAATTAATTAATGCCAAGTTTAAAAAATGGTACAGAATAGCATGTGTGCTATGAATACAATTACGTACAAAAATATGTTCCAGTGACAAAAACTGGAATCAAATACGAAACATGTGGGATTGTGTTAAGGGAAAGGGCTGAGGGTAATTTTTCTTTTTTTTTTTCAGCTGCACTGCGCAGCTTGCAGAATCTTAGTTTCCCAACCAGGGATTGAACCTGGGACCTTGGCAGTGAAAGCACTGAGTCCTAATCACTGGACTGCCAGGGAATTCCCTGAGGGTAATTATTTTTATGCATAATTTTTTAATGTTACATTATTCTTCAATAACAATTTAAAAGCAAAAGGGAAAAAGAAGAAAGAAAATTAAACATTGAAATTTGAAAATCTGGCTCACCCAAGAAGGAGACGTGGCCTGCCTTGATGCTGCCTCTTATGTGTCTCAAGACCCAGGATTCACTAAGTTTGGCCTCTAAGTTCACTGGAGCAACTTTAGCATGGTGACGGGCAGACTCTCGCCACGTGGAGGTTTTCTGAGTCCTTCTGTAGGAAACCATGCCAAAAAGTAAACACAAGAAAGCTTTGACTCATTCATGCTCTTGTTCCCCCATTTTAGGGGGTTTGACTGGCCTACATTTGGGCTGCACAAAGCCAGCAGACCTTGGCCTTCTGTGGTCTGTGTTGGGACCATCTACATGCCCAGAATAGCCCTTGGACCACCCATCCTTGTGGACCTTTGTGATACTTTCAAGGGCAGCTTAACCTCTCCCAAGGCCCAGGAATCAGGGTCAGGGATGTCAATAATAGGGATGCCCACAGAGACAGAGCTGTGAATGGAGCTGAGGCTAAGAAACAGTGGGAGAAACAGTACCTAGACGTGCCGAACTGCAGACCTGGGGTCACCTTAATTCCAGAAGATAGAAGCTTATCGTCTGAGGACATTCTTAAGGGGCTGTCTCTCTACCCGCTGAATTGCACTGCCCTGTCTTCAAGGTCCCTCCTAACCTGCCAAATCTGCTAGAGGGTACAGAGAAACATTTGGGCCTGGTACCATGTGAACTTGGTTGGCTACAAAAGTGACTTTCATTTACTTTGTACATCCTCTTCCCATCTCCATTTTGTCACACCTACTACCATGAAATAATCTTGCTAAAATACAAATATACTTATACCACTTCCCTGATCAAAAACCTTCAAGGACTCCTCAGTGCCTGCTGGATAGTCTAATTATTTTCCTAGTCTGTCATCATCTGACACTAACCAACTCTGCATGTACTTGACTTCAGTTAAATCAATCTGGTCAGCACCCCATTGAGGTAGATGCTCTTTCCTCCCTACCTTTGGGACTGTGTGCACAGATCTCTCCACCTCTCCAAAGCTGACCCAGTTTGGGGCCTACACAAAAGTTTTAGTAGAAACAAACTGAAAAATGACCATATGTATAGTAGTTATCTTTGTTAATGTAGGAGTTACAATGGAAAAATGTCAATTAGAGAGCCAGAGAAAAAGATGACCCTTTTTGAAGATAATATTTTCCAACTGGTTTCCTGAAAACACTCCTCATGGAGATGTCAGTAAGTGTGAATGCAATCTGTGTCCTCCCGGGTGTGTCATAGTGTCCATGAGGGCATCACAGAAGTCATGTGATTAAAACAACAACAACAAGAAGAACCCCTAGCATTTAGCCCATCATTTCCCAAATGAATTTGATCATGGAACTCTGATTCCCTGTCACACCTATTAGCATGCCTTAGAAGAAGCATTTTGTAAGATGTGACTGAGAAATATTACTTTAAGTTGGTCCTTTTTCACTGTGGCTTATCAACCAATTTTTTTGAATCCCAGTAGTCTTTTCCCTAAATGCCCATAAATATAATATTTGGAAATAGTCTTGGAGACTATTCTTGGAGAGTTGTCTCCCAATATTTCTTCCCTCTTCCTTCCAGAATAACAATTTTTAGTTGGGCACATGGCTGCCAAGAATAAAGTCAGCTCTGCCCAGCTTCCTTTGCAGCTAGATGGGGCCATGGGACTCAGTGCTGGATTGTGCTCATAAAGAGGAGTATACTCTCCCCCTCTTCTTTCCCCCTTCCTCCACTACAGTGATGGAATGCAGAGGGCTGGGGAGCCATATTGAATCATGTGGTCAAAAGCAACACAGAGCAGGAAGGGCAGAGCAAGAAGTGAGAAGGAGCCAGAGCTTCTGGCAACATGATAGAGCTGAGATGTTATACCATCTTGGACCTTTTCATGAGAGAAAAAAAACCATTTCTATCTGTTTAAGGTGGTATTATTTTTGGTCTCTGTCACTTGCAGCCAAGCCTATATTCTCACAGGTGCAGTTACCAGAACAGCTGGCCAGAACAGCTCCACTGTCATTTAGGAAATGCTTCCCTACTTTCTAACTATGTAGTTCTTGGGGAGTTTGCAAAACCCCATTTTCCTGTCCATGGTGATGGTTGCAGGGATGGAGACATGATCCACACTGGCCAAGCAGAACACTCTCTGGGATTTTTCTACCTGAAGCTGGCAGGGAAGAGCCTTTTACTTTGCTGGTCATGAGGCTGTAAGAGCATGAGCTGGAGCTTCCTAAAGATCTAGTTCTGAAACAGGAGCGAAGAGGGCAGGGAACAACCTTTAAAAGAATGACATAGCCTTGGGACACGACATAAATGGTTAGAACCAACTAGGTCCAAGATGGCGGACGAGACTTCCACTAGAACTTAAGCCTCAGTAAACACTCCTTGTAACACATCAGCATGCTAAATGACACACCCACAGGCGCCATGACTGTTCCAAGGCCGACCATAAGATGTCAACAAATGGGCGGTGGCCCAATTTCTGGAAATCCCCACCCCTTCCCCAAAATAGCTGGAATACTCCTCCCACTCATTAGCCTATGAAATTACCCACCGCTATAAAAACTGACAACCCCATACCCTAGTGCCTCTCTCGCTTTCTGAGATGGCCCACACTCTATGGAGTGTGTTTCTCTCTAAATAAATCCACTTCTTACCTATCATTTTGTCTCTCACTGAATTCTTCCTGTAACTAGACATCAAGAACCTGAGCTTCATTAAGTCCTGAGACCAGGTGTGTGGTCTCAATCAAAAGACCATGGGTTCAAGCCCCAATCTGAGTTGCACAGTTCCAGCCTCCTTGTGGGGTTGATGCACCAAGGTGAGGGAAACTGGAAAAGGGCTCCCTCGTCCCCCTTGCTCTTGACTGTCCCTCTCGACACCACATTTTGCTCTTCTCCGTTCCACAACTACATTCTTTTAAAAAATATTTATTTATTTATTTTTGGCTGAGTTGGGTCTTCCTTGCTGCGCGGGCTTTCTCAAGTTGCGGTGAGCAGGGGCCGCTCTTCGTTGCAGTGCGTGGGCTTCTCATTGCGGTGGCTTCTCTTGTTGCAGAGCGTGGGCTCCAGGCACATGGGCTTCAGAAGTTGTGGCACATGGGCTCAGTAGTTGTGGCTCCCGGGCTCTAGAGCACAGGCTCAGTAGTTGTGGTGCCCAGGCTTAGTTGCTCCACAGCATGTGGGATCTTCCCAGACCAGGGATCAAACCCGTGTCCCCTGCATTGGCAGGCGGATTCTTAACCATTGTGCCACCAGGGAAGTCCCCAAGTCCTTGGAATTTTTAATTTCAAATGTCTACCAGATTTAGAAAAGCTTATGTGGAGGTGACCAAGCCTTTGAATCAAGTTACTGATTGTGGCCTCTGGACCATGGCTGGTCCATGAGTTGTTTGTCACTGGCCCATGATGAGTTAAGTACAGATATCAAGAGCAAGCATTTATAACCCTTTACAGCAATTTGTTGCTGCCACAACATCCAAATGCATGATTGGCAGACTCATCTCATTGAACAGTGATATAAACCAAAATTATTAACTCACGACAATTGGAAGTTAAACTAAAGTTTACTCACTACAAATTATTTGATGTTTAGATGAATGTGCTTTAGTTTAGTGTTTCTTTAGATTAAATAAAAGGCTCTGGATTCAGAGAAAAGAGAAGAGTTAGAGGGAAGCAACTGGGTTCAAAACTTCAATGTGTCCCTGCATCCATCCTGTCCCCCTCTCCCAGAAGCCCAAGCATTGACATAAATGGAGGGTGGGGGGTGGAAGGGAAGAGCTGCCAGCAGGAGAACAAGAGGTATCCTTGATAGACTGGGAAATTGGAATCAGAAGGGATCCATGCCCTTTCTCTAGGTAGAGCCTGGAAAGCAGCATATCTGTATCATTTCTTTGAGAAATGAAAAGGCTATGGGCAGAGCTGGGCAACTGGACTGGAGAAAGCCCACACAATTCCCATGCACCCCAGCATGGGGGTGGGAGCAGCAGAATAATTTGACGTGTGTCCAGAAGGAGCCCAAAGGCAGTGACGAACCTGAGACACTCCCACAATGGAGGCACAAGGGTCACCTAATGTTCTCAGGTGCCCAAATGGGGTGCAGAAGGAGCTGAGAGACAGAACTTAAGAAACTGTGCAGCTGAGAACAAGCAACAACACCACAGCTACATGTATGGACCAACATCTGAGGTTTAGACAAAACAAAGTTCATCACAGCAAATGCCACTGTGGATACACATGGGCCAGATGCTTCCTTTCCCTGGTATTGGATACCTCCCCACTCCAACTGAGATGGCAAATCTGGCAGGAAGGGGAACTCTCATAATGACCAAGAGTAAATTTCGATCATCTGGTATATATAACAGTGACTCATGATTGAAATTCAATGAAATTATTTAAAAAGCAGAAAAAAAAAACTGGAACACCTAACTTCTTGCAAACTTGAGTCTATGAGCTGAGATTTATGCCTGCTTTTGCTTTAACCAGAATAACAGGTGTTAGTGAGCACCTTGACCTTATTTCTGATTTTAATTAGAATGCACCTGGTATTTTACTCTATAGCATTTGCTGTTGATTTTTCATATTCTTTATGATGCTAAGGTCTACCTCTTTGAAGCTGAGCAGAGAGTTTTAATTCCTTTTGTTACTAAATCAGGAATACATGTTGAATTTTATCTAATGCCTTTTGGCATCTATCAACAGGGTTATATGATTTTTTTCCTTTAATGTAATGAAGTACATCATAGATTTTTTTACATCTTTATTAGAGTATAACTGCTTTAAAATAGTGTGTTAGTTTCTGCTTTATAACAAAGTGAATCAGTTATACACATACATATGTTCCCATATCTCTTCCCCCTTATATCTCCCTCCCTCCCACCCTATCTATCCCACCCCTCTAGGTGGTCACAAACTACCCAGCTAATCTCCCTGTGCTATGCGGCTGCTTCCCACTAGCTAACTATTTTATATTTGGTAGTGTATATATGTCCTTGCTACTCTCGCACTTTGTCACAGCTTACCCTTACCCCTCCCCATATGAAGTCCCTTCCCTAGTAGGTCTGTGTCTTTATTCCTGGCTTGCCCCTAGGTTCTTCATGAACTTTATTTTTTTTCTTAGATTCCATATATATGTGTTAGCATACGGTATTTGTTTTTCTCTTTCTGACTTAATTCACTCTGTATGACAGATTCTAGGTCCATCCACCTCACTACAAAAAACTCAATTTTGTTTCTTTTTATGACTGAGTAATATTCCATTGTATATATGTGCCACATCTTCTTTATCCATTCATCTGTCGATGGACATTTAGGTTGTTTCCATCTCCTGGCTATTGTAAATAGAGCTGCAATGAACATTTTGGAATATAACTCTTTTTGAATTATGGTTTTCTCAGGGTATATGCCCAGTAGATGGATTGCTGGGTCATATGGTAGTGCTATTTGTAGTTTCTTAAGGAAACTCCATACTGTTCTCCATAGTGGCTGTATCAATTTACATTCCCACCAACAGTGCAAGAGTGTTCCCTTTTCACCACACCCTCTCCAGCAGTTATTGTTTCTAGATTTTTTGATGATGGCCGTTCTGACCGGTGTGAGATGATATCTCATTGTAGTTTTGATTTGCATTTCTCTAATGACTAATGATGCTGAGCATTTGTTCATGTGTTTGTTGGAAATCTGTATATCTTCTTTGGAGAAACGTCTATTTAGGTCTTCTGTCCAGTTTTGAATTGGGTTGTTTGTTTTTCCTGATACTGAGCTGCATGAGCCGCTTGTATATTTTGGAGATTAATCTTTTGTCAGTTGTTTCATTAGCAAATATTTTCTCCCATTCTGAGGGTTGTCTTTTGGTCTTGTTTATGGTTTCCTTTGCTGTGCAAAAGCTTTGAAGTTTCATTAGGTCCCATTTGTTTATTTTTATTTCCATTTCTCTAGGAGGTGGGTCAAAAAGGATCTTGCTGTGATTTATGTCATAGAGTGTTCTGCGTATGTTTTCCTCTAAGAGTTTGATAGTTTCTGGCCTTACATTTAGGTCTATATTCCATTTTGAGTTTATTTTTGTGTATGGTGTTAGGGAGTGTTCTAATTTCATACTTTTACATGTAGCTGTCCAGTTTTCCCAGAACCACTTACTAAAGAGGCTATCTTTTCTCCACTGTATATTCTTGCCTCCTTTATCAAAGGTAAGGTGACCATATGTGCGTGGGTTTATCTCTGGGCTTTCTATCCTGTTCCATTGAGCTATCTTCTGTTTATGTGCCAGTACCATACTGACTTGATTACTGTAGCTTTGTAGTACAGTCTGAGTCAGGGAGCCTGATTCCTCCAGCTCCATTTTTCTTTCTCAAGATTGCTTTTGCTATTCGGGGTCTTTTGTGTTTTTATATAAATTGTGAAATTATTTTGTTCTACTTCTGTGAAAAATGCCAGTGGTAGTTTGATAGGGATTGCATTAAATCTGTAGATTCCTTTGGGTACTAGAGTCATTTTCACAGTGTTGATTCTTCCAATATAAGAACATGGTATATCTCTCCATCTATTTGTATCATCTTTAATTTTTTCATCAGTGTTTTATAATTTTCTGCATACAGGCCTTTTGACTCCTTAGGTAGGTTTATTCCTAGATATTTTATTCTTCTTGTTGCAGTGGTAAATGGGAGTGTTTTATAATTTCACTTTCAGATTTTTCATCACTAGTGTATAGGAATGCAAGAGATTTCTCTGCATTAATTTTGTATCCTGCTACTATACCAAATTCATTAATTAGCTCTAGTAGTTTTCTGGTAGCATCTTTAGGATTCTCTATGTATAGTATCATGTCATCTGCAAACAGTGACAGGTTTATTTCTTCTTTTGCAATTTGGATTCCTTTTATTTCTTTTTCTTCTCTGATTGCTGTGGCTAAAACTTCCAAAACTATGTTGAATAAGAGTGGTGAGAGTGGGCAACCTTGTCTTGTTCCTGATCTTAGTGTAAATGGTTTCAGTTTTTCATCATTGAGAACAATGTTGACTGTGGGTTTGTCGTATATGGCCTTTATTATGTTGGGAAAGTTCCCTCTATGCCTACTTTCTGGAGGGTTTTTATCATAATGGGTGTTGAATTTGTGAAAAGCTTTCTCTGCATCTATTCAGATGATTATATGGTTGTTCTCCTTCAATTTGTTTATATGGTGTATCACATCGATTGATTTGCATATATTGAAGACCCCTTGCATTCATGTAATAAACCCCACCTTATCATGGTGTATGATTATTTTAATGTGCTGTTGGATTCTGTTTGCTTTGGGGTTTTTTTGTTCTTCTTTCTCTAATTGCTTTAGGTGCAAGGTTAGGTTGTTCATTCGAGATGTTTCCTGTTTCTTAAGGTAGGATTGTGTTGTTATAAACTTTCCTCTTAGAACTGCTTTTGCTGCATTCCATAGGTTTTGGGTCGTTTTGTCTCCATTGTCATTTGTTTCTAGGTATTTGTTGATTTCTGCTTTGATTTCTTCAGTGATCACTTCGTTATTAAGTAGTGTATTGTTTAGCCTCCATGTGTTTGTATGTTTTACAGATCTTTTCCTGTAATTGATATCTAGTCTCATAGCGTTGTGGTCGGAAAAGATACTTGATACAACTTAAATTTTCTTAAATTTACCAAGGCTTCATTTGTGACCCAAGATATGATCTATCCTGGAGAATGTTCCATGAGTATTTGAGAAGAATGTGTATTCTGTTGTTTTTGGATGGAATGTCCTATAAATATCAATTAACTCCATCTTGTTGAATGTATCGTTTAAAGCTTTTGTTTCCTTATTTATTTTCGTTTTGGATGATCTGTCCATTGGTGAAAGTGGGGTGTTAAAGTCCCCTACTATGAATGTGTTACTGTCGATTTCCCCTTTTATGGCTGTTAGTATTTGCCTTATGTATTGAGGTGCTCCTATGTTGGGTGCATAAATATTTACAATTGTTGTATCTTCTTCTTGGATCGATCCCTTGATCATTATGTAGTGTCCTTCTTTGTCTCTTGTAATAGTCTTTATTTTAAAGTCTATTTTGTCTGATATGAGAATTGCTACTCCAGCTTTCTTCTGATTTCCATTTGCATGGAATATCTTTTTCCACCCCCTCACTTTCAGTCTGTATGTGTCCCTAGGTCTGAACTGGGTCTCTTGAAGACAGCATATATACGGGTCTTGTTTTTGTATCCATTCAGTGAGTCTGTGTCTTTTGGTGGGAGTATTTAATCCCTTTACATTTAAGGTAATTATTCATATGTATGTTCCTATTCCCATTTTCTTAATTGTTTTGGGTTTGTTATTGTAGGTCTTTTCCTTATCTTGTATTTCTTACCTAGAGAAGATCCTTTAGCATTTGTTGTAAAGCTGGTTTGGTGGTGCTGAACTCTCTCAGCTTTTGCTTGTCTGTAAAGATTTTAATTTCTCCATTAAATCTGAATGAGATCCTTGCTGGGTAATCTTCGTTGTAGTTTTTTCTCCTTCATCACTTTAAATATGTCCTGCCAGTCCCTTTTGGCTTGCAGAGTTTCTGCTGAAAGATCAGCTGTTAACCTTATGGGGATTCCCTTGTGTGTTATTTGTTGTTTTTCCCTTGCTGCTTTTAATATGTTTTCTTTGTATTTAATATTTGATAGTTTGATTAGTATGTGTCTTGGTGTGTTTCTCTTTGGATTTACCCTGTATGGGACTGTTTGTGCTTCCTGGACTTGATTAACTATTTCCTTTCCCATATTAGGGAAGTTTTCAACTATAATCTCTTCAAATATTTTCTCAGTCCCTTTCTTTTTCTCTTTTTCTTCTGGGACCCCTATAATTCGAATGCTGGTGTGTTTAATGTTGTCCCAGAGGTCTCTGAGACTGTCCTCAGTTCTTTTCATTCATTTTCTTTATTCTGTTCTGCAGTAGTTATTTCCACTATTTTATCTTCCAGGTCACTTATCCGTTCTTCTGCCTCAGTTATTCTGCTGTTGATCCCTTCTATATAATTTTTAATTTCATTTGTTTTGTTGTTCATCATTGTTTGTTTGCTCCTTAGTTCTTCTAGGTCATTGTTCAACTTTTCCTGTATTTTCTCTATTTTATTTCCAAGATTTTGGATCATCTTTACTATCATTATTCTGAATTCTTTTTCAGGTAGACTGACTATTTCCTCTTCATTTATTAGGTCTGGTGAGTTTTTACCTTGCTCCTTCATCTGTTGTGTGTTTTTCTGTCTTTCATTTTGCTTAACTCACTGTTTGGGATATCCTTTTCGCAGGCTGCAGGGTTGCAGTTCCCATTGTTTTTGGTGTCTGTCCCCAGTGTCTAAGGTTGGTTCAGTGGGTTGTGTAGGCTTGCTGGTGGAGGGGACTACTGCCTGTATTCTGGTGGATAAGCCTGAATCTTGTCCTTCTGTTGGGCAGTTTCATGTCTGGTTGTGTGTTTTGGGTGTCTGTGGCCTTATTATTACTTTAGGCAGCCTCTGTGCTAATGGATGGGGTTATGTTCCTGTCTTGCTAGTTGTTTGGCATACGGTGTCCTGCACTGTAGCTTGCTGGTCATTGAGTGGAGCTGGGTCTGGGCATTGAGATGGAGATCTCTGGGCGATTTTCGCAGTTTGTTATGACATGGAGTTGGGAGGTCTCTTGTCGACCAGTGTCCTGAACTTGGCTCTCCCACCTCAGTGGCACAGCCCTGACGCCTGGCTAGAGCACCAAGAGCCTGTCCTCCACATGGCTCAGAATAAAAGAGAGGAAAAAACAGAAAGAAGAAGGTAAAATAAAATAATATAAAGTAAAGTAAAATAGTTATTAAAATAAAAATTTAAAAATTATTAAGAAAAAAAATTTTAAGTAATAAAAAAAACGGACAGATGGAACCCTAGGATAAATGGTAAAAGCAAAGCTATACAGACAAAATCACACACAGAAGCATACACATACACACTCACAAAAAGAGAAAAAGGGGAAAAAATATATATATCTTTGCTCCCAAAGTTCACCTCCTCAATTTGGGATGATTTGTCGTCTATTCAGGTATTCCAAAGATGCAGGGTACATCAAGTTGATTGTGGAGATTTAATCCGCTGCTCCTGAGGCTGCTGGGAGAAATTTCCCTTTCTCTTCTTTATTCGCACAGCTTCCAGGGTTCAGCTTTAGATTTGGACCCGCCTCTGCATGTAGGTCGCCTGAAGGCCTCTGTTCTTCACTCAGATAGGACGGGTTTAAAGGAGCAGCTGATCTGGGGGCTCTGGCTCACTCAAGCCACGGGGAGGGAGGGGTATGGAAGCAGGGCGAGCCTGTGGCTGCAGAGGCCGGCATGACGTTGCACCAGCCTGAAGAGCACCATGAGTTCTCCTGGGAAAGTTGTCCCTGAATCACTGGACCCTGGCAGGGGCGAGCTGCACAGGCTCCCGGGAGGGGAGATGTGGATAGTGACCTGTGCTTGCATACAGGCTTATTGGTGGCGGCAGCAGCAGCCTTAGCGTCTCATGCCTGTCTCTGGGGTCCACGCTGATAGCCGCGGCTCGCTCCCGTCTCTGGAGCTCCTTCAAGCAGCGCTCTTAATCCCCTCTCCTCACGCACCAGGAAACAAAGAGGGAAGAAAAAGTCCCTTGCCTCTTCGGCAGTTCCAGACCTTTTCCCGGACTCCCTCCCGGCTAGCTGTGGCGCACTAGCCTCCTTCAGGCTGTGTGCACGCCGCCAACCCCAGTCCTCTCCCTGGGATCCGACTGAAGCCCAAGCCTCAGCTCCCAGCCCCCCTCCGCCCTGGCGGGTGAGCAGACAAGCCTCTCGGGCTGGTGAGTGCTGGTCGTCACCGGTCCTCTGTGCGGGAATCTCACCGCTTTGCCCTCCGCACCCGTGTTGCTGCGCTCTCCTCCGCGGCTCTGCAGCTCCCCCCTCCGCCACCCGCAGTCTCTGCCCACGAAGGGGCTTCCTAGTGTATGGAAACCTTTCCTCCTTCACAGCTGCCTCCCACTGGTGCAGGTCCCGTCCCTATTCTTTGTCTGTTTTTTCATTTTACTTTTGCCCTACCCAGGTATGTGGGGAGCTTCTTGCCTTTTGGGAGGTCTGAGGTCTTCTGCCAGTGTTCAGTGGGTGTTCTATAGGAGCATTTTCCACATGTAGATGTATTTCTGATGTATCTGTGGGGAGGAAGGTGATCTCCGCGTCTTACTCTTCTGCCATCTTGAAGCTGCCCCTCGGATTTTGTTAATATAAATTTGACTTTGCTTATTTGTTTTAATCCACAGCTGGATTTGGTCTTATAATTTATTTACAATTTAAAAATCAATATTCATAAGTGAGATTGATGTATACTTTTTAAAAATATTCATTTGGGGCTTCCCTGGTGGTGCAGTGGTTGAGAGTCCGCCTGCCGATGCAGGGGACACGGGTTCGTGCCCTGGTCTGGGAAGATCCCACGTGCCGCGGAGCGGCTAGGCCCGTGAGCCATGGCTGCTGAGCCTGCGAGTCCGGAGCCTGTGCTCCGCAACGGGAGAGGCCACAACAGTGAGAGGCCCACGTACCTCCAAAAAAAAAAAGAAAATTCATTTGGACAAGCTTTGATATTGGGGTTATACTAGGGTTATAAAATGAATAGTGATGCTTCTAAATTTTTCTCATGCTGTAGATTCTATAACGTAAAATTTATCTTTCTTGAGTGGATAGAGAAGATGCAGTACATGTATACAATGGAATACTACTCAGCCATAAAAAGAATGAAATAACGCCATTTGTAGCAACGTGGGTGGACCTAGAGATTATCATATCAAGTGAAGTAAGTCAGAGAGACAAATACCATATGGTACCACTTATATGTGGAATCTAAAATATGACACAAGTGAACCTGTCCATGAAACAGAAACAGACTCATAGACATAGAGAACAGACTTGTGGTTGCCAAGGGGGAGTGGGGTGGGGGAAGGGATGGAGTGGGAGTTTGGGGTTTGCCGATGCAAACTAGTATATATAGAATGAGTAAACTATAAGGTCCTACTGATTAGCACAGGGAACTATATTCAGTACCCTGTGATAAACCATAATGAAAAAGAATATGAAAAAGAATGTATATATGTGTATAACTGAATCACTTTGCTGTACAGCAGAAATTAACACAACCTTGTAAATCAACTATATTTCAATAAAATAAATTTTTAAAAAAGAATGAGGAGGGGCTTCCCTGGTGGCGCAGTGGTTGGGAGTCCGCCTGCCGATGCAGGGGACATGGGTTCGTGCCCCGGTCTGGGGGGATCCCACATGCCGCGGAGCGGCTGGGCCCGTGGGCCATGGCCGCTGGGCCTGCGCGTCCGGAGCCTGTGCTCCGCAATCGCAGAGGCCACAGCAGTGAGAGGCCCGCATACCGCAAAAAAAAAAAAAAAAAAGAATGAGGAGGGGCCATGGGTTCAATCCCTGGTCAGGGAACTAAGATCCCTCATGCCACATGGGGTGGCCAAAAAAAAAAAAGAATGAACAAGAAATCACTTTCATGACAAAAATTGTAACTAAAAGGGAAGAAATAATAAAATATGCCTGGGGAAAAATTTTTTTTAATTACCTTTCTTGAAGATTTTGCCAAAAATTTTCCATACTATTGTCCAACCTGAAAATTTGGGCAGCTAAAACCTTTGAGGACCCTTTTCCTATCCTCTAGAGTTAGTGGGTCTATTCAGATTTTCTATTGCTTCCTGAGTCAATTTTAGTAATTTATATTTTTAATAATACATTTCATTTCCATTTATAAACTCTCACATAAAATCGTACCTAATATTCTCTTCTCTGAGTGTCTACCTCTGAATCCTGAGATTCACCTGAAAGTACAATTATGAATCTTCCTTTTGTACAAGTTTCCCCTGTTACTGGAAGCCTCTCTCCTCCACTTCTGGTCCATTTTCTTTTGTGTTCTTGAATCTTTTCATGAGCCAAGTGCCTCTTCTCATCTTTTACCCAAAGGAGTCTGTTTTTGTCCAGTGTCAGAGGAGTTTGATGAGCTTGATCAAAAAATGAGGTTTCCTGTTCTAATCTTCTAGTCTCAGACACAGAAGAAAAGTCATACTTTCTCTAGTATGACCTGAGAGTGAAGAGAAGGGCTGGATCCCCAGCTGGGATAGGGGACAGTAAGCTAGACTCTCTCCCATGGCACAGAGAGCTCTCCAAGATCTCACCTGCCTGAATCCTCTCCCAAGGCCTCTCCTATTACAACCTACCAGCCATAAAGAAGCCTGGTAGTTCTCAGGCCATGACTGCTTTGTTGCTTCTTACCATGCTGCCTGTGCTGCTCCATCTCTCTGGGATGCCCATGTCGTGCTTCTTGACCTGGAAGGTACTTCCTCGAGTTTTCACTTTTATGATAAAAATTTAAGCCATACATTTATGTTTTGTGCACTTTTCTTTTTTAAAATTTAATTTAATTATCATTATTTTTTAACATCTTTATTGGAGTATAATTGCTTTACAGTGGTGTATTAAGTTTCTGCTGTATAACAAAGTTAATCAGATATACATATACATATATCCCCATATGGCCTCCCTCTTGCATCTCTCTCCCACCCCACTTTTCTGTATATGTATTATATTTCACAATGAAAAGAGTTTAAAAAGTATCTGTATATAGTTTTATATTTGAATTTTTTTGGAAGAATACAAGGGCATACTGTTTATAAAGGAGGTCTTTACTCTTTTATTTAATATAATTCCACATTTAAATAAATTATGTTATTAATTTTCAAAGCCTGAAAATTGGCCAGGTAGTAGGAAAACCCTGGGCTGAACCCTGGTGACCAGAAATACTACCACAGTCTTGGCTGTGTCCAGAGAGATTTTAACATGGAGCTGGTTCCTTCAAGATTTTGCTCAAATTGCATATTCTCAGTAAGACCTTCCCTGGCCTCTCTGTTTAATACTGCAGCCTACTCACATTTCCATCACATCCATCCCTAGCATCAGCATTCCTCATCTCCCTTCTGCTCAACTCTTCTTCCGTAGCAATTGTCACTTTCTAACTCACTGTTACTTTTTTCTGCATTCTAGGCAGAAGGAACCGCTAAAGCCAAGGCTCTAAGTTGGGAGCAGGCTCAGAGAAGTCAAGGAGCACTGAGAAGGCTGGTGTGGCTGAAGCAGAGTGAACAAGAGGTAGAGCAGCCGATGACAGGGAGGTGAGGGGGAGACCGTGTTGGGCCCCATCGCATTGCAGGGATGCAGGCTTTTCCTGTGAGTCAGATGTGGAGCTGCTGTGGAATTTTAAGAGAAATGACATGATGTGACATATTTTAAAAGGGTCACTCTGACTACTGTGCTGATAAGTGAAGACTTTATGTTGATAGGAGAACATATTGAGATAAGAAAAGATGTTACAGCCACAAAATAAAAATTGCTTGCTACAAAAATAACACCCAGAATGTAAAAGAGTCCTTAGACCTCAAAACCATGATAGCAAAAAAATAAAAAGTATAGCAGAAGAGCTGGAACATAAAGCTGAGGAAATCTTCCATAAAGGAGACCAAAAAGATAAAATATGGAAAAAAGACAAAAATATGGAAAATAGGAGAGAAAAAATAAAGACTAACTTTTAAGGAAACAATTCCAGAAATAGGAAACAGAGACATCTGAGTGAATGAAATTATAGGATGAATTGATTTCAGAAAACTCCTTTACACTGAAAGACAGGAGTTCCTAGACTGAAAGTATCTGGAACACCTGGTGTAATGGATAATGGGTGCTGGATAAAAAATGGACCAACAATAAGACACATCATCGTGAGATTTCAGTACAGTGAAAACAATCCTATAAGCATCTAGAAAGAAAAATAATAGCAAAATAAAGAACCTAGAATCAGAGTGTTACCAGACATCTCCACATATGTCACACAGGACGCCCAAAGGAACTGCAGTCACATCCTCACCTGTGAAGTAGCATGAGCAGGTGGAGAACAGGGCAGCAGGCTCTGGACAGAGCTCTTCAAGATGAAATAGACGAAATACTAGGAGATATATACAAATGGTAACAATTTGAATTAGTGATAGATACATAGAAAATTATGCAAACAAACAAAGCAAGATTGTTAATTCCAGGAAAAACTAAAGTTGTGTCAGAAAGGAGAAGTAAGTCATAAGTATCTGTCCTAGCTTAGCTGCAAATAAGGTCTATGTATTCTTGGTAATATCAACATCTAATATTGATCCAACCAAAATGACACAATTATATGGAGAAAATGGAGGGCCTGGAAGTATGTGAGTATCATGGGAGACGATGAGGGAACAGAGCAAAATCTCCACCTCCCACTGGATAAAATCAATTGATTAGGCCTAATACTGAAATATTGTTAAGTGGTAATATATTTCATGTGGAGATAGTGAAGTCAATACAAAAAGTTTCAGCTGGAAGAATTGAAGGTGATTATTTCTTGGGGAGCAAGGGAAGAGGGGTTGCAGAGTACTACTGATTTTCATGACAAGCCTGGTGGAATCATTTGACTTTTTAAAGTATGTGCATTGATAATTTTGAGAAAAATAAAACGAAATTTAAAAAGAAAGCTATCAAAGTTCCTCATTCCTTAGCTGGTCACAACCTAGTTCTGTGTCACTCTGGCAACCTTAATCCCCAGCTCTCCCAATGCCCAGCCTGGGCACCCAGACCACAGTACCCATTACCAGTTTGGGACCAGGCCAAGTTTCCCTCCCACCTGCCTGTGGTCTAGCTTGAGCCTTGTCTCAGCCAGATGCTTTTCAGAGCCTGCTAAGCCTCCTTTCCTCTCCAATCCACTTAGCAGAGAAAAAGCTTTCTAAATTACTCATTTATTAATATTACTTATTGCATTTGTTTAGCTAGTTCACGTATGGACCTCTTTCTCTCTAAGTATGTTGCGAACTTCTGGAGGAAGTGGACATTCCTTTTTGAGGCCTAGCAAATGTTCATAGTGGGTGCCCCAAATATTTCATGGATAAACTTAAAAGTAGAATTCAAGGTGAATTAATAGGCAAATTTAAATCAAAGTCTGGAGATAAAACAAAGGTTAAAGCTGTGACCAATAAGACACATGGAAGATCTAACTGTATCAAGATAGACTTGGGAATACCCTGGCGGTCCAGTGGTTAGGCCTTGGCACTTTCACTGCTGTGGCCCAGGTTCAGTCCCTGGTTGGGGAACTAAGATCCTACAAGCCGCATGGTACAATCAAAAACAAACAAACAAACAAAAAGATAGACTTGTTTTCAAAGCTTGTGGTCTACTTTTTTGGTTAATGTTTGAGATGTTTTAATAAAGAGATATTTTGCCCCCAAAGTCCTCTCAAGGTTCAAGTTTTGGTGACCTGAGGCTTGGTAGGTAAATGTGGATCCACTCTGCCAACACTGCATGTGACTTCATAGACTTTGTGCCTACCTTGCTTTTCTAGACTGCAAAATCTGAATCTTTGCAACTTGAGAAGTTAACTTCTTTTACTTCCATTAATATGAGATGAGACTGGAGGAGAGAGAAGACTCCCTGGCTCCTTCCTGGAGGCAGGATGCAAATAGCTGAGAGAGCAACACAATGGAATGCCACCTTGAGTCAATGCTCAGAATGAGCAGGAGTCCTTGATCTGGGGCCAGCATCATTCCATGGCTCTTTTGGTCTCACTGTGGTTTCAGACTCCATTAAATGGGGAAAAGACTTGGCAATATCTGACATCCCCAAGAAGCAGAAACTTAGAGCTCTCAGCAAGTCTCCTGTCAGTAACCTCTTAAGTTAAAATGTTCAGATCACAGTCCAGGGGCAGGAGCCGGGAGCTATGTCCACAGAGATCTGACTTTCCCCAGCTCCTCAAGGTCATTCCTCCCACCTGCGACAAGTCATCTTCTCAACTCTGCCAGGCCACAAACCCTCCGAGGCTGTGTTGGTGATTCTGCTGCTGCCATCTTTTCAGTTGTAGGGGGATAGTGGTCCTGTGGGTGGTGATCTCAGAGCAAACTCGGCGGCCATCAATCCGAGAGAAAACCCTTTCAAAGGATTAGCATCTTGGCCAAGAACCTTTATCTCCCAGACTGGAGCATTTTCTAGTGGCTCTTCCCAAGTTAGTGAGAGGAATGAAATACTGGAGGCATTAGAGACCCATGGAGACAGGGAGGAAAGCCAGCACTTCAGTGTTCAGGGTAAATTCCTGAGCCACCAGGTCTGCCTCCCCCAGAAACCGAGACAAAACATCCTGTCTCTCATTGGGTCATAAAGTACACTTTGTCCCTTCCCCTGGCCTTCAGAGCACCAAAGCATGCTTCCACTCCTGCCACAGACCTTCCCCATCTGTGGGACTTCTCTTTTGATTTCTCACTGCTCACAAAAATGGATCTTCACAAAGCTTTCCTGCATTGTTTCTGTGCCATTTCTATGAAGCTTCCCCAAGACACTGGTGGTTACTGTTTTAGCTGGAGAATAATGGTGGATGGAGGAGGAGGGACTAACCTTCTAGGTGCCCCTACTCCTAGCCATTGGCACTACCAGAGGAGGTCCAGTCCTAAAGGGAGGGAATGGACTGAGGCACGGGATACCCCAGATCAGTGCTTCTCAGACACTGACAGGTAATGGTCCCCCAGAGGTCTTGTTGGAATGCAGGTTCTGGTTTAGCAGTCTGGGGCAGGCCCAAGATTCTGCCTACCCAACGAGCTCCAGGATGCTGTTGATGCTGCTGGTCCGCAGACGACACTTTGAATAGCAAGGGGCAAGACTGAGAAGGGGAAGTGCAGGAAGAGAAGAGGTGCAAACAGGGTCCATGGGAGAAAGGGGAGGGAAGAACAAGCTCTAGGGAGAGGTGGTCTGACCATACTCCAGCTGCATCATCTCATCTGCACAGCCTTCCCTGCAGGGCCAACATGTGGTTGCCCACATGTTGGCTACAGTGGGATGCTTTGGTCCTCCCCTTCCTCTCTTGTTCAACCAGAGAAGGACTGGAGAAGCTGCATGCTGGAGAAGGGCAGGGTCTAGAGACCTCCTCACCCCCTCCCACAGGCAGCTGTCAGGGAAGGGAGCCCTGCCTTGGTGGGACTGACTGCTGTGCTGGCTCTGGCCCCTGGCTCCGGGGTCGCTCCGCCATGGAACAGCAGGTTCTTCAGGTTGGCATCAAGGATAACAGATGGGCTCTCTCCTCCCCTCCTCAGCTTCACCCCAGGCACTACTCCCTGAAGCCAAAGGAGTGAATGTCTTCACTCTCAAACAGCAGCTTCCACTTACTGAGTGCTAGGCTCTGTGCAAAGCACCTTCCCACGTTGTTTTATTTACTCCTCACAATTACCCTACGGGGTAGGAACTGGTTTATCCCCACATTACAAGGTAACTGAGGCTCCAGAAGTAATTTGTGCAATACCTTGTGGCAAATAAGACTCAGTCTATGCCCTTCCCACCCTGGCACTAAGCCATAACTGACCACACATGTGAGGCCAGGAGCCTCGGGATGGGAAATTAGATGACAGAGCAAGGCAAATAAGGTGAGTTGATTTGGTTTATGGCCCTTTGAAGCTCAGCAGAAAATCAAGGCTGTTCTTGTCCCTTTACCAGCTTCCCTCACTGCACCAGTAACGGATGCTCCTCTGTGCCAGCCATCAGGGACACTGCATGACCCTGGAGGAGGGGACTTGCAGGTGGTTGTGAACTGGGCTCAATGGCCTGAGCAGAGGGTGCCATGAAGAGAGTTGTCTCACCAGGGAGCACCAAATCTGTCTACAGAGTAGCTGCCCTCCCAGGCAGCTGACATAGGGTCATTTAGGAAAGTCTGAATCAAATGGTACCAGCCCATCTGTCGGTACCTCAAAGGAACACTGTGTCCTGGGACAGAAACACACTCTTGACTTTGATTCTTCATTCAATAAACCTAAATCCCCACAAGCACTGTGCTAGACTTTGTGGGACTGTAAGACCCACTCTTTGCCCTTAATGAAGAAAACTAGAAGGTTTGGTACAAAAGTAACCAAGCAGTGGTGGGGCCTGCAGTGAACTAGAGAACTCTGCTCAAAGCTGCTTCACTACTACTTTGCTCCAGTTGGTTGCCTCTCAGCAAGAAAAATCTATTGATTTTCCAGAAAAAGCCCCAAATCAAGATCAGGTGAACTTTACCATTTTTAAAACAATTCTGGCCAACATCTGTGGCCACTAGTTTGCAACCTCTGCTCCTCACCGACCAAGTCTTATCCTTTCCTATTGTACCCTCAGCACCTAAAATTCTGGGCAGAAAGGAAGCAATCAATATGCGTCTGGCACACTGACCAGGTGAATCTTATCCAGAAGAAATGGGTCTGAAACTGCCATCATATGTAGAATAGCTGATGCAACTGGGGAGGACTTAGCTTTGGAAATGACTAATGAGAGACATAATTATTGTTGCAAGTAAGAAAATCCTTATATTGGACTTCCCTGGTGGCACAGTGATTAAGAATCAATGCAGGGGACACGGGTTTGAGCCTTGGTCCAGGAAGATCCCACATGCTGCAGAGCAACTGAACCCATACGCCACAACTACTGAGTCTGTGCTCTAGAGCCCGCGAGCCACAACTGCTGAGCCCCCGTGCCACAACTACTGAAGCCCGTGTGCCTAGAGCCCGTGCTCTGCAATGAAGAGAAGCCGCCACAATGAGAAGCCCATGCACCGCAATGAAGAGTAGCCCCTGCTCAACATAACTAAAGAAAGCCCACGCACAGCAACGAAGACCCAGTGCAGCCAATAAATAAATAGAAAATCTTTATAAAGCTAGGGCACATGGTTTGGCCAACGCTTTAGAAGGAGCAGGAAGGCTGCTTTTAGATAAAATATACATTTGACAATTGACCTTGGTTCCCGTTGATCCTACCCATCCCTCTGCCCTCCATTCCTTTACTTGTCCAGTCCCTAAAGGAATTTGGCTTTCATACTTGGTAAGGGAAACTCAGGCTTTGCTTAAATGTGAGTCCCAAATATCAACTTACTACCTAAGAATCTTACCCAACTCAGGGCTTTTCCAAGTATTAAAATCAAATAGAGGGACATCCCTGGTGGTCCAGTGGGTAAGACTCTGCATTCCCAAGGCAGGGGGCCTGGGTTCAATCCCTGGTCGGGGAACTAAGATCCCACAAGCCACATGATGCAGCCAAAAAAAAAAAAAAAAAAAGATATGGCTGACCTCTGTGGATATGGCAAGATACACAAAATAGAGTAAGTGGGAAACAATGGAGCTATACAATGTGAGTCCGAGTTTTTGTTTTTGTTTTATGAAAGAAGGATATGTGCTTAGAACATTTCTAGAAGGGTATACAAGAAACTTAATTAGACAACCTTGGGAATGGACTGTTTACCGCCCCCCCCACCGTTCCATTTTGATTTTTTCTCCCCCTTACTAGCAGCATCATTACCCTTATAAAAAGGACCAAATAGCGGCTTCCCTAGTGGCGCAGTGGTTGAGAGTCCGCCTGCCGATGCAGGGGACACGGGTTCGTGTCCCGGTCCGGGAAGATCCCACATGCCGCGAAGCGGCTAGGCACGTGAGCCATGGCCGCTGAGCCTGCACGTCCGGAGCCTGGGCTCCGTAACGTGAGAGGCCACAACAGTGAGAGGCGCGCGTACCGCAAAAAAAAAAAAAAAAAGGACCAAATAATTTAGTTTGGCCAAAACCTTCTGGTCTTAGCTTTGCTTTGCAAACACTGGCCAGGATAAAGCTTTATATATTTCCTCACATCTTCACTGTCAAGGCCCAAGAACTTTAATTAGACTACCGGACTCCCCAGCCAACCCTCCCATTACCAAATGTACCTATCCTTGAAGGCTGCTTCCGATCACCCTCTGTCTCTCACTTCCTGAGTCCTAGCCTAGCTTTTTTTCCCATTTGTACTCACTCCGTGGGTAATCTCATCCAGCCCCACAGCCCTTAGATATTGCCCCAACACTGACTCCCAAATTTCTAACTATAGCATAGACTCCCTTCTTGAACTCCAAACTGCACATTGCAATTGCCTACTCAACATCTCCACTTGGATGTCAAGTAGACATCTAAATTTAATACATCCAAAGTTGAAGTCATCTTCCCCAATAACCTTGCTCTACCCACGGCCCTCCAAATCTCAGCTAATGGCACTTGCAGGCTTCTAATCATCCAAGTCCATAACTTCAGAGTAAAAGAATGACTGGAAAACAGTCTAATGCACAATGCCAGTTATCTAAAAATGAAGGTAGTCCTAGGTATTGGGATCAAAGATATCATATAATCACTAAAATGTTTTCTAAAATAGGTTTAAAGTTATCTTTTAAGTCTAGGATTTAGATTTTGACATTTTAATTTCTTTTGAATACAAGCCACTTTTTGCAAGCTAGGAAACAGAATCAAACTAAGGCAGTCTTGTCCTCTACAGATCCAGGCCAGTTCTTACAATCTTCAGCAGAATGACATCATAATACGAGGTGCTAACAACAGGGTTAAAAACTATAAATAATAACCACTTATCTACATTTTTTCCTTAGGAAACAGCCAAAAGTCTCGTCCTTAAAGGTATGATATACAGAACATCTAGATTTACAAAGGACAGAATGATCCAAATTATATGCTGGCCAACCTGTCAGTGAACCAGATCAGAGCTGGCCAAGGACTGGTGAACAGAGAATGTGTTTACAGTTTGAAAATTTGCTGAGGTTTAAAAAATTCCTAGTTGCTGTTAATAAGAAAGCAAGTAAAAAATATTAGAGATGCACCACACTGATACTTGATTTTACCATGGTTTTACACTAGAACACAAAGTTAGAGTATGGGGATAAGACACTTACGTATTTTCAAAATAAATTACTTAGTAATAAGAAATCTGACATACTGCGTTCTTCCATTTGCCACAAGAACATATTAACAATGAGGACTATTTAAAAGAATGCTCAACTCTAAAAAGGGTGGTGGCAGCAACACATTCCACTACAGAATAACCTCCCACTTTCCCATACAATTAACATTGCTACTTTTCATGATACATATTCATGTGGAAAAACTTGTCAGGAGCTTTTGCCAGGGCCAGGAGATGAAAAATAGAGACTGTCCTGATGACATGGATAGCTGTAAGCTCAGTTAACATCTTTAGGATGGACCCATAAAATCTGGCCACTGTTTTGTTAAACATCTGCAAATCGCAGAACTCCTTAGCCCTTAGCCATAGTATCTGCTCAATGTCTTAAAGCTGGGCTCAGTCCCATCTATCACTCTTTTCTTCAGGGCTGAGGTGTGTGCTAGTCATCAAAGTCTGGAATGTCATCGTAGGAGTATCCCCGGTAGCCTTTGGATGCGTAGTAGGCGATGCGCAGGTGGTAAAATCCTGGCAGGAACACCAGGATGCCAATGATCAGGACGGGAACGGCCCGGTCTGCCCCCTGGTGGCAGAAGGAGGCAAACACATCAGTACCATGCAAGTTATAAATTTTAAAATAAAATAAAGCCATGGGTCCAATCCATGGATCAGTTATCATATACTTTTCAGAGCACTTTATTTTGGTAATACACTACCAAGGCAAAAGATTTACATCTCTTTGCCTCCTTATCAATTGCAGAAAAACTACAAAGTACTAAAAATTATAAAGAAATTATCCATGTTCAACCATAGATATCTACTTCCCATAAAGAAACCAGAGCTCCTTAGAGAAATTGCTGTTTATGAGTTGAGGGGGCAGGGAATGTACAGATGGGCCTGGGATAACTTGCTGAGCCAGAAAACAAGAAAGCTATCAAAGGCTCACCTAGGTCAGCTTTAAAAGACAGGAGTAGGGGGCTTCCCTGGTGGCAGAGTGGTTAACACTCCACGCTCCTAATGCAGGGGACCTGGGTTTGATCCCTGGTCAGGGAACTAGATCCCACATGCATGATGCAATGAACTGCCACAACTAAGGAGTCCACCTGCCACAACTAAGACCCAGCACAACCAAATAAAGAAAGAAAGAAATATTTTTTTTAAAAAAAGAAAAAAAGACAGGAGTAACCTGCAGAGGCTCCTATTGACCAAATATGGGACAATTTATATGTTAAAAAGAATATAGACTACAGTTGACTGAAGCACAAATATGTAAAAAGATGATAAGCTTACAGTGATACTAACAATTCTTTGGTTACCTTTTGAGGTTGCTAGGTGTATTTTTATAAAAATTTGATAATTAAAGAGAAATAATCAAACATTTTTCCTACCTTCACTATACTATTGTATTTCAGGGTAACCAAATAATGGTTTTGAGAAAGTTCCAGAAGAATTTTCTCTGACAAACGTGGAAAATGATAGAGCTGGATTCCTTAGTGAAAAGGGTAATTCATTTTATAATAAATGAATTAGGCTGAAGACACTTGAACCCAGTAATCAATCTTAATATCAACTAAAAATTAGGACAACCATTTTGTGCCTCCTAATGTAATGCTATAGCAATGGTTCTCAAAATGTGGTCCATGGAACACCAGCATCACCGGGGAACTTGTTAGAAATGCAAATTCTCACACCTCACCCTAGACCTACAAAACTGGAATCTCTGGGAGCAGGGTCAAGGAACCTGTGTGTTAACAAGTCTGCCAAGTGATTCTGATAGATGCTGAAGTTTGAGAACCCATGTGCAATAAGCAAATACACAACACCCCTATGAAATATTCTTTCTGAAACAAAGCTAAAGTAGAACTAAATCTAAGCAAGTCCTTAAATCTAACAGCATGCAAGAAATATGAGGAATAGAAAAACAGGTAAATGGTATCAAGACAACACCCCTAGATTAATGTAAAAACTGTTAGAGATGCACACTTACAGATTTACAAGCAAATGTAAATCTGGTATTTGCTTTAGTATACAGGAAAAAAAGTTGGGGATAGATGAAACAAAACATTCATAAATGTTGATGCCTAGTTGTGGATACACGGTGGGGGTTCATATTATTCCATCTACTTCTGTTTTGTTTGAAATGTCTGCAATAATAGTGAAAAAAACCCCAAACTAAAAACCAAAACAATCTATGGGTGATTTTCTTAATTAACACCTTTATCCTTATTTATAAAGTAGTCTTTTACAAACCACACAAGGTGAAGTGATATTTGTTGCATGTGGATCTCACCTCCACTCTAAATTTTCACATCATTAATAGAACCTTGACTATACCCCTGGGATTAACAATGCATGCTGCAATGAAAGTTAACTGAAGGCACAGTCCTGAAGTTAGATGTTCAAATTTAGATGGCACCAAGTATGCCTCTGGTGGCCACATAATAGTTTAGGACCTGAGGCAACTTGGATACAGGTCTCAAAAGCCAAATGTAGCCATTTTATTGTGACAGTGTTTAATATTCCCAGTTCCAAGGATAATGCCCAGAGTTTTAGCTCTTGGCTTTGTTCCTTCTGTAGACCAATGTGACCATCATCCCCTGGCCTGGTGTGTGTTGAACAACAGATGTGAACTATGGTCAGTATTACTTTAGAACAATTTAGACGCTGTGTATAAGCATCTGTATACAATCCAAAAGAAAGAACCACCAAAAACTACTTTAGGTTACTAAGGTATCACACTGAAGCTCAATAGGAACTCCAACCAAATCCAATTTAAGAAAGATCTGATCCATGAGCCAAAAGTCCTGGCTTGGTCAGTGGCCCCAGACCTATATAAGCCTCACTGCTTCTCCCCAAACACTAAGTACAGCAGTATAACTGCAAAGTTATAATAACAGCATTCTACTCCAGTTATAGCCTTTATCAGTCAGAAATCCTCAACGCTAGGCTCAGTTTTGCTGTTCCAAACTAAGATGGTGGGAAAACTGCCCAACATCTCAGAGGGAAAATTTGCCTACCTGCTACACCCACCTCATAGGAACTGTGGGAGAAGTTTGTTGAAGCTCAAAGGAAGAAATATGTCTTGTTATCTGAGAACAAAATCTAAAAAAAGAAACACTTTTCTCCTTTCTGCTGGAATATACTGAATATAAAAATGTGAGTCCTGGCTCACATTTTAAACATCTCATGGCAATCCCACAAGCCCCTCAGCTTACCCCTTTGCTGATATAGCCTGCCAGCAGGAGGGAGCCTATGATAATGAGGAAGGCGCCAATCAAAAACAGCACCGTAGCAAGCGCAATGGCCTTATATGGAATCTTAGGAGGGCTTTTCTTAAACTGAAAGAGAAACAAAAACAGACAAGGAAGAGCATTATGAATACACCAGGGCTCAGACACTTTAAAGCAGAGAGGATAAGAGGAACCAATCTTGGTGTGTCCTGAAGTAAGTCCTACTACCCAATGCAGCTCTGGGAGAGAAAGGAAAAAGGACTGGCAGGAGATGAAGGTCTAGTTATTGCTCTAACAGTAAGTTGAGGGAGGGAGTCCCAGAATGTTATTCTTTCTCGTTTTAGTCTCATTCCACAGACCATTCACTGTACCGTAAAAAAATTATTTTCTTACAAAAACAAAAGATACTTTACGGTCATTCATTGATTAGACATGTTTTTAATAAACATGTCTTGGCACATGGAAGGCTGTACTAATCTACAGGGATTAAGAGTGTACATCATGCTCTGGAAAATAAGAAAGAAAATAAGTGATTTCTGGCATTCAAAGTTAAGCTGGCATATAGTCAAAGGTTTAAAAAAAAACTTTTTCGGGCTTCCCTGGTGGTGCAGTGGTTGAGAGTCCGCCTACCAATGCAGGGGACACGGGTTCGTGCCCCGGTCTGGTAAGATCCCACATGCCGCAGAGCTGCTGGGCCCGTGAGCCATGGCCGCTGAGCCTGCGCGTCCAGAGCCTGTGCTCCGCGACAGGAGAGGCCACAACAGTGAGAGGCCCGCGTACCGCAAAAAAAACAAAAACAAAAACAAAAACAACTATTCCTAAAGCATTAGTTGCCTGCCCCACAAGGCAAATAACCTGCCTTATTAACAAGTTCAATTCAAGGTTAAGATTCAGAAACAAATTCCTAAGGTTTGGCTCATGGTTGTGTCTGACCTAACCGACTGGAAGCTTTCCAGACGCACTTAAAAACAAAACAAAAAAACCCCCAAAACTCTCTCCTTCAAGTGTGGGTCCAAAAAGTACAAAGAATAATTGATTTGTTTATATTTAAAAGGATGGGTTCCTGCCACTTCCTCTTCGGTCCTGGTTCCACCTAAAGGGAAGTGGGTAAAAGGAGATGCTACACCATTAACTATTTTATAAACAATGATCAGGGTAGGACACAAACTTAATAAATATTCTCTGTTTTACTTATTGTTTGTCACAAAGAATATCTTTAATAAATTGGATCTCATGACATCAGGAAAGAAGGAAGATTCCCACAGTCTGTTGGCTTTAGCAGTTAGTTTCTCCCTTAAAAGATGAACTGGTCTTGACTGAAGTGTAAACAAACTGATTCTACTTAACAAAAGACAATCTGATTGTTTCCAGATTAACTAAATAGAATTTGCAACTACTGAACTCTGGCATTACAACTAAAATTTCTTAGACAATATTTATATTGGTTCGAAACTGCTCTGCCAAGGTCCTTCCTTCTGCAGGCTATGGCTGAAAATCTCAGAGCAGAGTTTCTTTCCTGCTGCTCCCTCTAATATCTAGGGACAGTGAGCAAAACCTCTACCTGGAAGGTTTCCCTGCTAACTCAGCAGAAACAGAGCCAGCCAATCTCATCAGGTCCCTTCTGCATTTACCTGAAGGTCAATGTAGCCATCGTCTGTACTGGAGAGCCTTGAGTATTTCACTTTACTACTGGGGATTCCAGTAGCCAGGTTGGTACGAGACGGCATCATAACACGCTGACACAGCTACAGTCTGAAAACAAAGAAAAGTATTATTGTCTGCAGGCTACAACAATGTGTTTGTTATATGTATTGGAGTTCTGGGCTGTAATGTCATACTAGCAACTGGCAATTTAGGCTCCATTGCTCTTAGAACCTGATATTCCTTTGACAAGTGAAAGCATTCTCATTATGCATCTACTATGGTTTGTCCTGGTAGAATAAGAATCAAGACATTTGCCAAGAACCAGACCTCATGTTTATGTTGCCACCAATGTTTCTCTGCCTCCTAATTTTTCCAAAGTCACACGGCGAGTAGGTGAAAGGGTGGTGACTTAAATCCAAGTCCATCTGACATTTCAACCATTCTGCTATAGTATAGTATTGCCTGTCCTCCGTCCCTGCTTCCAGAAAAAGCAAGAGGAGCATATACTCAAGGATTCTCTTATTTGTCAGGGAGAGAGGAGAGAGGGTGGGAAATGGAATACATTCACATCAGCATTTTGCCTATTTCCCTCTGATAGATATCATCCTTTTAATACAAAAGATCTGTAAAACTTCTTGTTGTAAATTTGGATAAGCTACTGGCTACCAGTGTTGTACTAGTGTCCTCTGATTTGCCTGCCTCTCTGCTCCACCCCAAGCACTGAAAGCAGCGATTGCACTTTCCAGGTTACTTCTACAGCTACATTAAAAACAAATTTAAAAAAACCCTGAATAAATACCTGGTTTTTGTTCAAAATAGTCAAAGCTGACTATAGTAATGAGATCACAGTTATTATGTCACCAGTTTAAACACAGTAGATAAGATTTAAAAACAATGACATTTAAATTGAAAAAACATTTGTAATTTGTGTACTTTTCCTCCATAAAATCACGAAGTTATGCGAATGAAACAAGTAAATCTATTTTAATCATGAAACTATTTGATTTCTAAAAGTGAAACATATCTTTAAAAAAAGAAAATTAAGTATTTCAATAGGGCAACATAAAAAAAAAAACCCATAAAGACCGGCCTTCCTCTGGTATGACATTTTGCAAATAATCATCATCATTATAATGGCAGTTAACAATTACCTAGTATTAAGTGACGGGTACTGTTTTAAGTGCTTTATATATACTTAATACTGAATATTAATGAGCTGTTTTAAGTGGCCCACAGTCAACCTAAACTAACTAGCATTATAAAGGAATTGGTGCTAAATGTTCATGTCCCTTTTTAGTAATTATATACTGGAACAGAAATCAAGTATTAAAAAAATAAGAGTATGCTTACTTACATGCTTTTCTAAAAGGGTTAGATCAAATTCCGTCAAATACTATGTTTTTAGGTGTTGCGATCCCGACTACACGATAATCTAAATTTAATTCTATAAAACTTAAAGTCCAAACTACCAATAATGGGCGGTTTGAGAGCATTTAATCACCTCTGATTTGTATTAGTCTTAAAAAAATAGTTTACATACTCTGACATTAACTTCATACACCGCATCGAAACAAAAAAAGCGCACGGCGTGCAGGAGAGGGGAGACGAATGCTTATTGGTAGCAAAGACCAATAATTCTAAAAGAGGGGAACGGAAAAACGTAAATCAATGTTTTCCGGGTACCAGCCCAAGTTCCCAACAGGCTTTTTTACCAGCCTCACCGCAACCCCAAAATATCCTCAGCACTTGAATGTTGCAAGAATTTTGAAAGCATCAGCAAAGCACTTAGCACAGTGCCTTGCACTACGAGCCTCTACACACTACTTCCCTGCCCGCCTCCAGAGCGAGCCAACAAGAGAAATAAGGACCAACATGATTTTAGAAGGAAAACAAAATCCAGTTTCTGGAGAAAGGCCAGCCGTGCCCCGGGAGGACGAACGCTCCACACTCGAGGACTCGGGGCTTGATTTCGGCAGATAGCGCAGTCTGGGCCGCGCCGCGAACGTGAGTCGAGCTCTTCCGCTCCCGCCCCGCCGCACGAACGCCTTACCGGAGCCCGGGCCCAACAGCCCTTGCGCAGACAGCTAGCTCACGGTTCGCAGCAGGTGAGCCAGAGACCTCACAGTACGCCGCACCACTGCGTCCCCGCCCCAGACCAGCTGGGAGCCGGAAATGGCGTGTCGCAAGGCAGCGCGCCGGACGTGGCGTCACCGGGGGCGACGCCTCCTCGTTCCACTCTCCGTCCGGTTTCGGGCGTGTGCCCGGTGTGCTAGGGCCCCGTGGGGTTTCGGGAGGCGCTGTGGGCTGGGCTGGCTGCCGACCACCTCCGCCGCGGCGGGCGAGTGCCTAGCTAACCGGGCTGCGTGGGTCACAGGTCCGGCTACGTGTCTTTCCGGCCCCTAGGGTAGTGTAGGGAGTTCAGTGGCGCCTCGAGAGGCGGAAGCCGAGCCGGCGAAGCTCCCTGAAGGCCGGGGCTGTCAGGTCTCCCTATGCCCAGGGAAGGCTGCCTTCCCGGGCCGCGCCGCAGTCTCTGCCGCCCTGTACCCCACCCGCAACTCTCAAGTAGCCCCACATTCTTGCGCTTCAGTTTCCCCGCTCCTCGTCTTCAGGCCTTACCCCGGCAAGAGGTCTGGCCACAAGGGACATTTTGCAACACGTGAAACTTTTTAAAATGTCGAGCTTTATTAAGTATAATTTACATATGATAAAGTACAATTGGATTAGTTTTGACAGATACATATAGTCTTGGAGCCATCATCACAATGTAGATAAAATATTTTCATCACTCCAGAAATTTCCATCAGGCCCTTTTGCAGCCAATATTCTTCCCCAACCCCAGGCACACATAAAGGTAATGAATAGTTACCTACTGGATACAGTGAGTTCTACCGTCACTGCAAGTATGACAGAAATCTGTCATTTAATCCACCAAACACAAAATACACCGGAAAAAGAGGACTACAATAAAGGAATTCTCAATATGCAGCATGCCAACTTGTGACCTTGTAGCACAATTACTGCTGGGCCTTTTTCACTTTCTTGGTTGAATCCAACATCCATGGAATTAAGCCACCTTCATCCTTTAAGGGAATAAGTCCCCACAAAAGGCTACTTACGCTAGAGAAATTATTTTTGCATAAACATACTCCTTGGGACCTATCAGATCTACTAAAACTTCCAAGACTCCTGTACAAGTCTCCCTAGGCTAATGAAACACTGCCCTGTAACAATGCTAGTCTTATAAAGCTGACAGAACTTTGGGTACATTAAGCTTCTGTAAATGCAAGCAAAAATGACAAAATATTATATATTTGTTCTACTCTCCCCTTTTCATTTCTTGAGCTCAAGTCAGAATACCAAGTTTGGCAAATAAATCCCCCAAAATACTTTGTCACCTGCTGTATCTGGAATACTTTTTATCACTGTATCTAATGTCATATCAACCTGCTCTAGACTGAAACAATAAGCTCATTTACATGAGCTGCTTGAATTGTGAATTCTCTAGGATACTCGCAACCATCGTGGTCCAAATGAAGGCACTGTCCTGTGATGTTTGAAATTCAAATGACTTTTATTTAAATTGAAAACAATACTTAAAACTGCATTTAGAGTCAAAACCCTTTTGTTTATAAAAATTATAAGGAGTATTCCTAGGTAAGGCAAAGTTGTTACTCAGTTAACAAGACCAGATTTGACTTTGGACTTTACTTTTTGAACAAACTGTAGAGAATGGAGAAAAGAAAAAGTTATTTACAGAAAACAATATCTACATATGTACTCAGAGGTACAAAGACAAAACAGACTTAAGTATGTGCTAGCATCTCAGAAGCAGTTCTCAAAGAGCTTAGTTTTATTTCCTTGAATTTTAAGAATGTCTAAGATCCTTCTTCATCCTCGATCTTGGGAGCCAAATAGTACTTTAAATGTCCCATATCAGCAATTTTATACTCTACGACTGAAAGAAAACAGGAATATAATTAATTACTGAGAAGTACCACATACACTACCTACAAAACAAGATTCAACAAGTTTATTATCTTACCAAGGGGTACATCTGCAGACATACTGAGTGTTACTGTAGGAGAGAGTGGAGTGGCTTTTGTAAAGAAGTTCAGGTACCTCAGTGCAAAAGTTAGCTGAACTGGTTCATTCATGTCTATGGTAACCTTAGGGAGAAAACAAAAAGATTCATCATACTGAAAAACATCAAGAAAGCTGCAACTCATTCATTTCTAATATACATTGACAAATGACTTAGTTTCTTCAACAAATAAAATTGTAATAGAGGGAAAACGAAATTGAAGAGAGAACCAATGGACTAAAAGAAATTTAAGGAGCGTATCTCAATGAACTGTAATGTACGGACCTTATTAAAATCTTGATTCAAACAAACTGAAATAACCAAGGAAGTAGGAACACTGAAAAATTCCTTAATATAATTTTCTTAGATGTCATAAAATGTTTACACTACAAATAAATTAAAATATTTATGAATGAATTTTTTCTTTTTTTAAAAATTTCTAGCTGCACGGCTTTAGGGATGTTAGTTCCCTGATGAGGGATCGAACCCACACCCTTGTCAGTGAAAGTGCGGAGTCCTAACCACTGGACCGCCAGAAAATTCCCTATGGGTTAAGTAACATTTGAGAGAAGAACAAAAATCAAGATTGGCAGGAGAGTGAAATGTAATTTAGGAGAAAAGAATCAGCCCCTGGAGTTTTGTTACTAATATATATTTGTTACTAATATATGTATTTTTAAACTGTTTATTTAAAAGTTAATATAAGGATTACACAACAGCTAGATTTTACCCCCAACTAGATCCTACTGGGTTGCTCAATTATTTGGTAAAAACATAGTAAGTACCTCCAGAAAGCTAAAGCTAGCCTCCCAAGCCTATCCTTAAGAGTATGTGTGGGTTTGATACACAAACCCATTGTTCTACAGTTTATAAAGGTTGCACTAAATTTGCATTCCCTTCTCACAAATTTAAGTTAGATGGCATCTATAAGATCACTTGCAGATTTCAAAAGTTTCAATTCTCACATATTAGTTACTTGGAAATGCAAATTCTGTCTGTTTTTCTTTAGAGCTTTCTTTAATTTTAGCAATTACCTTGCTAAAGACTGAATGTTTGTGGCCCCCCCCACCCCAATTCACGTTAAAGCCAAATTCACAATATGGTGGTATTGGAGGTGGGGCCTTTGGGAGGTGCTTAGTGTTAGGAAGGCAGAGTCCTCATGAATGGGATTAATGCCCTTATAAAAGAGACCCCAGAGAACTCCCTTTCCCTTTCCACCAGGTAAGAAGGCTGCTGTCTGTGAACCAAGAAGCAGGCCCTCGTCAGACAACAAATCTGCCAGCTTCCGAGTCTCCAAAACTGTGAATAATAAACTTCCGTTGTTTAGAAGCCACTCAGTCTATGGTATTTTGTTATAGAAGCCTTAGCAGACTAAGATATAACCTAATATTCTTCTTCAAGGTATTTTGTTTAACTTAAAAACTACTTACAGCCTCCTCTTCTTTATCAACATTACTCGTTTGTGACAACTTAATATTTCCATTTCCAAGTTCTCCACTTGCAGAAAATTTCACTCCATCTTTTGCACAGGAAATTACAACAGCATCTCCAATATGACTGAGATCTCGGCATATACGTGCAAATTCACCAGAAGGCATCTTTACTACACAGCTGTACTCTTGTTCCTGTAAAACAAAGAATTTTTTTTTTTTTTTTTTTGCAGTACGCGGGCCTCTCACTGCTGTGGCCCCTCCCGCTGCGGAGCACAGGCTCCAGATGTGCAGGCTCAGCGGCTGTGGCTCACAGGCCCAGCCGCTCCGCGGCATGCGGGATCCTCCCGGACCGGGGCACGAACCCACGTCCCCTGCATCGGCAGGCAGACTCTAAACCACTGCGCCACCAGGGAAGCCCCAAAACAGAGAAATTTAAATGTCATGGAAATAAAAGATTTGGCACCCTCACTTTCTGAAGACTCAGCATCTAAACAAGAACTCAGAATTCAAGATTTTCTGATTACTTTGAAATATCACTCATTGTGTAATTTCTTAACACTCTAACCACTCAAAAAATAAATGCAGCTATAAAACAAGTATGCTGTAAGAATAACCATACTAAGAAAACAAATTAGAGCTTAAACTTTTAACAGTAAATGCACTATCCCGGGAACAAGAGCCTCCACCTAATCACCCTACAGTAGGGCTAAATCAAGAGGCCATTAGGGTATGGCATACAGTGATGATGGCGCAAACAGGTCTGCTTTCCAAAACAAGAGAATATGATGTTAGGCATTTTAAACATCCGAACACCTCCTCTCACTTTTGATGTTGATAAACCTAACCATAATGAATTTCTGCTAAAATGGCTTTAAGATCTTCTCTCAATAAAAATCAAGCACTCGGGTTTCTCTGGTGGCACAGTGGTTAAGATCTGCCTGCCAATGCAGGGGACACAGGTTCAAGCCCTGGTCCGGGAAGATCCCACATGCCGTGGAGCAACTAAGCCCGTGCACCACAACTACTGAGCCTGCACTCTAGAGCCCATGAGCCACAACTACTGAACCCGAGTACCACAACTACTGAAGCCTGCACACCTAGAGCCCATGCTCCACAAGAGAAGCCGCCTCAATGAGAAGCCTGCGCACCGCAATGAAGAGTAGCGCCCCCCTCCCCAGCTAGAGAAAAGCCCACATGCAGCAATGAAGACCCAACACAGCCAAAAATAAATTAAAAAAATAAAGATCTACAAAAAAAACAAAAAAAAATCAAGCACTCTAGGAATAATAAATTAAAAAAAGATGCAGAGGTTAATGTAAATATTCACTCGGCAGAAATAAATTCAAACCAATGAGCCACTGTAGAACTCCATAACTTAATAAAATGACAAATATGTCAGTCTTAAACACCCCACTCTGGAACATGCATGAGCAGATATACAGAAAAAGTTCTGTTAGGAAATAGGCTTTAAATTATTATATTAATATATCTTATGTAACTTTCAAGACTGTACAGTATGCTCAATCAGAAACTTTGATACTCACTGGAATTCCAAGTTGTTCAACATCTAAATCCATTAACTTCATTTCATAGTCTGAAACCTTTTCTTGATCTACCAAAAGAAACCAAATGTTGAAGAAGAACATGTAAGTTTACAGATGTCAGGTATATTTTACAGCCATCACAAACATTATCTTAAATTTCTCTCAGCCTTGGGAAATACTGACACTACATTTTAATTTCTTCTAGCATAAGTCAGTAGAAGGGTGCGACTTACTTGGAGCTTCAAATACAAGTGCCAAGGTGTCCGCATTATCTTCAGCCCTTAGTGTAATGATGTCTTCATTGCCAGCACATTTCAGTATTTTGGACATGCTAGAACACAGAAGAACAAAGCGTTTAAAATCAACAAATTAAAACCAGGAGGTACCACTTTTAACCATTAGACCATCTGCCGAATTGGTGAGTTAGGATGTGTAAGCCGGTCCAGCCATTTGGAATGCAATCTGGTAGTATTTATACTTAAACTAAACAGCCCCCCCCCACCAAGAGCAATTTCACTTCTGGATATAAATAAAACAGCAGTATTTTATGAACTGCAAATCCCTTTGGTGGGTGAAGTTAATTATTGGGACAACGATCTTTAAAAACGATTAATAAACCAGTTAAAACACACTGTATGTAGTAGGGGTAAATATTTCTCACAAGCTTTAAGATTTAAACATGTGTATGTACTAGACAGGTAGTGGTCAAAAGTTGAAAGCATTGCTCTGGGATAAATTTTCCTCAAACCGGGATCTTGGGGTGCTCAGCGCAACTCTGTAGTAAAAGAAATACTCTTGTCGCTCGTTAGGGCGAATGAACTAGGACACATTATAAAGCAGTTAAAGTCAATCAGGACCAAGGTTTCTCATCCAAGGCCGCCTGCCCTTAATGACCAAAGAGCTCTGCAACAGTCTTTTCCTGGCACCGCAAAGAAGTCCGTCATTTTCCCGCCACCACCCGCTTTGTGACTTTGGCGCGGAAAGAGCCGGTTCGCGCTGCAGCTAGCGCGGGCTTTCCGAACCGCGCGTTTCGCTTGGGTCCCGCCCCACTAGTGCCGCAGGCCAATGAGAAGGCGCAGATGGCCCACTCCAGCCAATGAGGGCCCGGCCCGGAGGCGCTCCCGCCAAGAGCCAGAGGAGGTGGATCAGGGCCCGGCTATCCGCTGCTTAGGGGCTCACCTGGTGAGGTTCACGCCCATGGCCAAGTTGCGGTCGCAGCGGTACGTGTCGAAGCCCTCGGAGCGCAGGGTGAGCTGCACCAAAGAGACATGGGACGAGTCCATGCTCTGCAGGTTCACGCCGCTCGAGCTGATGTCCCAGCAGGCCTCGTTGATGAGGTCCTTAAGCGCCTCAAGCACCTTCTTCAAGATGGAGCCCTGGACCAGGCGCGCCTCGAACATGGTGGCGGAGTCGCAACGACACGGCTGCTGGCGGAAGAAAGGAGGAAGGTATAGCCGGCTTAGGCTTCAGAAGATGAGAGCGAGCGACGGAAATAACCCACGAACGGTTGAGACGGAGGAAGCCCACAACCAACCCGCCGCGCCTGCAGCAGTTTAATACTGCCGCGTCTGCGAGCGCGCGCTACGACCCCGCGCCCCTCGCGGAGACGTCACCACGCTGCCCCGCCTGCTGCCTGGGCGGAGAGACTACAGAGCCAATCGTGTACCCGCTCCGCACGAAGTCCGCCCCACCCCTAACATCTATTGGAGGGTGAGGACTGGGGACGGGGCGTGAGCGCTGCGCCTTCTGAGGGCCGGCTGATAGGCGACCGGCGGGAATCCCCGCCTTTTTGTCACGTTCCGGAACCGGACGTTAGAAAAGTCCGGCCGACTGTGAAGGTCAGGCCTATAGTGGGGGTGGGGGGGGTCGTTGAACTGCGTCTTTGTGGTGCTTCATCTCCCTCTTGAGGGGTAGGGAATTTCCGGCCTCGAAAGTGAAACGCAAATCCAGCCTGCTAGGAGAAAGAGCCACCTTGTAGCCTAAAGAGTTGTCTTGACCACCAGCTCTTAAACCTCCTCCGCCACATACACACCAAACTCGTATCATTTACCGTATGCAACTTTCTAAGCTTTTTTATTTTCTCTACAAATATACTTTTTTTAAAAAAACAAATGACTTTATACCGTAGACCCTTTTGCAAAGTACTTAATAAAGCATGTGTAATTTTATGCCAGGTACATGTTTTCTATATCAGCACCTCTTAAAAAGATGGCATAATATCCTACGTATGTAACTAACTTAAAAAGTGCTTGTAATTTGGGCAACTCCTTGAAGTATTGCTGGATCGAAGAGCATACACATTAAAATTTTGATTGTTACTAAATTGACTTCTAAAAGATTGCAATTTACATTTCAGCCAAAACTACGAGCATGCTCATTTCGCCTAATTTTTCTTTCTATAGATATTAGCAATCTCGTTTTTAAATCTGTGCTCATATGGAAATTTCAGTTTGTGTATTAAAAGATTGGCGCAAGTTGGATATCGTTCATATAGTTCTTGACCACTGTCTTATTGATTAAAAGGAGCACTTCATATATTAATAATCTTATTATTATAAATATCCCTCCTTTGTTTCTTTTTTGCTTTGTTTACAGCATTTCTCTTTAGTTGCTTCTAATATTTGTATTAGAAGAATCTGTAGAATTCTTTAGTTTTTCTACCGTGTATCTTGGTGTGGATTTAGTTTTATTTTTCCTGTTCAGGAAATTTTGTATTCCTCAATCAGAAGATTCATGTATTTCATCAAGTCTAGAATATTGTCAACCATTATGGCTTCAAAAATTGCCTTTCTCTACTCTATTCTCTCCCTCTAGAACTTTCTTTTTTTTTTTAATTTTATTTTTTTGCAGTACGCGGGCCTCTCACCGTTGTGGCCTCTCCCTTTGCGGAGCACAGGCTCCGGACACGCAGGCCCAGCAGCCATGGCTCACGGGCCTAGCCGCTCCGCGGCATGTGGGATCTTCCTGGATCCGGGCACGAACCCGTGTTTCCTACATCGGTAGGCGGACTCTCAACCACTGCGCTACCAGGGAAGCCCCTCCCTCTAGCGCTTTTATTAGGTGTATCTATGCACTGAATTTAAGGTACCTTCAATTGTAAGATGCCCCATTTTATGTAGCACAAGAAAATAAAATGTCAAACTATCATATGATTTATCATTTAGAATGTCTATTTTGTAATTATCAAAAGAACTTTTAGACTTTTAAAAACATTTGTATCATATATCATTCATGTGCGTAATATGTACACACTATATATATATTGGTTAAAGCACTTGTAATATATCTTCACATTCAGTTTCTCACTCAGTTACTGATACTGCTGTTTTTCCATATATCATACTCTGTCGTCAAGGGTGTGGATGATGCAGCATTCTTAAGAGTGCTTCTCTATTGTCTCTGGAATTTCTTCCAAGTCTCTGCCACCCATTCGTAAATTTTGATACTAGCACTTCCTTTATGTATAATCAACTATCCTTTTGCATACATCTTTATATCAAAACACAATGGTTTCATCTATTTGTAGGTATTTTCCTTTCCAGGTCCTTTTATTTATTTTAAAAAATATTTATTTATTTATTCATTTATTTATGGCTGCGTTGGGTCTTCGTTGCCGCTCACGGGCTTTCTCTAGTTGTGGTGAGCTGGACTACTCTTCATTGCGGTGCTCAGGCTTCTCATTGCAGTGGCTTCTCTTGTTGCAGAGCATGGGCTCTAGGCATGCGGGCTTCAGTAGTTGTGACGCACAGGCTCAGTAGTTGTGGCACACGGGCTTAGCTGCTCTGCAGCATGTGGGATCATCCCAGACCAGGGGTCGAACCCATGTCCCCTGCATTGGCAGGCAGATTCTTAACCACTGCACCACCAGGGAAATCCCTCCAGGTCCTTTTAGTGTCTCAGTTCCTTTGCAAAATGTGGAATGTATTCATTCCTCCAGTGAGAAACATTTGCTTCACTAATAACGAATGTATACTCTACTACTCTGTTTCTGTGCTTTCTGCTTACATAATAACATTTTGGTTTAATGCCAAATCGAAGTGTTGATTTGAAGGTATTTTAAATGGCAATTAAACTCCACCCATGACTTAAGAATGGCTATGACCTGTGGTCAGGGAAGGCCTTCTGCGGAGGTAGCAGGTTACCAGAGAAACTAGCTGTTTGGAGAGTGGGAGAAAGTATTCTAGGCTGAAAGAATAACATGTTTTAAAAGGACAGCATGCTTAGAAAGTGTTCAGATAGTAGTTTGTTTTAAAATTCAAAGCTTTTTTTATAAGTATTTTTCCCCAGTTTTATTGAGATGTAATTGACATACAATAGGACTCAAAGACTGATGTGTCCGGAACACACTGAACAATGGGGAGAGTGGTGCAAGGTGAGGTTGCAAAGAGAGTCAGGGCTGAGATCTTATAGCCCTTTACAAACCCTCTATAAGTGAAAAGGAAAGTTATCAAAGGGTCTTTGGCATGAGACAATTTCTGTTTTGTTTTTTTAAAAATTAATTAATTAATTTATTTATGGCTGTGTTGGGTCTTTGTTGCTGCTCACGGACTTTCTCTAGTTGCGGAGAGTGGGGGCTACTCTTCATTGCCGTGCGTGGGCTGCTCATCACAGTGGTTTCTCTTGTTGCGGAGCACGGGCTCTAGGCGAGCAGACTTCAGTAGTAGTGGCATGCAGGCTCAGTAGTTGTGGCACGCGGGCTTAGTTGCTCCGCGGCATGTGAGATCTTCCCCCGCCAGGGATCGAACCCGTGTCCCCTGCATTGGCAGGTGGATTCTTAACCACTGCACCACCAGGGAAGTCCCCAATTTCGGTTTTAAGAGGATTACTCTAACAACTAGTAAAGGTGCTATTTCAATCAGTGAGAAAAAGAATGAATTAAATTATGACCAAACAATTCGTTAAACTTCTAGGAAAAAGTAAAGCTATAGACTCTTCCTAATAACTGTTTACTGAAATAATTTCCAGATAGATTAAATAATTAAAATTCAAATAAATGTAAACCCAATAAGAAATGGAAAAATATTTTGGTAAATATTTAAGAGATCTTGCTGTGGGCTTCTAAACATAAAAGGAAAAAAAACCCATAAAACATAGGAATGACTACATAAGTTTTAAAACTTCAGTGTGCCTAAAAACTTGTGTTGGTTAATATACTTTGTTTCCACAACAGAGAACCCAATTCAAACTGAATAAAAGGGCACTTTATGTATCTAAACAAAATCCAGAGGTCCCTGGCTTCTAGTGCCTAAGGTCCAGTCTTAGTAAATGTATGAAAAATGGTTAGCATATTAATAAGCAAAGAAACATAAATTGAAGGGAGATAAAATTTTAATCTACCAAATTAATAAAAATTGTGTTAACACCCATTTCTTAGGAAGGATATAAGGAAGTGAGTACTTTCATGACTTGAAGATGAGAGTATAAATTGGTATAATTTTTCCAGTGGGAATTTGGAAATATGTATGAAAATCCTTGGAATTTTTTATTTAGTCTTTGACACAGAAATTCAATCTATAGGATTTTTTTTTCCCAAAGAAGTAATCAGAGTTACTTACCACGATGAGGCATGTTTAAGAATGTTTCTTATAGAATTATTAACAATTCCCCTGAAATTGGAAATAATCTTGAGGTCTAACAATATGGTCTTTGTTAGGTAAATTATGGTAAATCTGTAAGATGGAATACTATAAAGCTTTTCAAGTACCATTCTCGGGCTTCCCTGGTGGCGCAGTGGTTGAGACTCCGCCTGCTGATGCAGGGGACACGGGTGCCCCGGTCCGGGAAGATCCCACATGCCATGGAGCGGCTAGACCCGTTAGCGATGGGCGCTGAGCCTGCGCGTCCGGAGCCTGTGCTCCACAACGGGAGAGGCCAGAACAGTGAGAGGCCCGCGTACCGCAAAAAAAAAAAAAAAAAAAAGTACCGTTCTCAAAGGGCATTTGATGTTAAAACGTCGAGTTATGAAACAGTATAAACAATAGTATCCCAACTTTCTAAAATTATTATATCTGAGTGTAAGTGCACAGAAAATAGAATAAAAAGGCAATAATATGGATGTTAACAGTAATTATCTATGGCTGATGCTACCACAAATGATCTTAATATTTTTCGTTATGCTTTTCTGCATTTCCCACAATTTCTTCATCAAACATGTATTGTTGGTCTGAAAATGTTAATGCATGCTGGGAGAGAAAAATGCTGTGAACTATTTAATATAATTTCTGGCAAATTTCTTTACAAGGTGATATCACATATTAAACTGAGTCTCATTCCTGGCTGCACATTAGACTCATCTGGAGAGCTTAACAAAATGAAAGAAACAAGCCTATTTCCTCTAGGTTCCATCTCTAGAGATTCTTATTTAGTTGGTCTAGGATGGGCCATCCATTGGCATTTTTAGAAGCTCCCCAGGTAATTCTAATAAATAATTAGGACTGAAAAGTACTGTTTCAGCATGTGTGATCAATTGATGAATATTTATGCTTAAAGCCACCTGCACCTCCATATAGACTGTTGGTTTTAAAAAGTAAGACCTATGCTTTGTCAGAGAGAAGACTGAAATTATAGTTTAAATGGACTGTGTAATAATCTAATAGGTCTACAAGTTTGTGGGAATGCAGGATTTGTATTTTTGAAACTTTAAGATGTTATACAGTTCTGCCTAGCCCATTCTCAATTCCATTTTGCATGTCATCTCATTAAACTGAATAAGAAGTTTTAGCTTTCTGAGAACACTTGTCAAGATAAGATCTAGAAAGGCAATATGAAGGACGAGAAAAAGAGCAGATCAAGTCTGTTTTTGTTTATGGACAATTTTTTTAAAAATGTATTGTTTAAATAATTCATTTATTGACAGTTCTTCCCCTCTAAGAGAGGAAAAACACTATTCGGGGAACTGAAGAATTTTCTTGTCACTTGTACCAATGCAGTTTTCAAATTATCAAGAAGGTGGGAGGTGTTTTTATTATAGAATGATAATAATTATAGCAATACCTGCCCACTTATGCTGAGCTTGCAGTCAGCCTGCACACTCTGGGGGACTAAAAATCTCATGCTAGTTACCTATACTAATCCTATACATATACTAAGTATATGTATAGGAGTGCAATAGAAGGAGTACAATGAAAAGAATCACCATATACAAGATATGTCACAAGCCTGGAAGAAGTGACCCTAGAGGAAAGAGCTATTATGAAGTATTCTATTATTATGAGGTATTTCTATTGAAGGGCAAAATCAGGGGTAGAGGAGGAGGTGTAACGTAATGTAAAAGAACAAAATTCTTCTTTGGGCTGGAGGTGAGGGAAATTTTTTACTTTTAATTTCTTCCTACAGTTGAGGGAGAGGCTCTAAAGCTTGCCTAAATACCTGTTAACATGACTTCCAGAGGTCTGAATATCTGATCCCTGTTTACCACAGTACCGACTTCAGAATTGTACCTGGTCTGAGCTCCATTAGCTTGGGAGGGCTGAGTATGACAGATAAGAAGTTTGTTCGGGCCAAACTGTAGGGAGTTATCTACCCTAGTAATTATACTGTGCGTTCTGAAACTCTGATCTACGTGCACTGGTTCTCCAGTTAGGCTGTGTTTCAAAGCAAACAGCTGAGGTTCCAAGAGGACTGATGTGATGCTTACTCGGATGTGACCTTTCACAAATATGTTCCATAAAGGTGAGAATCTGGTTACTAACACTTCCACCTGTCTTAAAGGTGTTGACATCCTTCTAGATCCTTTAGATAATAAACCTTGCTTAATTTACCCAAGAAGTGTCTGGTCTTTATTTCAAGAAGTGATCACTGACATTAGTCAAAATGGTGGTCACACAGTCTCCAACAGATTAAAAGAGTTTTAAAATTACCATCAGCATGTTATTTACTTTTTAAAAATAAGTTATTTTTTACTTTTAAAAAATATTTATTTATTTATTTTGGCTGTGCCGGGTCTTAGTTGCGGCACGCGGGATCTTCATTGTAGCATGCAGGCTCATAGTTGCAGCGTGTGGACTTCTTAGTTGCGGCATGCATGCGGGATCTAGTTCCCCACCAGGGATGGAACCCAGGTCCCCTGCATTGGGAGCTGGAGTCTTAACCACTGGACCACCAGGGAAGTCCCATGTTATTTACTTTTATAAATAAGATTAAAACAAAAGACAAATACAACAAAAGAGCACAGCTTTCTCTAAATAAATTATGGCCTGAAGGGGGTGGTCTGTTTCTCTAAAAAAAACAAGTATTTGTGCGTTAATAGGGAACAAAGCATACCCTGAGTTCAATGTTCCTCTATACCTATTTTATTGTCACTTTGAAGGAGTGTTATAGGCACTTGGGAATATACTTTTATAGAAATCAAGAAAATATAACACCCTTTTCAGAATTCCCACTACTTTCCCCAAACCTTACAGTTCAGGTCAAAATTGCTAACACAAAATTGCAGCTCCTATGTGTGCAAATTTCTCTCCTTGTTAAATTACAATATGCTTAAGGGAAGGGGCCCTGTCTTATACTTGTTTTACATCACTTAAAGGCAGTGAACAGGAACTGTTGAAGGCAATGCTGAGCAACACAGGTATTAACAATGAATTTAGGAAGGCCAGGAGTATGTTAAAGAGTGCGTTGGTAACAGATCTGTGTTCGTATTCTTAGTGGGCACTTTCTAGCCGTGAGACCTTGGTTAAATCATTTTCTTTCAGGAGAAACTTTAAATCTATTAAATAGGTACTTGGGATGCGTCAGGTACATAGGAGATTGGGCTGTGAACAAAGCAGGCAGCATTCCTGTCCAAAAATGTCCTTCAATAGTCCAGAAGAGAGAAAAGAAAGCTGAATAACCGTGGAAGACCCTAGCTGTAAAATAAAAATCATATACATTTCCAAGCATTGTACAGATTAAATGAGATGCATTAAAGAGACTACATAGTTCAGTGCCCAGCACATAATTAACGCTCACTAAATAGAAGATAACTTGGCAAAGCAACGCAGACTTAAGTTTGGCTTTCACTTCCTTATCACGTAATCTCCTCCTTTTACACAGGTGCGTTCCCCAGGCCTTTCCGCTCAGGGCCTAACAAGCGTCTACTTATCAGTGAGAGGGAAGAGCCCTGGCTATTGAAGACAAAAAGCCGAAGGCAGCAAGCACTAGGCCGGCTGGAGGCTCGGGGCTGCAGCCCATGGCCCCCAGCAACCTGTTATCTCTAAGACCACGGGCTCCAGTTCCCGAGCTCCCATCGAGTAGTCCCCCTCAGAAAAGCACGCCCTTTCCAGCCCTCTTAGGCTGCTATTCAATGCACGCCTCTCCGATCCTCTCCGCTTGCCCCGCCCCCGCCCCCGCCCCCGCCCCGCCTCCCTGACGGATTCGCGCCATTGGTGTAGTTCCGGGGCTGTGATGGCAGCGGTGCGCGTGCGCGCTTGTTCGGGGCCCTCCCGAGAAAAGGAGTTGGTGGGGCTGGGCTGGAGGAGGTTGGTCGCGCTCTGCCCGGGTGAAAGGGCGGTGGCTGCACCGGGCGGGGCCCAGTTTCAGGGCTGGCGGCCGGGCTGCGGTGGCGTCGGGAGCCGCTGCGAAGCTGCGCGCTGCTTAGGCGACGGGGGGCTGGCCGAGCAGAGTCCGCGCGCGCCCGCGCTGAGCTGCCGGCCTCGGCGGCTGCGCCACTCGGCCGCAGCGACGAAGCGCTGGTGTTTCCAGCATGACGGAGCTAAGGCAGAGGATGGCCCGCGAGCCGGACGCACCGCCCGAGGAAAAGGTAGCGGCAGCATCGGTTGGGCGCGGCCGGGGCAGCGGAGTCCCCCGGAGGTCCGTGCGGGGCGCGCGCAGAGGGGTCGTCTTGCCATCTTCTGCGCGGCCGTCGGCGGCCCCGGGCCTGGTCTGCGGGAAGGGTCCTCGGGTGCTGGGCCCCGCGGAGCTCGCGGCAGGGTTCAGCAGGTCGGGGTCCCGGGGACATGGCTCTGGGGTCCAGTTGGGGGTGGTATCTCCGGGGCCCAGGAAGGAGAGCGCGGGGGTTGCGCACGTCCGCAGCCCTCGCAGGGCTGGTTGCGGGGTCCTACGCCAATCCACTTCCCCGAGGCCTTCCTGGGTGTGAAGACGTCGAGACCCCGGAAAGACTCCTCAGAGCGTGACTTAGCCTCTCTGAACTTCTTTAAAATGTTATTTGGGGGCTGGAGGTGTAACAAGACAAGGCCATGTGATTTGCCTGTTAGGAGATTTAAACTCCTTCTCGAAAGTTAAATCTGTTGGCTTTAAGCAGAGAAGTCTCTTAATTCATGTAGTCAGCAGGTGTTGGAAGGTATATTCCCCAAAGATGGGCTTGTTTACTGCTTCAGATGTGGGCGTTGATGGGGTAGAGGAGGAGGGTAGAACAGAGGCCATCTTGGCAGGGACGTAGCTGGTTGGGGTTGAGATATGAGGGCAGCAGACTTAATTGGTTGAAGTGAAAGGTTGTGTAAGGGAGTTGAGGAAGGTGAGGAGTCATTATGTTACTGTGGACGTTGAATGACAGCATAAACTTAGTGGTAGTATTTCGAGCCTGGAGTTAGTGGTCAGGAGCAGTGTTATTTGGTAAATTGATCTGACAGTGATGTGTAGACTGGACCGAGGGAGCATGGACCAGAATGAAACAGATTGGCTGACTCGCGGGTTGCCAACAGGTGACCTGCAGTTGTTTTCTTTGGTCCCTGTGTTGCTTTAAAAACCAGAATATTTCTCCCAGCAGTCTGAATTTATTGCCTATTTTGGATCATTGGAAGATCTGCCATCACATTCCCACCTGATTAACGTTTGGCTGGAACTGAGGAACAACTGTTCCCACCAATCCCTGTTGCTCTACACCAGGTCCACAGCACCCATTTATGTAGCTTTCCATTTTTGGTAACTGGAGGAAAGGAACATTAGGGAGATATCAGGAAGGAGGAAGGCACAAGATTAGGTGTCAGGGTGTCAACAGCAGTTATACTGGAAGGAATGTTTTGGGTATGGGATGTAATGGGATTTTAAACAATTTTTTTGGTTATGACAGTGGATCACCCAAGGAGAACTCTCCATACTGATTTTTACAATATGTTTTGGAGAAAATTTAGGGCTTGGGTGCAAGTTTAGGAGTCGCTTACAGAGACAAGGTACTTTGAAGTTTCTACTCTTCCCATTAAATACCCTAGCTGGGCCTGGAAGAGTTCTGTTGCCCACTGCATATGCCTGTTGGGGGAGTTTACAGATATTTGGAGGCTGTGTAGCCCTGTTTAAGGGTGAGAAATCAGACTTGATGTTAATGGGACTTTGTTGTTTTAGAAGGTGTGAGAAGAGGTAGAAAAAATGAAGGCATTATACCTAATGGGCTGTACTTTTGAAAAGCTATTTGTAATAATTAGACTTACTCAGTGGTAAAAACAAGCAAAGCCACATACCCAAAAACCATGAGATTATGAGGTGAAACAGTTTCTACCCTCCCCACCTAACTACTTGGATCCATCTCCCAGACAAAAGTGCCAGTTGATTCTTTTTTTTTTTTTACTTCTTTATTAGAGTATAGTTGCTTTACAATGGTGTGTTAGTTTCTGCTTTATAACAAAGTGAATCAGTTATACATATACATATGTTCCCATATCTCTTCCCTCTTGCGTCTCCCTCCCTCCCACCCTCCCTATCCCACCCCTCCAGGCGGTCACAAAGCACCAAGTTGATCTCCCTGTGCTACGCGGCTGCTTCCCACTAGCTATCTACCTTACATTTGGTAGTGTATATATATCCATGCCTCTCTTTCGCTTTGTCACAGCTTACCCTTCCCCCTCCCCATATCCTCAAGTCCATTCTCTAATAGGTCTGTGTCTTTATTCCTGTCTTACCCCTAGGTTCTTCATGACATTTTTTCCCCTTAAATTCCATATATATGTGTTAGCATACGGTATTTGTCTTTCTCTTTCTGACTTACTTCACTCTGCATGACAGACTCTAGGTCTATCCACCTCATTACAAATAGCTCAATTCCGTTTCTTTTTATGGCTGAGTAATATTCCATTGTATATATGTGCCACATCTTCTTTATCCGTTCATCTGATGATGGCACTTAGGTTGTTTCCATCTTCGGGCTATTGTAAATAGAGCTGCAATGAACGTTTTGGTACATGACTCTTTTTGAATTATGGTTTTCTCAGGGTATATGCCCAGTAGTGGGATTGCTGGGTCGTATGGTAGTTCTATTTGTAGGTTTTTAAGGAACCTCCATACTGTTCTCCATAGTGGCTGTACCAATTCACATTCCCACCAGCAGTGCAAGAGTGTTCCCTTTTCTCCACACTCTCTCCAGCATTTATTGTTTCTAGATTTTTTGATGATGGCCATTCTGACTGCTATGAGATGATATCTCATTGTAGTTTTGATTTGCATTTCTCTAATGACTAATGATGTTGAGCATTCTTTCATGTGTTTGTTGGCAGTCTGTATATCTTCTTTGGAGAAATGTCTATTTAGGTCTTCTGGCCATTTTTGGATTGGGTTGTTTGTTTTTTTGTTATTGAGCTGCATGAGCTGCTTATAAATTTAGGAGATTAATCCTTTGTCAGTTGCTTCATTCGCAAATATTTTCTCCCATTCTGAGGGTTGTCTTTTGGTCTTGTTTATGGTCTCCTTTGCTGTGCAAAAGCTTTGAAGTTTCATTAGGTCCCATTTGTTTATTTTTGGTTTTATTTCTATTTCTCTGGGAGGTGGGTCAAAAAGGATCTTGCTGTGATTTATGTCATAGAGTGTCCTGCCTATGTTTTCCGCTAAGAGTTTGATAGTTTCTGGCCTTACATTTAGGTCTTTAATCCATTTTGAGCTTATTTTTGTGTATGGTGTTAGGGAGTGATCTAATCTCATAATTTTACATGACCTATCCAGTTTTCCCAGCACCACTTATTGAAGAGGCTGTACATTCCTGCCTCCTTTATAAAAGATAAGGTGACCATATGTGCATGGGTTTATCTCTGGGCTTTCTATCCTGTTCCATTGATCTATTTTTCTGTTTTTGTGCCATACTGTCTTGATTACTGTAGCTTTGTAGTATAGTCTGAGGTCAGGGAGCCTGATTCCTCCAGATCCTTTTTTCGTTCTCAAGATTGCTTTGGTTATTCGGGGTCTTTTGTGTTTCCATACAAATTGTGAAATTTTTTGTTGTAGTTCTCTGAAAAATGCCATTGGTAGTTTGATAGGGATTGCATTGAATCTGTAGATTGCTTTGGGTAGTAGAGTCATTTTCACAATGTTGATTCTTCCAATCCAAGAACATGGTATATCTCTCCATCTATTTGTATCATCTTTAATTTCTTTCATCAGTGTCTTATAATTTTCTGCATACAGGTCTTTTGACTCCTTAGGTAGGTTTTTTCCTAGATATTTTATTCTTTTTGTTGCAATGGTAAATGGGAGTGTTTTCCTGATTTCACTTTCAGATTTTTCATCATTAGTGTATAGGAATGCCAGAGATTTCTGTGCATTAATTTTGTATCCTGCTACTTTACCAAATTCATTGATTAGCTCTAGTAGTTTTCTGGTAGCATCTTAAGGATTCTCTATGTATAGTATCATGTCATCTGCAAAGAGTGACAGCTTTACTTCTTCTTTTCCGATTTGGATTCCTTTTATTTCCTTTTATTCTGTGATTGCTGTGGCTAAAACTTCCAAAACTATGTTGAATAAGAGTGGTGAGAGTGGGCAACCTTGTCTTCTTCCTGATCTTAGTGGAAATGCTTTTAGTTTTTCACCATTGAGGATGATGTTGGCTGTGGGTTTGTCGTATATGGCCTTTATTATGTTGAGGAAAGTTCCCTCTATGCCTACTTTATGCAGGGCTTTTCTCATAAATGGGTGTTGAATTTTGTCGAAAGCTTTCTCTGCATCTGTTGAGGTGATCATATGGTTTTTCTCCTTCAATTTGTTAATATGGTGTATCACATTAATTGTTTTCCGTATATTGAAGAATCCTTGCATTCCTGGAATAAACCCCACTTGATCATGGTGTATGATCCTTTTAATGTGCTGTTGGATTCTGTTTGCTAGTATTTTGTTGAGGATTTTTGCATCTATGTTCATCAGTGATATAGGCCTGTAGTTTTCTTTCTTTGTGACATCCTTGTCTGGTTTTGGTATCAAGGTGATGGTGGCCTCGTAGAATGAGTTTGGGAGTGTTCCTCCCTCTGCTATATTTTGGAAGAGTTTGAGAAGGATAGGTGTTAGCTCTTCTCTAAATGTTTGATAGAATTTGCCTGTGTAGCCATCTGGTCTTGGGTGGTTGATTCTTAAGTACTTTCCCATCCGTTGTTGTAGGTAGGGAGGATATGAGGAACTATCCAGCTAAAGTTACCTTAATTTTTTACAACTGCACTTAAACTGCTTCTATGATGACAGAATGCCTGGGGCTTAGAGGTTCACTAAGTGCTTGTTGCTCTGCTCCACAAACACAGCACCTACTTGCCTTCTGTTAAAAGCCTAATGTAGTCCATTAGCCCAGAACAAGACAGTTGCTCCATTGCTCAATATTTCTGATTATCATGCATGGGATTTCAAACTTCCATGATTCTGGCTTTGCTGATATTCTTAGGTTAAAATTTAAGAAAATTAGAAATAATAAAACAAGGATATCTTTTTAGGGAAATAAATGGTGAAATGGGAACTTTCTTATTTTATAGTAGAAGAATTCAGAAAACAGTATTAGGTCAATTCATTAAAAGAACTGGAACAAATTTGAAAGATTTAAAAAAATGTTTCAGTTGCTTAACTGTTGTGGCAAAGTGTCTTACAAATAAGCAGACAAAATAATCTGGGGAATGTGTTTATTATAAAAGTCAGAAGGTATTTTGTTACATTTAGCATCCTAGAATGGAATTGTCAAAGCCAGTTGCTAATAAAGGAAACGTTTTCCTCTGGGAACCGTGCTTATAATTTTAAATTCCAAAAGCACAGCGTTGTTGCCAAACTAAGAAACTTGGAATTTAAGCTTTGAAAGTGGTCTTCCTGCCACCGATCCATGTTTTTCCAGTGGTGCTTAGGAAAGACAAGAATGAAATGTGGGCCAAAAGATTGCCATCATAAAATTTATGATTGGGTTGGCATTTCAGGAGACTTTGAATGCATCTAGGAAACTTTTGAAATGACTCTCCTAACTAATTTCACAGTACAAATAATCACCCTTTAAGCTGTTTGAAAAAAATGTGCATCACTATTTCTGATTTGTGCACTCTGCTGTCTTTCCTGGGATCCACACAGGTGAAGTGTATTGAATTCGTTAGTTTTGCAGAGAGCTTGCTGAGTAATTCTGTTGCACACAGCTTCTTAACCTGCTCCCTGTGCTGTGACAGCCTTCCCAGCCTTCCTGACTGGTGCTAGAGGCTGCTGGGGGTGACAGAGCACAGCCTTTCACTTACAGACTGCCTCTGGTTTGGAAAAGAGACTCCTGACTGTTAATTTTGCCAGGCTCTCCTTGGAAGAATACTGATTTGTTCCTGGGGTTGGGCTGAGTTCCTGCCTTCCATGCCTTGCCACGCAGTGGTTGCTTGGTTGGGGCAGTGATGTGGTGCCAACCAGGGCAGACCTGGTCCCCATTAGGCAGCTTGCCCTGCCAGTCCATGATCTTTGTTCTTGTGCTGTTTGCCTCATCAGTGGGGATGGCATAGGGCCCACTCAGTTGAGTGACCTTTTAAAGAAAGTTAAACTTTATGTTATCTTGACTAGACAGTGCGTGCGTGGTTCAGAATTTGAAAGGTGCAGAGCGTACACTGTGAACGTCTCCTTGATGCCTCCCTGGTTCTCCTCCCCAGCAGCAGCACACCCCTGCCAGGGTGCTCACAAGCATCTGCTGCTGGTGTGAAAGGACCTGAACTGTCCTTTGGATTTGTTGCCCTTTGGCAGCAGCTCTTTTATATTAGAGTCACCACAGGGCCAGCCTGGGGCTTCTCTGTGAAGACTTTGCTGCGTTTTTGAAAGAGCTCTTGAGACCTGGGATTTACTGGCAACATTCTCTGCCCTTGCGTGAGATTTTGAGAGGATATCTGTCACTGACCTGGATCCCTCAGTGGACGACTCTCAGAGCCTTGTCCCCACAGTCTGTGTCCTGCTAGTCCTGTGGTTTCGGTGATCTGCAGGAAATTCCTAGGTATACGTCCCTCAGTCAACGCAAACTTAGTTTGTCTCAAATTTGACTTTTCTCGTTTTAGACGTTGACCTTCCTCCTCCCGTCTGCTCTGCTCCAGCTTGAAATCCGTTAGTCCCTGTGTCTCTGCTCCCTCATCCAGTCCAGCTCACAGGTTCTCATCAGATAACACCTGGATTCCTTATCTGTTGCTTTGGCGTATTTCAGATAGTTCAGGACTTGATGCCTGAACTGTTATAAATCCTTCTAATTGAGCTCCCTCCCTTCAGGATTTGTTCTCAGCCCCTTCTAGTCCACCTGACCTTTCTTTGTACAATTCTGAAACTTCCCTATGAGTTACAGAAGGGAAAAAAATTTTTAGCCCCTGTTTCAGATCTCTTAAATTTGGTCCTTTATGGCCTTGTTTCTTAACCAGCCCCTTTTCCTGCTTGGAGCCTCTGTGACATGGATCTTGGCTCTTGCTATTTCCAACCGTAGGAAATGTGCTCATTTTCTGTCACCCCTCTTTCCACCTCTACCTATTTAAGTCCTATTTTCTCAAAGTCCATTTTAGATCTTCCCCATTTCAATACTTCATCAGGCATGTATGTATTGTAGAAATCACAGGAATGTGTGCAAATGAGAATGAAATCCACCTACAATCCCATCATTCAGAGAAACAACCATTGTTCAAATGCATATCCCTCCTGTGCAGATTGCTACGTGGCTGTAATGCTACCATGCATGGTCTGATAGCTTGCCTTTTTTTCTTTATTAATTGAAATATAGTTGATTTACAATGTTCTGTTAGTTTCAGGTATACAGCAAAGTGATTCATAAATCTATACTGTTTTTTTTAAATTAATTTTTATTATTTGGGTGCGTTGGGTCTTTGTTGCTGCATGTGGGCTTTCTCTAGTTGTGATGAGCGGGGGCTACTCTTTGTTGCGGTGCGTGGGCTTCCAATTGCGGTGGCTTCTCGTTGCGGAGCATGGGCTCTAGGTACACGGGCTTCAGTAGCTGTAGCGCACAGGCTCAGTAGTTGTGGTTTGTGGGCTCTAGAGTGCAGGCTCAGTAGTTGTGGCACACGGGCTTAGTTGCTCCGCGGCATGTGGTATCTTCCCGGACCAGGGCTCGAACCCGTGTCACCTGCATTGGCAGGCGGATTCTTAGCCACTGCGCCACCAGGGAAGTCCCTATGGATTTTTTACATTCCTTTCCATTATAGGTTATTAGAAAATGTGAAATAGAGTTCCCTGTGCTATACAGTAGGTCCTTGTTGTTTATTTTATATATGGTAGTGTGTATCTGTTAATCCCAAACTCCTAATTTATCCCTCCTCTCCTCCCTTCCCCTTTGGTAACCATAAGTTTGTTTTCTGTATCTGTGAGTCAGTTTCTGCTTTGTAAATAAGTTCATTAATATTATTTATATTATTTTTTTAGATTCCACATATAAGTGATATATGATATTTGTCTTTCTTTTTCTGACTTATTTCACTTAGTATGATAATCTCTCGGTCCATCCACGTTGCTGAAAATGGCATTATTTCATTCTTTTTTATGGCTGATTAATATTCCATTGTATATACGTAACACATCTTCTTTATCCATTCATCTGCCAACGGACATTTAGGTTGCTTCCACGTCTTGGCTATTGTAAAGCTGCAGTGAACATTGGGGTGCATGCGTCTTTTTGAGTTAGAGTTTTTGTCTTTTCCAGATAAAGCCCAGGAGTGGGATTGCTGGATAATATGGTAACTCTGTTTTTAGTTTTTTAAGGAACCTCTATACTGTTCTCCATAGTGGCTGCACCAGTTTACATTCCCACCAACAGTGTAGGAAGGTTCCCTTTTCTCCATACCCTCTCCAGCATTTATTATTTTTAGACTTTTTGATGATCGCCATTCTGAATGGTGTGTCATTGTAGTTTTGATTTGCATTTCTCTAATAATTAGCAATGTTGAGCATCTTTTCATGTGCCTGTTGGCCATCTGTATGTGTTTTTTGGAGAAATGTCTATTTAGGTCTTCTGCCCATTTTTTGATTGGGTTTTTTTTTTGATATTGAGCTGTTTGTATATTTTGGAAATGAAGCCCTTGTCAGTTGCATGGTTTGCAAATATTTTCTCTCATTCTGTAGGTTGTTTTTTCATTTTGTTTATGGGTTCCTTTGCTGTGCAAAAGCTTATACCTTTGACTAAGTTCCATTTGTTTATTTTTGCATTTATTTCTTGCCTTGAGAGACTGATCGAAGAAAGTATTGCTGGGACTTATGTCAGAATTTTTGCCTTTGGTCTCTATCAAATTACCCATGACATTTTTTTTTTGAATTTTATTTTATTTATTTATTTTACAGCAGGTTCTTATTATCTATTTTATTTTTTATTTTTTATTATTTTGCGGTACACGGGCCTCCTCTCACTGTTGTGGCCTCTCCCGTTGCAGAGCACAGGCTCCAGACGCACAGGCTCAGTGGCCATGGCTCACGGGCCTAGCGGCTCCGCGGCATGTGGAATCTTCCCAGACCGGGCACGAACCTGTGTCTCCTGCATCGGCAGGCGGACTCTCAACCACTGCGCCACCAGGGAAGCCCTAGTTATCTATTTTATACATATTAGTGTATACATGTCAATCAAAGTCATCACACCACCCCCACACACGCCCCCCCCGGCACTTCCCCCCTTGGTGTCCATACGTTTGTTCTCTACATCTGTGTCTCTATTCCTGCCCTGCAAACCGGTTCATCTGTACCATTTTTCAAGGTTCCACGTATATGCATTAATATACGATATTTGTTTTTCTCTTTCTGACTTACTTTGTATGACAGTCTCTAGATCCATCCACATCTCTACAAATGACCCAGTTTCATTCCTTTTTATGGCTGAGTAATATTCCATTGTATGTACGTACCACATCTTTATCCATTTGTCTGTCGATGGTATTGCTTCCATGACCTGGCTATTGTAAATACTGCTGCAGTGAACATTGGGGTGCATGTGTCTTTTTGAATTATGGTGTTCTCTGGGTATATGCCCAGTAGTGGGATTGCTGGGTCATATGGTAATTCTATTTTTAGTTTTTTAAGGAACCTCCATACTGTTCTCCATAGTGACTGTATCAATTTACTTTCCCACCAACAGTGCAGGAGGATTCCCTTTTCTCCACACTCTCTCCAGCATTTGTTGTTTGTAGATTTTCTGATGATGCCCATTCTAATTGCTGTAAAGTGATACCTCATTGTAGTTTTGATTTGCATTTCTCTAATAATTAGTGACGTTGAGCAGCTTTTCATGTGCTTCTTGGCCATCTGTATGTCTTCTTTGGAGAAATGTGTATTTAGGTCTTCTGCCCATTTTTTGATTGGGTTGTTTATTTAATATTGAGCTGTATGAGCTGTTTATATATTTTGGAGATTAATCCTTTGTCCGTTGATTCCTTTGCAAATATTTTCTCCCATTCTGAGGGTTGTATTTTAATCTTGTTTGTAGTTTCCTTTGCTTTGCAAAAGCTTTTAAGTTTCATTAGGTCCCATTTGTTTATTTTTGTTTTTATTTCCATCACTCTAGGAAGTGGATCAAAAAAGATCTTGCTGTGATTTATGTCAAAGAGTGTTCTTCCTATGTTTTCATGCAAGAGTTTTATGGTGTCCAGTTTTACATTTAGGTCTTTAAACCATTTTGAGTTTATTTTTGTGTATGGTGTTAGGGAGTGTTCTAATTTCATTCTTTTACATGTAGTTGTCCAGTTTTCCCAGCACCACTTATTGAAGAAACTGTCTTTTCTCTGTTGTATATCCTTGCCTCTTTTGTCATAGATTAGTTGACTATAGGTGTGTGGGTTTATCTCTGGGCTTTCTGTCCTGTTCTGTTGATCTATATTTCTGTTTTTGTGCCAGTACCATATTGTCTTGATTACTGTAGCTTTGTAGTATAGTTTGAAGTCAGGGAGTCTGATTCCTCCAACTCCGTATTTTTTTCCTCAAGACCACTTTGACTATTTGGGGTCTTTTGTGTCTCCATACAACTTTTAAGATTTTTTGTTCTACTTCTGTAAAAAAACAAAAATGCCACTGGTAATTTGATAGGGATTGCATTGAATCTGTACGTTGCTTTGTGTAGTATAGTCATTTTCACCATATTGATTCTTCCAGTCCAAGAACATGGTATGTCTGTCCATAGGTTTGTGTCATCTTTGATTTCTTTCATCAGTGTCTTACAGTTTTCTGAGTACAGGTCTTTAACTCCTTAGGTAGTTTTTTTTCCTAGGTATTTTATTCTTTTTGTTGAAATGGTGAATGGGATTGTTTCCTTAATTTCTCTTTCTGATCATTCGTTGTTAGTGTATAGGAATGCAAGAGATTTCTGTGCATTAATTTTGTATCCTGCAACTTTACCAAATTCATTGATTAGCTCTAGTAGTCTTCTGGTGGCATCTTTAGGATTCCCTATGTATGTCATCTGCAAAGAGTGACAGCTTTACTTCTTCTTTTCCAATTGGTATTCCTTTTATTTCTTTTTCTTCTCTGATTGCTGTGGCTAGGACTTCCAAAATTATGTTGAATAATAGTGGTGAGAGTGGACATCTTTGTCTTGTTTCTGATCTGAGCGGAAATGCTTTCAGTTTTTCACCGTTGAGAATGAGGTTTGCTGTGGGTTTGTCATATATGGTCTGTGTTGAGGTAGGTTCCCTCTGTGCCCACTTTCTGGTGAGTTTTTATCATAAATGGGTGTTGAATTTTGTCAAAAGCTTTTTCTGCATGTATTGAGATGACCATATCCTTTTTATTCATTTCGTTAATATGGTGTATCACATTGATTTATTTGCATATATTGAAGAATCCTTGTATCCCTGGGATAAATCCCACTTGATCATGAAGTATGATCCTTTTAATGTGTTGTTGGATTCTGTTTGCTAGTATTTTGTTGAGGATTTTTCATCTGTATTCATCAGTGATATTGGTCTGTAATTTCCTTTTTCTGTAGTGTATTTGTCTGATTTTGGTATCAGGGTGATGGTGGCCTCATAGAATGAGTTTGGGAGTGTTCCTCCCTCTGCAATTTTTTGAAGAGTTTGAGAAGGATGGGTGTTAGCTCTTCTCTGAATGTGTGATAGAATTCACCTGTGAAGCCATCTGGTCCTGGACTTTTGTTTGTTGGAAGATTTTTAATCACAGTTTCAATTTCATTACTTGTGATTGGTCTGTTCAGGTTTTCTATTTCTTCCTGGTTCATCTTGGCAGGTTATACCTTTCTAAGAATCTGTCCATTTCTTCCAGGTTGTCCATTTAATTGGCATAGAGTTTCTTGTAGTCGTCTCTTAGGATGCTTTGTATTTCTGCGGTGTCTGTTGTAACTTCTCCTTTTTCATTTCTAATTTTATTGATTTGAGTCCTCTCCCTCTTTTTCTTGATGAGTTTGGCTAAAGGTTTATCAATTTTATCTACTCAGAGAACCAGTTTTTAGTTTTATCGATCTTTCCTGTTGTGTTCTCTGTTTCTATTTCATTTATTTCTGCTTTGATCTTTATGATTTCTTTCCTTCTACTAACATTGGGTTTTTTTTTGTTTTTCTTTCCCTAGTTACTTTAGGTGTAAGCTTAGATTGTTTATTTGAGATTTTTCTTGTTTCTTGAGGTAGGCTATAAACTTTTGCTATAAACTTCCTTCTTAGAACTGTTTTTGCTGCATCCCATAGGTTATGGATCGTCATGTTTTCATTGTAATTTGTCTCTAGGTATTTTTTGATTTGCTCTTTGATTTCTTTGGTGATTTCTTGGTTATTTAGTAACGTATTGTTTAGCCTCCATATGTTTGTGTTTTTTATGTTTTTTCCCCTGTAACTGATTTCTAATCTCATAGTGTTGTGGTTGGAAAAGATGCTCGTTACAATTTCAGTTTTCTTAAATGTACCGAGGCTTGATTTGTGACCCTAGATGTGATCTATCCTGCAGAAAGTTCTGTGTGCACTTGAGAAGAAAGTGTAATCTGCTGTTTTTGGATGGAATGTCTTAGAAATATCAAATAAATTTATCTGGTCTATTGTGTAATTAATTTTATTTATTTTTATTTAATTTTATTTATTTTTGGCTGCATTGGGTCTTTGTTGCTGCGCGCGAGCTTTTTCTAGTTGTGGCGAGGGGGGCTACTCTTCATTGTGGTGCGTGGGCTTCTCATTGAGGTGGCTTCTCTTGTTGCAGAGCATGGGCTCTAGATGCACGGGCTTCAGTAGTTGTGGCATGTGGCTCAGTAGTTGTGGCTCTCAGGCTCTAGAGCACAGGCTCAATATTTGTGGCACACGAGCTTAGTTGCTCCGTGGCATGTGGGATCTTCCTGGACCAGGCCTCCAACCCGTGTTCCCTGCATTGGCAGGTGGATTCTTAACCACTGCACCACCAGGGAAGCCCTATTGTGTCATTTAAAGCTTGTGTTTACTTATTATTTTTCTCTCTGTATGACTTGTCCATTGGTGTAAGTGAGGTGTAAAGTCCCCCACTACTCCTGTGGTACTGTTGATTTCCTCTTTTATAGCTGTTAGCAGTTGTCTTATTTATTGACGTGCTTCTATGTTGGGTGCATATATATTTATAATTGTTATATTTTTTTTCTTGGATTGATCCCTTGATCATTATGTAGTGTGCTTCCTTGTCTCTTATAACATTCTTTATTTTAAAGTCTATTTTATCTCATATGAGTATTGCTACTCTTGCTTCCTTTTAATTTCCATTTGCATGGAATATCTTCTTCCATTCCCTCACTTTCAGTATGTATGTGTCGCTAAGGTCTGAAGTGGGTCTGTTGTAGACAGCATATAGATGGGTCTTGTTTTTGTATTCATTCATCAATACTGTGTCTTTTGGTTGGAGCATTTAATCCATTCACGTTAAAGGTAATTATCGATATGTATTTTCCTCTGACCATTTTCTTAATTGTTTTGAGTTTGTTTTTGTAGGTCCTTTTCTTCTCTTGTGTTTCCCACTTAGAGAAGTTCCTTTAGCATTTGTTGTAGAGCTGGTTTGGTGGTGCTGAATTTTCTTAGCTTTTGCTTCTCTGTAAAGCTTTTGATTTCTCCATTGAATCTGAATGAGATCCTTGCTGGGTAGAGTAATCTTGGTTGTAGGTTCTTCCCTTTCATCACTTGAAGTATATCATGCCACTCCCTTCTGGCTTGTAGTTTCTGCTGAGAAATCAGCTGTTAACTTAACTTTATGGGAGTTCCCTTGTATGTTATTTGTCGTTTTTCCCTTGCTGCTTTTAATAATTTTTCTTTGTCTTTAATTTTTGCCAATTTGATTACTATGTGTTTTGGAGTGTTTCTCCTTGGGTTTATCCTGTATGGGACTTGCTGAGCTTCCTGGACTTGGGTGGCTGTTTTCTTTCCCATGTTAGGGAAGTTTTCGACTATAATCTCTTCAGATATTTTCTCTGGTCCTTTCTCTCTCTCTTCTCCTTCTGGGACCCCTATAATGCAAATGTTGTTGCGTTTAATGTTGTCCCAGTGGTCTCTTAGGCTGTCTTCATTTCTTTTCATTCTTTTTTCTTTATTCTGTTCTGCAGCAGTGAATTCCACCATTCTGTCTTCCAGGTCACTTATCCATTTTTCTGCCTCAGTTATTCTGCTATTGATTCCTTCTAGTGTAGTTTTCAGTTATTGTATTGTTCATCTCTGTTTGTTTGTTCTTTAATTCTTCTAGGTCTTTATTAAACATTTCTTGCATCTTCTTGATCTTTGCCTCCATTCTTTTTCTGGGGTCCTGGATCATCTTCACTATCATTATTCTGAATTCTTTTTCTGGAAGGTTGCCTATCTCAACTTCATTTAGTGTTTTTTCTGGGGTTTTATCTTGTTCCTTCATTTGGTACATAGCCCTCTGCCTTTTTATCTTGTCTGTCTTTCTGTGAATGTGGTTTTTGTTCCACAGGCTGCAGGATTGTAGTTCTTCTTGCTTCTGCTGTCTCTGTGTTTGTTCTTTAATTCTTCTAGGTCTTTGTTAAACATTTCTTGCATCTTCTTGATCTTTGCCTCCATTCTTTTCCCAAGGTCCTGGATCATCTTCACTGTCATTATTCCGAATTCTTTTTCTGGAAGGTTGCCTATTTCCACTTCATTTAGTTGTTTTTCTGGGGGTTTATCTTGTTCCTTCATCTGGTACAAAGTCTTCTGCATTTTCATTTTGTCTGTCTTTCTGTGAATATGGTTTTCCTTCCACAGGCTGCAGAATTGTAGTTCTTCTTGATTCTGTTGTCTGCTCTCTGGTGGATGAGGCTAACTAAGAGGCTGTGCAGGCTTCCTGATGGGAGGGACTGGTGGTGAGTAGAGCTGGGTGTTGCTCTGGTTCCCAGAGCTCAGTAAAACTTCAATCTGCTTGTCTGCTGATGGTTGTTTGGCCTGAGGTGACCCAACACTGGAGCCTACTTGGCTCTTTGGTGGGACTACTGGGAGGGCTCATGTGAAGGAGTACTTCCCAGAACTCCTGCTTCCAGTGTCCTTGTCCCCATGGTGAGCCACAGCCACCCCCTGCCTCTGCAGGAGACCCTCCAATACTAGCAGGTGGGTCTGGTTCTGTCTGCTGTGGGGTCACTGCTCCTTCTCTTGGGTCCCAGTGCGCACACTACTTTGTGTGTGCCTTCCAAGAGTGGAGTCTCTGTTTACCCCAGTCCTCTCGAAGTCCTGCAGTCAAATCCCACTAGCTTTCAAAGTCTGATTCTCTAGGAATTCCTCCTCCCATTGCTGGACTCCCAGGTTGGGTAGCCTGATGTGAGACTCAGAACCTTCACTCCAGTGGGTGGTCTTTTGTGGTGTAAGTGTTTTCCAGTTTGTGAGTCAGCCACCCAGCAGTTATAGGATTTGATTTTATTGTGATTGCATCCCTCCTACCATCTCATTGTGGCTTCTCCTTCGTCTTTGGATGTGGGGTATCTTTTTTGGTGAGTTCCAGTGTCTTCTTGTCTTTGATTGTTCAGCAGTTAGTTGTGATTCCGGTGCTCTCTCAAGAGGGAGTGATCCCATGACGTTTTTACGGAACTAGAACAGAATAATCCTAAAATTCGTATGGAACCGTACAGGACCCAGAATTGCCAAAGCAATCCTGGAGAAAAAGAACAAAGTTGGAGGCATAACCCTCCCAGACTTCAGACAATACTACAAAGCTACTGTAACCAAAACAGTGTGGTATTGGCACAAAAACAGATATATAGATCAATGGAACAGAATAGAGAGCCCAGAAATAAACCCACGCACCTACAGTCAATTAATCTTCAACAAAAGAGGCAAGTATATACAATGGAGAAAAGACAGTCTCTTCAAGTAGTGTTGGGAAACCTGGACAGCTATACGTAAATCAGTGAAATTAGAACACTCCCTCACACCATACACACGAATAAACTCAAAATTGCTTAAAGACTTAAATATAGGGACTTCCCTGGTGGTGCAGTGGTTAGGAATCTGCCTGCCAATGCAGGGGACGTGGGTTTGAGCCCTGGTCTGGGAAGATCCCACATGCTGTGGAGCACCTAAGCCCGTGAGCCACAAGTACTGAGCCTGCATGCCACAACTACTGAAGCCCGTGTGCCTAGATCCCATGCTCCCCAACAAAAGAAGCCATTACAATGAGAAGCCTGTGCACCGCAATGAAGAGTAGCCCCCACTTGCTGCAACTAGAGAAAGTTTGCACACAGCAACGAAGACCCAATGCAGCCAAAAAAAAAAAAAAAATTAAAAATCTGTTGGGGGAGAAAAGACTTAAATATAAGATATGACATCATAGAGCTCGTAGATGATAGCTTGCCTTTTTATGCTGTCAGGAACTTTTTCCCACATCGTTAAGGTTCATAAAGGTTCTTTTCAAACAGTATTTCAAACTTTTTTTTTAATTATGAAAGGCATAGGTGAAAACAAAAGATAATCATTGTAAAAGCACAAAAAAGAAATCACTGTAATCCTGCCACTCAGAGATAACCACTGTTAATATTTATTTTTATACACACTGCGCATTCCTGCACTATGTGTACTATTGTAACTCACTTTTAACAGAAGAATATGCCCTAAATATAGTTCAGGTCTTTAAACATTTTGACCTGCTATCATTTTTAGTGGTTTTGTGTCATTTTGCTGAGGCTGTACCTTAACTTATTGAACCAATCAGGCGTTTAAGTTGTTTTAAGTTTTTTGCTGTTTTAAGCAAGGTGTAGCAAATACCCTCGATTTAACACACACACACACACACACACACACACACCTTTCTGCACATGCATATTCTTAGATAAGTTCTATGTTTGGAACTACCAACTCAAAAAGGATGTACATTATTTAAGCTTTTGTTACAAATAATATATTTTCTTCTGCAGTAAATTTGTAGTCACCGTAACTGCTTGAGAGTATTTGACCTTGTGGTCTCCCCCCAGAAAGGAATACTGAGTATTCACTTGTTTCTTGATTTTAGGAGAGGAATTTTGGCCTAGTGGTTACAAGCACAAATCCTCAAGTTGGACTGCTTGGTTTATAACTTGACTCTACCACTAATGTGCTTAAGTTTTCTCATCTCAACAATAGGGCTTAGAGTGGGGTTGTTCTGAGGCATTATGCCTTTCTTGTATGAACTGTACCTTCGAGTAACCAAATAGTTGATTAAAAGTTTCTCTTTATAGAATAATTGGAAAAGGAGTAATAGAATATTAATATTTCCACACCCCATTGGATTAATTGAAATGAGGCAATAACCATCAGTGCTACTACCATCACAGACAACCAGTTGTTGTGTATTTCCTGATGGAAGTATACGTACAATACTACTGATGGAGGAATCTTGTCAAAAAAATCATACCCCAAACTCTTCAAGACTCTAGTTCTAACTGCTAGTTTACAGGAGATTCAAGGAACGATGAGAAATAGCACTGGACAAATGACCTGGTAGCTGTAGAAAATAAATGGCAAGGAGACCCACCTCCCCCACTTAAAAAAAAAAAGGAGGGGGGGAAGCAATAGATATAGATATATGGAGGATAAAACCTACAAATTAGAAGACTTAAGACAGATTAGTGATTTCTGGACCTTATTTGGATCCTGATTCAATCAAACTGCTATAAAGAGAAAAAATGAAATTATTGGGTAAATTCAAATATTGGATACTTAATATAAAGGAATTGTTGACTTTTCAGATGTGATATAATGGTATTGTGATGTTAAGTCCCTATGAAAAAGCACTAACTATAAAGGAAACAATTGAGAATTCGAGCTACATTAAAATTAAGAAATTCTATTTATTGTGCTATTAAGAGAGTGAAAAGGAAGGCCACAGACAATGAGAAGATATTTATTAAAAAAAATCTGACACAGGACTCATATCCAGAATCTATAAATATATCCTACAAAATGAATTGAAAAAAGGAAACTCAGTAGAAAAATGGGTACTTCAGATGGTCAGTAAATATATCCAATGTCATTAGTCATCAGGAAAATCAAAGCAAAACTCACAATAAGATACCACTACACACCCACCAGAATGGCTAAAATTAAAAAGACTGAAAATACTAAGGTTTGACATACTTACTAAGGGGGTAGTGCGCCACGGCTAGCCGGAAGGGAGTCCGGGAAAAAGTCTGGACCTGCTGAAGAGGCAAGAGACTTTTTCTTCCCTCTTTGTTTCCTGGTGGGCGAGGAGGGGATTAAGAGCGCTGCTTAAAGGAGCTCCAGAGACGGGCGCGAGCCGCGGCTAAAAGCGTGGACCCCAGAGACGGGCATGAGATGCTAAGGCTGCTGCTGCTGCCACCAAGAAGCCTGTGTGCGAGCACAGGTCACTGTCCACACCTCCCCTCCTGGGAGCCTGTCCAGCCCGCCACTGCCAGGGTCCCAGGATCCAGGGACAACTTCCCCTGGAGAACGCACGGCGTGCCTCAGGCAAGACAGAAAAACACACAGCAGATGAAGGAGCAGGATAAAAGCCCACCAGACCTAACAAATGAAGAGGAAATAGGCAGTCTACCTGAAAAAGAATTCAGAATAATGATAGTAAAGATGATCCAAAATCTTGGAAATAGAATGGACGGAATGCAAGAAACATTTAACAAGGACCTAGAAGAACTAAAAATGAAACAAACAATGATGAACAACACAATAAATGAAATTAAAAATACTCTAGGGCTTCCCTGGTGGTGCAGTGGTTGAGAGTCCACCTGCTGATGCAGGGGACACGGGTTCGTGTCCCGGTCCAGGAAGATCCCATATGCCGCGGAGTGGCTAGGCCCGTGAGCCATGGCCGCTGAGCCTGCGCGTCCGGAGCCTGTGCTCTGCAATGGGAGAGGCCACAGCAGTGAGAGGCCCAGGTACCGCAAAAAAAAAAAAAAAAACTCTAGATGGGATCAATAGCAGAAACTGAGGCAGAAGAACGGATAATTGACCTGGAAGATAAAATAGTGGAAATAACTACTGCAGAGCAAAATAAAGAAAAAAGAATGAAAAGAAGTGAGGACAGTCTCTGAGACCTCTGGGACAACATTAAATGCACCAACATTGAATTATAGGGGTTCCAGAAGAAGAAGAGAAAAAGAAAGGGACTGAGAAAATATTTGAAGAGATTATAGTTGAAAACTTCCCTAATATGGGAAAGGAAATAGTTAATCAAGTCCAGGAAGCACAGAGAGTCCCATACATTATAAATCCAAAGAGAAACACGCCAAGACACATTTATCAAACTGTCAAAAATTAAATACAAAGAAAACATATTAAAAGCAGCAAGAGAAAAACAACAAATAACATGCAAGAGAATCCCCATATGTTTAACAGCTGATCTTTCAGCAGAAACTCTGCAAGCCAAAAGGGACTGGCAGGACATATTTAAAGTGTTGAAGGAGAAAAAGCTACAACCAAGATTACTCTACTCAGCAAGGATCTCATTCAGATTTAATGGAGAAATTAAAACCTTTACAGTCAAGCAAAAGCTGAAAGAGTTCAGCACCAGCAAACCAGCTTTACAGCAAATGCTAAAGGATCTTCTCTAGGGAAGAAACACAAGAGAAGGAAAAGACCTACAATAACGAACCCAAAACAATTAAGAAAATGGGAATAGGAACACACATATCAATAATTACCTTAAATGTAAGTGGACTAAATGCTCCCACCAAAAGACACAGATTGGCTGAATGGATACAAAAACAAGACCCATATATTTGCTGTTTACAAGAGACCCACTTCAGACCTAGAGACACATACGGACTGAAAGTAAGGGGATGGAAAAAGATATTTCATGCAAATGGAAACCAAAAGAAAGCTGGAGTAGCAATTCTCATATCAGACAAAATAGACTTTAAAACAAAGACTATTACAAGAGACAAAGAAGGACACTACATAATGATCAAGGGATCGATCCAAGAAGAAGATACAACAATTGTAAATATTTATGCACCCAACATAGGAGCACCTCAATACATAAGGCAAATACTGACAGTCATAAAAGGGGAAATCGACACTAACACATTCATAGTAGGGAATTTTAACACCCTACTTTCACCAATGGATAGATCATCCAAAATGAAAATAAATAAGGAAACACAAGCTTTAAATGATACATGAAACAAGATGGACTTAATTGATATTTATAGGACATTCCATCCAAAAACAACAGAATACACATTTTTCTCAAGTGCTCATGGAACATTCTCCAGGATAGATCATATAACAGGTCACAAATCAAGCTTTGGTAAATTTAAGAAAATTGAAATTGTATCAAGTATCCTTCCCGACCACAACGCTATGAGACTAGATATCAATTACAGATAAAGATCTGTAAAAAATACAAACACATGGAGGCTAAACAATACACTACTTAATAACGAAGTGATCACTGAAGAAATCAAAGAGGAAATAAAAAAAATACCTAGAAACAAATGACAATGGACACACGACGACCTAAAATCTATGGGATGCAGCAAAAGCAGTTCTAAGATGGAAGTTTATAGCAATACAATCCTACCTTAAGAAACAGGAAACATCTCGAATAAACAACCTAACCTTGCACCTAAAGCAATTAGAGAAAGAAGAACAAAAAAACCCCAAAGTTAGCAGAAGGAGAGAAATCATAAAGATCAGATCAGAAATAAATGAAAAAGAAATGAAGGAAATGATAGCAAAGATCAATAAAACTAAAAGCTGGCTCTTTGAGAAGATAAACAAAATTGATAAATCATTAGCCACACTCATCAAGAAAAAAAGGGAGAAGACCCATCAATAGAATTAGAAATGAAAAAGGAGAAATAACAACTGATACTGCAGAAATACAAAAGATCATGAGAGAATACTACAAGCAACTCTATGCCAATAAAATGGACAACCTGGAAGAAATGGACAAATTCTTAGAAATGCACAACCTACCAAGACTGAACCAGGAAGAAATAGAAAATATGAACAGACAAATCACAGGCACTGAAATTGAAACTGTGATTAAAAATCTTCCAACAAACAAAAGGCCAGGACCAGATGGCTTCACAGGCGAATTCTATCAAACATTTAGAGAAGAGCTAACACCTATCCTTATCACACTCTTCCAAATATAGCAGAGGGAGGAACACTCCCAAACTCCTTCTACGAGGCCACCATCACCTTGATACCAAAACCAGACAAGGATGTCACAAAGAAAGAAAATTACAGGCCAATATCACTGATGAACATAGATGCAAAAATCCTCAGCAAAATACTAGCAAACAGAATCCAACAGCACATTAAAAGGATCATACACCATGATCAAGTGGGGTTTATTCCAGGAATGCAAGCATTCTTCAATATACGGAAAACAATCAATGTAATAAACCATATTAACAAATTGAAGGAGAAAAACCATATGATCATCTCAGTAGATGCAGAGAAAGCTTTTGACAAAATTCAACACCCATTTATGATAAAAGCCCTGCATAAAGTAGGCATAGAGGGAACTTTCCTCAACATAATAAAGGCCACATATGACAAACCCACAGCCAACATCGTCTTCAATGGTGAAAAACTGAAAGCATTTCCACTAAGATCAGGAACAAGACAAGGTTGCCCACTCTCACCACTCTTATTCAACATAGTTTTGGAAGTTTTAGCCACAGCAGTCACAGAAGAAAAGGAAATAAAAGGAATCCAAATCAGAAAAGAAGAAGTAAAGCTGTCACTGTTTGCAGATGACATGATACAATACATACAGAATCCTAAAGATGCTACCAGAAAACTATTAGAGCTAATCAATGAATTTGGTAAAGTAGCAGGATACAAAATTAATGCACAGAAATCTCTGGCATTCCTATACACTAATGATGAAAAATCTGAAAGTGAAATCAAGAAAACACTCCCATTTACCACTGCAACAAAAAGAATAAAATATCTAGGAATAAACCTACCTAAGGAGACAAAAGACCTGTATGCAGAAAATTATGACACTGATGAAAGAGATTAAAGATGATACAAATAGATAGAGAGATATACCATGTTCTTAGATTGGAAAATCAACATTGTGAAAATGACTCTACTACCCAAAGCAATCTACAGATTCAATGCAATGGCTATCAAACTACCACTGGTAGTTTTCACAGAACGAGAACAAAAAATTTCACAATTTGTATGGAAATACAAAAGACCCCGAATAGCCAAAGCAATCTTGAGAACGATAAACAGAGCTGGAGGAATCAGGCTCCCTGATTTTAGATTATACTACAAAGTTATAATAATCAAGACACTATGGTACTGGCACAGAAACAGAAAGATAGATCAATGGAACAGGATAGAAAGCCCAGAGATAAACCCACGCACATATGGTCACCTTATCTTTTATAAAGGAGGCAGGAATGTACAGTGGAGAGAGGACAGCCTGTTCAATAAGTGGCGCTGGGAAAACTGGACAGGTACATGTAAAAGTATGAGATTAGATCACTCCCTTACACCATACACAAAAATAAGCTCAAAATGGATTAAAGACCTAAATATAAGGCCAGAAACTATCAAACTCTTAGAGGAAAACATAGGCAGAACACTGTATGACATAAATCACAGCAAGATCCTTTTTGACCCAACTCCCAGATAAATGGAAATAAAAACAAAAATAAACAAATGGGACCTAATGAAACATAAAAGCTTTTGCACAGCAAAGGAAACCATAAACAAGACCAAAAGACAACCCTCAGAATGGGAGAAAATATTTGCGAATGAAGCAACTGACAAAGGATTAATCTCCCAAATTTATAAGCAGCTCATGCAGCTCAATAACAAAAAACAAACAACCCAATCCAAAAATGGGCAGAAGACCTAAATAGACATTTCTCCAAAGAAGATATACAGACTGCCAACAAACACATGAAAGAATGCTCAACATCATTAATCATTAGAGAAATGCAAATCAAATCTACAATGAGATATTATCTCACACCAGTCAGAATGGCCATCATCAAAAAATCTAGAAACAATAAATGCTGGAGAGGGTGTGGAGAAAAGGGAACGCTGTTGCACTGTTGGTGGGAATGTAAATTGATACAGCCACTGTGGAGAACAGTATGGAGGTTCCTTAAAAAACTATAAATAGAATTACCATATGATCCAGCAATCCCACTACTGGGCATATACCGTGAGAAAACCATAATTCAAAAAGAGTCATGTACCAAAATGTTCATTGCAGCTCTATTTACAATAGCCAGGAGATGGAAACAACCTAAGTGCCCATCATCGGATGAATGGATAAAGAAGATGTGGCACATATATACAATGGAATATTACTCAGCCATAAAAAGAAACGAAATTGAGCTATTTTTAATGAAGTGGATAGACCTAGAGTCTGTCATACAGAGTGAAGTAAGTCAGAAAAAGAAAAACAAATACCGTATGCTAACACATATATATGGAATTTAAGGAAAAAAATGTCATGAAGAACCTAGGGGTAAGACAGGAATAAAGACACAGACCTATTAGAGAATGGACTTGAGGATATGGTGAGGGGGAAGGGTAAGCTGTGACAAAGCAAGAGAGAGGCATGAACATATATATATACACTACCAAATGTAAGGTAGATAGCTAGTGGGAAGCAGCCGCGTAGCACAGGGAGATCAACTTGGTGCTTTGTGACCGCCTGGAGGGGTGGGATAGGGAGGGTGGGAGGGAGGGAGACGCAAGAGGGAAGAGATATGGGAACATATGTATATGTATAACTGTTTCACTTTGTTATAAAGCAGAAACTAACACACCGTTGTAAAGCAATAAAAAAAAATCATTAATAAGAAAATAAAAAAATAAAAGGAGGCTTCTCATCGGATCTTCACAAGGCATGTGTTGCCAATATGACTCTCAAAATATCAGTACCTTTGGAGATCACACATCTCTTGAAATTTAATATACTATTCAAAATGTGTATTGATTCTGATGTTCTCCCAGTGTTGTTTGAAACGTAACTAAAAAATTTCCCCAATGCATTCTTCTGTTAAAATGCTGAATGGATCTTCGGGACGTTAATAGACATTTTTTTCCCTCTGTAAACACTGACTGAAAACATCATGTTGAGGGTCATGTGCAGTCTATGAAGTGTATATTAATCCATGTATGTCTTCCCAGGAAAACATTAGCTGGGGAGGGTTTGCAGGGTGTGCTTGCTTGATCCAGTCTTCTCTTCTGGCTTGCAGAATTCAATTACTTCCTCTCAAAGCCGGCAGCACAAAGCTCCGTTCAGTTACTAGTCATTGTGTTTGGCTCATAGTTCGCATGCAGTTTGATATCCGGCAGTCTCCTCATTGGGTCTGGTGACTGTACATGAAAGGGTTATTATCTATCTCTCATCTCTTGCCCCTTCAAGTACAGTTGTGGAAGAGGGACAGGATGAAGGTGGGCAGGACAACCCCATTCAGACATGGAGAGAATGGGAGAGACACAGCAGTGTCTTGACTCACCTGTGTCCTGAATGGGAATTGCCTGACCTCTGTGTGCTTAAATGGGGTCTGTTGCCTGATAGGCTTCATTTTAGGTTGAGTGGGTGGGGAGCAGAGCCCCCTAAATCTCATCCGCCATCTTATCTGTCAGACCTCAGTCCAGAGCTCCTCCAGGATTTCAGAGGGCAGAGGGCTCCTACTTTGCCTGGAGCCTTTCTTCCATATAATCTCTTGGCTGCATTTTTTTTTTTTTCTGTTTTATTCCATCCATCTTAGCTCTTCAGTCTACTTTGTCATCCAGAAATTTGTTGAAATCTCATCCATTGATGATCTCTGTCCCCTAATATTTCGTCTAAGGCCATGGTTTTATTACGTACTGTACCCATTGACATTGATTTCAGTTGGATGTTGAGGTCAAAGGGCATGGGCTCTGTCTGCCCTCTTCAACAGGGAGTTTTGAGTTTTGAGAGACCAAGTTCATCTTACAACATTAGAAGCAGGTAGTTGCAACACTGTTTTTGTTGTTGTTTTATGTGTGTGGCGAAAATAAAATTGGTTCCTCTTGATTGGTGAACACTGAATTCTGGGCTTCTGCTTCTGACAAGCAAGAAAGGCAAAAGAGCTGATAACTGACCCTGGGAAGTGCCTGTGTTTGGTTGGAGTTGTTTGATGGAGGAGAGGAGACGAGACAGGGTAGGAGGCCAATGAAGGAGAGTGTGGTGTGCTACCAAAGCCTGAGAGAACAAGTGCCATGGAGATGTCAAGTAGAATAAGGAGTAAATGTGGTTTATCCTCTGCCTCTATATTTTCTCTCAGTGACCCAAAAATCATTTTATGGAAGATGGTATCTCACAAGGTTATGGGACCTAAGTTTTTTGAACAGTAAATCTTTATACATACATTTGCCATTTTATGGATTTTGCTAAGCTCTTTTTAATGATATTTTTTAGTCTCTATGTAGCTTTTCGAAATGACTAGCACTGTGTGTTTATAACTTATTTCTTTAAACATTCTAGCAAAATCTCAGGCTTCTTGCCCTGTTTAACTCCAAGTGACTGAAAACCAGAAATGATAGAGGATTAAACAAGATGGAAGTGTATTTCTCTCACAAAAAAAAGAAGTCTAGAGGTCAGCATTCCAGCAGCTTCATAGTGTCAAGGATTCAGGTTTCTTCTTTTGCTGTTCCACCACCCTGAGTATGTGACTTTTGCCTCTAGTACAGTATGGCTGCTGCAGTAAGAAAAGGGGGACTGTTTTGCAGGTTTGGGGATAGGAAGGAAGGGACTGAGGGTCAAGCACAGGCAGCTGCCTGCTCCTCAGTGGGAGAGCCCTCGAGGCATAGGCATCTTTTGGACGGTGTTACTTGAATGTTTGGTAAACAAAGGAGTAATATGTAGAAAAGTCACTGCATACTAGTATCTCCCAAGATGGATGTCCAGCACCACTTTTCTAAAACTAGAGGAAGAACCAGGCCCTCGGTTTCCTGTCTATCATCATCTAATTTATATCTTTTGATCTCTCTGTAGGATGGAGCAATAATTGTTGTTCAAAATGATGATCTTGAATTCTTACAAAATTGTGTGAGAATAGCCAGAAATGGTGTGGCTTTAACAAGATGCCTTTGGATAAAAGTTATCATTGCACATGCACCCCCTTCCCACTATTGCATCAGAAATGTATGTTTCCTGTGTGTTGGAGCAGTAACTTGCTGGAGGTGGCAGGGCTGGCATTGAAACCTGAGAGAGCCTAAGGAGGATGTGCAATGTGGCAGTTATCTTTGTAGAAACAAATCAGTTATTAATAACTGGATTCTTCAAAATAAGAGGTCCTTGGTGGAAAAATAACTAAAGGATAAGATTGAGAAATAGTCTCATTATGTTACATGTGGAGACTGGCTGGCTGGAGTTCTTATTGCCTCTGGCCATTTTTTTTTGCCATGGGCTTAACTCCAAAGGTATAAATCTTCTCTGTTCCCTTCCATTGTGGTTTATAGTGTCTCATCCTGTGCTCAGTGTGAGGGTGTTTGTAGAAGCCCCTTCATTGCTGACCTTTGGCTACTTTGAATAGAATCTCCCACTAGGTTCCTGTCTGTGCTATGTTTGGGTTGATGTCTTTCCCCTCCTGTAGTTTTGGGAGACCAAGGGCCACACGAGCCAAACACCCAGTCTTCTCTTGAACAGTTGCCATTTCTATCTCATGTCTGTTCCACAGAATTCTCTGTACAGACACTTTTCACTTCGCACATAGTGGTCTATCGAAAAGGTGCCCCTGGGGAGTAGTTTTTTTGAGAACTTCTGACAAAGAAACCATTTCTTCTGTAGATATAGCCTCTCCTAGGGACTTTCCATCGGACAAGTGACATCTCATCATTCTGTAGGGTCCTGCTGAGTCCTGGGAGATTTGGTTAGACATCTTGTTTCCTAGATCTCAGGGAAGAGTTATTCTGATTATTCAGTTTGGTGTTCTAACATGACTCTTACATTTCTCATTGGTCTTAATATATCCAAAACACTAGAATGAACCATCATTTGAAATTGAAGAAACAAAGATTTTTAGTGTCCTGGGGATCCAAAAGGGGATAGAATGGTTTGAGATTGGATGGTTTGGGATTTTTCAGGGTCCTTCCTTTTCAGGGAAACTGGCTCAGGATTTCCAGACTTTGTTGTCCACTAATCTCTCTTGGCTTTGATGAGTTCACCACAGGTAATGTGGTTGTGGAAGCTGATCTTAGGGCTGGTTTTTCTGGTTGCTTCGAAGAATCTCATATTGCCTCGTGTGTTCATCTGTGTGTGACTCCAGGGCTCACTCACTCATCATTCTGAGGTGTTTAGCACCGCTTGGGCAGGGGGAGAGGAAAGGGCTTGGTACAGGGGTGGTGACATTGAGTTGCAGGAGCAGGAATCTGCTGGGAAGGATGGACAGAGAATGAGTCAAGGGTCCCAAAGTACAATGGGGAAGCCTTGAGTGCCCTGCCACAGAGTTTAGGGGAAGCCAGTAAAGGTGTCAGCACAGAGGGGTGAGAGGCTTAGATATATCCATTTTGTACTTTTTAAATTATGGAAGCAATACTTGTTTTGTGGAAAATGTGGAGGTGACAGGAAAGTATAAATGAATATAAACTACATTAATTTCACTACCCAGAATATAACTGCTGTTAACATTTTCATCATGTCCTGCTAATCTCTTTCCTGTGGTTTTAAAATGGCTGCTTGGCATTCCTCCCTATCTTTGTTGAATAGATCATGGCAGAATCTTCTATTGTTGGACATATAGCTTGTTTCTTCCTATAAATAATGCTGTGATGAACATTCTCATAAATTGTGTTTCTCTAGACATTCACTTAGGGTAGTGTCTCAGTATGGAATGTGACTAGATCAGAGGAGATGTGAACCATTTAAAGGCTCTTTGTACCTATTTCCAAATTGCCTTTCGGAAAGGTGGTCCTAATTTACATTTCCATGAGTGCACTGGTTTTTGCCCCCCCACCCCCACCCCCACCCCCACCCCCCGCCCCCGGTCCACAGTGAATATTCTTTTTATTCTTTCAATCTGATGTGAGGAAAATCGTTTCTCATGGCCATTTTTTTTACATCATTTACAAATATTTGTAAATATTTATTTGTATTTGGCAAATTGTCTTTCTCTTTTGCTTAATTTTCTATTGGTATGTTCACATTTTTCTTACTAATTATAAGGTTTGTTTTTTTTTAGTAAAGAAGTTGAAAGATCTAAACTGGTATTGTTCTTAAAGGATTTTTGGAAATGATTATCCATTTTTCACAGACATGCCACTGTGACAGCCTAGCAGGAATTTGGGCAGTGGGGTGCTCAGTAGGCCTGTGACATTATTACAAGGCCTGACCATGCAGTGACCAGCCGGCCACTTGTATACATGTCTAGAAGTGGGCTTGCTGCATTATCAGAAGCTTTGGCTCCTATTTTATAGGGATGAGCAAAAAGGCTTGAAATTCAAGCTATATTCTGAACCCAGGTGGGCTGAATCTGAGTTCCATGCTCTTTGCCTTAGCCTTTTGCCTCCTTGGCCTCCTCGTTTCCTCAGTCACGGTGTGGCCAGAGAGTCCCTAACACAGGAGGACCTATGAATGTCTCAGGGTTAGCCAACAGGGCTGTTGGGAGGGCAGTGGGGAAGCCTTTACCTCACTCTGCACCAGTCTGTGAGAAAGGAGCTGGTGACAGTGGCCACTGAGTTCCTTGGGGCCTGCAAACTGGAATCAGGGACATCTCAGCCAGCGCAGGCCCTGCAGGCTGCAAGCAGGCTGGAAGCTACACTGGTATGAGGCCTGTGTGGCATGGATGCCTTGTCCCCTGAGGCCCGGCTCAGCCCCAGCCTGCTCTGTGGAGCCCTCTTGACTCCTGTACCCCATTTCTTCATCCTCCTCCCTTCTCCATGCTTCTGTGGAAATTGACTGTTCAAATCCTGGTTGCTACCTCCTCAGCAGATGAAGTCACTGGAGTTGGGCTCCTTGTCTTGAATTTCTGTAGTTCCCATGAGCTGCAGGCAGGTTGATCCGTCATGGGGGTTCCTGGCAGGCTGGCAAAACTGGGGTAACAAAGCAAGCAGAGCCCAAAGGCACAGCTTTCCTTTATGACCTCTTGGTCATATAAACTCCCAGTTGCTGTCAGACTTGGCTGTTCCTAGACGTAAAGTGGTCGGGAGGTTGAGTGGTGTTAAGTCAGCTGTGAAGATTAGCAACTGGCTGGGTGGTCTGAACCAGGCCTCTGGTTTCAGGAGGAATTTGTTGAGCTTAGTGACTAGAGTAGTGGAGCAAAAAGAAAACATTGGCAGGTCAGTGTTTATTTTTAGTATTGAAGTACTATGCTGCATTAATACATGATGTGCTTAGTATCAATCCCAACATTTGTTGAAAAGTGTTTAGAGTTTATGAAAATAAAAAGACAGTAAAACTAAATGGTTCAGATGCACAAAATTTGGACACACTACAGAATATCAGGTAAAAATTTAAATGCATAAAAAGGCTAAACTAAAAATTACTGTTGTCGGTGAGGAGGAAATTTCCCCCTCTACCCCCCTTAAGTTCTGTGGCTGGACTAATAATAAAATTGACACAAGACAGATTAACAGGAGAAAAAGAAATTTTAATTCATGCGCATGGAGGTCCCATAGGAATGGGACCTAAGAAGTGGCCACAGCAGGCAGCTTTTATACTTTTTAGACGGTTTGTGAAGAATTGACAGGATGAAGAAGCTTAGGTTTTCGGTGCCCAATTAGTGAAGAACGTAAACAGCGTTTGGGCTTGGGGTAGTAAATTAAAGAAGTTAACAAGGTTTGTTTATATAGGCTTCTTGGCTGAATTCCCTATCACTTGGCTATAAGGGTGTCCTCCTAAAGCTCCAGATGCAGGGAGTGCACCTTACACATGAGAGATTTCCTGCTTTCAGGGGACAGCAAGGAGGGTCAACGTGTCCTTCTTGCATTGGCTGTTTCTTAAATAACTAATTCAAAATAATCAATATACCATTGTGACATATTTTGGGGTGGCCTGCCCTGAGTCTCAATGATGGCATGCAGGTGTGACAAGCAACTTGGACTGCATGAACACAGCTTCCACTCTCACCGTGCAGCAGAGCACTGTGGTGACTTGGATTTCCCTCCCTGCCTGTGGAAGCCTATGGGTAGATTTCTTCCTGCCCTGTGTCCTTCTCAGGTTCACCTACCTGTAATGCCTAAGTACTGAGCTGTCCTTAAGCCTTTCCGGTTAAGAGATTGTTCCTCCCAGCCAGGACCTCTCGGAGTAAATGCTCTGAGAACAGCTGGGGCTGATATCCACAGTCTGTGCCCAGAAATCCTTGACTGGGCACTGAGCCTGAGCACTCTCTCAGGCTGTGAACAGTTCACTGGCGCTGTCCATTCTTAGCTCAGGCCTAGTTCTCAGAGCCTTGGATAGAGGCTCTACCCCTGATAGAGTTCTCTGGGAGAGAAGCAGCTTGGAAGAGTTCTCTGGGAGAGAGGCAGCTTGGAAGTGCTCTCAAGGCAAATATGTCAGTAGCCTGATACTGAGGGAGGATAAACTCTAGGATTCAAACCTGAGCACTAAAGCACAGGGTCTGTATTACTGGGGAAGACAGCCTCTTCATTCATTAGCTCCTGAGATCTGCACAGGTGGAAGAGCAATGGGAATTCAGGGTGTTAAAAACAAGACAATAGGCCCAAAATGGAGTCACTTATGCTAAGCTCCACATCACCAAAGAGACCTAGGTACTGTTTTGGCTCTCCCAGAAATGGAACCTTAGACCAGTCACTCAGGAGTTACCTAATCAGCACTATTTAGGGTAATCTCCTGATAGACCCCTGCCATTCCCTGAAGGAAAGTAATATTGCAATAACCAATCTACCTTTTTTTTTTGGCCTCACTGCGCACAGCATTTGGGATCTTATTTCCCTGATGAGGGATTGAACCCCTCCCCCTGCAGTGGAAGCGCAGAGTCCTAACCACTGGACTGCCAGGGAATTCCCCCAATCTACTTTTTTGCTAGTATAGTTTCCTTGTTCACACTCCCTTCTTCCTATAAAAGCCTTTCATTTTGTGCAGCTCCTGGGAGCTTATTTCTTTCTGCTGAGTTGGATGCTGCCTGATCATGATTGAATACAACCAAAAAGATCTTTAAAATATACTTTGTTGAATTTTATTTTTTAACAAAGGAAACGTAGAATAATAGGTTAAACATCCTTTTTGCAGAGGTGGTTAATCATTTTTGGGTAGAAGATTTGCTTTTAAATAGCTTTAAAAGAAAACCATTTTTTATTGATGAAGCAGGTACGTTTTGGTTATCTAGAAATTTCACTATGGATTAGCAGGTTTTTCCTTAATACTAGATAACAGAGATGTTAGAGTTTATTCTGTTCATCAAACCTTCAACCCTCAGCTGAGATCGAGTTGGGTAGAGGTGACAGCCTGCCGGTTCCGTGTGAAGAATAAGTGGCCGCCAGTCACTGTTGCCTATGTTATTAAGGTGGCGAGTAATTTCTTTTTTGGTTGATGCATCTGTCTGTCTGTGCTTGGAGCAGAAACTAGCTTGGTGGAGAACTCAGCTTCTAGAAGCCCAAGCTGCAGGAGGCATGTATTCCTTTTTTGCACGAATGCATGGAGGGAAAGGCAGTCAGCAGCTGCTTGAGATTGTCTTCTCAGTTCTGCTACCCACCTCTCTTCTCCTGTTTGATGGCTCATCCTTATGACATTCTTAAGACTTTCACATTCCTTCCACATAGAACCTGCAGACATGAGATGGAGACATTCTGTGCAAAGTGGTTGGCTATTGTGGTGTGATATTTATGCCTGCCATTTTAACCTACAGACTCAGAAGTGGATAACTCCTTAGTCATTCCTTAAGCTGTCTTCTTTCTTCCCTTCCTCCCTTTGTACAGAGACATTTATCGAGGACCTTCTATGTACCAGGCAGTGTTGTAGGCCATGGGGATATAGCAGTAAATAAAAGTCCCTTCCACATGGAGTTTATGTTCTAGTGGAGGAGACAGAAAAATGTGTAATAATTTCAGGTAGTAATGATCTTACAAAGAAGAATAAAGCAAGTGTTTCTTAATATGAAGGTAGCATTTCAAAGTGTGAGCATTGGAAGGGACCTTCCAGCATGCAGTCCAGTTGGCTTAAAGGACAGATGTGTTCTGATTCTGCCTGGAGTATTTCCCATTATTCAAGGGAAATGAGTGTACCTATATGTTCTTGCAGCATTGAACCATTTTGGGCTTAAAAGGTTTCACTCTGCCAACTTATTCTTTATTCCTGACAACACATTAGTTGCTGTCCAGAAATACAGCTCATTATCACCTGGGTTTTATGGGTGTCCCTCCCCAAATAATTTTAATCTTCGGGAAGGGCTGAAAATTTAGTCCTTTTAGTCATTAGTTGTAATTGTGTAACTGTAGCTCTAAAGTTGTCTTTCCTATCCAAATGGTGGCAGCCATTATTCTAGGTTTTGTAGATAAAGGTTGATGAATTTGATTAAAATTCAGTGAGTTTAAAAAAACACTCATTGAGCTTTAACCAGCTTCTAGGCCAGGAGCACTCAAGGTAAAGAAAGATGAATAGGGCAGTCCTTACTTTTTTTTTTTTTTTTTTTTTTGCGGTACGCGGGCTTCTCACTGTTGTGGCCTCTCACTGTTGTGGCCTCTCCCGTTGCGGAGCACAGGCTCCGGACGCGCAGGCTCAGTGGCCATGGCTCACGGGCCCAGCCACTCCGCGGCATGTGGGATCTTCCCAGACCGGGGCACAAACCCGCGTCCCCTGCATCGGCAGGTGCATTCTCAACCACTGCGCCACCAGGGAAGCCCAGTCCTTACTTTTGATGAGCTTGAAATCTAAATTAGATTATGTTAAGATTATGCCCTCTGAACATGACTACAAAGTGCAAAAATTAGTGGGAGGAAGGACACATAATATGCTGTGGGAACTTTATTGAAAGAGGAAACTGGTGAGCAGGGTCGGGTATTAGTTTCCTGGAGCTGTTCTAACAAATTGCCACAAACCCAGTGGCTTAAAACAACAGGAAATTATTCTCTAACAATTTTTGGAGGCTGGAAGCCTGAAATCAAAGTATTGGCAGGACCATACTCCTTTCAGAGGCTCTAGGGGCGAATCCATGCCAGGCCCCTTTCCAGCTTCTGGTGACATCTTGGCATCCCTTGGCTTGTGGCCACATCTCTCTCTCTCTCACTCTCTCTTTCTGGTCTTTCTTCACATTGTCTTCTCCTTTGTTTCTGCATCAGATCTCCCTCTGCCTCTCTCTTATAAGGACGCATGTGATTCCATTTAGGGCCCAACTGGATAATCAGGATAAGCACCTCTGTTCAAGATCCTTAACTTAATTAACACACCTTTTGCCATATAAGGTAATATTTACTCTTTTGCCATGTAATGTAATATTCACAGATTTCTAGGAAGTCAATTTATTTTGGGGAGGGGTGTTTTTTTTTTTCCTGTTTGCTGCAGGTGGAAATCAGGGAAGACGTTCTCTGAGGAGTCTTAGTGCTCCTAAGATGGGACCTGAAGGATGAGCAAGGAGGAAAAAAGGCTGGGAACAAAGCTGGAGAAGAGAACAGGGTGGGAGGTAATCAGGGCCAATGAGTAGCTGCGCTTGGTTGGAGCATGTGGCTTGTGCTGGGTGTAGTGGACGGATCTTGGAGGACCTGAGGTGAGAGGCCATTTGTCATTAGTTCACTAGGCAAAAATGAGTGGATGAGGCGTGTAATCAGAGCTGTGCTTTATGAAGATTAATTTGGGAGTGTGTGGGGAATAAGTTAGAGAAGGGAGGAATTAGTGGAGAAATCAATTGGGAGGCCAGTGTAGTAGAGAAGGGCTGACATGCAAACTTTAGCAAGCATACTAGGGGTGAGAGTGGGAATAAAGAGAAACCCTGGAGTGTTAGGATCACACAGTTTGAGGACAGATGGGGTGTAGGGAGGGGGATTTGGAGGTGGTGATGAGGTCACTGTTCCCTATGGAGCACATCTCAGGTAGATTCGATTCTGATAGAAACAGGAGGAAGAGCTAGTGTGGGTGGTAAAGGAGGTGATTCGTTTTGGACCTGTTGAGTTTTGAGGTGCTGGTTGGACATAGAGGTGTCTTGTTGACGGGTTGAAATGTAGTGCTGTAGCTTGGGAGAGAGGATATATCTAGTGTTACGGAAGGTAGGTCCATAGAAGAGAGACTGATGGTACTAAGGGTGCAGTACACTGCACTACAGAAATACAAGCTTGGGGAACACTGGCATTTAGGAAGTGTGGGGAAGAAGAACAGAAGTGTGAGGAGAGGAATAAAATAAGACTGTTTCAGTTATAAATGCAAGAAGCTTCTCAAACTTGATTAAAAGGGAAAAAGGACTCTATTAGCTCATGTAATTTAAAGACCAAGGAGGTTCTAGCTTCAGACCTAGTTTAATCTAGTGCCTCAATGTCATCAAGCCCCAGTCTCCCTCCATCTCTTGGTTCTCTTTCACGTTGGCTTCATTTCTAGGTTTCACATGGTTACAGGATTTTCCAGCAGGTGGAAGGTCCCATTGACAAGGTTATGCCTTCTTCTTCGGGGCTCCAGAAGTACAAGGAATTGCTATGATTGGATCATGTGTTTACCTCTCACCCAGTGGTTGTGGTCTAGGGAGCACAGTGCTCTAATTAGTTGTAAATTACCTGCCTACACTGGGTGGGAGTGCAGAGAGGATTACCCCAAAACAAAATTAAAGAACTGTTATCACAAAAGGGAGAACCAAAGCTGGGTATTAAAACACTACATGTGCAGTATACCAGGATTGATCCAAGCCCAGCAGTATCACCAAAGATCCAGTCCGAGAGGCAATAGATTGATAACTGATACATATGTCAACTGTTTTCAAGCTTTATGTAGTTAAAACCCCATATAGACATAATTTTGCATTCTGCCTTTTTCATGTTGCTGCATGGTGTTTATAGTTGTATTGTTAATAGCTGCACAGAAAGTTGGTTTACCATAATTTACCTAGTAATTTTCCTTGGCTAGGGACATAAAACCTGTTTCTGCTTTTTTATCAATACAGTGATGCCATGTTCATTTCTCAGTGGTCCCCAGGCTCAGCCTCTCTGGTTTCTTCATCTATTTATATTACAGTCTTGTTTCTTTTGTATCTCCTTACTGTTTTAACCTTTGTACTGGACATATTTGCCCCTAGGTAAGGTCTCACCAACGCTAAGTAGAGCAGGACCATGCCTGTGTTAATACAACCTAAGGTGTTTTTTTTTTTCTTTCGGTACGCGGGCCTCTCACTGTTGTGGCCTCTCCCGTCGCGGAGCACAGGCTCCGGACGCGCAGGCTCAGCGGCCATGGCTCACGGGCCCAGCCGCTCCGTGGCATGTGGGATCCTCCCAGACCGGGGCACGAACCCGTGTCCCCTGCATCGGTAGGTGGACTCTCAACCACTGCACCACCAGGGAAGCCCAGGTTTGTTTTTTTAAAATAAAAAAGTTCAACTGAGTAAAATTTGAAGATATTATTGGCTTCATTCAATGATCATGAATCAGGCAGCATCCACTGTAGCAGACAGAAATGAGCTCCCAGAGCAGTACAGAATGAAAGACTTTTATAGGCAGGAGAGAGTGGGAACAAGGGACTTAACACTAGGCAAAAAAGTAGATTAGTTACTGCAAAGTTACTTTTCTTTAGGATATGGCAGGGGTCTGTCAGGCACATTACCCAAAATAGTGCTGATTAGGTAACTCCTGACTGACTGGTTTAAGATTCCATTTCTAGGAGAGCCAAAGCTGTAGGTTGTCTCGGTTTGGTGATGGGAACTTAACATAAGTGACTCCATTTTGGGCCTGTTGTCTTGTTTTGAACCGATTGGATCAGTTTTTGTTTTTGTTATTCAAACTAATCTGTGATTGTCAAAGTCCTTAAGTCTTCGGGTGTATATGTTACTGTTAAGCTATATCTCCCTCATTTTATGCTTCTGAACTGGTGGTTGAAGTCTTCTGTTAATTGCAGTCTAATTTTATATTTGTATAATTGGCCCGTCTTTCTAGCACATTGATATTTTTAAGTGTTTGTCTATCTTTCTGAGCTTTGTGTTGCCTGCATGTTTTATCAGTCTGCCGTCAGTGGTTTCACCTAAGTCATTGATGACAGAGGTGACTAGGAAGCAAAACAGGACTTGGGTGTGCAGTGTGATTACAGCTATTATCCCCCCAAAAACATGTATACGTAGAAAAAGACTAGCATGAAATACATCAGAACGTTAATTATTTTGGATAATTTGGAGGTTCTAAAGATGCATATCCCAGTTATCTTTAAGGAATATGTATTACTTTAAGAAAAATGTTTATCAAGACCAGATAAGGGTTGAAGCGGTATGCATTCCCTAGTGCCTTCAAATTTATTGATAATAAATTTCAGGCATTAGTAAGTGCTATAAAGAAAAGAAAGCATTGTAAGGAGATAGAGAATGATGGAGGTGGAGTTGAGCTATTCTTTTATGAGTAGGGTGGTTAGAAAAGCCCTCTTTGAGGAGGGACTGTCTGAATGGAGACTGAGTGAGGTGGCTGATTGAGCAGTGAGAACATTCCAGAGTCGGGGTGAAGGCTCTGAGTCAGGAGTTAGGTCAGTGTATTGAGAGACAGCAGAAAGGCCACTGTGGCTGTGGGTCCATCCTCCCTGGAGATCACTGGTGCAGTGAAGGGCTAGGAGAGGTAGGTTGGGATCTGGTAAGTTAAGTTAAGATAGTGAGAGGTCATTAAAGGGGTTTTAAATGGGGGAGACGCATGCACTGGTAGGTATTTTAGGAAGATCATTGGCTATTTGTGAGGAGAGTGGAGGGTGGAAGGAGCAATTAGGAGACTGTTGCAGATGAGAGATAATGGGGGCTGGGATGAGCCTAGTGACCGAGGAGATAGAAAGGATATGTTCAATATATATTTTGGCTGTAGAACCAACAGAACTTGAATTGTTTTTCAGTTGCAGATAATCATGCAGATCATGCAATTCATTGGCTTAAGCCATTCTTGGTCCTCACTCCACTGTGGCTTTCAGGTGTTGGCATCATCTGAAGACTCCCATGAAGATGCAGGCTAGTGCTGGTAGCACCTGGGGCTCTGCCTCTCCACCTGTTCCCCTTTTCCTCAGGCTGGTGGGGGAAAGAGAGCTCAAGTGTCTCTCCCCACAGTCATCTAACTGATTCTAGAGTTCTAATTTGATTATACTATCTTAGGCCAAGTGCCTACTCCAGAACAGTCATGTTCCCCATTGGGTTATGCTGGGGTTAAATGCCTGTTCGTGAACCTGTCGCTGTGGAAAAGAGCATGGGATTAAAATGATTATTTTGCACAGGCTACTACACACCATGCAAGGGGAGTAGAATGGATTTTAGGAGGGAGTCAGCTGCAGTGTCCAGTACCTGGGGAAAGATGAGGAGAGAGGAATTAAGCATGACTCCCGGGTTTCTGGCTTAGGCAGGATATAGATTGTGGCGCCATCAACTGGCTAGCTAGGCACTTGAGGATCAACAGTTTCGTGGGTAATGTCAGCAGTTTTTTTCAGATATGTTTGAGATGCCTGTGAGAACTTTCTAGTGGAGATGTCAGTAAGTAGTTGGAAATATAGCAGTTGGGTCTGGCGCTGGAGGAGAGGTTGGGGTTGGTGATACAAACATCAGAGTTGTTGGTGTGGTATTGGTAATTAAAGGCAAGGGGCTGGATGGTAATACTTAAGGGAGAGAGTGTAGTGGGTCCAGAATTGAGCCCAGGGCCAGATCAACATTTAGAGGACAGGTAGAGGGAAAAATAGCACAGGAGACTGAGAGCAGCCAGTCAGGTAGAATGAGAACCTGGAAAGTATGTATCGTGGAAGCTGAGAGAAGAATATTGAAGTGGTCAGCTAGATCTAATATTGCCAAGAGGTGAAGAAGACCTGCATAAGATGAAGACTGGAATGTCCATTCGATTTGGCATCTTTGAGGTTGTTTTATTTACTTCATGTGTTAGAAATTTTAGACTCATTTTAGTCCCCAGAGTCTGGGACATCACACTTGAGGGCACATTGGTTTTTCTCTGCTGAGGTACTGGATATCTGAAAGTCATATGCAGTTGAGCTGACCAGGCACTCTTTTTTTTAACCTTTGTATTAAAGGAACTTTTCAAAGACAAAAGAGAATAGTTTAATCAATTTCTTTGTACCCATTGTACAGAAGGGGTGCGATAAACATACTTTTCCTTTTAATGATTGGTTTTCAAAAGATGATCTGGTGTCCCAGCAACCTTCAAAGGTGGTCTCTGTGGCTTTGCACAGTTATCATTATGAGCTCAGATTTTCATATTTTTGTGTTTATATCACTTTTGGTTTATTATTTATTTTAATGCTCAAATTGTCTCATCTTTGATCATTAGGAGTATTATATTTCTTAAATGGCTTTTTCATTTTCCTATTTCACCTTTTCCCAGGGATCTTAGTCATTTATCAAAAACTATTTTGCATTGTTGCTCTCATAATTTCTTCTACAACTAATATGGAAATTTTGGGATGAGAACATTGTTAATTTTTTGTCCTCAGTATATTTGATTGGCACTTGTTTCTATGACTGTTGGCTATGAATCAGGAATAGTGACACTAAAATAAAGTGACACTATACTATTCTAATACTGTAAACAACTCAGGGTGCTTGCCTACCCACAGGGGCAGGGGAGCTTGAGGCATGAGATACTGGGGACATTAGCTCTCATGTCCACTTACCTTGTCTAGTAATCTTTGTAGTAAGAACTGTTGGAGATGCATGACACTGAGGCGCGTACTGGATGTCGGTTTATAGTTTAGGGGTTCATCAGATGTGGAATCCAGCAGCTGGTCCTGGTTTCATTTTCTGGCTGAGGTCTAGGGAGTACACTTGAGCCCAATTTTGAGATTGCAAATATATTTTTCTTTACCATCTTATTAGATCTTTTGGTAATATTTGATAAACTTTCTTCTTTGCAAGAGCCTTATTCTAATAAAGAGGAAACTTAAAAAAAATTACTTTCTCCCCCAGGATGGACTCATTTTTTCTTAAATACTAATAGAGATGCCTGACTAGGTAACTGATGATAAGAGGACCTATTGGACTCCAGCGGGGCTTCTAATTTTTGGTGTCTTGCTTTGACTCTGGAGGACAGTGGAAAACAAGTGGTATCATTAGAACAGAACTGTGGGCAGAGCCTCCCAGGAGACAGAGGTGATTTTTCCAGCTCTGGTAGTCTCTATCCTGAATTAAGTAATATCTTTTGATGATGATTGGTACTAGGTTAGAGTTGTATGCTTGTTCTTTTAGTAAACAAATACATTTACTCCAGAGGGAGGCTTTAATGGGGGGAGGTAGGAGAGTGTTGGGAGAAAGAACAAACAGGAATTATCCTGTGTCATCCAAACTCTTGGTTTAATGTATGAGAGAGCAGTTTTGAGGAGGTTGGGACCTAATCCAGCAGTGTCTGTCTGAATTAGAAAACCTTGTATTCAAGCAGGCTGCATCTTCCTTTTCTGAACTCCTTCTCAGACATACCTCTATCACAAATCCTGTGCTTCTTTTAGTCCCCTCTATCACTTACATATTTGGCCACAAATGACAGAAAACTCAGAATATCACTAGCTTACCAAGATAGAAATGCCCTTCTTTCTCATGTAATAAGCAGTCCAGGACCCATACCATTTTTGTCGTGCTACATAGTTGTCCTTGATGGTCTCCTCCTTTTATCTTGTTGCTTAGTCATTGGTAATAGGTGGCTTTCACATCATGGGCCAAGATGGTTGCCGGAGCTCCAACTAGCCTTTCCACATTCCAGTCAGCATAAAGGAAAAATGGTAGAATTGCACACAGTGCTTCTGCTAACATCTCATTGACCAGAACTGGAAAATGCAGTCTTGGTTCTAAGCCCAGCTAAAAATCAGGGCTTCTGTTCTAAGAAAGAAGAGGAGATGAACAGTGGGACAATGGGTTGCAGCCCTATAATGCCTCATATAGTGCTTTTAAGAGCGTGGAAAATGTTGAATTGCTGTATGTCGCTCGGCTATCTGCCAATCTAGTAAACCCTGGGTCCTCTCCAAATGATTGTCTGTGGCTGCTTAGGCAGATGTGGTGAGACTTACTGTCTTCTCTGTAGGCACCATGCCAGATGTAGGGGGTACTGTGGTGAGGAAGTCAATATTTCCCCCTTGCCCCCACCCAGATTGTGGTCTACAGGAGGAGACCATACAGTGTGGGGTGCATTCTTGAGGGAGGATGGGGGCCACTGGGACACATGGCAGAAGGTTTGGAGAGAAAGGTATCTCTTAGCTGAGATCTGAAGTAAATAATAGTTGGCCAGAAGAGAGATGAGTTTCTGAAGAGGGTGATTTGCAGAGACTGTTCTCGGTAGGGACAGAATGAGCAAAAGGCTTAAGGTAAGAAAGTACAGCCTGTTCTAGGAACTGACTGTAGTTCAGAATGGCTGAGAGAGACGAGGCTGGAAGGGTATACAAAACCATGATCCCAAAGGGGCTTGTAGACCATTAAAAAAAAGTTTAGATCTGTCCTGTAGTTTAGTCTATCCTTTAGAGGTGGAAAAATCACCTCAGTTTAGCCCAGAGAGCTCCAGTATTGCACAGGGAGTTGACATGGTCAGATTTTCTTTTTGGAAGGTCCTTCTTGGTGCAGTGTGAAGAGTAGAGTGGAGGTAGGAATAGACTAAGGCCAGAGATGAGGTGGCTGGTTGGGCTGTCACAGTTATCCAGGGGGGACAATGTTGGCTTGAGTTAAGGGGGGTCTAGAGGCAAGGGGAATGAATAGATGGAGCTAAAAGCTGTTTTGGAGGTAGTGATCCCAGACCTGGTGATAGGAGCCAAGGCAGGAAGCACCAAGGATGATGGCCACCTTTCTCAATTGCCAATTCAGGGGAAAGGGAATGAATTTGGTTTTGAACACACAGAAAATTTTAGGTGTCTTTGGGACATCCAAGGTGGGAACATCCAGTATGTTTGGATATGTGGGTCTGAAGCTCAAGAAGAGGCAGTTAGAGGCATCAGAGTGAATGAGATTACTCAGAGAAAGTGGGCAGTAGAACAGGAGGCGTGCCCAGCACAGAACCTCGTGGAGTCCCTCAGTTAAGGGACAGGCTGAAGAAGAGGAAGCTGCCAAGGAGGAGCTGGCTAAAGAAGGCCTGGCTAGAGAGGCAGGTGGGAAACCAGGAGGATGTGCTGCTTGGAAGCCAAAGGAAGAGTGTGTCTCGATAATAGCATCAGAAGCCGCTGCAAGGCTGTGCCGGTCGTGGAGGTCTGGGAATGCCCGGGGATGAAGGTGGCTTGGTGTGGCTTGAGGAATGAAGGTCGGTTGCGGGAGGAATGAAAGCCCATCAAGGGTGAAGGTCAGTCAAGGGAGGGGTTGGGGTGTTCAAAGCTCTTCCCAAAGGTTCATCCTTCCCCAAAGGGGAAGAGGGTGCTTTCCTTGGATGAGCCTGTTTGAATGGTGTAAATGAGGGCCAGGGGTGAGGGGGAGGCGGGAGGACAGAGGGGAGGGAGGGGAGATCAGTGGAGCAAGGTCTCCGAGGAGGGGGAGGAAAGGGGATGGCAGCACGTGGGAGGCTCCACTGCTGGTGTCCTGGGAACAGTTGTCCTCCCACAGGAGCCCTATCTGGGCCCAAGACTGGCAGTGGTGTGTTCTCTGTAAAGACCCCTGTGGCTCATTGTAAATAGTATTGTCTGGGGGTGAAACGGTTCAGAGCCAGTTAGGTTTCAAAAGCTGAACCTCCCGCACGTGTGTCTTTCCGTGTCCTCTGGAGAGCTCTTTGGTGTGGAGGTACTTTAAGGAAGCAGTCCATCTGGAGTAGTTGAATGCATTTTCTGTGGATCACGTTACTGATATGAGGCTTTTGAAGGCAGGATATGGCCATGCCAGGGATGATTCTAAACTTTCAGAGCCAGGCTCTTCCCCTTTGATTCTTTGTTCAGACAATTGAACTTGTCAAATGAGGTTAGCGTTAGAAAAAGCTAGAAATATTTTCTTTGCTGTTCCAAACACTAAACACACACACACACACACACACTTTTTTTTCCCCCAATAGGAACTCAGATGAAAGTCTACTTGGCTTTTTCAGTAAGGACACATAGGTCCCTTACACTCATATTAAGGATAAACCTGTCTCTGGTAATTTCTTTCCTTACAAGTGGGGGAGTCGATTTTCCTGGCAACTGGCCACAGGGCTTGTTTAAGAAGATGACAGGCATGATACTTAGTGGAAAGGTTAGGCTCAGCCTGAATGATTTTCCTCCAGGACAAGGTTTGTAATTTGCATCTAAAGCAGTACAAAAAATAGTTTGTGTAAGTTGTGAAGTCACTCATTAAATGAAACTTACGAGTTTTAATGCAGCTAAGTATTCTCTAAACTGCTTGGGTTCTCTCTAGGGTTTTCTAAGTAGATTATAACAGTGAAAATGAGTCCTACGGATGCTGTTCCGGACCAAGCCAGGTCCCTTCTCAGGCCAGGAAGCCAGACCTTGACCACAGGGACCTCCCCTCTCCCCACCATTACAGCTCCTTCTGGCCCTGCCTCGCTGCCTTCTCTTGCTTGTGTTGAAGGAAGCCTTCTGTGCTGTTTTGAGCCCTAGTTCATTGGTGTCTGGGCAGCTGTAGGAGGTTGAGGAACCCTGGTAGGCTGGTAGGGGAAGCCTTTCAGGCATGAGTTTCTCTAAGAATGTTGACAGGTCTGAGCCCTTGGTACCCAAGACTCTCCATGTGTCCCTCACCTGAAGTGCTTCTGCCTTTCCCTATAGAGTCTTAGTGAACCAGAAGGAAGGAGGCCTTAGAGATAACTTTTTTTTTCCTTTTAAAGCAATGCTCTTGTTTCCTGTTTACACCAGCACCACAACCCCCTTGAGAAATGGCTGCTGGACTGTGGAAGGATGGGCGGTGACTGAGAGAGAATCTGAGAGACAAGGGTCTGCCCTACTCAGCCTCTGATCTGGGCCCTTGGGTTGAAAAGAAAGAAAGGAAGGAGGAGGGGATGCCTGGGCGCCGTGCTGAGACAGCTTGAAGCAGCAAGGCAGCCTTTCCCCGCCACTGTGTTCTGACCCCAGAGCTACTGAGCTGAGTCCTCAGACCCACCAGTCAGCAGGGAGAGGGGATGAGAGTGGGCACTAGTCTGGCTCTGCTGCAAGGGCCACACGAGCTGGAAATCCAAGTGGGTTCTGTCATATGCTCAGTGCAAACAGACACTTTGGTCCATGGTAGGTTAAGTAGAATTAATTAGCTCATTAGTCCAACAAATCTTTGGGCGCCTGCTACGTTCCAGGCACTGCTCAGTGCAGTGGGAATCAAGAAGACCACAGTCACTGACACACCACCGTGTCCAACATATATGTGATGCTTTTACCATGTGCCCCAGCTTGCACAGGCTCACTCAGTTATATATCTGTGCTGATAGGTCCCTTATAAAGCATGCACAAGAAAGGAAAGCTGAATGAGCTAAATAGAAATAAGTCCTAATATTTCCTCCCACACCTCAGTGGACTGTGCTATACACATCCCACATCAGGGAGCACGGCCATGTACTGCTGCCTGTGTCTCAGACCTCCACCTTTCATGGGAGCTTTGAGAAGTGGATCATTTTTGAGTTGGGGCCGCCTGTTGGATGAATGGAAAACAGGAAAGAGGAAGCAAGGCAGGCAGATGCTGAGCTCACAAAATTGATTAGCCCAGGGCCCCAGCAAAGCCTGATAACCACCATTCTTTCACCACTCTACCCTCCTTGGGAAGGGTGCCCAGGTTGCCTGGGGTAGGTGTTTAGGGTTCTTGGGCTCCTGTCGTGTGTGCCATGGTCAGCCTACTGCGGGGGGGGGGGTGTGGGTGTGGGTGCAGCAGGTGCCTGTTGCTATTCAGTCCCTTTATAGTTTTAATAGACTTTCACTGATGTTGCATTTGATCATCCCAACAACCGTCTGAGGTGGGGGGGGGGATCCTTTCCCCAGTGGTAAGACCAGAGACTGGAGGCCTGTGCTGAGTGTCATGAGCACCAGGGCTGGGATTTGACTGGCTGCCGCCGCCACCTCCTGCAGAAAGTCTTCTGTGGCGTCTGCCTGTCTCACCATCCGCTGGAGGAGCAAACCAGTGAAGCGCTTGACATCTCTGACTCTTGGTCCTGCGTGTGCCACTTTCTGCTGGGTGAAAACTTGGGCTCCAGGTTTCTGCCTCCTTCTGGGCCCACTATGGAAGCTGCCGCCAGCATTCGCCTCCTCACTCGGGCATGAGCAGCCCAAGTGGAAGGCCCTGTCCGTGCATGGGGAGGAGCCAGAACGCCGCAGGATTCCAGGTTCTCCAAGGTTTCTGTTCCTTGCCCTGCTTTCTCGACATTTCCACCTGGAGCCCAGAGAGCTGGCTGATTTGCCCCACCCTGATCCATGTCTTCCCAGGCTGTGCTCTTTCCTCCTGCACAGGAATTTGCCCTTCTGCCTTTTTTGGCTCTGTTTCAGCTTGTGGGAGAGTGGCTGCCTGTGTAGGTGTTTGTCTCCTGCTCTGAGGAGACCTCCAGTTAAGGGCTCTGAGGATGCTTATTCAGGAGCCTGGAGTGAGTTACTTGCTTACAGGCAGGTGACACCTGGAAAGTTAATCTCCTTCAGGCTTGTTTCTTTAGGGCATTTACTTCATTTCTTAGTTGTTCATCCCAGGCCCCCTGATGTCTTGACAGTAACAACAGTCACAGCATCTTTGTAACATTTCTCTCTATCCTTTTACTACTTTCTGCTTCAGGATACCTCTCTTCACTGCACTTCCTCCTAGCAAGGAAGGAGAGGAGTCGGATATGGCGATATCTGGGCTAACGTTCGTAAAAGGGCCTGCAAAGTCCAGAGACTTAGTACCGAGCCGGAGGTCCCTGCCCCTCCCCTGCAGGGGCTCTGCCTGGGTTCCTTCCTGCCCTTCCTAGCCTGGGGAACCAGCAGCCTTTGTGAGTTTCCTTGACAACAGGATGGATAAGTTAAAAATAAACTGTGCTAGGGCTTGTGTGTGTGCATGCACGCATGCCTGTGTCCTCTCGTCTGCTGTGCTCACCTCAGCCCCTGTGGCTTCTAGATACTCCTGGAGAACATCTGTGGGAAGCCTTGGTGGGGCTCTGGTACTTGCATTTTGAAGCCCCTTGGTTGAGGGGTCAGATCTAGATAATCCCACAACATCGTTACCTCATATTCCTGATGGTAGCTGATGGGGAGAGGATGATAATGTTAACATGAAGAATGGAAAGCTGTTCCAAATGCCTCAGTCTTCAGGCAGTCTCATCAGAGAGGGATAATCCCACATTATCCATGCATTTCAGAACCTTGTGGGGCAGTGGAATAGGCACAGCTCTGGGTGGGGGTTTGGTTAAATCTTTCTAGGGAACCCCTACCAGATAAGGAGGGTCCTTTTTGGGCTTCTTTTATTAGGTGAGGAAGCACAGTACAAGTCACTTGGGTGACTTGTCCAGAGCCACTGGCTAAGCATGGCGGAGGAAGGAGCACTGACCCCCATCATCGGAAGTTGTGGCTTTTCCCCTCAGGTCCTACGGATGAGGCCACCTCCATAAGTTCTTTCTTTTTTTAAATTGAAGTATAGTTGATTTACAATGTTGTGTTAATTTCTGCTGTACAGCAAAGTGCCTCCATAAGTTCTTTACCAAAGCCTGCTGTCTCTGTATCAGCAGTTCTGCACTAAAGCCTCTGTTTTGTGGTGTTACCACAGTTGTGAGTTAATTTAGAAACAGCTGTCTCTATGAGGGCAGGGGCAGCTTTACCACACCTGGAATTAATTCCTCTCTTCCTCCCACCATCCTTACATATATTTGTAAGTATTTTATGTAAGTATCTTTGTGCCGGGCATGAGGATATCCTGAGAAAAAGTTGTTATAATCCTTGTCTTTAGGGACCTTATGGTCAGTTGGGGCAGAAGACAGTTATAAAATCTCCCACCAAGTCCCTGTTGTGGCCAGTGCTGAGCCGGAGGGAGAAGGTCTGATTGTAGGAAAGGGAAGGACTGAGGTGGGGCGTGGGGGTTAGAGAAGGCTGGAGGAACAGGTTAGTGACACAAAGTACTTAAATCTGGAACATATTAAAAAAAACTCCTACAAATCAATAAAAAGGAAAGCAAGAAAACTCAGTAGAAAACTGGCCAATGACTTGACAGACACTTCACGGAAGACGATATCCAAATGGCCAAGAAACATGTGAAGGGATCCTCAGTTTCATATATTTATTAGTCATCAGGGAAATTCAAATTGTCCAATTTGAAGAAAGATATAACTGTCTTTTTGTTTGCACATGTATGTAATGAAATCTTTGACACTTTGGTGAAACCTCCTTTTGCCATTTTCAGTTTACTTTATTCTGAATCTCTTACTGAAGAATAAAATGGATTCCGAGATGCTTACATAAAAGGAAATCTAGTGGGATGAACACACTGAAGTCAGAGACCTGGTTAGTAGGAGATTTGGGGCCAGCCATCGAATTTCTCAGAGCCCCTGTTTCTTCATTTGTAAACAGGGATCTTTCCGTCTTCCTTCCCTTCCTCCCAGAGCTGCTCAGATGTTCACAGGTGTGGGAGATGCTCTCAAAACTGTGAAGGGCTATTCAAATACTGTGTAGTATTGTTACTCTGATTCCAAGTGATTTGATTTCTCCTACACCTCTTCTCACAGCAGCTATTCTAAATTCTCCTAAGAAATAAAAGCTCTGAGTAGAAGGATGGTCCCTAGGATGTAGAGCAGCCTGCTCCATGGTACTCTGGTTGGAGAACCTGTTGTTGGCATGGCTCTGGTCCCTTCACACAGGCTGGGGAGCAGGGTGAGTTCCTGTGAGCATTTCCTTATATGGCTGGGGTCTGGTGGCAACTCTGTGAGTGACATCAAAGTGTCTGCTGATGCCCAGGCCTGGTGGCTGGGAGAGGGCAGTGGTACATACCAGTCCTGGTGAAGCAGTGACTCGAGTTAGTGGTCCCATAGGGCTTTCACACTGAGTGGGGCTGGCCTCCTTATGGGGTGTTCTTGTGAAGTCTGGAAGTAACACCATGGACTTTGGGGAGCCCTGTTGCAGGGGCAATAGCCTGAACACCCAGCTTTCCCCGAGAGAGCCCGGGCTGTCTTGGTGGTTCTGAGCATCCATAGCTTGTGGCAGAGCAGGGGCTGCTCCCTGTGTGACTTAGGTGTTGATGGAGAGGGGTTCTCAAAGGTGGATGGGTCTTTTTGGATGTCTACACCCAGTATCCTACTCAGCACTTGTGACCTTTTCCTCTTCTGTTTTTCTGCTATGTAGGAGTTGGAGGCAGAAGCAAAGGCAGATGGAGAAACTGCATCGGACAGTGAGAGCCGAGTGGAAGCTGTCACCCTACCAACCTCTGTAGACGATACCCCAGAGGTCCTCAACAGGGCCCTTTCCAACTTGTCTTCAAGGTAGCTTGGCTTAATGATGCAAGTGCTTGCTGGGGTCTTGCACTGTCTCCAAGTGCCATGGAAAATCCGAAGCCCTTAGGGAGCCCACAATCTTGTAGCAGGAGCCCACATCTGTTAGAATGTGAGGTGCAGGCCTGCCCGCTTTCATTGGCCACAGTCTCCCCTGCCTTTGCCTAGGGCTCCATTGAGTATCATCTAGTGTTTAACAGTGACTACGAGCGCCGCCTGGGTGGATCTGGCCTTGAAGGGTGCTCTAGGCTGTCTGGGAGGTGCTGTCTAAGGAGGAGGAACGAGTGGACATGGGGGTGGTCACTGACACAGCACATGAAGATGAATGATCCTTGGGGTTTGTGACTAATGGGCAGGTTGCTTTACACTGAGGAGCCCAAGTTTCTAGTTAGGAGTTCAGTTTTCCCTCTCTCACACACATACATTGTGGACATTCCTTGAATTTTCCTATAAGAATTGAGAAACATCTCAACTTGGGTGAATTCAGGGTTAAAATTTTGATCCCTTGAGATTCTAGTCCTTCCGATACCAGCTGCGTGGGCAGATTAAAAAGGCAAACTATAAGACCCCAAAACATTATCTAAGAGTGTTCCTGGGCATGCCTCCCACACATTTGTCCCTTTGAAAGGCTGTATTGTGCAGTGGTTAAGGACATGGGTTCTGGAGCCAGACTCCCAGGATTCAAATCTCAGCTTAAGCACTTCACAGGTGTATGAACTGTGCATCCCTTTCTTCATCTGTTGTAAAAGCTAGTAGTGTTGAGGGTTGAATCAATTAATACATGTAAAGTCCTTATAGAAGTGCCAGGTACATACATATGATAGCTATTATTACCACTGTGTTTGATACTGTTATCGCCATAGCAATGCAGGGTCAGAGCAATGTAGGATTCTGCTGCAGGAAAAATGTTTTTTTCCTCAGATAGAGAAGCCCATAGACACCGTCCAAGTAGATACAGAAGTAGAGGGCATTGTTCCCTCGGGTCTTTTGCCTGATTCCTTCGTTAAGACACAAGCTGGGTGTGTTTTTCTGTGGACCTTGGAGGACTTGCTGAGTTTAGCATGGATGATGTGATGGCTCTGGTGGCTCTGCACCTCCCAGCATGTGGCTAGTGGGCTACTGCCTCTGTCAAGGTGAAGGACATACTCCTGGAAAGGATTGACCTCAGGGCCCTCTCAACCCAGGAAGAACCATCCCCCTTGGGTTTGTACCTCAGTTCTTTCTGGGCCCCTGACATGTTTTCTCCTTCCCCTCCTCTCTAACTTAGATGGAAGAACTGGTGGGTGAGAGGCATCTTGACTTTGGCCATGATTGCATTTTTCTTCATCATCATTTACCTGGGACCAATGGTTTTAATGATGATTGTAAGTGCCATTTATATGCTGTTTTATAGTTTTGCCTTCACTTTTCCCTACAGGACTGGTCATTTTAAGTGCCAGGTGTTGGGTTGGTTCTGGGAATCACTTGGGGTCCAGGCTCTTCAGACCACATCTGCCTTAGAATAGCTGTGATTTCTCACCTTCCAGCAGCCAACTGGAGGGCTATTTGTGTGTGAATTAAGGATCACTTTAAAATTTGATTTTATTACTTCAGCTCTTTGATCAAACTGGGACCCTGGCTACGATTCTGTGTGACTCTTGGTTTTGTTTCTTGTTTTCCTGGAGTCTCCCTCCTAGGTTTTAGGACTTTTTTGTTAAGAAATCCCAGTCCACAGTACTTTGCTGTTAGTCTTCCCACTGTCATGGACAGGGTCAAATGACTAACAGATGAGTGCTGAGCAGAGCACTTTTCAAGTATGTATTTCTATTCGAAGTCAAGAATGGAAGATATTGAGTCCCGAGGTGTGGGGGGGTGTTCTACAATAAAAAGTTAATTGAACTTTCAGAAGCATATATTTATTGTGAGAAATTGCATCTACTCTGTGTGACTTAAAGGGCCTCACTACCCTGTGGGGTGGTGTGAGAGAGAAAGGAGGAGAGCGGAATCACTGAAGGACCGACATTGTTCTTAAATATAGTGGTTTTTCTTGAAGGCCCATGACCTGTTGGTTTCTGTTTCTAAAGATCATAAGAATTGGGGAGTTGACAAGTGTTCTAATTCTTTTGTGTCCTGCAGGTGATGTGTGTTCAGATTAAGTGTTTCCATGAGATTATCACTATTGGCTACAATGTCTACCACTCCTATGACCTGCCCTGGTTCAGAACCCTCAGCTGGTAAGCTCTTTAGCCCCACAGAAACCCTTAACAGATTTGGACAAGTGTTTTGTGGTAGGTATTTACAATCATGGTGGGAGGGAGGCTGTGATGGCCATGGACCTTCACAGCACCTTTGAGACCCAAGTATTGCATAGGCCGGACTGTATGGTTGGCCTGTGAGGAGCGTTTGAGTAGTTACCCAGAGTCTGGACTCTTCCTCAGAAGAAACCAGACCAGCTGCATCTGTGACTGTGTTTGCATCAGTATTTGGATTCCTTAGACTCTGCACAATGGCCCCCCTTTTCTATATCAGTACATTTTTCATGCTCTAGTATCTCAGCATCCCACAAGAATTATCTGGGAGTTGTCAGTGCTGGTGTTGCTATCTCTGGAACTTGACTTCCTCATCCTTAAAACAGATGGTTGAGACCTAGTCAGTGCTTTTCAAACTGTGGTTTTGGAGCCCTAGTTCCTCGGAGGCTCCTTGGGTGCCAGTGAGCAGGAGTGAGACTGAGTGCAGGGGATCGGGGCTCCTCAGAGGAACTCTGTTTTCTCCTCCTAGGAAGGGGCTTGGCTTTTTTTTTTTCTGGCCACGCTACGCTACATGCAAGATCTTAGTTCCCTGACCAGGGATTGAACCTGGGCCCTCGGCAGTAAGAGCGCAGAGTCCTAACCGCTGGACCACCAGGGAATTCCGGGCTTGGCTATCTTGAAGCAAAAACAGGGTCAAAACCTATAGTGCAGATGATGTCCGAGACCCCTTCCTGATCTGAAACTCGCTGCTGTATTGACCACACTCTTCTCAGGTGGTGACATGTGAGCAGAGTACTGTGTAGTCCTGAGAAGACTTCGGGCAAATACAGATTCTTCTCACCCTGCTGTGCTGGGTCTCGGGCATTGATTTCATTACTTACCAGGCCAGAGAGTAGTGTTTTGGGCCCCAGCAACTTGGTTATGGCCAAGGGAGTTGATGTGCTCGGACTTGGCCTGGACACATCCTCTGAGAGATGCTTCCTCATCATCCAGCAGCACAAGCTGCCTCGCAGTCTCCACAGGGCCTGTGCTTGCCACCTGGGTTAAGATGTAGGTCTCTCTTGTGGGTCTTCTATAGCTGGAAAGCAATGTTATGAATTTTGTTAACATACTCAGGATGTCTGACCCCTGACTGTGGTCACTGTACAAAGGAAGTGTTTTTCACATAACAGAAAACAAACCCAGTATGGGGAGTTCTTGAACTTCCACAATTAAAAAAAAAAAAAGAAAAAATGGAAGAGAGAAGCTCTCCCCTCTCTTCTTTGTCTGGATCCTTGTTGAGTGTTTAGAGTGGGGCTGCTGGTTCCCATACTCAGAAACACCAGTGAGGCCGCAAAGGTATATGAGCCATGTCTTCTCCCTCCTCAGAGCTCCTTCCAGTAGAGGAGAGAGGTTATAAACAGATGAAGAGTTAGTGCTAGTGAAAGGTTTGTGTGTCAAAGCCAGGCATCAGAGAGGAAGACAGTCTGAAGCATAATTAATTGCTTAGTGGAAGGAGCAAATACTTTGTACTATAGAAATAAATGCAGGGGAGGCAGATATCATGTTAGGTCATGCAAGGTTTTTATGAAGAAAATGGTATTTGAGCAACGAGTGATAAACTGGGTAAGTGAAGAGGATGTTCCAGGCAGGGAAAAGAAGGGAACCAAGCAGACAGGTGGCAAAGCCAGAGAAGTCCATTTTGATAGGTGTGCAAGGTTTGTGTCAGGAAGAGTGGATGTAAGGCTGCGGAGGCAGGATGAGGTGCCTTTCAGAGGGTTGTCTTACAGTTTGAGTGTTAAGTTAGGCCTGGTAATGCTACAGAAGGGGCAAAAACTTGAGTCCCAAGTTTATGATAAATGGAGAGTGAATGAAAGCCACAAATTTCTAGATAAACGTCTCACCTTCAGTGTCACCAGAGAACAGGGAATGGTGATCTGCTTGTCCTGTGTGAGCTGCCCCCGGGGGTCTTGGGGGTCAGGTGGACCTCTGGTCCTTGAAGCTTTCTAACAGCCTCGCTTTAAAGGAGAGGCCACATGTGCTCCCCTTGGCAGTGACCTGTATTCTCTTACAGGTACTTTCTACTGTGTGTAAATTATTTCTTCTATGGCGAAACAGTGACAGATTACTTCTTCACTCTGGTCCAGAGAGAGGAACCTTTGCGGATTCTCAGTAAATACCACCGATTCATTTCCTTTACTCTCTATCTAACAGGTATGAGTCAAGCAGCTCACCAGTTGTGTATTTTGCATGTCTGCTGAGTTGGGGCATTTCTTGGTCAATGTAAGGTTTTGATGACATTAACTCTGACCACTTAGGGGAGCAGAGCTAAGGATTCTGCCTTACGTGAGCTGTAGCAGCTCTTTACTAAGAGAAATGAGACCAAGGGGCTTGTGTGGTTGTGGACTCTGAGTTTGTGCCACCTGTCCTTGTGTTCCAGCCTCTGTTGGAGGACTGCATAGCATGGTCTTGTCCTGACTGTCCTCTTGGCAGAGATTCTGCAGCGTGACTGAAACAAAAACCACCCAGGAACTTGTATATAAAAAGGGACATTGCATTGACATATACACTACTATATATAAAATAGATAACTAACAAGAACCTGCTGTATATATAGCACAGGGAACTCTATTCAGTTCTCTGTAATGACCTATATGGGAATAGCATCTAAAAAAGAGTGGATATATATATATATGTATAACTAATTCACTTTGCTGTACAGCAGAAACTAACACACATTGTAAATCAACTATACTCCAATAAAAATTAATTTAAAAAAAAGGGACATTGCAGTATATTAGAAATTTTATTGATTTGGGTTTAAAAAGACCTGTGACTTCAAAGGAGCCAGGAGCTTACTCTTTGAATCTCAGTTAGCTCTTCTGTAATCTAAAGCTAAAACAGGAGCATTACTGTGAGGATTTGAACAGATACATTGCAACTTGACAAACAGTAAAGTGCTCTGTCAATCTAAACTCAGTTAAGACTGTACAGTAATGCTAGTAATGTGTTCTTCATAGTTACCCTAAAAGCCAGTTTGAGGCATATGAGAAATTTGTTCTGACCTAATAAGTTTCAGTCTTACCTGTTGTTCATCAGCTTGATGGCAATACTCGGCTCCGTGAAAGACACCTGGCTATTAAAATATGAAGTCCCCTTCTGAGAGGTTTGCTGTGTTGAGGATAGAGAGCATGCCTCAGAGCCTGGGAGCAGCCCCACAAAGGGAGGCCAGGGGTCTTGAATAGTGATGTGCTCTCTTCTGGGCAGGGCTACTTTTGAGGGACTCAGCACACTTATGGGTAAAATCCCTTTTCTTCCTGGAGAGTTCGGTCATATGGGTCAGTAGGAGATGCAAGGATGGCCTTGGCCCCATACCAGGTAGATCCTCCTTCTGCCTGTTCTTTAGGACAGAGGTTGGCAAACTTTTTCTTAAAAGGTCCAGATAATAAATATTATAGGCTTTGGGGGCTATAGGGTCTCTGTTGCAGCTCCTCATTTCTGCCATTGTAGCACAAAAGGAACCCTGGACAATATGTAAACAAATAGGTATGGTTGTGTTCTAATAAAAGTTTGTTTATAAAAACAGGCGGCTGGCCTGTTGTCGGCCCGTGCTCTAGGATCAAAACATTTCTATCTGGTGAACAGTGTCCTAAGTTGAGTGTAGTCTGCAAGATTTTAAAATATTGCCTTCCTTTAATTGTCTTGAAGGAGTCATTTTTTCCTTCTGACTGCTTATCTGGTTTTATTCCCTTGGGCTATGTATTTGTGCCCTGGTTGGTTAACTGCTGCCAGGAAATTAGCAAAGGACTGCTTAACACAGCTAAAGGAAATGACTAGGACAAAGATAAATGCAGAATGTGAATCATTTTGCCCTTTCTCCTCCTCTTCCTCAAACTAGGATTCTGCATGTTTGTGCTGAGTCTGGTCAAGAAGCATTATCGACTGCAGTTCTACATGGTAAGGGAAATATGCGCATCAGTGTCAAAATTCTTGGCATAAGTGAAATTCTGTGGAAACTCCACAGGTTTCTCATCCTTTCAGTGATAAATCAAAACCCTGGAATGCAGTCTGTTTTTATTCATCTGGAACCTAGAGGATGAAGGAGGCATCCCTCGTGAAGTTTGGTGGCTCTTTATCCACCTAGACCCAATCGCTGTTATGTAATTTACACCCTAAGTAGTCTTTGCCCTCTGGACCTGAGGGTGGCCTCCAGGTAAGGCTCAAGGTGAAGCTTTAGGCATTGCCCATAGATATCCTGCCTGCTATATCACTCCCTCAACCTAAAAACATCCCCTCTCTGAGTGTCCTAAGCACTCAATAAATACTTACTAAGAAAATGAGAAGTACCCAGGCTTTTGGAGCATAGAAGGACTAACTAATGGGCCATATGGGCCCTCCTTTTGATGGCAACTGTAGCTGGGGAACATAGTTCTTCCCAGAGGCCTGTTCTATACCTTTTTCACTTCCTGTAAGGCAGGTACAGAAGCAGATATCTTTCCTACCTGTTTCTAAGCAATTTTCTATTTGGTATTAACGGTTATTTGAAGTTCCTTTCAAGCTAAACTGTTAGGTAAAGTTTATCCTTTATCTTCTTTTGCAGTTTGGCTGGACCCATGTAACATTACTGATTGTTGTAACCCAGTCACATCTTGTTATCCACAACCTGTTTGAAGGAATGATCTGGTGAGTGATGTTGGGGGGGGTTCCTTTTATTTTGTGGGTGTTTTCATATAGGTGGGCTGAGAAACTCTGATGAACTGTCTAAACCAGAGATTCTCACCTGAGCTACATCAGAATCCCTTGCAGGCCTAGTTGCAGCACAGGTTGCTGGGCACCCCCACTCCTGAGTTTCTGCTTCAGTAGCTATGGGGTGGGGCCTGAGAACTTGAATTTCTGATACATTCCCAGGTGATGCTGTTGCTGCTGGTTGGGACCTACACTTTGAGAACCACTGTTCTAGACTAACAGGTGTAGGGATATTTAAAGAATCAAAGGCAATGTAACTATATGGCAACAAATTTGAAAATCTAGAAAAAAAAAATCATGATTTCCTAACAAGAGGTCACCGAGTAAAAATCACGAAGAAGAAAACTTGAATAGATCAGTAACTATAAAAGAACTTTGAAAATTGCATAAGAATCCACACCTGGAAAAAATGACCAATGATAGCAGCTGAGTTTTATCCACCCCTTAATATTAAAGCTGATAAAACCATAGGGAGGGAGAAACAAGAATGATAAACTGATTTCTTTTATGATTATAGATGTACTATTCTAAATAAACTATTAGCGAATGGAATCTGGCAATGTGTCAAAAGAATGATATACTTAGTAGATTTTATTCCACATATGCAATGGTTTCAGTAGGAAATCTATCACCATTGACAGAAATCAGTAGGCTGACTGAAGAAGCTATGCTTTTAGTGAAAATGTGAAGGCATATCCTCGTGTATATGAGGAGCTAAAGTACTGTGATTAAGATCCCAAACTGTGCCTCTGTTTCCTGTTCTCAGGGTGAAGGTACAGTAATACCCACTGCCTGAGGAATAAATTAGTAAAAATATGTAAAGTGCTTAGAACAGAGACTAGCTCATCTAAATGTTCGCCTTATGGCATTATTATGTTTAAAATAATGATAATGGCCTGAGGAGATGTACTCTCCCTCTCTTTCAGAGTGTTGTTAAGTAATTCTAAAGAGGGGCTCATGCTAAGTTCTCATCTTCAGGGCTAGACATACCACTTGGCTCTAGAGTGAATCATATTAAAATCTCTAGTTATTGGTTTTTAGACTGAACCTTCAAGACTTAATTATAGTTGTAGAGCAGAGAATGTTGCTAGAAGCCTCAACAAAGTAAATACTATGGGTTGTTGGGTGGATACAGGTGCTCTAAATCCCTACCTTAACAAGCAGGAAGTCAGAAAATATTGCCTGTAGTTGAAGGGCTAGGATTTTTGTATGTTATGTTAAACTGTAATAGAGAAAATTTGAAAAAAGTGACTGTCAGAGAGCAGAAAGTGAGAAGAGAGAGATGGTACAAGTTTGGAAACTGTCCCTTTTTTTTCATGGTGGGGATGACCAGACCAGCAGAGGGAGGCAGAGAAGAAATCTGGCTATATGTACTTGATCTTGCTCTCAGTGTAGTCCTGGGGAAAAGTTGGGCTCACTAGAGCTAGTAGAGCTAGTAAAAAAAAAAAAGGTAAATTATGAAATAGATAATAAATGTATTACTTAGGATTATGGAAGTAACTACTAGAAGAAGAAAAGTCAGAAATGTTTAAAAGTTATTTTGGAGAATGGAGATAGGGATAGGGGAAACAAGGTAACTTTTTATTTTTTTTATTTTTTTACACTTTAAATTTTTTTTTCTTTACACTTTAAATTTTTTCTTTTCTTTACACTTTAAATTTTTATATTACTTTATAATGAAAAAAGAACAAATGACATTTTATAGGGTACCACCTCCATTTATTCAGTAGTCATTCAGTAAACATTTGAATGCTGCTATGTGCTGGGTACTAGGTATGGCTTATGTGGCATTTTATTTCTTTTAAACTTATTCCTTAATGGTTAATAAGTACTATATGGGTTATTCTGGTACTGAAATTTATGAATGGCATTGTTTTGTGGACTTTTGAGGTATTATCATCTTGGTAGTGTTGATTCTTACTTTGGTTTATTTCCTAGGTTCATTGTCCCCATTTCTTGTGTGATCTGTAATGACATCATGGCCTATATGTTTGGCTTCTTCTTTGGTCGAACCCCACTCATCAAGGTAAGTGGATCACCCTAACATGGACCATCACCGTGAGGGGAGGGTGGTGCTTTCAATATGAGTAGATCAGCTTGGGAGACAGAAGAGATCTAGCTGGTGTGTACATCTTTATGTCATCCTGATGAAAGGCTAGTAATAAATTAGCTTCAAGAGAAAAGCCAGAGGAAAACTTGACAACTACTCATAGGAAAAAAAAGAGCTAATAGGGAAAATATTTTTATAGACGGTGTAGGCACACTTTTGTGGCTTTGATCTGAATTTGAGTGTTATCATTTAAATAGTTTGCTGTTTTATAATACAATTAAATTATTTGGCCAATTGAAACAGAAAGGAAACTGAGGGCTATCAGACAGGGAACAAGGAAACCAAGTATGGGGTACTTTAGAAGGTGAGGTGGTTTAATTGAATGAGTTTTTTTAATAGTAGAAAGACTTTTAACAGTTAATCATTATTCCCAAAGCTAGAGTTATCAAAATGCCTTTTTTTAAGAACTTGCTCTCTGTCCACAGCTGTCCCCGAAGAAGACCTGGGAAGGCTTCATCGGGGGCTGCTTTGCTACTGTGGTATTTGGCCTTCTGGTAGGTGGTGCTCCCAGTTGGGTGGGGGATGGGCAGAGGCCTCCCACCCACCTTCAAAGCCCATCCATGGCTAGTGAGCATGTCCCCCGAGGCCAAGGACTCTGTCCTGCAGAATGGCAACCTTGCCCTATAGCGGGACATGAACATGGCATGGGCAATGCCAGCTGTCCTTTATCTGCCAGTCTTTAAGCAGTAGAGGAGTGGGGGCCGTGCACACCTTGTACTCCTCTCAGTCTGAGGCCTGGCAACACTCAGGAGATGGCATTCTTGTCCAGGCAATTGATATTTTGCCTGAGAGTAAGAGGTGAGGTGGGATATGCCATTCTAACCCAGATTTTCTCCTGTGCGTGTCTTTCCTGGAGAGGAATGATCTCCCAGCCCTTTCTAGAGCACCATTCGCTGCTTTTGACCCTCAGGCCTGTCTCTCCCCTTTTCAAAGTTGTCCAGCTGCCCTTCAGGGCTGACCCCCTACTTACTGCTCTTCAGCCTTCTCTCCTCCTGGTTGTCTCCCTCTCACTATACCACTCCCCTCACCACCTGCCATTTTGAATTAAGGGATCCTGAGAAAAATGGACCGTTGCTCCTCCAAATGGGTGAAACTTCTTGTAGTTCTTTGCCCAAATTCCCTCAGGTCTTTCCTGGATTTATTCAGGGCCTGGTTATTGGAGCAAGTACATTGAAGCCTCAGTGGGCCATCAGCCTCTTTTCCATTTTTTTTTTCCAGATACAGGTAAAATACACATATGGTGAAATATGAACCTCTGATTTAGTGCATAGCTTGCACTTAGGGTGCTAGGCACTGTGAGGGACTTGGCTGAACCAGGCACGTGCTGCCCAGGCAAGATGGCTGGAACTTGTCTCCTTAGTCTGTCTGTTCTCATCCTCAGCTGTCCTATGTGATGTCCGGGTACAGATGCTTTGTCTGCCCCGTGGAGTACAACAATGATACCAACAGCTTCACTGTGGACTGTGAGCCCTCGGACCTGTTTCGTCTGCAGGAGTACAACATTCCTGGGGTGATCCAGTCGGTCATTGGCTGGGTATGTGCCACTCACATGGGGCGAATGATCCTTGGCTGGATAGTGACTACACAGAGAGAGCCCTCTCTCTACCACTGCCTTCCCTCAAAAACAACTAGCTTCCTCCCTCCCCAAAGCTTGTAAGCCCCAGGTTGGAGAATTGCTCAAGTCAGTTTAGGGTGAGGACAGGAGGAGACATTTCCTCCCGCTTCAAATCATTAAGACCAGGATTCTGAAAGTGTGCTTTTGGATCCTGGGGCACCCTGAGGTCCTCTCAGGGGGTCTGTACTTTCTTCATAACATAATGAAGAAAGTTTCACTTTTTCACTTTGTCAACATTTGCCATGATGGTGCAAAAGCAGTGCTGGCACCTTAGCATGAGTGAAGGCAGTGGCACTAAACTGGACTGTCATTGAATTCATTATGCCACATACTCACAGGAAGACTCAGCCAGCTCACTTTAAGAATGTCTTTGATGAGATAGTAAAATTATTAAATTTATTAAATCTTGACCCTTGAATACACACCTTTCTAATGCTCTGGTACCAAAATGGAAATTATACATAAAATGCTCCTGCTAAATGCTGCAGGACAGTGCTCACCTAAAGGAAGACTGCGTGTGCACCTGCTTGAGTTACGAGCTGAACTAGCGGCTTTTTTATGGGGA